>NC_064559.1:28055465-28680465 GCF_937001465.1 Orcinus orca | reverse complement strand
GTCACCAGAGCCAGGTGCTCCAGGGGTGTCCCCTGTGTGGGCTGCATGCACCCTCCTGTTGGGGTTGGGCCATGATGTCTGTGGGCACATTGGTGGGGGGCAGGGGGGGCACTGGATCCTGGCCCAGCTAGCTGAGATGTCCAGCTGTGACTGTTATGGGCACAGTGATATGCATGGCTGGCCTCCGGCATGGCTGGCTGAGGCCCAGACACAACTGTTGAATGCTGGTGTGCGGGGCTGGCCCCCTGGAGTGGAAGCCACTTTGGAGGGGACCAGTGCTGGCCAAGGCCACCCACTGGGTGGGGCGGGACAAGAGCTGCTTTGGAGAGCCAGCCAGGGTGGGTGGGTCCTCACAGCAGTGTTAGGTTGACAAAGAGTGACAGATATAGCACCCACCCCACCCAACTGGCTGGGTAGAAGGAGAGTAAAAAAAAAAAAATGGTGCCCAATAGAGCGGCCATCCCCAGAGGAAGTTCCACTGTCTCCCTGCACCTCTGGCACATGCCCTAAAACTAGTCAGTGAACCTCCTTCTCCTACAATCCAGGTGCTTTTTGAGCTGCTGCCTCTGTACTGGGACTCAGAGCAAGTGAGTCTGAGCACGAGCCCTTCAAGAGCAGATCCTTGGTTTCCCACAGCCCTCTGTCTCTCCCGGACATAAGCCCTGCTGGTTTTCAAAGCCAAACGTTATGGGAGCTCCTCTTCCAGTGCAGACCTCCAGGCTGGGGAGTCCGACATGGGGCTCTGACCACTTGCTCCTCAGGTGACCCCTGCAGTTGTGACATCCCTCCTGCTGTGAGTTGCTGCACTGGGGTGGGTTCTGACCAGACTACATCTCTGCCTCTCCTACCCCTCTCAGTGTGACCTTTTCTTTGTGTCCTCAGCTGTAGACAATCTGTTCTGGGAGGCTTCAGGTCCTTCTCAGAAATAGCTGTTCTACATACACTTGTGGTTTGGTGTGTCCATCAGAGGAGGGGAGCTCAGGGGCTTCTTACTCCACCATCTTTATCCAGAACCTCAGTCTTAAACTAGTTTTAAAAGTTGGGCTTCCCTGGTAGCGCAGTGGTTGAGAGTCCGCCTGCCGATGCAGGGGACACGGGTTCGTGCCCTGGTCTGGGAAGATCCCACATGCCGCGGAGCGGCTGGGCCCGTGAGCCATGGCCGCTGAGCCTGCACGTCCGGAGCCTGTGCTTCGCAACGGGAGAGGCCACCACAGTGAGCACCCACGTACCGCAAAGTAACAAGCACCCTAAATACCTAAAAGAATGCAGACCCCCAATTTTTCTTGAATTGCTGAGTAATGAACCCTTCATTCATGTAGTTTCTCTCTCTGACAAAACTTTCGTTGCCAGAAGTCTCAATGGGAATTACAGGGCTCTCTCCAGTTCTCCAAAACTTTAGTTCACTGTATCTGAGATGCATATAGCTGGGCTGTACCGCAGTTGTTGAAAAGACTAAAACTCTTGCCTTTACCTCTTTATGTTTATATATTTAGTTCATATAGCTACAGTTACATAGTTTATATAACTACAGTTATAGTTTAAAAAATGTTTCACACACATTATCTCTAACTGTGTCAAATATTGCTCCAAAAAGGATCTGAGCAATTTACTGAAAACATATGCCAAAATTAAAACGTCTGGACGAACGGTGAAAACAAGGGAATGGGTGGTTAAGGGCAAAGAGAAAAGAACACAACTAGATAAGCCGCAGGTCCTCCCTGAGCTGGAATTTGGCCCTAAGCTTCTGAGATGACAAAGCGAAATTTACCATGATCAATTATGTGGTTCTCAATGTCCAGAGGAGAAAACACATAGATTCTCCAGCGATAACAAAGCTGTTCCTAACCCCCAGGCTTTTCTTTAGAAGAAATAGGTGAGTGTAGCCGCTCTCATTGAACCAGGGCCCTTGGCAGTTCTCACTCTTGGCCACAGGACTCCTGGGGCACTGAGGGGGCAGTGGTGACATCTGCCAGTTAGGAGCTCGGACCCTGGGTCTGGTGAGCTCATCCACCACTGACGAGATTTGGCATCAGGCAAGCTTCTTGACCTCTCTCAGTGTTAGTTTTCACATTATAACATAAGAAGAGGCATACAACCTGTCTCTTCCTTGAAACAGTGCAGCACAGAGCCTGCTACATGGTAATACCCAATAAATTTCTGTCAAATATGTGAGTAAATGAAAGAAAAAGGACACAAATGAACTTATTTACAAAACAGAAACAGACTCACAGATCTCGAAAATCAAACTTATGGATACCAGAGGGGAAATGTAGGGGGAAGTGATCAACTAGGAGACTAGGATTAACAGACACACACTACTGTATATAAAATAGATAAATAAGGACCTACTGCAGAGCATTGGGAACTCTACTCGATATTCTGTAATGACCTGTATGAAAAAGAATCTGAAAAAGAGTGGATATATGTATTATATATGTATAACTGAATCACTTTGCTGTACACCTGAAACTAACACAACATTGCTGTACACCTGAAACTAACACAACATTGTAAACCAACTATACCCCAATAAATTTTTTTTTTAAATATAAAAGAGAACCAAAAAAAAAAAGGAAAGAAAGAAACATGAGTGCTAATGTAGATGTTTTAGTAGACTGGATGGCAAGCAGTTTTGTTTGTATTTGTCTGAGAGTTTCCATTTTGTGAAGTAGTAGTCACAGTGTTCTGCTGAAAAGAAGGGAGATTTTGAGGCGGGAGGCATGATATAGCCCACTAGAGGGGGAGAGACCATGCCGACCCCCAACACTTGGTGTTCAGGGCCCATTAGGGCAGGTGACCATGAACTCGTACTGTCCCAGGTCTTCCTGCTGTGCTCAGCGGCCAGGGGCCAAGCACGGGAGGGTGGATCAGGGCTGGGGCACTGCTGGATGGAAGCTCAGAAGGCATACACAGGCAAGGGAATCCAAAATCTCTGGGCAAGAAAAAAATGAGGACTAAAATGAGCACTTACCTCATCACGTTGTGAGGGTCAAATGCATTAATACGATAAAGGACTTAGTGTCTGCCATAGTAAATGCTCAGGAAACGTTTGCTATCATTATTATTAATAAAAATCTAAGCTAAAGAGAGAGGGAAGGGAGATCAGGAAACAGCACATAATGAGAAAAAAAGCTAAGGGAGAGGCCTCATTATATAAGGAGCAGTTGTAGTGGGAATAATTGAGAAATTTTTCTGGAAAGATAGGAGATTCTGGTTAAAGAATGTGATTTCTGAGTCATTAAATTAGACTGTGGGATAGTTTTGATGAGAACCAAGTTTAACACAGTGGATCTCAAAGTCACTTTGCCTAAGAATCACCTGGGAAGAGTGTTAAAATGCAGATTTGCTGGACTTTTCCTCCAAAAATGTGATTCTGTAGAACTGGACAGTTGGCCTATTTTATCAAGCCTCCTAAACCATCCTGGTACAGCCAGTCCCTGGACCACACTTTGAGAAGTCTGGGCTAGACCACGACAAGGAGCAGAAGAGAAGGTGGCTGAAATGAGGAGACCAAGGACCGAAAAGCCTCGGTGTGGGATGACACATTCAGATGGTTGCTGACGTCACTCAGGATGGAGACCAGACAGGGTGGAGAAAAGGACGGTGAGCCAGAGGACAGAGTCATCACTGGATGGGGGAACATACAGTGAGAGGTGAGGAACAAAATGCTCTTGGGGACGGAGAGGAGCTGGGTGAGGACAGGGGGATTAACCTGATGGCAAGAGTCTTATAGGAGCAGGAGTGTTTCAAAAAGATGAGAAAGTCAGGGTCTGCTGTTAGCTTTCCAAAGCAAGTTAGTCACTAAGAGAACACGTAAGGGAATATTCCTAACATAAGAGAATGAAAGGCTTCCATTGAAGAAGGCTGCTGGGAAAGCCACGTACCAGGGGAGGAATTGGTTTTGATTAAAGAGTAGGATATAGGCTGTGAAGAAATTCAGGAGACGGGAGAGTCATTAAATTATGGAGAAAGTTCCAGAGGATACCATGAAAAGAGGTGGGGAGTGCAAACCTAGATTAGAGAACAGGAAGCACAGAGACTGGAAATCTGGAAGAAGGAAGTTGGCCAGAGGGGTTGACATTTGGGCAAACATAGAGGAAATAGCACATGAGGCACAGAGTAATATAATCCCAACAAACTCAAGGAAACAAGTGTCTTTCCTCCTGACTAAGTACCTTGGTGGCTGGGGGAGAGATTTTAAAAAGGAAAGATGGCCAACAGTATTTTAAACATTTTTTTCTCAGATGTCTGTCTCACACATGATGTGTGAAGTTCCCAGATTTTCTCAGTTCATGGTGTCCTAAGTGACTCAGAATTTTTCATGGCAGTCTGAGCACAAACGAAGTACTTAACAGTTCTGTTTATTAAGTAATCAGGTCCAAACCATTTACTAAGTAATTGTGTCCCAACAACTTAACAGCTGTTTGGAAAAACAATGCATGTAAATTGAAATAAAAAGTAATTTTTAGGGCTTCCCTGGTGGCGCAGTGGTTGAGAGTCCGCCTGCCGATGAAGGGGACACGGGTTCGTGCCCCGGTCCGGGAAGATCCCACATGCCGCGGAGCGGCTGGGCCCGTGAGCCATGGCCGCTGAGCCTGCGCGTCCGGAGCCTGTGCTCCGCAACGGGAGAGGCCACAACAGTGAGGGGCCCGCGTACCGCAAAAAAAAAAAAAAGTAATTTTTATATCATTCTTTAATAATAATTTACTGATGGGATGTGCATGTCTATTGGTCACAGAGAACATCTCAAATTTTATTAACTCTCAGGTTGGACACCACCACCCTCATTTCCTGTTCCACACTGATTTTCACATAGTACTTTTTTTTTTTTAATCAGAGAAAACACCCGAAACCAAACTTTGTGTACGTAAGACGTCGTCAAAAGAAAGGTAGCTCGATCCAGAAACTGGTAAAGACCTTAAGCTATGATATTGTGCAGGAGCTGATAGATGTCTCTGTGTTTGCCTTGAAATTTTTAAATATCCCACTGTACCACTGTGAGTTTGATGTGATGTCCCAGGGTAACTTGGTGCACAGTTTGGGAACTACAGTTTTATGGTAAAGAATTGGAGTTATTCATATTATGGGGAGTGATCCAGGGATTTAAAGGCGGTGAGTAATGTAGTCTTAGAAATATCAGTGTGGGAGGAGACAAGTTCATAGGTGGTGGCAGCAGTGCAGGAAATGTACTAAAAGCTAAAGCAAAGCCGTGGCAGAGGCTGTGGAGAGGAGGACGGTGGTGGAGTGGAGAGAAAGAGCCGGGGTGGCTCTGTAACTTGGCTTCTCCATCCTCTGACAGTCTGCCCGTCTAAAACTGTCATGGCCCCTCTCCTTGAACCCGGGTTCTGTGGCTACTTAACGATAGAATATGGTGGCAGTGCAGTGCCAGTTTCTGCACGCGGGCCTTAAGATCCTGACGGCTTCTGTCCATGGGGTGCTTGTTCTCAGGACTCACTTCCTTTCTCGTGGGTGCTCATTCCTCCTGCGATGAAGAAGCTAACGGGCAGGGGGGCCCACATGGAGAACGTGGCTCTCTGGCCCCAGGCCCAGCTGAGCTCAGCCACAGCCAGCACCAGCTTGTCAACCACCTGAGCGGTTGAGCCATCTTGAAGTCTACCCTCCGGCCCCTGGTCCAGCCACCCCAGCTGATGCTGCAGAGGGAGCAGATAATCTGGGCCCTCTGAGCCCTCACTTCTTTGCAGATTCATGAGCAAAAGAAATTCATGAGTGGCTTGTTTTAAGCCACTGGGTTATGGGGTGTCCTGTTACATATCAAGAGAAAACTGACATATAAGCTAATATTTATTTCAGATGTTTTATGAGCCCAATACTGTTTGAAGTGCTTTTTTCCCCCCCATGGTTAGATTTACTTTTCTTCTCTCTTCTTTTTTTTTTATTGGAGTATAGTTGCTTCACGCTGCTGTGTCAGTTTCTGCTGTACAGCAAAGTGAATCAGCCACATGTATACATATATTCCCTATTTTATGGATTTCCTTTCCGTTTAGGTCACCACAGAGCACCGAGTAGAATTCCCTGTGCTGTACAGTAGATTCTCATTAGTTATCTATTTTATACATGGTATTGTATATATGTCAATCCCAATCTCCCAATTCATCCCACAAGCCCCCTGCCCTGCCTTTCCCCCTTGGTATCCATACATTTGTTCACTATATCTATGTCTCTATTTCTTCTTTGCAAATAAGATCATCTATACCATTTTTCTAGATTCCACATATATGCATTAATATGCGATATTTGTTTTTCTCTTTCTGACTTACATACGTCACTGTATAAGTCTCTAGGTCCACCCACGTCTCTGCAAATGGCACAATTTCATTCCTTTTTACAGCTGAGTAATATTCCATTGCATATATGTACCACATCTTCTTTATCCATTCCTCTGTTGATGGACATTTAGGTTGCTTCCATGACCTGGCTATTGTAAATAGTGCTGCAGTGAACATTGGGGTGCATGGATCTTTTTGAATTATGGCTTTCTCTGGGTATATGCCCAAGAGTGGGATTGCTTATGTGAAGGTTTCACTTCATCTTCTTAACAAATATTATGGATACCTCTGTTTGATTTATGAGAAAACTGAAGCCTAGGACATTTTCCCAAGGTCATGCAACTAATTAGTGATGAATAGGAGACAGGAAGGCTGGAGGTGAGAAATCCAAAGACGGGGACTCCCTGGCAAGTGCAGGGTGTCCATGGTGTCGTTGCCTGATGTAATAAATATAAGAACACAGGAATGTGTAGGAAATATAGAAAAAGGGTAAAGCAGGTTTGGAAGGAAAATGGTATTTGTAGGTTTGGACACTTAGGTGAGGACGCCTAAGATCATTTGACTGTGTGAGTCTAGGATTCAAAGGAGAGCTCAGAGCAGGAGACAGAAACTTGCAAACTACTAAAAGATAAATGATCGTACAACCCTAACAGCTGATGAAATCACACAGGAAAAGAATGCAGATTTAGAGACTAAGAAGAGGATGACACTCTGATTGTGATAAGATTTATGATTTGAAGAAAGAAGGAGAAAAGAAAATGCAGAGAGGCAAGAGGAAAACAATAAAAAGTGGAGAAATTCAAGGGAGAAGATAGTTTCAACAAAAGGAGAGATTGGCCAATATTTTCAAGCTCTACAGGAAGGACAAGTGAACAAATGCCTGGCAAAGAAGTGAACTTGGCGAAGGAGCTTTGAGTGTCACGGCAGGGCTGGAAGATGGACCCCAGCGGACGAGAGATGAATGAGAAGGGAAAAATTGCAAACCGTGAGGAATGTCTTGTGAGACATTTCTTTGCTTGAAAAGGACAGAAAATAATACAACTGAAATGACTTATGTAAAAAGCTATCTATGGGCTCATGTAACTAAAACATCCAGGAATATTTCTGGCTTCAGCCACCGCTGGACTCAGCCACACTGGTGACGTCACCAGGATCCAGTTTCTCTCCATTTCCAGGCCCGTCTTCCATGTTTGCTCCCTTCTCAGCTGGCCTCTCCTTTTGTTGGCAGACAGCCTGTTGCAGCTCCAGGACTATTTGTTTCCAGGTTTCAAGCCCTTGGGGAAAAAATCTATTTTCTCAATAACTCAAACAAAATTCCTTGCGTCTAATTTATTCTAATTGGCCCAACTTGGGTCATGTGTCCATCTCTGAATCCATCAGTATTGCCTGTGAGATTGGTTAGATAAGGTTGAGATCACAAAGAGGAAGGAGGGCCTGGTTCCTCAGAGGGCAGTCAGGTACTAGTTACCCAAAGCAGCAAGAACGGTTGCTAGCAGCAAAAACAAGTCAGTCAACACAGCAACAATGAACTGTCATCATAGGAAGCTTGGCTGCAGAGGCAAGAAAAAAGAGAGCATGGAGGTTCCTCAGAAAACTAAAAATAGAATTACCATATGATCCAGCAATCCTACTCCTGGGCATATACCTGGACAAAACTATAATTCAAAAAGATACACACACCCCTATGTTCATAGCAGCACTATTCACAGTATCCAAGACATGGAAACAACCTAAATGTCCATTGACAGATGGATAAAGAAGATGTGGTACATATATACAATGGAATACTACTCAGCCATAAAAAAGAATGAAATAATGCCATTTGCAACAACATGGATGCAACTAGAGATTATCATATTAAGTGAAGTAAGTCAGAAAGAGAAAGACAAACACCATATGATACCACTTATATGTGGAATCTAAAATATGACACAAATGAACCCACCTACAAAACAGAAACAGAATCAGGGACACAGAGAACAGACTGTGGTTGCCAAGGGGGAGGGGGTTGGGGGGAGGGATGGAGTGGGAGCTTAGGATTAGCAGATGCAAACTATTACATATAGAATGGATAAATAACAAGGTCTTACTGCACAGCACAGAGAACTATACTCAATATCCTATGATAAACCATAATGGAACAGAACATATTAAAAAAGAATGCATACATATGTATAACTGAATCACTTTGCTGTACAGCAGAAATTAACACAACATTGTAAATCAACTATACTTCAGTTAAAATAATATTGATCAGGGCTTCCCTGGCAGCGCAGTGGTTAAGAATCCATCTGCCGGGGCTTCCCTGGTGGTGCAGTGGTTGAGAGTCTGCCTGCCGATGCAGGAGACACGGGTTCGTGCCCCGGTCCGGGAAGATTCCACATGCCGCGTAGCGGCTGGGCCCATGAGCCATGGCCGCTGAGCCTGCGCGTCCGGAGCCTGTGTTCCGCAACGGGAGAGGCCACGACAGTGAGGGGCCTGCATACCGCAAAAAAAAAAAAAAAAAAAAAAAAAAGAATCCATCTGCCAATGCAGGGGACGTGGGTTCGAGCCCTAGTCCGGGAAGATCTCACATGCCGCAGAGCAACTAAGCCCATGCACCACAACTGCTGAGCCTGTGCTCTAGAGCCCACGGGCCACAATTACTGAGCCCGCGTGCCACAACTACTGAAGCCCGCGTGCCTAGAGCCTGTGCTCTGCAACAAGAGAAGCCACGGCAATGAGAAGCCCGTGCACTGCAACGAAGAGTAGCCGCCTCTAGCCACAACTAGAGAAAGCCTGCGCGCAGCACCAAAGACCAAATGCAGCCAAAAATTAAAATAAACTAATTATATATGTATAACTGAATCACTTTGCTGTACAGCAGAAATTAACACAACACTGTAAATCAACTGTACTTCAGGTAAAAAAATATTGATTAAAAAAAAAGAGAGAGAGAGAACTGTAGTTAGAGTGGGGTCCAATAAGAGTTTTAGGAGGAAGAAAGAGCTGAAACAGAGAGGCTGACGATGTCAGGAGGGAAATGGATGAAATAAACCCCTGAGGAGCAAGGGAGTTGGCAGGATCAAGAGAACAGGTGGCAGGATTCGCTTTGAGCTATAGAAGGGATGCCTCTTCCCCTAAGACCAGACAGAGGATGGGTACCGACATAAAGAGGTCTTTAGATGGAGGAGAAGCAAGTTTAGGAATTGATGCCTCCTGACTTCTGTCTTAGCTGTGATTTAGGAAGGAAGCATTTGTGCAGAGAATGAGAAGGAAGAGTTAGCGGGGGAGGAATGGGACAGTTTCTGTGGGACAACGGGAGAGTTTAGACATGCAGACAAGTTGCTGGATGACAGTATTACATTTTAAAACAACATCATCCCCAACTTAATTTTCTGTACTATTAATGTCATCAGGAATATCAGTGAATAAAACAGAACATAAACATCAGCTCATAGAGTGGAAACTTCGGATGAAGTTATGCTAAAATGTGGAGATATTTTTATTCACTTATTGGCTAGCACAGGGATTATCATAGTGAGAAATCTTTGTTGGGAAAATTGATTACAAAATTCCCTTGGGATTCTGAGACCTCGAGTGTCCTCCATGTGGGTGGAGCTGATCTACTGACTACAAGGACAGGAGCATTTCTTTGTTTCTTGAAGAGTGAGAAGAAAATGAGAAGGAAAAAAAAACCGCAAAGAAGACAGCAAACTAACAAAAGACTGCATTCTTTTTTATGTGACCTTCAAACCTTTAGTGAAATTTCTAAACTTTTTAAATGATTGGTAAAAGCAGTTTTTGTTTTGTTTTCATGTATGTTCATGAAGGACTGTGTTTCCAAGCTGGGGTGATGCGAGCAGAATTGGGGCAGGGCTGTGAACGTGAAAGGAGGGATCCTGGAGATGCCCCGCTGGACCCCTGTGAGTGCCAGGAAGGCTCTGGAATTGCTTGGCCTGTTAAATTGAACTTCTCTCAGAGGGAATATTCACCAGTGAACATATGTATTTTTCTGGTCATCCTCTTACATTTATTTAAGTAATAGCAGAAAAGAGAAGTCATATGGGTAAAATAAAATGTAAACCAGATTTTATTTACCATGACACATAACCATTTAGTTCATAGAAACTATTATTGGGACTTGACTCTATTGGCAAAATGTCTCTATAACATTCAGCTCTGTGTTTTTTCATTCAAATCTCTGTGGCTTTTTCTTTCAGGGACTGGCTGCACACTATCCAACAAGAGAATATTGGCTGTAATCGTTGAACATCAGTCTACTACATCAGGCACCCCTTTCAGATGTGCATTGCTTTGAGGTTATGTACAACAAAATAGTAAATATATTGGTGTAAGATGGGGGAGATTATGATGAGCATTCCATGAACAACTTCGTTCATTGGAGAAAAAAATAATGCTGTTTCACTGGTGCTACTTCCAGCTTTGGACTCTGGGAGGTCTAGGATATTACCATCCAAATTCACTAGTGTAATTTCGTCCTCCTAGTAACCTGAGAGGAAGCAGGGAAGGGTGTTGGCCTTATTCTTACACTTCCAGAGACAGAATAAGGGTCCAGGACCAGGGTCATGTGTCCAGTCATTTAGAGCTTCTCAAGCCAGGTATTCTGCAAATAGAACTGTGCCAAGAAATCTGGATCCCTGCAGCCTTCAGGCAACAGGAAATACTCACTACAACTCCACTCCTTATTACAGATGCACACACAGACACACACACACATGCACACAAGCAGGGAGCAGCTACTACTATGTACCAAAAATTACCATTTTTTACTGTGCTTTGACAGGGAAATGTGACAGAGGGCATTAGAATCTGACTCTGAGTGCAGAACTGTTCACCCCACTGCCTCTTCAAGAAAATCATGGGATTCTTTTCCTATAAGTTCATTTCTTATGAAAGGAGTGAAGCTTTATCCACATGTGTTTTCTTCATTCAATGCCTTCAGTATTTATTTAGCTATTTAGCTGTACAATGTGCCAGCCACTTTTCTGGGCCAAGGTGATACTTCAAATCTCGATGGTGACAAACAATCAGCGGTCACTGGTGGGAAGATAACAGTGAATCTGTTTCCAAGTCCATTAGCATCTGTCGAGTCAAAGAAAGAGTCCCACTTATCATTCCTGACCTGACACCAAATCTTACAAATCACCTATGGCAGATGGTGGCTATAGACTGAATGTCTGTGTCCCCCCAAAAGTCATATGTTGAAAACTTAATGCCCGGTGTGATTTTAGTAATAAGGTTTTGGGGAGATAATGGTAGGGGATGGAGCCTTTGGGGGATGACTAGGTCATTAGGGCAGAGCCCTTATCAAAGAGGCCTGAGAAAGGTCCCTTGTCCCTTCCTCCATGTGAGGTTACAGCCCAAAGATGACCATCTAGGCAGTGGGCCTTCACCAGACACTGAATCTGCTAGCACCTTGATCTTGGACTTCTCAGCCTCCAGAACTGTGAGAAATACTTTCTGTTGATTATAAGCCAGCCAGTCTGTGGGGTTTTTATTAGAGCAGCCTGAATTAGTGAACACAAATTCCTCCATTCCAGTATATCAGACCCTCACATGTGTCTTTGTCACTTCTCTTACGCAGAGGTGGTGTCTGTTTCTCTACCCCCTTGAATCCGGGCTCTATTTGTGACTTGCTAAGACCAATAGAAGGTGGCAGAAGTGATGCAGCCAGATTCCAGAGCCCAGATCTTCAAAGGCTTCATCATCTCTATCTCAAGCCTCTTGGAGTGCTCCCCTAGGCTACCGTGGCATAGAGAATTAATTCCAGGACAGGAAACTACTTGGAGGAAGGGGTCCAACGGTCCCAGCTGAAAACAGAAAACGGAAGGAGTAGCATGAAGGATCCCAGGTGAAGCTAGCTAACCCATAGAATTGTGAGAAATTACTGTCACTGCTTTAAGTCACTGTCTTTGGGGGTGTTTGTTACGCAGCAGTAGGTAACTGAGAACTCAAGGGAGATGCCGGGGTATGTGTAGAGCTGCCAATCATTTTCTCAGTCAGATACTTGGAAGACATAAAAAAGACAATGACATTTTTAGATTCTTTCTACATTGCAATGGGGTCTTAGATTTACTGGTCTTTTCTGAAAGCCACCTTCGAATGTGCAATCAAATATTTTGCTTTTGGCAACAGTTCAATTATGCAATTTTTTTCCAAATGGG
This sequence comes from Orcinus orca, assembly GCF_937001465.1. Taxonomy (NCBI): domain Eukaryota; kingdom Metazoa; phylum Chordata; class Mammalia; order Artiodactyla; family Delphinidae; genus Orcinus; species Orcinus orca. The sequence continues at coordinate 28,668,011 of NC_064559.1, read as the reverse complement.
AAAAATGTAGATGACTTAGGATTGTGCTTTTTGGCAATGAAAAAGCTATTGGAAAAATGCACATAATTTCTGAAGACCCAAGGAATGAATTCATCCCACTACCTTTTCCGTTTTTATGTTACCTTTTCCCTCCTTCCAAGGGAAAGGGTGCAAATAACGATGGATTCATTTTCCTTTAGATAAATTTGAGCTCATTTAGGAATCATTTTACTTCACATGTCTTTAATGCAGAATAATATTTAAAGAATTTTCACGAATAGAATACAAGAAAGCACGCTTTTATGGAAATCTTTTTTCTAAGAGTATAGCTGAAGGCAACCTCACTCCTGGGCTTTGTTAAGTTACGTACATTTAATTGCCTGGAGCAGGTCTTCTAAAGTCAAGTTTACTAAAATATAGGCCTATGGGACCATATTTTTTGGAAACAAATTCTTTGCAAACATCTCATTTTATAATTTAATTGTATCCGGACTCTGCAGAATGTGAATATTTTAAGAATGAAACCACTGATCTGAAAATAAATTGATATCAAATATACAATTCCTGCAAGTTCCCCAAATTAAGGTAATTTTTTGCACATTTAAATGTTATGACCATTCCTAACTCCCCCCAACCCCTACCTCATGAGCCTTTTAGCTCTTAAAACTGTCTGGAAACCGAACCATACTTTAAATATTATTTTTATGGGAGAAAAATGAAAACACATTTCCCTTTTCTTTATGTGAGATGGGGCACCTTCGCATGACCCCTGCAGTTTGCCAGGGACCAGGAGTGGGCAGCTCAACTTCTGCGTGGTCCCCTACATACACGAAGTGACAACAGTCAGTCAACCTTACTTTCTAACGCCAGAACTCCTCTTCAAAATGATCAATACTCCTGCCCTGATGGCAACTCCAGCTTAACTTTGCTCTCGTCAACAGACTCTGCTGTTTTTGTTTTTGTTTTTTTTTTACGTCCCACATGAGCTTAAGTAGCTTCATTTTAACTCTTTCAGAGCAAGCCCAGACCTGTTTCTCTCATCAAGAACAGGGTGGGAGCAGGGGCGGAGGGTACTTGTCAGAATAAATTACAATTTTTGGCAAAAGCATCCATGTCTCTTACCCACTTAGGAACTAGAATATTGCCTTGTAAAAGCAGTGCAGACTTCTGTTATGACTTAATTATGAGGCCAAAATAAGGACACCGTTTTATAGGCTCTTTTAAGGTATATACATAAGATTTCCATCTTGGAACATATCAAAAGAGATTACATTTTTCCTAGCTGCCCGTGGGCTTGTTCTGATAACACCAGCTCAGCAGATTGGCCCAGGACCCCAATCTCAAGGTCCCGGGGGGAAGTTACACTGCGCATTTTCTTTGTCTACTTTCTCCTCCCCGTCAGTGAAAGGCTCATACACCTCAAGCCCGAGGCAGGAAATCACAGTTCCCACTCTTACCACACAACTGCATCAGGGTCCCAAGAGAGGGGTAACGACGATTAATCCCTGATGCTGGAGGAAATACAAGGCTGTCCAGCTATGAGAGACCCTTCTCGTACCCCATCCAAGTCATTCTCACGTGACTCACACGTAGGCTCTGTCTCACCTGGTCCCAGTGTCATTTGGAATTCCCGACCCCTACCCCAGCCTCTTACCCGAACTGTGCTGTATTGAGCTGGAAAACGGAGCAGATTGTATAATCATGAAGAAGGGACATTTGGGTGAGAACATGGGCTGGTTGACACATTTGTGTAGGTCAAGACTGAATCCTTCACTCCATTTTAGACCTCAGTGATTAATTTCTTTAGGATCAATAAACCCCTGGGAGAACTGGCTCATGCCGTCAAACCTTAAGTGAGAGGGTTGTGAACCAGAAAACATATTTCGTATTTTAAAATAATAAACATTAGTTGGCATGCCCATAGGTGTTCAGTACATTTGTTTCCCCTTAAAGATGTTTACTGAGGAGACAAAACACCTAAGTGGCTTTGTACGTATATGGGGTTCCTGGATGAGGGTGTATCCATAGAATAAGCCTCTTTAAACCAATCAGCTGCTCCGTTTCTCAGGTCCTGCCCCCAGGACTCATAATCAGTTCTGGCAACTTACTGCCCTGGATTTTACCTAAGCTGCCTTACCAATTTTAGGATCACACCAAGAATTAATTTATTGAATATGCTCTGAACAAGAGGATGTATAGTGATCTACTACAGTTGCCAATAACATTTTTTTTTCACTTACATTTGCACTGGATCTCAAGCTATTTGGATTTTGGAGGAAGGGGCAGGGTGAACTTAAAACTGAATCTAGACCTTCAGGTAAGAATTTTACATTTCATTTTATAATCAATCCTATTCTTTTATCAGAGTGCTGAGAAAATCTGTGAGGAATATAGCAAACGGACAAAAACAAAATAAAATATATAACTATCATGTATTAATTACATGTTGCAGTCTAAAAATATGCTAAACAATTTATATGCATTGTTTATATACATTGCTTTACTTAATCCTTATAACAACCTGCAAAGTAGGTTTCATCAGTGTTATTTTACAGCCAAGGAAACCAAGGCTCAGTGACCTCAGTGTTTATCCAGGGCCAGTCCACTCAAAGCCATGAGGTGGTAGAAGCAGGATTCAAGCCCACATCTTCCACCACACTGTACACTTTCAAGTTTCTGTGTTGCAAAATGACATCATTATTCTCTTTCTGTCCCTCTGAAGTTTGGTCTTGGAATCCCCAAGGGCATGACTTCCCATATTGATATATCACGGTCTACACGCTGGAGTAGCACAGAGTCAAGTGGTTCTTGAATGCAGAGGGGACCATATGCCTGGTTTCCCAAGGCATTTCATCAAGGTCTTTGGTTAAATTAGTGTCTCTGTTGTACTAGCTGGGAAATAATGAGTGAGACATTGATAAGAAGCAGAAATAATATTTATGTAAACATTACTTTGTGCCAGGCACTGTGTACTTTTCTGGCATTATCTTTTATTCATTCCAAGTATGCTATCCAAGGAGGTTTACTATCCATTTTACAGATAAAAACTGGGGCTCAGAGAGGCACAGTCATTTGCCCGAGGTCACACAAAGGGGGAGCTGGTGTTAGGTAGATTGGTACCTATAGATGTGGTCTGGCCGACAGACAGTGTTCTTAAATCTTAGGTTCTACTTGGTGGACTTTTGAGTATCAATTTTCGTGACATGGGCATGGAAAGGTCAACCCTCACAGGGCAGAGGAGACTTACTGTGACCCAGACTTACCAACAGACACAGTCATTTCAATAATAGCAACAAAGAAAAAAGAGTCGGCAATGTAGCTGCTTCACTAGGGGTTAAACACAAATAAGAGAGATGGGAGGATGTGCAGGATATATTAGTTTTCCATTGCTGCTCTAACAAATTCCTGCAAATTTGGTGGCTTGAAGCAATACAAATTTATCATCTTAAGTTCTGGAGGTCAAAAATCAGAAATGGGTCACACTGAACCAAAATGAGATGTGTGTGTTTCTCCCAGAGGCTCCAGGGAAGAATCTGTTTCCTGTCTTCTTCCACATTTAGAGGTGGCTTTCATGCCCTGGCTCATGACCTCGGTCTTCCCTCTTCAAAGTCAGCAATGACCAGTCGAGTCTCTCACTCCACCTCAGTCTGACACTGATATTTCTGCTTCCTTCTTCCATGTTTCCGGACTCTTGTGTTTACATTGGGTTCATCTGGATAATCCAGGATAACCCCCCTATTTTAAGGTCAGCTGATCGGCAACATGGATTCCATCTGCAACCTTAGTTCCGCTTTGTTCTGTAACCTAACATATTCCTAGGTTCCAGGGATTAGGATCTTTGGGGCACCATTGTTCTGTCTACCACCCAGGCGCACCATAGCAACACATGGTCCAGGGGCAGGACACAAGGAGGTGTGGCATCGGGGAACTTTGTCAAGAGGCTGCAGGGCTTCAGGATCTACCGGAACTTTAGGGGCAGAGAATGTACAACTGACAAGCACAAAGCAGGGTGTCAGGTTTAGAGGCTTGCATCAGAGATAGGTGCTCGGCTTCCAAAATACTTGATCCCAGAATTAGAGCCATACCAACAGCAAGGTTGATGATTCTGAGCTGCCTCCATTTTCAGTGGGAAGGATGTAAATGTCTCCTGAAGATGTTTTGTCCCAGGGCCTGAAGTGAAACAGATCTCGCAAGTGCAGGTCAAGTACCGAGCATTTTGTCTCCTCATTTGGGGACTGTCAACTCTGTAGTAGAGTCACAAATGACAGGTTGTAGAAGATTCCAGAGGCTGATGGGGGATGACTGGAGGGTAGGCACATTTCTAAATATATACACCGCTGGTCTCTACTTCCTTAATTTCCTCCAATGCCATTCAAATTACATCATGGGTTGTTTGTCAGCTAGCTTTTATTTTTTTAATTTTAATTGAAGTATAGTTGATTTACGATGTTTCAGGTGTACAGCAAAGTGATTCAGTTAAACATATATACATATATATATGTCTGTGTGTATATATATATATATATATATATATATATATAAATATTCCTTTTCAGATTCTTTTCCATTATAGGTTATTACAAGATATTGAATATAGTTCCCAGTAGTAGACAGTAGGTCCTTGTTGTTTACCTATTTTATACATAGTAATGCACACCTGTTAATCCCAAATCCCTAATTTATCCTCCCCTTTCCATTTTGATAACCATAAGTTTGTTTCCTATGTCTGTGAGTCTATTTTTGTTTTGTAAATAAGTTCATTTTTACCATTTTTTTAGATGCCACATATAAGTGATATCATATGATACTTGGTCCACTCATTGGGGTCACTTAGTATGATAAACTTTAGGTCCATCCATGTTACTGTAAATGGCATTGGTTCGTTCTTTTTTACGGCTGAGTAATATTCCATTGTATATATATATATATATATATATATAAAAATTTATATTTATATTTATATTTATATTTATATACCACATCTTCTTTACCCATTCATCAGTCAATGGACATCTTTTTAAAGTTGTAATGGGCAGCAAGGACTAAAAGGGAAGTGTGGCTCACTGAAACCAAACACAGAGGTGTATCCTAATGGAAGTGAACACCAAACCCTAGTGGAATGAATGATAATTGAGACCCGTGGGAGTGGACAGCCGTGGGATCTTCTGTGCTGTGTGAGTCACTTTCTCGGGCTCTCGGAATCCCAGTCTGATGGGGTGACTGGCTGACCAGAAAGCTCTATCAGAAGTCTCCAGCAAATCTCAGCCAGAGATGACGATGGCCCCAGAACATCCAAGGAGAGACAAAGTCAAAAGAGCTACAATCTAAAAACAATTCCATGGCTTTCCCATCTCTAATATCATCTCTATCTTTGTAAAGGAAGGACAAGGAGAGAAGAAGGAGCTGAGAGTTTGGTGAGGGAAGAGATGGGAAAAAGAGAAATCATAGGAATTCAGTTATTGGTGCATTATTCTCTTAAATTTAGTTTTACTCCTTTTGATATTTTACAAAGGGGGAAAAAATCATACCAAAGACTGTCTACTTACGTAATATATATAACTTTCTATACTCTATAGACCCATTGGTGATTTTCCAAACCATTCAATGGGACAGCTACTTTCAATGAATGCATACCCTCTATGGGCCTCCATTCTCATGTGACGATAACAGCAACACAAATAACAAATATTTGTGTGGTATTACATTTTACAGAGACCTATACCCTAAATTCTGTTCTAAAAATCTGTCTACCCTGAGCTAAAACCATAGTTTAATACATTAGTTTCTGACCTGGTGACCTCACAGAAGTCTTTTCCTTTTTCTCACATTTCCCAATCATAAAATGGGAAGAATTTTAACACAACACATTTACATATTTGAAGACTACCATAAAAATACGTTAGCGTGTTCTATTTGAGATTGCAAAGTAAAATACTAATATTGAATGTGAAGTGTTGTTTTGGACCTTCTTCAAGGTTTATTGTCTTTAATAATTGTATCTATAAAATTTTAGCTTTTTTTCTTTTCATTATACAAAATAAAAATAATTTCTCTTGCCTTAACGGGTACTTTGCAAACAGATTCTAACTGAAAACTGAAAGAATTATCATTGCTATTTTCCTTAGTGGATAGTACATGATCTTATCCTTCAGGCTTCTAAAATCCAGTCTATTTGCATGCAGTAATAAAATTATGAACTATCTTACAGTAGTTTTCATTTCAATATGCTATACAATGCAGTGTACTAGAATTGGGGTGGCGCTGTATAACAGAGTGAAAAGAGGCTTGATTTTGGAGACCAAACAGACATGGTTTGAGTTCTGTCTTTACTATTAGCAAGTTACTTTACCTCTCTGTGTTTTAATTTCTTTTTTTTAAACATCTTTATTGGAGTATAATTGCTTTACAATGGTGTGTTAGTTTCTGCTTTATAACAAAGTGAATTAGCTATACATATACATATAACCCCATATCTCCTCCCTCTTGCATCTCCCTCCCTCCCACTCTCCCTATCCCACCCGTCTAGGTGGTCACAGAGCACCGAACTGATCTCCCTGTGCTATGCAGCTGCTTCCCACTAGCTATCTATTTTACATTTGATAGTGTATATGTGTCCATGCCACTCTCTCACTTTGTCCCAGCTTCTCCTTCCCCTTCCCCGTGTCCTCAAGTCCACTCCCTATGTCAGTGTCTTAATTCCTATCCTGCCCCTAGGTTCTTCATGACCTTTTTTTTTTTTTTTGAGATTCCATATATATGTGTTAGCATATGGTACTTTCTTTACTCTTTCTGACTTACTTCACTCTGTATTACAGATTCTAGGTCCACCCACCCCACTACAAATAACTCAAGGTCATTCCTTTGTATGGCTGAGTAATATTCCATCGTATATATACACCACATCTTCTTTATCCACTCATCTGTCGATGTGTTTTAATTTCCACATCAGTACAATAGATAAAATGATTCTGAACTCTAAGAATTTTTGTGAAACTTAAATAAGAAAATAATAAAAATTTTAAATGCCTGAAAAAACTTAGTCATTCTATAAATTGTTAGACCACTTCCTCTTACCCTCCCTTTAATTAGGCTTCACTGCTTGGGGTTGTCACAGGTGGGTGTGTTTCCAGAAAAATTTTACAGGAGAAAATGAAGCACAGTAATCAAAGTCTCCTGGATATTTCTATACACACATATGTCTACATATATGTGTACATTGTATGTATATGTATAAACATTCAGCAAAATGTCTGGAAGATACACCTCAATTGATAACGGGGGTTATTCTGGAAAGGATTTGGTATTAGAACAGCAGTCAAGAAAGACTAGCTTTTTCAGAACTCTACTCAATACCTTGTAATAACCTATAATGGAAAAGAATCTGAAAAAGAATATATATATATATATATATATATATATGAATCACTTTGCTGTACACCTGAAACTAACACAACATTACAATATTGTATATCAACTCTATTTCAATAAAAATTTTTTTAAAAAGTATCTTAGAACCTCATGGCCAGAAACAGAGGCCACATTGTTTTAAAGAACCCTGCCTATTCCTGGTTTGAAACCCACTCAGAATGCCTGAGACCCTGGTTTTCAAAGGTACTTCAGCAAGAACATATTTGTTCCTCTACGCCTTAGCCCCAGGCGAGGACTCTGATTGACAAGGAGAAACAGCATCTGATCGGGGGGTGCTCACTGATAGTTTCTTCAACGTCACTGCATCTGACTCAGTCTATCCAGGCTACTCCAGTGCTGGCCTCATGAGAAACGGCAGAGCCAGGCTGGAACCCAGTAATATAACTCCATGCTCTGTGTTGCCTCTTCCATGATTGCATTTTTGTTAGACGTTTTTATATTCACCCAGCATTTACGCCATTCTTTGGAAACCAAGGTTAGGCTTGCCTTCTCTCTTCTGAAAAATGTAATCCCATTTCTTTGCGTGTGCCAGAACCTGAGAGCACTTCGAAAGTCTCCATATTCCGCTCTCATTATTTACAGAGTAATGGTACTTAGCAATAAATGACACACAGAGGGGATTCTCCATACGGTGGCCATATAAAACCCACACTGATGTGGCACAAGAATAAAAAAAAGCTCAAGGAGACAGCAAGGAAAGCAAGGTTGTATCTAGTTTTGCATCTGTTACTATCTCTCTGATTCTGGGCTGGTTATTTAACTTCTCTGGATCTGTTTTATAATCTTTACATTGTTCAGGTGGTTATCAAAAAGATACAATTCACAGCTCACACGCCAATGCCATAGACTTCTGTTTGACAGGCAGCATTGCATCAAAATGCATCAGAAGCAAAAACTCTTTAACTATGGGAGAAATGGACAAAAACATAATTTTAATAGATAAAGCCACCCCTAATTGAGTGGGAGCTGCTCAACTGCAGGGTGGGGGGGTTGGCTTTAGATTTCTCCAAGGTTCCTCCCATCGGGGGAGCCGTCATCCTGGGGATGAGGTCAGCGTTTCTGTGTTTTCACATGACAATCCCAGCCACCTCTGCAAGTCCAGTGCCACAGAATGCACAAGGCAGAGCTTCCAGACTCCTTTTGGTTCAAGCACTACTTGTAGCCAAAGCCATGCCCTCAGCTGCAGAATTTGGAACTTCAGACCATGTCATGGATTAGATCGCTGATGAGCAGAGCTCATGGCTTTGAAGCACTGAACACATTTTTTTTTTTTTATCTTTCCAGAGACGGTGTTTGTATGCTTGACTTAGCCGAAATGCATCACGGGTGTTTTCTTTATTATCTCTCTTTTAGTATCTAGTTCCTTGCCACTTTCAGTGTCCCGGACTGGCTCGTACTTCCTGGCATCCCTGAGCTTTAAGCCTAGGTTGAAAGTTAGAGCAAAAGTGAAACAGTTTGGAAATGTGGTATGACTGCTTTCGGCTGAAGTGTTAAAATTGCCAGTAAATCAGAAAACAAAGAGAAGACAGAGCATTTGCCCAAAGCAGAATTTCACCAGCATGAATAATTTTCAGGGCTTAGGAGGCTATTAAACCTTTTCTTTACACATATTTCTAAGCTCCGTTGAGATCGCTCCCTGAATTCCCAGATGTTTATAATATCTTGATGAGTCAAGCAATGTTCGGTTTCAGAGTCAAATTGTAAGTCCCCTCCAGCTCACATTTTTTTAAATTTTATTATCTTTACTAACAGGTCTGGCATGCAGCTTTGAGACCATAACGTGAAACTGGGTCAGACAGATGGCTGAACTAGTGGCTTATGACCTAAGTCTCAAAATGTGGGCATGTGCTAAATATAATTACCAAAAGAATACATTCACAATTTTTTATTTAAGTTTTTAGTTAAACAGTGATTGAGTCACCACTCTCCACCAGAGCCTCAAGTGGAAAAGTCTTAAACAGTCTCCATGTATATGCTGCTAGTTTAGTTTATAGTTTTCGTATCTTAAAATTTCTTATTTCATCTTTCATGGACTAGTGCCACTGTTCTTAAACTTTAGAATCCTAGGTACAAGCAGCAGGTGATGCATTCAGGATTACTTCAATGTGGTCAGGAAACTCAAGGGTTTTCTGTGGTTCTCATCCTCATCACCTCCTCTGAAGATGAAGAATCAGGACCAACTCCTCCCCACACCTACCCAAGGGTACAAAGAGACCCCAGCCCCCTTTGTAATCCAAGGGACCACTATTTGGATGGGTCCACCACATTTGAGAAAGAAAAGAGAGGATTGTCTCTCGCCTTGTGTAATCCTGAGTCATTTAGGTGGTTATCTTAGAAAAGATGCCAGATACTGTCTTACAACAAGAAAGGATACAGTGTAGAAAATAGAGACATTGTAGAGAGACATGATATCACTGGTTACATTGACAAGAGCTAGAATTAGTTGGTAATGTCATTTCCAAATGGTTATTTTCAGGGACCTTTTGTTTCTTGAAGTTTTGTAGGGACCATTGGAGCAGAAATTATACCTAGTACCCATTTGACTATTTTTTTTTAACTCTGTGCTTTTTTTAAAAGCCCTTTATGGAGCTTAAAAAAAGAAAGAAAGAAAGAAAGAATACAACAAAAAGCTGGCGGGTGGTCTTGAAATCACGGAATCATATCTTTATTTGAACTACGCTTAGATTTCTTGGCACGTTTAGGGCTGAACAGGTTGGAGAAATTCAGTACAAATAATCTCTGCTGGAAGAGGATGTGAACCTCAACCAAATGCTGGGAGGGACCTGAACATTTTTTTTTTCATCAGATCCTGAACCCATTTCAGCAGCCCTAGCTATACCTCTGAGGTTACACTTCCATGCTGTATAGAGAAAACATACCAGAATTTTCTAGTATAACTACAACCAAATCTGCAGTCTCCACTGGTCCCTACCAAAGAGTTACAGCTAAACATTTCCTACTGTAAAGAGTCACTGTCAATTTTGTAGTCAGAAAACAGAGGAACATACAAAAACATCACAAGCCATTCCTTCCTTGTGCCTTATGATATAAACACAGGCCCCAGTAGTTTGTGTCCAAAATAATCAGGGCAGAAACAGTCAATGAGTCTGATTAGAATTGCTCAGCAGATTTAATACACACTTTATTCTACATGGGTCTCCATTTTATTTTCTTTCTTTTATTAATCTTTTAGATTAATTACTCAAGAAATTAAATTACTCAAGAAAATTCTTGAGTAATTTTTTTTCTGGAAGCAGAAAACAGGTCAGTTTAGGTAAGATTAATGCACATGTACTGAATTTCTATGGGGGAAAAACAGAAATTAGGACATGAATGAAAAGGAAGGCACACCCTTATCACTGCTGCATGCCAGGTTGATTTGACCCACTAGTAAACATGCTATTCAGGGTGTCTATCGATGTAACATAAAACAGCACAGCTACTTTTTACCTTAAACATTTTTAAGCAGAAAGACTACTAAAAGGTGGTAACCTGGGCTAACCCGACTGTCTTTATTTCTGCTCCCAATGCTAAGCTGCTGGGAGTTTTGGGTCCAGCCCCAGGACCCAGCTGATTTCGCTTCCATGATGGATAATCCTACTCAAGTGCACAGGACTCCTTGGCCAGCCCTCAGCTCATCTCCTGCGTAATTCACCAGGTCAACTCTTTCAAACTGTTTTCCTTGTTAAACCCACAAACTCACGCTTTCAAGATATTACTTTGTAAACTAACACATGGATAAAGAGATTAACTTCTCCCTTCCTAATATTCCCCTTTCCCTTTGGTTTTGGGAGATGAAATGTTCTTTCCAAGCCAAAGCTTCCACCTTTGCTTTTGTATCTTTTTTTTCAGATTCCACATATAAGTGATATCATATGATATTTGTCTTTCTCTGGCTGACTTACTTCACCCTGATACCTAAAGCAGACAAAGAATGCACACAAAAAAGAAACTTATAGGCCAATATCACTGATGAACATATATGCAAAAATGCTCAACAAAATACTAGCAAACCAAATCCAACAATATATTAAAAGGATCATACACTTCTGCTTTTAAACCAGTTTGGTAGAATCCCCATCAGGTCCTTGACTGGGCACTACTTACCTACAAATTTATGTTCAGGTCCTAAATCTTACCTACAAATCTACTCACTTCTCTCTCATCTAAAGATATCCTCCATTCTCTTTAAACCACTGCAACCAGGAGTTTGTACCTGCCACCCACTAGGACTGACCCCTGACCTTGACAATGACAAACCCAAGTCAGTTCTCAGCCCCCATCACGCTTGCCCTGTCAGCAGCACTTCACACAATCACCCTTAGTCTGTTCAACCCAAGAGGCCAAATCCAATTAACCAATTGCCAAATCTCAACCTGTTGACTCTTCCAGAGCATTTGAAACCATTAACTAACCTGTCATTACTGAAACCACCCGCCTCCAGTTTTTCTTGATATTTAATTCTCTTGGTTTGTCTAATAATTCTCCAAATATTTCTTTTCAGTCCTCTCGGTGGAGTCCCCTTCCTCTATCCATCCCTGAAATGTAGACTTTCGATCAAATATACAAAAAACTATATGTAGAAAAAATAGCTTGAAGTGAGTCACTAAAACGTTTTCTCAGGTTAGTTAGAGAGTGAGTTATTTATTTCCATTTTACTACTGTATATGTTCTATTTTTCTCTAATTATCTTAACGAACTTTCATTTTATTTCCATCAAAATAATGCATACACATGCTTAAAAATTAAATGGCATAGAAATAGTTACAAGGAAAAACAATGCTTGTCTTCGATTCAACTACCACACACTGAATCCTGCTTTCCAGAAAACAACTTTTAATCATTGATGTTATAAGACTTACATGCCTTTATGTCTTGAAACAATTATTCATAGGAATAGGATACAAGTCAGACTGCTTTAACACGGAACTCCAAAACACAGTGATATAAGGCACTGTTCTGGCCTCCCTGTGGAGGACATGGCCCTTTTCCACAAGCTTCATAGACATTCTGCCTCACCTGCACTCCAGCCTAGGGAAGGCAGGGAGAGAGAGGAGGGGCGGCCAGGCTCCTTCTATTTCAAGAAACTGACCTAAAGGCTGCACACTACATTCCAGCATGGCTCCTTGTTGGCCATACCTAGCTTCAGGGAAAATGTAGTTGTTAGCTGGGTGTTCATGTACCCAGATTCATTTTTATTGTATAAAAGAAAGGGAGAATGAACATTAAAAGATCCACTAGAAGCCCCTGCCACATGTATGCAGCTCTTTCTGAACAATCAGCTTCAGATATTACCTGTTGGCTTCCGCAATGTTGGATGAAGATCTAGTTCATCTATAACCCCTTCCCTTCTTCCTTCCCCTCCCTAATAGAGTTAGTTCACTAATATTGGTCCCTCTCTATGTTATCTTTATGCCCTCTTTGTAAAATGACCATGTTATCACCTGTATCCTTCCCTCCACTTCTCAATGTTGTAAACAAATCTTACTCTTATATCATCAAGGTTCATAACATTTACATTTTTTGATGTACCCACATAAAGTCTTTGGTGTTTGCCTCTGGGTTGCTTCTACAAGATGAAAAAACAGTTAATAGCAGTGACAACATTTGATGGTGTAAACATTAATCACTTGTGCTAAGTAGTGCGCTTTAACTCCACTCTCGTCTCTAAGACACCAAGATCGTGAACACTCTCTAAAGAGGATCTTCCTAGAATCAAGTTCAAGTTGATTCTCCCTTCTAATGTCTTCACCATTTATTCAAACTCGTGTCATAGTTTACTTTGCTCTATTTCTGAACTATGAATTTATTGCACAGTTTATCCTTCTGCTTCTGAATGGATTTTCTTTGTCATCTTTCCTCCATCCCTAATATCTTCAGCTTCCTACTCCTTCTATCAATTGCTTGAACCTCACTTCGTTCATCTTCATTCATTCATCATCATGAGATGTACCCTAGCTCATTTGCTTCATATCCAGACTATGATTTTCTTTTTTCTTTTAAAAGATTTTTTTGATATGGACCATTTTTAAAGTCTTTATTGATTTTCCTACAATATTGCTTCTGCTTTATGTTTTGGCTTTTTGGCCCCGAGGCATGTGGGATCTTAGCTTGCCGACCAGGGATCGAACCTGCACCCCCCTGCATTGGAAAGCGAAGTCTTAACCACTGGACCACCAGGGAAGTCCCTTGTCAGCACTTTTAAAACTCAGTTTTCCTTCTACTTCCTCTGATATCTACCATGCTTTCTTTTCACTGTATGTTTAAACCTTTTTTTCTTTTACTATAATTTTAATGAGGTTTCAACAGAGATAAAATAGAGTGTGCCCGGTCTGGCATTTTCTATTGGAAGTACACATGTTATGTTGAAAAATTTCAGCAGTTTGGTGCTCACTTTGGTAGCACATATGGTAAAATTGGAATGATACAGAGAAGGTTACCATGGCCCCTGCACAAGGATGACGTGCAAATTCGTGAAGTGTTCCATATTTTTTGCACCCCAATGTTCATGGCAGCACTATTTACAATAGCCAAGACATGGAAGCAAACTAAGTGTCCATCAACAGATGAATGGGTAAAGAAGATGTGGCGCATATATACAACGGAATATTACTCAGCCATAAAAAAGAATGAAATAATGCCATTTTCAGCAACATGGATGGACCTAGAGATTATCATACTTAGTGAAGTAAGTCAGAAAGAGAAAGACAAATATTATATGATATCACTTACACATGGAATCTAAAAAATAATACAAATGAATTTATTTACAAAACTAGAAACAGACTCACAGACAAGAAAACAAACTTATGGTTACCAAAGGGGTAAGGCTGGGGGGAGGACAAATTAGGAGTATTGTATTAGCATATACACACGACTACATTTAAAATAGATAAACAATAGGCACCTACCATATAGCACAGGGAACTATATTCAATATCTTGTAATAACCTATAATGGAAAATAATCTGAAAAAAATATATAAATACGTGTAATTGGATCACTTTGCTGTACACCTGAAACTAAAACAATATTGTAAATCAACTATATGTCAATAAAAAAAATGTTTAAGAAAAAACATTTTAACAATTTGTACTCTTTAGAGGTTTCCCTGAGCCCTTTCTCCTCCATCTGCCTGCTCAGCCTGGCTCTTCACCATCACAATTGAGATTTCTTCAATTTCTCCATACATATGGTTCCTAAATTTCTGTATGTAGCCTGATTTAATACTTACCACACTCCTGTGCTATTAGCACTATTATTATCCCTACTTTATAAATGGGGAAGCTTAGGGACAGAGGAGTTAAATTACTTGCCCAATAACTCATAGCTAGGAAGCTACGGAGACAGAATTTAAACATGCTCTTAACCATCACTCTGTATGGCTTCATCCTTTCAACTCAAACAATCTAATTTCTATGGTCAGTAAAGGTGAATCATTCATCTTAAATACCTCAAATATAAAAATTAGTTAACATATCACCATCTCCTCTGATTATGCATTCTTCTAGGACTACCAGTAATTTTGATTTACTGACAACGTATGTTTTGTTTTCGTGACGTTTAGCAGGAATATGCCATTAATCAGCCTTTTGTTTTTCCCAAATCTGAAAATTCATTCCAAAAGAGTTTCATAGAAACTCTTAATGACTGAAAATCATGGTTCTGCTACTATATAATGTTGAGAATAAGAAATACTATACTTATGGGGATTAATTATTAAATCCAGCTAGGAATCACAGCCTTCCTAAGGCAAATAATTATAATGACACACAATAATGTTTAACATCTACGATGGGTACTGAAGTTGGGAGTGCTTTAATGCATGTCAAAACAGTAACAGAGATTCTATGCATCATAAGAAAATAATTCTGAGAATTTCTCTAAGAGAAGTAACTGTTGGTCAAACTAATGAGCATGAAATATTTACTACCAGAAATCTATGTATCCTTCCTGATCTATCTTTTAGGACCCTGCATAAAAAGTCTCTTCTAACCCTAAAATTTTATATTCCTATCCACCCATATGCTGGTGGGTATGGCCAGGTTGGGATGAGATAAAACAGTAAGACAGGCTTTGAGGTCAGACGATGTTGAGCTTAAATTCCGGTTCAAGGTTCAGCTACCTATGAGCTGTGTGATCTTGGGCCAGTTATTTCCTCTCTCTTAGTTTCCTTATTGACATAATGAGGGAAGTACTACCTATTTTAGGTAGGCGATTAGGAAAAGCCTCACAGGAGGTGATATTTTTTGCAGAGTCCTGCATGACGTAAAGGGTGGACATTTCTAAGAGGTACACAAAATCTCAAGCTCATAAAGGGAAAAATATGTATAATTTCTTTATGCACTCTGGGTAACCATAATCTGTTTTGCAAGGAAAACAACAGACCTAGAGGTAGTTTCCATAACTAATAAAGAGCTCACACAAACCAGTAAGAAAGGGAGCAATCAAATACATTTAAAACGGGGTATAGAAAAGCAAGTTAGGAAAAAATACCTATGGTCAATGAGCAAAAGAAAAAAAAATGTCCAATTTCTCTCTTAAAATCAAATATTATCAATTAAAAATCTAGGAGATATGATTTTTCACATATCAGAAATTTTTTAAAATAACAAAAAACTGATGCTGCCCAGTTCTAGAGAAGATGTAAAGATCACTCTCATGCAGGTTGTTACAGTCTCATCAACGTTTAAAATGACATATTTTTTGACCCAGTAACCCCACTTCTGGCAATTCGGCCTGTGGATTTACTTTCACAGCTTTCCAGCATGTACGAGGATATTTATTATAGAAATTATCTGTGATAGCAAAAAAAAAAAAAGTAGCAACAATCAAAGCTTTATCAATAGAAATCTGACTAAAGTATAGTATATGCATATGATATAAGTCTACAAGAATTTTTTTAAAATAAGAGATATTTTTTAGATCATCTAAATAGTTAAAACAGGGACTCTATAATTAATTTAGGGGAATCTGACCCTTTTACAAAGCAGAATCTTTCTATTCAAAGCAGAGTTTTATTCTCTTTCACCTGAAATTTCTTTAATGTCTTTCAGAAAATTTCTTCTCTTTGTCTTGTACATCTTTTAATCAAGTGTCTAATGTTTCAGTCATTTTGTTGGCTCTTGGGAATGAGAATTCTTCTTCCATTATAATTTCTCAATGATTTTTTCATGACTATAGCAGGGGTCAGCAAACAACCAACGTGGGCTAAGTCTGGGCTGCTGCCTGTTTTTTAAATAAAGTTCCATTGGAACACGGCCATGCCTGTGTTTACTTTTTGTCTACAGCTGCTTTTGCCCTACAACAGCAGAGGTGTGTAGTTGCAATACAGACGGTATGACCACAAGCCTAAAATATTTACTAGCTAGGCTCTTTACAGAAAAACATTTGCCAACCCCTGACGTACAGGAAAGTTATTTGATTTTATATGTTAATTGATAAGCAACTTCCCTACTGAATTTTCTTAATGTTTTTAATGATTTTCACTTTTCTTGGGTTTTCTAGGCTAAAAAATCACATCATGTGCAAGGAATGATACTACTGCCTCTTCTTTCCTTTATTTAATGTTTTTATTCTTTCACTGTTGTAACTGCTTTGGATTGACTTTCCAGAGAACTACCAAATAATTCTGGTGGTAGCAGGCATCCTGGCTTTAATAGCAATGGCTTCTAATGTTTCATTGAAAACTGTGACCCTGCATTTTAGCTTGACATAGGTATTTTTATCATGGTGAGGAAATATCAAGCCATTCTAGGGTTTTATACCAATCAGGCTTGACCATTTACCTTTATGAAAGAACCTTTCAATAGTTATGATCGTTTAGAAAAATCGTAAACCATTCCTATAGCACATTAGCAAATGTCCTAATGTGGTCGCCCCGGAGACCAGCTATCAGCTCCTTCAGGTCCAGCTGTAGACAGTGGCCTCCCCATAGCCACACCCTCCCCGGGCATCCACAGATCTGCTGATTGCACAGGACAAGGCATCAGCTCCTTGAGATTTATGAGGGCTCCCTCTGCGTTCTCCTTCCTACAGAGATGTTGATCTCTAATAAATACCTTACACCCCCAAACTCCCTCTCCGCATATGCCGCCAGAGTCCCCAACCTGCCCATCTAGGGAGTTACTGAAGGGCTGAGTCTGAACTCCTTATCGTGCCCTACCTACATGCCACGTTACTTTGTCTCTAGATTCCTCTCTGCCTCCCTGAGCTCAGCCCACACGTTGGCTTCCTCCTCTCCCTGCGCCGCCATGTCCTGTCCTGCAGACTAGCCGGGCCTGAGGACCACGCCCTCGCGTTCCCCTCTGTCTGGACGGACTCACGCCCTCAGCTCGCTCAGGACCCTGCTCGGCGGCCTCCTCTTCATGCCTCTGGATGTCAAATGGTCCACGCTCACCCCTCCCACCTCATCCCAGCTCACCATTCTCACCCCCTTTACCCTGCTTACTTTCTTCAGAGCGGATCACAACCTGACATGCACATATCTGTTGATTTATTTATTGTGCCTCTCCCCAACTTTAATGGAAGCAGGCCTGTTCTATTTTACTCACTAAAACAGTCCCTGGGACAGAGTAGGTGCTCAATATACATCTGTTGAAGGCACAAGCAATTAACTAAAAATAAAATGATCTTACTCTACAGGCTCAATGAGATCTTAACACAAATTATTATAAAAATTGAATGTAAAAGAGTGTTGCAAACAATCCTATTTTGCCCTTGACATAGCGTATTCGTCTGGAAGTGTTTTCTTCATCTATTTTACTGACTTCAATTTTCAGAGACCTAAAGTTTGGGGTTTAAATTTTTCCACTATCATCTTTTTTCTATAACTAATGAGGAGCTAGTAAACTCCAAAGCATTCAAATATGATTGTAAAGCTCAATAATAAAAAGAATCCCCTTGTCATATAGTTATATTTTTAAATTAATTTTAATTAAATAAGTAGTATATGATTACATTCTTTTGGGAAAATAACTAAACATCAATGATAAGGCTAAGGTCTACTTTGACTTTTACCACCAAGATCAATCCCCTTTCTCTCTCTCAAGAAATAAACATAATAGCAGTTTAGTACAGATTCATCCAGACCTTTTTCTATATACTACTTGTATATATAGTTAAGTCATATTTATGTGTATGGAAGTGTTCATAAGTGTATTAGCTCATTTAATCCTGATGC
Organism: Orcinus orca; assembly: GCF_937001465.1. Lineage (NCBI taxonomy): Eukaryota > Metazoa > Chordata > Mammalia > Artiodactyla > Delphinidae > Orcinus > Orcinus orca. The sequence goes on along the minus strand of NC_064559.1, from coordinate 28,649,422 downwards.
AAGTCATATCCACGAGGCATTATTTATTAAATAATAATGATATTCTATATCTCATAGGGTTATTTTGATGATTAAGAGTTCATGTGAGTGAGAACACTTAGCGGTGTGCTTCCTACAATGTAAGCACTTCTTAAGTGAGATGGAAAAGTCTACATTACATATTCTCTAATATGCAGGCACTCATAATCACTGGGGTGCTAGGATCTGGGGAGACATCTAACACCTATATTCAATTCCTGGGATGAAAAGGGGTTTTTAAATATCCTAAGGAATTATCATATGTCACAGAAACTCATATACTTCCAGTAGTTCTACTATTAGTGGTTTATAGTTTTATTTAAAAATATAATCAACTTATCTCACTATAGTTAAAAATAGTTTTTTGGTTTCAATGCAAATGATCCTTATTAAATACAGTAAAACTGCTAAAATTTTATGAACAGAGACCTTCATTACAGTATTATTTACTGGAAATAACTAAATATCTAATAATAGGAATCTGTAGAATAAATTGTGATATATGCATTGATGAAATATCTTGTCACCATTACAATGACATTTACAAAGACTTTGAATGATAAGGGAAAAGGTTGAATAATTATGTAGTTTAAAAAACAACATATAATGATTTTGTACTTAAAAGAAGAGCAAGAAATGTGCTCCATTTGTAGACGGCAATGAGTATAGAAACCACAAGCCTTGTGCTCTGGGGAAAAGAAATGATCAGAATACAAAATTGTACATTCAGCATGATTTCAACTTTGTAAAAAATGTTATGGAATTAGAGCTAAAAAGAACTAACCCGACATGTCAACAGTGGTTATTACTCTGTGAAAAAAATTACAGATGGTTTTAAATTTCTTTACCATGTATTTGTTCTGATAATCAAAAAATAATATTCTTTTAAGATACTTCCATTAGTTTTCTAGAGATCCCTAATTCAACCATATACAATATAATTTGAATATTCTGAACTTTATACTAATGGAACTCATGGACTTAGGATGCTCAGCAAGGCAAATGCCAAGTTGTTAAATATAAATTATCACTTGGGTAAGAGGTATAGAATTTGATATTTATAAACTGTACAATTGGAAGCATTTAATACACGCTATATACTTGAAATTATTTTTTAAGCCAGCCTCATAGCCAATTATGTTTCATGTTTATATTCTTCATTTTCTTAAATAAAAGTCTGCTGCTTTATTCCAAGTATCCTCTATAAATTAGTTGCACTAATAGATTGAAGAGAACTGAGAAGATAAAAAGGTTTGCCATTCACTAAGTTCTGAGCCTGGATCTCTCTTCTTTAAAGAAATATCATTAACCAGATGGAATTCTACTGCCTGGGTTGCTGCACCCTTTTATGAGTTGGCTCCCCAGGGAATTAGTCCGTGAACGTTACCTGTGAGAGGCATTTCCCCTCCTAGCACCCCTTGGCCTTTTCCTTCCACAGAACGGTCAAGATATCCCTGCCCCACTTCTTCAGAAGTGCTTATGATTCAAGATGAGCAGGGAAATGTAATTAACAGAAAAAGATATAATAGAAAAAAGTGTATAAATATGCACACATGCAGACTGTCTATGGTCACCGAAAATTCCAGTGAGAAATCTTGGTGTTTATTAAATGTCCCTACCCTCTCAGAAGGCTCCCGTGAAAGGATGCAACTCCCCTTTGCTTGGTGCCCCCTGAAGTCTTGGCTTCACCTGATGCTTCTAGGCTGTCTCAGCATCTGTATCCCCTAAGGTTTATTCCCATCTACATAGAAAACACTTAGTTAAGAGCCACTGAAAGAAAAAGAAACTCTCTCCAATCCTCCTGTTGGGACTGCCAGTTTTGTCAATGCCTTTTCCTACATTATCACTTCTCTTATCTCCTGAGAACGTCCAGGAAAGAAAAAGATTCTGTCCTCTCAAAGTTGGGGCAAGTTTCAAAACCTGGCTAGGTCTCCCCCTAGTGACAAAGTCAATTCATTTCTTCTGAGAGACATATTTGTTTTTGGATTTAGTTATTTCATAAAATGCTGGAGGTAAATATTTTCCAGAATGGGAAACCTAGACCAAATTCTTTATAAAAATGCTATGGAATGCACATGGACACTATTAATGGGAATCCTGATAACACAGCAGGTTAATGTCACAATTTTAACATTGGGATATAAGTCATAACAAACTCCAAAAATATAACTCAAAGGAGCTCCGAATTACTGGAAGGTAGTTATGTGCATGAAGTCATAAATTCCATAATAGCAAAATTCTAAAATTAGTTCTCCCAACCCCATTGTTAGGTAGATAGTATTACCCATTATTTATTTATTTTACTATGCATCGTTTATTAATGACAGTTAAAAAAACCTGAGGCTCAAAGAGGTTGATGTGTTGAAGACAACAGAGCTAGGAAAAGGTGAACCTGGGATTTGAATTTTGTCTAACTTCCCAGCCGTTGGGCTTCACGCTGCACTGTGTTAACCTAACATTCCACATCTCCTCCTAATACCTGGCCTCCTGTCGTACCTGTACTGGCTCTAGTATGGATGTTAGACCCAGATCTCATGCATTTTTCTGTTCTGATAACTCCTGATTTATCCTTTAAGCTCATATCTGTCTTTGTTTCTTGGAGCCCATGTTCCCTTAGCACTAAAGTTCTCATTTTCTAGAGCACCACAGACTACCTAGTACTCCTGTCAGAATCTAATCAAGTTAAAAAGTGGTTGGACGTTGCCCGCCTCCAACCCCACCTCCTACACCCCTCACTTTAAGTTCCATACAGGGAAGGATCACGCACGGAATAGGTGATCACAGATGTCTGCTGAAGGAATGAATGAGTGAATGAGAGAATGAATAGCAAGCATCATTCAAACAAGCTAAGTTTCTAACGTCGATTTTTCTGTCGCCTCTGTCTAGCCTAAAATTCTGACCCCCGTGTTTCTGATACTGATCTGATTACTGTGATCCTGATTTCTGACTACATCCTTGCTCTAGCCTTGGCACTTTGGGACCTGGGTTTTATCCTGAGTATCATATATGTCCCTCTTCCCTCTTATCTGTAAGACAAAACACTCTTTCCCAGATTATAGTCAGGGCCCAAGGGATTCGAGGGGCCCAAGTCTCTGGGGTTACTCCCTAGATACAACTTTCCCAAAGAAATGTAAGAAAATACATTTACTTTGTAACCCACCTCCTTTTGAGAAATCCATCTGTTCTACAAATGCAGAGAAATGCAGCTGGAGGGAGGACAGTTCACTTAAAATCTTTCAAGTGTGGCTCTTGTCACAGGTTAACATTTAGTGGGTTACTTGACCTTAGGCCAGATGAAATTTTCTACTAAGAAGTAATATGTGGACAGATCATCCAAAATGAAAATAAATAAGGAAACACATGCTTTAAATGATACATTAAACAAGATGGACTTAATCGATATTTATAGGACATTCCAACCAAAAACAACAGAATACACATTCTTCTCAAGTGCTAATGGAACATTCTCCAGGATAGATCATATCTTGGGTCACAAATCAAACCTTGGTAAATTTAAGAAAATTGAAATTGTATCAAGTAACTTTTCCGACCACCACGCTATGAGACTAGATATCAATTACAGGAAAAGATCTGTAAAAGATCTGTAAAAAATCTGTAAAAAATACAAACACATGGAGGCTAAACAATACACTACTTAATAACGAAGTGATCACTGAAGAAATCAAAGAGGAAATCAAAAAATAACTAGAAACAAATGACAATGGAGACATGATGACCCAAAATCTATGGGATGCAGCAAAAGCAGTTCTAAGAGGGAAGTTTATAGCAATACAATCCTACCTTAAGAAACAGGAAACATCTTGAATAAACAACCCAATCTTTCACCCAAAGCAATTAGAGAAAGAAGAACAAAAAAACCCCAAAGTTAGCAGAAGGAGAGAATCATAAAAATCAGATCAGAAATAAATGAAAAAGAAATGAAGGAAACGATAGCAAAGACCAATAAAACTAAAAGCTGGTTTTTGAGAAGATAAAAAAAAAAAGATAAACCATTAGCCAGACTCATCAAGAAAAAAAGGGAGAAGACTCAAATCAATAGAATTAGAAATGAAAAAGGAGAAGTAACAACTGACTGCAGAAATACAAAAGATCATGAGAGATTACTACAAGCAACTCTATGCCAATAAAATGGACAACCTGGAAGAAATGGACAAATTCTTAGAAAGGCACAATCTGCCAAGACTGAATCAGGAAGAAATAGAAAATATGAACAGACCAATCACAAGCACTGAAATTGAAACTGTGATTTAAAATCTTCCAACAAACAAAAGGCCTGGACCAGATGGCTTCACAGGCGAATTCTATCAAACATTTACAGAAGAGCTAACACCTATCCTTCTCAAACTCTTCTAAAATATAGCAGAGGGAGGAACACTCCCCAACTCATCCTACAAGGCCACTGTCACCCTGATACCAAAACCAGACAAGGATGTCACAAAGAAAGAAAACTACAGGCCAATATCACTGATGAACATAGATGCAAAAATCCTCAACAAAATACTAGCAAACAGAATCCAGCAGCACATTAAAGGGATCATACACCATGATCAAGTGGGGTTTATTCCAGGAATGCAAGGATTCTTCAATATATGCAAATCAATCAATGTGAGAAACCATATTAACAAATCGAAGGAGAAAAACCATATGGTCATCTCAATAGATGCAGAGAAAGCTTTTGACAAAATTCAACACCAATTTATGATAAAAACCCTCCAGAAAGTAGGCATAGAGAGAACTTTCCTCAACATAATAAAGGCCATATATGACAAACCCACAGCCAACATCATCCTCACTGGTGAAAAACTGAAAGCATTTCCACTAAGATCAGGAACAAGACAAGGTTGTCCACTCTCAGCACTCTTATTCAACATAGTTTTGGAAGTTTAACCACAGCAATCAGAGAAGAAAAGGAAATAAAAGGAATCCAAATTGGAAAAGAAGAAGTAAAGATGTCACTGTTTGCAGATGACATGGTAGTATACATAGAGAATCCTAAAGATGCTACCAGAAAACTACTAGAGCTAATCAATGAATTTGGTAAAGTAGCAGGATACAAAATTAATGCACAGAAATCTCTGGCATTCCTATACACTAATGATGAAAAATCTGAAAGTGAAATCAAGAAAACACTCCCATTTACCATTGCAACAAAAAGAATAAAACATCTAGGAATAAACCTACCTAAGGAGACAAAAGACCTATATGCAAAAAATTATAAGACACTGATGAAAGAAATTAAAGATGATACAAATAGATGGAGAGATATAACATGTTCTTGGATTGGAAGAATCAACATTGTGAAAATGACTCTACTACTCAAAGCAATCTACAGATTCAATGCAATCCCTTTCAAACTACCACTGGCATTTTACACAGAATTAGAACAAAAAATTTCACAATTTGTATGGAAACACAAAAGACCCCAAATAGCCAAAGCAATCTTGAGAACGAAAAACAGAGCTGGAGGAATCAGGCTCCCTGACTTCAGACTATACTACAAAGCTACAGTAATCAAGACAGTATGGTACTGGCACAAAAACAGAAATATAGATCGATGGAACAGGATAGAAAGCCCAGAGATAAACCCACGCACATATGGTCACCTTATCTTTGATAAAGGAGGCAGGAATGTACAGTGGAGAAAGGACAGCCTCTTCAATAAGTGGTGCTGGGAAAACTGGACAGGTACATGTCAAAATATGAGATTAGATCACTCCCTAACACCATACACAAAAGTAAACTCAAAATGGATTAAAGACCTAAATGTAAGGCCAGAAACTATCAAACCCTTATAGGAAAACATAGGCAGAACACTCTATGACATAAATCACAGCAAGATCCTTTTTGACCCACCTCCTAGAGAAATGGAAATAAAAACAAAAATAAACAAATGGGACCTAATGAAACATCAAAGCTTTTGCACAGCAAAAGCAAACCATAAACAAGACGAAAAGACAACCCTCAGAATGGGAGAAAATATTTGCAAATGAAGCAACTGACAAAGGATTAATCTCCAAAATTTATAAGCAGTTCATGCAGCTCAATATCAAAAAAACAAACAACACAATCCAAAAATGGGCAGAAGACCTAAACAGATATTTCTCCAAAGATATACAGACTGCCAACAAACACATGAAAGAATGCTCAACATCATTAATCATTAGAGAAATGCAAATCAAAACTACAATGAGATATCATCTCACAGCAGTCAGAATGGCCATCATCCAAAAATCTAGAAACAATAAATGCTGGAGAGGGTGTGGAGAAAAGGGAACACTCCTGCACTGCTGGTGGGAATGGGAATTGACACAGCCACTATGGAGAACAGTATGGAGCTTCCTTAAAAAACTACAAATAGAACTACCATATGACCCAGCAATCCCACTACTGGGCATATAACCTGAGAAAACCATAATTCAAAAAGAGTCCTGTACCAAAATGTTCATTGTAGCTCTATTTACAATAGCCCAGAGATGGGAACAACCTAAGTGCCCATCATCGGATGAATGGATAAAGAAGATGTGGCACATATATACAATGGAATATTACTCAGCCATAAAAAGAAACGAAATTGAGCTATTTGTAATGAGGTGGATAGACCTAGAGTCTGTCATACAGAGTGAAGTAAGTCAGAAAGAGAAAGACAAATACCGTATGCTAGCACATATATATGGAATTTAAGAAAAAAAAATGTCATGAAGAACCTAGGGGTAAGACAGGAATAAAGACACAGACCTACTAGAGAATGGACTTGAGGATATGGGGAGGGGGAAGGGTAAGCTGTGACAGTGAGAGAGTGGCATGGACATATATACACTACCAAACGTAAGGTAGATAGCTAGTGGGAAGCAGCCACATAGCACAGGGAGATCAGCTCGGTGCTTTGTGACCACCCGGAGGGGTGGGATAGGGAGGGTGGGAGGGAGGGAGTCGCAAGAGGGAAGAGATATGGGAACATATGTATATATATATATATAACTGATTCACTTTGTTATAAAGCAGAAACTAACACACCATTGTAAAGCAATTATACTCCAATTTAAAAAAAAAAAGAATATGCTACCCTTTTCTTTATTTGGAGAAAAAGGGCACAAGGTGAGTCCCATCCCTCCTCCAATTTTGTTATAAAACTATTTTATAAATATTTAAAAGCTATGGAAACACTAGCATTTATTAAACATAACACAGAATGGTTATTTTGGATTCTATTAGCACATGCATTATTTGAAAAGATTTCCTATATTTTCACCTGAAGGAAAATATCTTGCAAATCTATGTTTACCTTACACATTTTACTAACTACCTTGTAGCCATAGGCTGTGATTTGCAACAATCCTTAGAATATGCTGTTTTATTAGTTCAGTGACCCAGAAAGAGTATATATGTATAAAGCATATACATAAGAATATTTGTGATGGTGATTAATTATACTGCCTGGCATCTCAGAAGCATGTAAATGAAAAGCTGAATAACATATCCTATTATTAACACTCCTCTGTGAAATGAGGGGTGTGGAGAGCGTGGAACAATGGTGTGCCGAGAAGTTGGGTCAGACAAGTGATAAATCAGTTGTGGAGAAATAGGGAAGGAATTACCATAAGCATTAAGCTACCATTCTCACGCGATGAATGCAGAATAATAATACCATCTTTGTAAGTATAATGATGTTCCTTATAAATTATAGATCAATTCAGAAAAATAGCACTTTTATATTTTAAAATAAACGTAGGCAGTATATCCACAACAATAATGGAAAGGTCCCGTAGTAAGCCTCAATGAAATCTTAAATCCCAAAATAGAGCTCTCTATTCATATTAATTCAAGGTAGGAATTATTCCTACCTTTTCCTTACAACAAAGAATCATTGTGTTCAATTTCCTTAACCTGTACATAATAATTCACCTGCTCCTTTATCTCTGAATGTCAGCTAGGAAGCACTGCCAATGACACTGTACAGAGAATAAAACAACCAGGACTTGGAGAAGCACCTTGGATTTCTTGGGTGGGAACGGAACAGGGAGGGTGACGCTTTTGCCTGTAGCCTTACTGTTTTCAGGTTTTTATCTCCCCTACTAGATTCTAACCTCCCTCAAAACTGGATCTTATTTGTATTTGTATTTCCTATAATGCTGCTCACGATATGTACATGGTAGACATTTGGTAATTAAATGACTGCTTTTAGGGGCAGCCTGTTCTGTGACACAGACAAAAGAGAGCTGGAGGAAGCAGATGGGAAAAAGGAAGATCCAGTCTCCTGGATGGATATCAGTAACACCTCTGTAGTTCTAAAAATATACAGATTCCTGGGCACAACACCAGACCTATTGACTCTACCTCTCTGGAGGAAGGTTTAGGAAGACCTGGCTTTAATGTGGATCCCAGGGGGTTTTGACTGCAGCTGAAAACGAGAGCCATTGTTCAGGTACTTAATCTCTCTTTTCGTAGCCTGGTGTGCTATACATTCATGCAGTAAATAGCACCTTCTTGCTGTATATTTCTCAAACTGTATACCTATGATTTATATGTATATTAATATATATACATATTTTTTTTACATTACCATCTCATTTGAACAATATCTACTGAACAAATTGTATTCAACAACCATGATTTTGACAAATTGTTACATTCATAGGAAACTGACTTGGCAGCTCTCCTCACGGTGGGATTTTCCCTCCTAAGGAGGACCTTCGCCCAGCAGGGGTACCCTGATCTCACATGAAGACGAGTGAACTATTCCCAATAGTCATGTGCAGAAGGGCCAGTGCTTGAACCTTGGACTCTAGGACACACCCAAGCAAAGAGCAGACATTTCCTCTACTCTAAGCCACCTCTAATTTGTTCACAAATGGAAAAAAGGAAGGAAGGAGTTTCCCTCAAAACAGATTTTAAAAATTCAAACTTTTTCAGCTTAAAATGATTAAAGTAAAGCTTGTCAGCTTATGGATTTCGTGTTTCCAAAGCAGTACTGCATAGACACAACTTCCAGTGCTTAACACTGCCAAGAATTCTATCTTTCTTAGTCCTGCAAAATTGTGCCACAATGAAGATGTCAAATGTAGCTCACCTGTCATGAATGCTGGAAAAGCTCACGTGCTAACAGATTTGTTTTCTCCATGCGGTTGGGACAAGGCTGTCAGGTATGGTTGTTCAGGTTTTGCACTGCACAAGGGCACTTATCTAAGGGGATATTAGTTACATCATGGACTCTTTATTTCTATGATTACAGTTTTATTGACTCTAAGGATGGGCTGTTTCTATATTTATTGTGACAATTCTTTGGCAGATGGCAGTAAAGCATCTTGTTCCAATATGGTAAATGTATGTCATTTTACTTTGACTTACAAAACTGGAATTAACCATCAGAAACCTAGTTGATCTAACAACATCTAAAATTACCTGTGCTTCTGAACAAAGTGCAGCTTTTTTTTTTTTAGACTGATGTATTGCTTGGCAAATATCTCAATTTTTTAAAAAATCTCTTGCTGGAGTATGAGTACACTGGGTAAACTGATTTTTCAAATTGTAGTTTATATCATCTATCTGTTGTTTACAATGTTAGAATAATATTTATGAGTTCTCAGTTTACATATCCATTTAAATTAGTCGTTATGCTCAAAATTATATAATAATAATAATCACCAATAATAACTCACAATGTATTATTTGGACATAAGTTGGTCATTATTACATAATGATCTAATATTACAGCAGTTGTTATTTGTTATTAGAGAAAAGTCACCAATACAAAATTTAACTGCTGCTAGAATTTAACAGCTTATATATAATTATTTCAAAATATTACAAATTCTTAAATAAAATACTAATCATTACATTATTTTTCTCCAGATACCAGAAAAAGTATATTTTTTAATTTCTCAAGATCAGAACATGGAAAGCCCTTAGAGAAGTAAAATTTTGAAATATTTGGAATATTGAATATATATATTGCAAATCCATAATAAAAGGAAAAGTCTTCATAATTACTGCTTTGAACAAAATGTAGCATAGACACATGCTGTCTACAGAAAGCAGAAGATATGAATTTCACTTCTGCTTCCATGTCAACCAAAACCTATGATTTAAAAAACAAAACAAAACAAAAAATTTTTAAAGCAAAAAAAATTCTTAAACGAAATGTATTTTCTGCTAACCAGGTACAGGACATACAATTTGACTATTATGTCATACTAAAATTCTGTTGATAATTATCAACCTCAAGTAAGAAATTTAACATTTATAAAATAACACCACATTACAAGTAGGAAGTTTAGGAGAACCTACTACACACAAAAACCATCCAAGTGGTTACAAATAATCCTATCTCTTAGTTACTTTATTCTATCTCCAAAGACTCTGCATTACATTTATGTTAAAAAAAAAAAACTCTGGGGCTTCCCTGGTGGCACAGTGGTTGAGAATCTGGCTGCTAATGCAGGGGACACAGGTTCGTGCCCTGGTCTGGGAGGATCCCACATGCTGCGGAGCAACTAGGCCTGTGAGCCACAACTACTGAGCCTGCATGTCTGGAGCCTGTGCTCTGCAACAAGAGAGGCCGCAATAGTGAGAGGCCCGCGCACCGTGATGAAGAGTGGCCCCCACTTACCACAACTAGAGAGAGCCCTCACACAGAAACGAAGACCCAACACAGCAAAAACAAATTAATTAATTAATAAACTCCTACCCCCAACATCTTCAAAAAAAAAAAAAAACTCTTTGGGAATAAAAACAATAATAATTTGAAGAACAAGAATGGGTGCAGTGGTGGATAGCATTTATTACAGATTTTAGTAAACGTGAATAAATGGAAATGCATGTCCATACCAACATTGCAAAGGATTCCAAACTGATGTCTGGTCTGAACAATATGTAATTAATCATGCTGCGTGTGGGCAATGAGGGAAACTGCACACTGTCAAGTGCACAATATACAGGATTCCATTTTTGGCAAGGCAATCATGGTGTTCAGAGACCACCCAGGAGACTTTATAAGCCTAATAATGAGAATGTTCCTCATTTGACAGAAACCATAGCAATGACTGATAATAATATTGTAGAATATTTACATAGAATACAAATATTAACATCAAATAATATACCTCTTAGGGGATGGAATACAAAACCAAATGATTAAAATTATAGTAGATGCAATGATCATGATTATTCTGTTTGATCCAAAACAATGTTAATTATTTCTCAGTTACTACAGATCCAATCTTCATGTAAACCACATAGAATTTAAACATTTATTGTTAGATCTTTGCAGATTTTCAAAATACAAATATTTAGTCCAGTAGACACATGGATCCAAAAGAGTTATATACATTTTAGTAGACTTTTTTTTTTTTTTTTTTTTAAGTTTTGGCTGCACTGGGTCTTCGTTGCTATGCGTGGGCTTCTAGTTGTGGCGAGCAGGAGCTACTCTTCATTGCAGTGCGCGGGCTTCTCACTGTGATGGCTTCTCTTGTTGCGGAGCATGGGCTCTAGGTGCGCAGGCTTCAGTAGTTGCAGCACGTGGGCTCAGCAGTTGCGGCATGCAGGCCCTAGAGCATGCGGGCTCAGTAGTTAATGGCTCGTGCGCTCTAGAGCTCAGGCTCGGTAGTTGTGGCACACGGGCTTCGTTGCTCTGTGGCATGTGGGATCTTCCCGGACTAGGGATTGAACCAGTGTCCCCTGTATTGGCAGGAAGATTCTTTAACCACTGCACCACCAGGGAAGCCCCAGTAAACTATTTTTAAAAACTTCATCTAGATAAAACTATTTTGAAAAACCAAGCATAAATAATAGTGTCACAACTATGCATGGAAAACATAATGGATCATAAAAGAGGGTCTTCAAAAAAGAATATTTAGGCATTCTTAGTTACTTAAGAGTGTGCATTATGTAAGTCTGATAATGAAAAATTCAGGTAAGTTCTTTTTTGATACCACCATATTTTATATTATCCAAGAGCTAACAACTATTTTTCAGCTTCAGTGAAACACTAAAGTGTAAACACAAGTTGACATGTTTATTAACTATGCTACACAATAGTCAACTTGACACTATCATGCCACCAGAAACACAGCTGGAGGTAGGAGGCTCTATTCTTAGAAACCATGAGTGATATCAATGAAGGCATCTATTCTAGAGACAAGTCAGAGTTGCACTTACAAATATTTCCTTTGTAGAGTCACGTACCACAATGTTCATTGCAGCTCTATTTAGAGCAGCCAGGACATGGAAGCAACCTAAGTGTCCATCGACAGATGAATGGATAAAGAAGATGTGGCACATATATACAATGGAATATTACTCAGCCATAAAAAGGAATGAAATTAGGTCATTTGTAGTGAGGTGGATGGACCTAGAGTCTGTCATACAGAGTGAAGTAAATCAGAAAGAGAAGGACAAATACCATATGCTAACACATATATATGGAATCTAAAAGAAAAAAAAAATGGTCCTGAAGGACCTAGAGGCAGGGCAGGATAACGACGCAGACATAGAGAATGGACTTGAGGACACGGGGAGGGGGAAGGGTAAACTGAGACGAAGTGAGAGAGTGGCACGGACATATATACACTACCAAACTAAGGTAGATAGCTAGTGGGAAGCAGCCGCATAGCATAGGGAGATCAGCTCGGTGCTTTGTGACCACCCGGAGGGGTGGGATAGGGAGGGTGGGTGGGAGACGCAAGAGGGAGGAGATATGGGGATGTATGTATATGTATAGCTGATTCACTTTGTTGTAAAGCAGAAACTAACACACCATTGTAAAGCAATTATACTCTAATAAAGATGTTTAAAAAAACATTGCCTTTGTAAATTCATTGCTCAGAACGAATCAGGCATGATATTTGAAGTAAAATTAATGTTATGAGCAAAATTATGCAAGCATCAAATTCAACGTATATAATTTTCTTGAAAATATCAAAGGGATTAATACATTTTGGAAGAAAAATTAAACAATGATGTTTATAAAAAATTGCTGATGATAAACAAATTGCAGCCGCTTGACATTGATACCAACTTATCCAATGTGAATACTAGTGGAAAAGAGTAAAAAGACCAATTTCGGCTACAAACTCCCTGATCAAGTGGGTCTACATTTCCAAATTAAATCTCAAAATCAATGTATTTTTTCTATATTATATATAATATCACCATTAAAAAGAAAGATTTATCATACTGAAGAAAATCATGGCTTGAACTATTGCAACTATATAAACATTTTCCCTTGAAATCAATTAATGGCCCAGTACAGACCTGACATTGAAAGGACCTTAAATTGTTTTCTCACATCAGACACCAGTGGAGAATATCGTTTTTTAAGGTTAAAATATATTAAAAACTACTTAATGCCTACAACATCTCAAGAAAAAACAGATATTGGAGCAAATAAACAGCAAAAGAATTTTACTTCCAAAAGAACAAAATGTATAACTGTATTACATCTGTTCTAGTTCCTATTGCTAAGAAATGAATAATCTATTAGCCATATAAAGCCTTTCTAAGAGAAAGGGTACTTTGTTCAAATCTATACAAAGGCACCTTAATAATTAGTGGCCACCCTGGAGTTAGGAAGATGGATGCACACAGGTCCAAGTTCACATTTTCTTTTTACATGATCCCCAAAGCAGGACAGTCCTCCACTGTACTTTAGCTAAAAAGACCTGAGCAGAGCTCTTGTTCCAACCTGGCTCACATGCCCTTTTCTGAACCAATGGTCAGTGAGAGGAGATATTTGCTTCCCCAGATCCAACTCACATGTCCAGTCTATGGCCAGGATTGGGAAGTAGGGGTCAAGTAAGACAGTGACAGCCCTACTCGAGCTACATGGAGTTAGGAGAGGGAGGGGATTCTCAAAACGAAGGCTGAAGGTGCTGACAACGAAAGGAAGAAGGAAAATCATTCAGCAGACTAAACCACAACCACTGCTATCCACCACCACTGCTTACCACTTTGTAATGGAAGTCTGGACTGAGAAATTGCTAACATAGGCTGAGAACAGCCAGCAGTGAACACTTTCTCAGCCCTTCTCCAGAGAAATGACCAACGTGTTGTAGATCAACATAAGACAGGAGTCAATGAAGAATGCAGAATGACATCATACATACAGAAAAGTCTCCAAATTAACCTGGGAGAGGAACAATTTTCTTAACCATATCAGGTTAAGTGCTTTGCCTGATTCACATAAATAAAAAAGACTGAAAATTTACCCTAGAATCCCATTGTCTTCATTTCTGTATATTATTTGAAATTTGTGGCATAACATTGGAATGTTTAGTGAACATTTTATCATTCATCCTATATGTGGTTTCAGTCATTCTTAATGAAAACTCTTTGTCATACTGATAAAGTCCTAGAAACTTTTTCACTTTTTAAGTAGATTCACATGAACTTGGCAGATTCTACCAGGAATTACATTTGGATTATGGTGCCAGAACAAGGTAATCAAGACCTTTAGGAACAGAACAGTTCCTAAATAATGTTCGTTCTTTTCTGGTTGTGTCATATTCCTCAGTGAGAACTAATGTGCAACATTCTGTTGCTGTTTTGTCCCTAGCTCATTAGAAGTTCTAGCCTTGAAAATATTCTTTTGAATCTAAATTTGCAATTGTGTGACAGGTTCAGCGATAGCGTAGGAAAAGAAAATGAACTCTGATTCAAGTTTCCAGTCCCGGTTTTACCATTAACTTATGAAATCTCATGTATGTCACCACCTTCTCTATGCCTTTGGGTTTTGCCCAAATTTTAAAAAAGAATAATAGCATGATTTAGCAAATATTTATTAACTGCCCCGTATCAAATGTGCAACATACTAAATGCACATTCTCTGCTAATAACTGACGTTACAAGCTTGGGCAATTCTATTTCTTCTTTGGGTCTCAGTGGAACCACAAAATGTGGATTTTAAGTAGACAGTCTCTAGAACTCTCTGATCATTACAAAGCATGGTACAGTAGGGGTCAAAAGAAACAGACAATGGATGTGAAAATTATTTGAAAAGCAGAAAATCTTTCATAACTCTTTTTCAGTGATGATACAAGAGCACTGGAGAAACTTACATATACCATCATTTTTGGCTGTCAGTTTCATTTAATAAGCATATCTTATCAAAAGCCTACTGACATTTAGACCTAGTAGGAACTATCCAGTTCGAAGTGGTGCGAAGACAGAGTTATTTATGTTAGTCAGGCTAAAATTGGACATTTTAGATAATCAACATTAAATTGGGGATTGTACTCCCTTCCACCCTTCCCTTTCAAACTACAGTCCTCCCTCAGTATCTGCAGGGTATTGGTTCCACGAGCCCCCACAGACACCAAAGTTCACAGATGCTCAAGTGCCTTATGTGCAAAGCAGAAATAGAGTCACCGATGTAGAGAACAAACTTAAGATTACCAAGGGGGGAAGGGGGAGTGAAATGAATTGGGAGATTGGGAATGACATATATACACTACTGTGTATAAAATAGATAACTAATGAGAACCTACTGTATAGCACAGGGAACTCTACTCAATGCTCTGTGGTGACCTAAATGGGAAGGAAATCTAAAGAAGAGGGGATATAAGTATACATAGAGCTGATTCACTTTGCTGTACAGCAGAAACTAACACAATATTGTAAAACAACTGTACTCCAATAAAAAATTAATAAAATTAATAAAATAAAATAAATAAATAATGAGGTATTTTATAAAATGGCTTAGAACAGTGAATACACTTGGCCCTCCATATCCGTGAGTTTCACATCCATGGATTCAACCAACCGCAGACTGAAATTTCAAAATCTCCGTTGGTTGGATGTGAAAGCTGAAGATATGGAGGTCTGACTCTCCTCAGTTACCATTATTAGTATGAAGTTACCTGAGCTAGTAGGCCCTCCCATAAGGCTGTTCTCTCTTATCCCCATGAATCAATCTGAACTAATTCAAGCTAGTAGTTTATAATCAGGCCAATTTGTTTCTCTTTCAAGTTTAGAGGTTGGTTTGAAAACACTTAGAAAGAAAGAGGCAAGGTTACTGGCACTGAAAATAAGAAAACATAAAAAACAGTTTTTACACTTGTATGCATCCTCAGAACTATAAAGGGAAATTATAATTCATGGAAAGCATCTTCCTTCTGACAGGTAATAATGATAGCTAATGAGACTGACATTTACACTGTTCTACAAAAAAGTATTTTTCTAAACATGATGTATAATTAACACAACTTGCACACAAATCACACACACAAAATCATCAAATTATCAAGAGTTATGATGAATAATGTCCTCCAAAGGATTCTGTTCAACTCCCCTTGTGTCCTATGAGGAATTTAAAGGCTATTTTAACATTTCTTCTTCATTCTGCTAAGTACAGATAAATCAGATCACATTGATGAAAAATATCAATTCTTTCATCCTGGAAGGAAGGAAAGACAGAAGGAAAAGGGAAGAAAGGAAGCAGGAAGGGAGGTAGAATAAAAAGAAAGGGTAACATGAGATTTTGAATAAAAACCATTAAAAAATGTATGTTACATTCCATAGAGTATAAATAATGTCTCATTTATGCTTTGATCCTTTTTGGCTTTCTTTATGTAAGTTGTATTTTTTGTCATTACGTGGTATTCCCGTTATTTCTAGTAACATTTATTTGTTTGTTTTTCAAATATCTTTGGATCCTTTTTATGTTAGCAGCAGAGAGAAATAATGCTAGAGTAATAATGGACTTTTATATATGGTGAAGGCTAAGGCTTTCGCAAGTCCATGTGGAATTATAAACGTCAAGTGTGACTGTACACGTAAATATGGTAAAATTGTTAAGTTTTTGTTTTGCTTTGAACTTTATTATTTTATAACTTTAGCAAAGCTTTTAGCAAAAACTTTAAAATGGACACTGATGCAGGGGAATAATAAGGCTGAGAAAATAAAAAGGAACCGTGATTTACATTGTTGAACGTGTTAGGGAAGGTTCTAGTCAAACCTGTGGTTGGGTTGGGTTCTGTATACTTTTTTATTCCCTCCTCACTAATTTCCCAGACTTCTCATACCAGGAGTCAGCTTTGCCATCAGCCCTGCCTTTCCTGCAGCTTATCAACCCCAAATCCGTCACAATCCTCCATCCTGACTCTCCTTTTCTAAGAACGCTACATTTTAATGAACATATTCAACATTTCAACTTAATGTGCACTTGTTAGAATACAGCCTGCTAAGAGGGGCTGTTTCTTTTTCAGAAACATTTCTTTAAGTCTTTCTTGGACCTCACCAGATTTTGAAACAAAATTATATTCTAAAAACTTCCCTGAAGTGTCATTTGTGTTCAGGAACCTGCACTCAGATCAAGTGTTTCGTCAGCTGATCCTCTACCAATTCCATCCAGCTCCAGATTTTGACTGGATCAATTCCAGCTACTCACATCAGGTTTTTTCACTGTTCCTCACATATGGGATTCTCATGCTCACCCTTGTGCCTGTGTAATTCCCCCATCCAGTCACCTCAATCTTTGTTCAACACATAATCAACCAAAATTTATATATAAATATATATACATGTATCTGCTGAAGTATAACTCTCAAGTTATAATACATCTCCTTAATGAAGCCTCATGCCCTTAATCATCTAGTTCTTGTCATATCTGCTTTACCAGCTTGTAATGGCACTTGTTCATTTGATGTTTTATTCATGATTTGCTACTGTTAAAACATTTTAATGTGAATTGCAGCTATTTGGACCCTCACCTGAAAGCATTCAAAGTTTTTGAACTAAAGGGTAATATGACAGGAGCTGCATTTTCTCCTCTCATAGGATGGATAAGAATTGGGCTGCCGTGCCAGTCCCCTGCTTAAAATCCTTCAGGGGTGTCCTACAGCTTTCAGTAAATGATGATTGGGCATTGATCTGCCTTTACAATCTTTTCTACTGGAAATTCCTGCTACCCTTCCCCTCTGCTCTATGGAAATATTTCCAAATCCATGAACTCATCAGGCCTCCAGGATAAAAGGTGGAGGAACAACAGAAAAGAAGGGAAACCCAGAGCAGGCAATTACCTTAGAAAAAGACAAAATGTTCTCTGTATAAGCCATATGCTCTGAAAGATGATAAATAACCTGAAATGAACCTGAAAGCCATTGGTAAGTCATTGATCTACTGAACAATAAAAAGGAGTTTGTGTGCATTTAGTAGTTTAACTTCCGAAGACGCTTGGGGTTAGACGATAAAAGCCTGAAGAAATGTCTAGCTAACAGAATTTACCATTTCATTTGGAAATGAGACCTGAAAGAAAAATTCCCACACGTATCAGCAACTACATGTTTGCAGCTTTCTACTTAAAAGGGAATTTAAATTTTCACTGTACTACTACTCAACGTACTCCTTTCTATAAAACACTAGTACATCTCTACACTTCTCAAATTTTTATTCTGGAAAGCTGAAACTACTATACCTTCTGAGCTACCTGAAAGGGAGACTCAGACTCATTCTGGTGGCAATGACCAGTGTAAGAACAACGCACTATAAAAAACAAAATAGCCTCCATAGGAAATAGTTAGAAAGCTCCCAGGCAAGTGTGGCTCAGTGGCTTAAGGGAAGGAATGGCCTGTGACAACTTACAGCCATGCCCAATCCTAGTCTCAATAAAACCAAAAAGTTGAGGAAGAACATCAACTTTTAGAAGTTGGACACCCCAACTGGACACTGGAAAAAGACACCCCAAATGGCCAAAGGCCAAGAAACAGCTGGGAGAGATCCTGCTCAGCTTGCATCCACTCTGATCTTTTTTGAAGACAAATTTTGTGATGTTTCTCCTTTACAAAAAATACTTCCTGTTGTTCTTAGGATAGGACAAAATTTGTTATATGAATCCCAAAGCCCTATGTCATCTCGCCCTGAATTGTCCAATACAGTTGCTACTAACCCCATGTGATTATTATTTAAAAATAATTAAAATCAAATAAAATGTAAAATTCTGTGCTTCACTTGTATTAGCCACATTTTAAGTGATCTGTAGCTGGGAGCCTGGCAGTGTTCCGCTTCTCGATCTAGTCATATGTGTGTGTATTCACTTAGTAAAAATTCATGGAGCTGTACATTTATCTTTGTGCACTTTTATATTTGTATGCCCTACTCACATTATTATAAAAACTTAAAAATGCATTTGTTTCTTTATTTCATTTAAATGCTTGGCTTATAAACTAATGGTAAGGCTTTCCTTCTAGTTTAAGATGGTAGACTAAACACATGAGTTCACCTCTCCTTTTTAAGGATGTTCCATTGAAAGGACACAAAAGGTGTTTTTTAAGGAATAAACCATAGGAGGGCTGAAAAACTAGAAATAGGGCTAGCAATGGACAAGAAGATTTCAGATTGGTAGAGAAAACAAGTCAGGAAGAGTTTTATCCCCCAAACCAGAAGTAAGAATGGCCCTTTCCAAAGAGGTCCTTAAGAGCTGGTAGGTCAAAATCAGTGACCACAAAGAGTGGACCGTGGTGACAATTGAATAGATCATTGCTTTTGGCATAGTTGAATCATTTAGGCAACTTTCCCTCCCTTCTAGCCTCCTTCTATTCAAAGTTTATGAAGCAGAGTTTTTAAGTCCTCAAGGATAAAACTCAAACTTGTTTTTCTACCTGGGAGAAGAGTCAATGTGTTGCTGAAGGCTATAAGAAAAGCAGAGAAGAGCCAAGGCCAAAACGAGCAAAGCCGAACTGTTACCAGTGTGGTGGTAATACTGGCCCATCGCATAGTCACTAAAGAAATTATAGGAAGAGAAGGCAGCTCCATCCAGTGGTGAAGCACACCAAAGCACTCCACCCCAGAGTAAAGCTCTCCTTGGTAAAGTAATGAGGAAGCTTCTAGCAGGCATGGAAAATTTATAGCATCTAGAACTAGCCCTCCCATTTACAAGGGTGACATGTCAGGAAAACGGAACTACACAACGTCAGAAGAAATGCACACTAAATGCCTTCAATTTTTATTCAAAAATATGAACAAAAACAAGTCTTCCAGCTACCTAAGGGAAACTAATAGCACAGAAAGGGGAGAAAATGCCATCATAGAAAACAGAGATAATTTAAAGAAAAGAATAAATAAACTTTAAAATATACAAATGACAAGAATTTCTGTTGGGGAAAATAGATAGCCAGTGCTAATGAGGAGCTAAAATAACTAAGAATGAAACAAAACAACAACAACAAAAGAAATTAATTCAAAATTGGACTTGGAAGAAGAGAGAGGGAAATTTCCAAGAAATGAAAATGGGAACTAAAAAACAGAACAATAAATATAGTGCTGTGGATCTAGGGGGTTATTACATCAAGAAATAGATTTTCACAAATCACTTGGGTTCTAACATCCATGCAGGAATAGAAAAAATCTTTGATGCACAAAAGTGTAGTAATTGGAACTCAGTCACCTGTATAAAACCAGGATTTTCAGAAGGCTGTTTTCTCAGAAAAAGAGAGACCAGAAAAATATTGCTCAGTAGTATGTAACAAGGAAATTTATCTTTGTCCAAAGCTTAGGGTTAGGGGAAAAAATGTGTTATATGGGAATTTGGAGTCAGAATTTAATCTGTATGGTGAGAGACTCTCAATGCCAAAAAATAATAAAATCTGTCCCCAGTCTAATCCCACCTCGTCTGGGTGTCTGGCAGAAGAAAACCTAAAACTTTTCTGTATCACCCCTTCTACAAACAGGACCTAAGAACTGTCACAGGAAAACCAAAATCCACTGAAGATGAGCTCATAATCAAAAATTACAAAACATGCAAAAATGATTGAGCATGAGTAAGAGTCAGGAAATACAACAAACAAAAGGATTCACATCTCAAGAACTGAAGATAATACTCTTAAACAGATCAAAATAATTATTTTTAAAATAATGTAAATGACAAAAGGAGGCAGAAACTATGAGAAAGATATGACACTATAAAAGTGAATGATCAGATTCTAAAATGAATCACATGTAACAGCTAGAAATGGAAAATATAGTCATTGAAACTTAAAACTAAATGGATGGATTAAAGATTAGACTTGGTACAGTTGAAGAGGTAATTAGTAAAATGGAAGCTGGACCTGAGGAAAATACCCAAATATAGCACAGAGATACAAAGGGACAGAGGATAGTAAAGAGAGGTTATGAGGCAAGGAAAGTAAAATGTGAAGACCCAATGCATATCTAAGAAGAATTTCAGGAGAATGTAAAAAAAATTTTTTATTTTAAAACAATTTTAAAAAAAAGGAGACACAACATTCAAAGAGATCATGGTTGAGGATTTTTGAAAATTGATGAATATACAAATGCTAAAATCAGAACAAGTATTAAAGAAAAATTTTAAAAAAGGAAACTTACAACTTGACCAACTGTACATAAACTGCAGGACATCAAAGCAAAGAAAATCTTGAAACCAACCAAGGACATAGGACAAATTACCTCTAAAAATAGACGGGCAGCAAGGAGAGCTCTCCCAAACAGTGAACTGACATCTCCAAAGTGCTAAATTGTATTTCAAGAGAAAGAGCTGAATAGTCATTTTTAGGCCTTCAAAGACTGAACTTAGCAAAATATTCTCACTGAAAAAATTTGTAAACAACAGACTTTGAGAAGAAAGAAACTGGACTCAAAAGAAATGGGTATTTACAGAAGCAATAGGAAGCAAAGAAATTAATAAACATGTGGGCAATTTAAAAATAAAACATTGTAATTTATTTTGAAAGTATTACAATTATGCCTATTATTAAAGCACATTAAAGTCATCTATATCAGGTATCACAATAAATATAAATTAATTAAATACATCTGTGTGTGGGAAGGGTGTACCCACGGAGATTAAAGGGCTTATAAACCATTTTAATAAAAGAAGGTGGTACAAAAAAAGCAATCAAAGAATGAGGAATAGACTTGGGAATCTAAGAATGGTGATTGTTGAAATAAAAATTCAATGAATAGTGTGAATAATAGAACAGACAACTCTCAGACCCAAACTAGTAACTGAGAAATAAAATCAAGGAAATATCCCATAACATAGATTTATTTGTAGACCTGATATATGCCACAGAGTACATATTTGCTCCTACTATGCACCAGGCACTGTTTTAAGCACTTGAAATTACCAAACAATCTAATAAGATGTTATTAGTCCCATTTTACAGATGAGAAAACTGAAACACAGAACAGCAAAGTAATTTTCCAAAAGAGTGAAGGAAAATAATAAAGAAAATTTCAGAAACATAGAACATAGATCCCCAAATTCTAATATGTAGGAATAAGAGTTCCAGAAGCCAAAATTAGAGACAACAGAAGGTAGGACATGAGTAAATAATAGATATTATCCTTTTTAACTCAAAAAACTTATCTGCATTAAAAAAATTGGTGTGTATTTTGATTAAAAGAGCCTATCACATATATTCACGGTAAATGGAGAAAATATCTATGCCAGTAAATGGTCTAAATTCTAATAACAAAGAGATAAATCAAGAAAGTTTCCAGAGTGGAAAATGTGGTATCTTACAAAGAAATGGATATCAGACTTCTCTTTAGCAGCAATGAGTGATAGAACAATATGAAATAATTTCCTCTCCCCATTCTGAGAGGACAGTATTAGAAACTATCAATTGTAAGAGAAGAAATAAAGAGAGAAAAATATAAAGATATTTTGGGATTGGCAAAGCAAACTAAAAGAAAATTACCTTTTATGCACCCATATAAAAAAGTGCACGAGTAGATACTCCAGGAAAACATAAAAGAATACCCACTAAGGATGACTGAGATACCAGGAGAAATAACAGCAAGAAAAGCTGATAAAAATAAAGGATTCCTTTGGACTGTGAGATTGGGTTATACACCTTAAATAGTAGAGGACTGGTAATATAAAATTGCATTCCCTTTCTTTATGTGTCCATTCACATCAGTTATTTCTCCAGTGTATAATATTTACATCATAATGTAAATGCACTTCAAATGATTTTAAGAATAAGCCTACAGAAAAAAAGCATAGAAGACACACAATACAGAATACCTATTATAAACTTTGTTAGTGTAAAAATAATAACTACCAAAATAGAAGATGGGGGAGAGGAAAAGAACGTAGAGGTAAATACACTAATAAATATTGTCTGAGGTTCATGTACCAAGAAATATCAGTCTAAATTTCAGCTTAGTCAAGTGTAGTTTATGTTGAATCATAATTATAAAAAGACCTAAAAAGCAGAAATTGTTCAAAAAGAGTTACCTTTAGGAGTGGGGCTAAGGGTAGCTGTAGGAGAAGTGAGATTTTAGTTTTTCATTTTAGATCTTATGTTTAGAATTTTTTTAACCATTTGCCAGCAAAAATACCACAATGGCAACTACTGTGCTCTCTACTGAAAATCACTATTTTTTTTTTTTTTTTTTTTTTTTACCTATATGCGGGCCTCTAACTGCTGTGGCCTCTCCCGTTGCGGAGCACAGGCTCCGGATGCGCAGGCCTAGCGGCCATGGCTCACGGGCCTAGCCGCTCCGCGGCATGTGGGATCTTCCCGGACCGGGGCACGAACCCGTGTCCCCTGCATCGGCAGGCGGACTCTCAACCACTGCGCCGCCAGGGAAGCCCAGTCAAATGTTTTAGTGCCTTGAAATACTCAAAAAATACCTCATTCTAAAGAATAACAGAATTTGTATTATTAGGGATGGATACATATATATCTATATACACGTTTGTATATATTATACATATATATTTCAGGAGAAGAAATACAAATAAATTACAGAATAAAATGAGCAGAGCTTTTAAATGTTTTACACTGTCCTGTAAAAAAAGTTTATGAGTGTAGTTGGAATTGAGTTCTATGCACAATCCTGCAAATCCCTGAGCACTTTTGAAATAGGGGGAGAAAAATACCATAAGCGTTAAAAGGTGTCACTAAGGCTAATGCAACATGAGTCTCAGCTCTGGGAGGGTTCACCTTGAGTTACTCTCGCTGCGCCAATTAAGCACCTGCAGTGCAGGGACTGAGGGCAAAGGGCTCCCACAAGCCACCCCGAAGGCTCGAGACACGTCCCCTGCCACTCGTGGCCAGAGGAGGAATATACGTGTGATTAGGGGAGGCAAAGAGGGGGCGAGTCTAACTGGGAAACTAAGAGCAGCTTCCACAGAAGTGCTAAAAATAATGCTTTTAGTGCTTAATTTACTTTTATTTTCAGAACATTTCCCTAGAGCTGCAAATTGTTCTCCTTTATTTGTAGTACAAAAGATTGAAAAAAGAAAAACCTATCTTTGTGGTGCTCTGAGTTTAATGGACCTCCCATTTTACCTTTTTACTCTATTTTATTTATATTAATTTTCTTTATATTAATTAAATTTCTTTATAATTTCTTATATATTTTCTTATATATATTATATATTTTATATATTATTTATATAATTATATATATTATATTTTTTTCTTATATAATTTCTTATACATTTCTTTATATTAATTAAAATTAATTAAAGAATAAAATCATAAATAGCAAGTTGGTTTCTGAAGGAAAAATATATATATTGCCCTTAAAGTTTATTTCCACAAACTGCTTAAAATTCAAAACTAAAACTGTATTATATTATACCTTTCAGTGTAACCAGAGAGTGTGGTTCATTTCAATGAAACAAACTAAACATTTAAATGATCCACTTACTCAAAAATCACTCGTTGTTCTTTTTTAAAAAAATCTTTAAAATTTTGATTTTATAATCACCTTGAACTTAACTCCTTTCTAAAAGTCTTGCATAGACAACAAGCTAATGCAAGAAAATTCTGGTGGATGAGCAAGAGGAATCTTTCCTGCCAAAGCCTAGCGGAAGGCATAGTGGATCCAGTAAATGCCTCACTTACCAGACAAATGTTATTGGTCTTGCTTGATATTGTATTTCTTTTGTGTGACCTTTTTTTTCCTTTTCAGAGCTTTAATATAAACTGAATTTTCCAGAAATGCTATTATTGTAATTATACTGAAGAAATATCGTATTATAGTCTTATTTTTAACTTTATAAAGATGTGATTGCCACTTTGGTAAATCATGCCATCAGTGGGTCCACCTGCTGTTTGTAGTAGACAAATTTGAACAGAACACAAGCTCATCAAGACACATCTGCTGCTGCTGTCCCATGTGTGGTGGTTCTACACACAGGTGCCAGAATCGGGCTTCTTCTTATGTCTTCCACAGAAGTTTCAGTACTGCAGTGTAGCTGTGCCTGAGAATTTATATCACTAAATGCCAATTTGTTTATTATACGTTGTTTTCTTTAGATAGATATAGATTATACATTATTTTCTTAGACATAGATATAAATATTTAGTAATTATGGGTACAGACAGGTTATGTTACCTATGACAGTGTTCATTACAAAAATATGTTAGGTCTTATAGAGTTAATTGAGTTTGAACATCACACAAGCACATATGTGAATTATATCCATTTGAAAATGTCAATAAGAAACATTTGAATTCATTACATTTCAGAGATTAGGTTATGGAGATATATATATATCTCCATATATATATATATATATATATCTTCTTTATCCATTCATCTGTTGATGGACCCTTAGTTTGCTTCCATATCTTGGCTACTGTAAATAATGCTGCTATGAACATTGTGGGTACATATATCATTTTTAATTCATGTTTTCATTTTCTTTGGGAAAATATCAAGAAATGGAATTGCTGGATCATATGATCATCCTATTTTTAGTTTTTTGAGGAATCTCCATACTTTTTTCCATAGTGGTTATTCCAACCTACAATCCCACCAACAGTGCATGAGGGTTCCATTTTCTCCACATCCTCACCAACACTTGTTTTTTCTTGTCTTCTTATAATAACCATTCTAACAAGTGTGAGGTGATGTCTCATTGTAGTTTTGATTTGCATTTTCCTGATGATTAGTGATGTTGAGCATCTTTTCATGTGCCTACTGGCCATCTGTATATCTTCTTTGGAAAAATGTCCATTCAGATCCTTTGCCCCTTTTTTATATTGAGTTGTATGAATTCTTTATGTATTTTGGATATCTGTGTGTCTTTATTTTTTATGCCACTACCATACTATTTTGATTACTGTAGCTTTGTAGTATAGTTTGAAATCAGGACATGTGATACTCCCTACTTTTTTCTTTATTAAGTTTGCTTTGGCTTTCCAAGATCTTTTGCAGTTCCATATTATTTTAGGATTATTTGTTCTAGTTCTGTGAAAAATGCCATCAGTATTTTGATAGGGATCTGTGTGAGCTTTTTAATTAACTGCTTAGAGCACACTGAAGTCATAATGTGAGCACTTATTGAGCAAGACAGAGGTATAAACAGAAAAAATCCATGACCATAAATTGCACCCAAATCCTACTCAGCCATCTTGTAAACCAATATTGCTGATTATAAGAAAACCAGGTAGGAGGATACAAATGTCTCAGGGGAAACCATAATTATGAACAGAAAAGAAACTCGACTCCCAATCCTGCTATCTGTGAGTTTGCAGCATTGCTTCATTACAAAGAATAGCAACCAGTTTATGATAATTGGTACTATTTCCTAAATAATTTGTAATATTCTGTTCTATGCAATCTCCTTATGTTTTAATGGAAATACACCACCATAATAATTATTATTTTATTAAAAATATTTACACATATCTATCTGCAACCTATACTCTTTGATCTCAGGAGAGAAAAAAATCGGCTTTTAAAATATTCATTGACTTTTGCTACATTTTGGCCCTTCAAAAATATTATTTTATTTGAATTCCCTCTGCTGACCCTGACATTCAGTGTGCACTTTCAATCAGAAGCACAAGACATCTAATTGGTAGATAATGTTTGATGAATTTAGCTGTCACACTGAGACACAGGCAAGCCTTAGAAGCATGTACTCTGTTCAAATATAGGTTTAACACTACGAATAGAATTTTATATTTTTAATAAACAATTAGAGATTATATCTGGTTATAGTTTTAATGCAAATTTTCCTATATTGAAATCCTATTCTAGATCCTCTGAGAAGCAATATAAAGAGGAGATTGACAGTGCAAGAGTTTTATTAGGGAAAAAAGGAGGAGCTAAAAGAGCTGTCAGACAATGACACAAGTCTGACCCCAGAGGAGGAAGCAAAGGAGAGAAGGAGGGAAGGCTGAGTGGAAGGAATCATCCAGACGGCCATGCAGTCCAATCAAGGCTTGGCAAGAACGTTTGGAAGTCTCGAGCCAAAGCAGGCCATCGGGGGGCCCCATGTGTTCAGTAATAGGTCTGCCCTAACACCCCGGTCACATGCAGTCATTGGCTGGAGCAGTACAAACATGGGAGTGGGTTTCAGAGGATAGCCACTGGAGCTCTTGGTCAGTTATAATCCCCATAGCTGGAGGTCAGCAAGGCCCACTCTCATTGCTATCATGATTTCTGCCACTGAACCTTTGGAAAACTATTTTTCCATAGTTTTGAGATACATGATTTTGACAAAACTGTCATTACATCAGACTTTCAAAGTGACAAAGTTTTAAATTTTTTTATTTTATTTTGGAGTATAGCTGATTAAACAATGTTGTGTTAGCTTGAGGTGTACAGCAGAGTAATTCAGGTATACATATACATGTATCTATTCTTTTCAAATTCTTTTCCCATTTAGGTCATTACAGAGTATTGAGCAGAGTTCCCTGTGCTATACAGTAGGTCTTTGCTGGTTATCTATTTTAAATATTGTGATGCCAAATTTTGTTAAATCTCACAAAGATTCTAACAGAAGCCATTGTTAATCCATGAGAGTTATATTGAATTAATTGTGATATCAGATACCACAATAACAACGTGTTTTACTTCAGATATTTTCATGGTGATTTAAATCAAGAAAACTGTCTCGATTTAAAACAAATGGTGGAGATAAATAAATGTAAAGAATTATTGAATGTGGTTTTATAAAAGCAGATAAGAAAATAAATGATGCAATGGGATCAAACTTACATATTCTTTTCTTTAAAATCTATTATTTTACTCAGTTACCTTCATATTTCATTTGCTTTTCCAGAAAGCACATGAATCTTGTTATATCTAAAAGCATGATAAACATTCTCAAATGCCATAGAAATTTGTGACATCCCTAGAAAACATCTTAAGAGAAAAGAAGTAATAGTACTAAAACAACTCAACCACCTCCTTAATAATGGCTAATCTATTTTCATTTCTTCAAGTAGCTAGAGAATAATAAAAAGACTTTTTAGCAAAGGACTTTTTAGCAAGTCATCTGTATGTAACAGAAGAAAGCTTGCCATACTTTCCCGACACACTTAGTAATATACACCTACTGATTTATGTTCACCAGTCCTAACCATTACTGTCTGGGGTATTTTGCCTTCAGAAATGTCCTTGTATTTTTCAAAATTGTAAATGATAAGTGATTTGTTGTATTTTTAAAAAATATATTAACCCGGAATTAGTTTTTCTGAGTCTCTCCCATGTACAGATGTTGTTAAACTTTTGTTTGATTTTCTACTGTTAATCTGTCCCTTGTCAATTTAATTCTTAGACCAGCCAGAAGAACCTAGAAGGGTAGAGGGCAATTTCTTCCTACCCAACAGCTGGGATGAGAATGTTGTGCAACTTTACTGTCTGGACACTACTTTCCCCAAAGCTGTTGCAGTAAGAGAAGCTGGGCAAGTGACGGAAGCCAGCAGAAGGTGAGAATTCCTACCACATAAGTCAGTCTCCTGGATCTCTGCCTGCAGGGTGTGTTGGAAACAAGAGTGGGCCTTGGTGCTCTGGCCGGGTGTCAGGTCTGAGCCTCTGAGGTGGGAGAGCCGAGTCCAGGACATTGGACCACCAGAGACCTCCTGGCCCTATGTAATATCAATTGGCGAGAGCTCTCTCAGAGATCTCCATCTCAACGCTGAGACCCAGCTCCACCCAACGGCCAGCAAGCTCCAATGCTGCATGCTCCATGCCAAACAACTAGCAAGACAGGAACACAACCCCACCCATTAGCAGAGAGGCTGCCTAAAATCATACTAAGTTCACAGACACCCCAAAACACACCACCAGACGTGGCCCTGCCCACCAGAAAGATAATATCCAGTCTCACCCACCAGAACACAGGTGCTAGTCCCCTCCACCAGGAAGCCTATACAAGCCACTGAACCAACCTCACCCACTGGGGGCAGACACCAAAAACAATGGGAACTATGAACATGCAGCCTGTGAAAAGGAGACCCCAAACACAGTAAGTTAAACAAAATGTGAAGACAGAGAAATATGCAGCAGATGAAGGAGCAAGGTAAAAACTCACCAGACCAAAGAAATGAACAGGAAATAGGCAGTCTACCTGAAAAAGAATTCAGATTAATGACAGCAAAGATGATCCAAAAACTTGGAAATAGAATGGAGAAAACACAAGAAACATTTAACAAGGACCTGAAGAACTAAAGAGTAAACAAACAGTGATGAACAACACAATAAATGAAATTAAAAATTCTCTAGAAGAAATCACTAGCAGAATAACTAAGGCAGAAGAACGGATAAGTGATGTGGAAGATAAAATAATGGAAATAAGTGCTGCAGAGCAGAATAAAGAAAAAAGAATGAATGAGGACAGTCTCAGAGACCTCTGGGAAAACATTAAATGCACCAACATTTGAATTATAGGGGTCTCAGAAGAAGAAGAGAAAAAGAAATAGTGTGAGAAAATATTTGACGAGATTATAGTTGAAAACTTCCCTAATATGGGAAAGGAAATAGTTAATCAAGCCCAGGAAGCACAGAGAGTCCCATACAGGATAAATACAAGGAGAAACACATCAAGACACATATTAATCAAAGTATCAAAAATACAAAGAGGGCTTCCCTGGTGGCGCAGTGGTTGAGAGTCCGCCTGCCGATGCAGGGGACGCGGGTTCGTGCCCCGGTCTGGGAAGATCCCACGTGCCGCGGAGCGGCTGAGGCCGTGAGCCATGGCCGTTGAGCCTGCGCGTCCGGAGCCTGTGCTCCGCAATGGGAGAGGCCACAACAGTGAGAGGCCCGCATACCAAAAAAAAAAAAAAAAAATACAAAGAAAAATTATTAAAAGCAGCAAGGGAAAAGCAACAAATAACATACAAGGGAATCCCCATAAGGTTAACAGCTGCTCTTTCAGCAGAAACTCTACAAGCCAGAGGGAGTAGAAGGACATATTTAAAGTGAGGAAATTGAACAACCTACAACCAAGATTAATCTGCCCAGCAAGAATCTCATTCAGATTTGACTGGAGAAATTAAAACCTTTACAGACAAGCAAAAGTTAAGAGAATTCAGCACCACCAAAACAGCTTTACAACAAATGCTAAAGGAACTTCTCTAGGCAGGAAACTCAAGAGAAGGAAAAGACCTACAAAAGCAAACCCAAAACAATTAAGAAAATGGTAATAGGAACATACATATCGATAATTATGTTCAATGTAAATGAACTGAATTCTCCAACCAAAAGACACAGACTGGCTGAATGGATACAAAAACAAGACCTGTATATATGCTGTCTACAAAAGAAGACACACACTTCAGACCTAGGGACACATACAGACTGAAAGTTAGGGAGTGGAATTCCTCACCTTCCATGCAAATGGAAATAAAAGAAAGCTGGAGTAGCAATTCTCATATCAGACAAAATAGACTTTAAAATAAAGACTATTACAAGAGAAAAAGAAGGACACTACATAATGATCAAGGGATCAATCCAAGAAGAAGATAGAACAATTGTAAATATTTAAGCACCCAACATAGGAGCACCTCAATACATAAGGCAAATACTAACAGCCATAAAAGGGGAAATCAACAGTAACACAATAATAGTAGGGGACTTTAATACCCTACTTTCACCAATGGACAGATCACCCAAAATGAAAATAAATAAGGAAACACAAGCTTTAAATGACACATTAGACAAGATGGACTTAATTGATAATTATAAGACATTCCATCCAAAAGCAACAGAATACACTTTCTTCTCAAAGGCTCATGGAACCTTCTCCAGGATAGATCATATCTTGGGTTACAGATCAAGCCTTGGTAAATTTACGAAAATTGAAATTGTATCAAGGATCTTTGCTGACCACAACACTATGAGACTAGATATCAACTATAGGAAAAAAACTGTTAAAAATACAAATACATGGAGGCTAAATCATATGCTACTAAATAACCAAGAGATCACTGAAGAAAGCAAAGAGGAAATCAAAAAACACCTAGAAACAAATGACAATAAAAACATGATGACCCAAAACCTATGGGATGCAGCAAAAGCAGTTCTAAAAGGGAAGTTTATAGCAATACAATCCTACCTCAAGAAACAAGAAAAACCTCAAATAAACAACCTAAACTTACACCTAAAGCAATTAGAGAAAGAAGAACAAAAAAATCCCAAAGTTAGCAGAAGGAAAGAAATCATAAAGATCAGATCAGAAATAAATGAAAAAGAAATAAAGGAAACAATAACGAAGATCAGTAAAACTAAAAGCTGGTTCTTTAAGAAGATAAACAAAATTGACAAACCACTAGCCAGACTCAACAAGAAAAAAAGGGAGAAGACTCAAATCAATAGAATTAGAAATGAAAAAGGAGAAGTAACAACTGACACTGAAGAAATACAAAGGATCATGACAGATTACTACAAGCAACTCTATGCCAATAAAATGGACAACCTGGAAGAAACGGACAAATTCTTAGAATAGCACAACCTTCCAAGACTGAACCAGGAAGAAATAGAAAATATGAACAGAGCAATCACAAGCACTGAAATTGAGATTAAAAATCTTCCAACAAACAAAAGCCCAGGACCAGATGGCTTCACAGGCGAATTCTATCAAACATTTAGAAAAGAACTAACACCTATCCTTCTCTAACTCTTCTAAAATATAGCAGAGGGAGGAACACTCCCAAACTCATTCTGCAAGGCCACCATCACCCTGATACCAAAACCAGACAAAGATATCACAAAGAAAGAAAAATACAGGCCAATATCACTGATGAACATAGATGCAAAAATCCTTAACAAAATACTAGCAACAGAATCCAACAGCACGTTAAAAGGATCATACACCATGATCAAATGGGGTTTATCCAAGGAATGCAATGATTCTACAATATACGCAAATCAATTAATGTGATATACCATATTAACAAATTGAAGGAGAAAAACCATATGATCATCTCAATAGATGCAGAAAAAGCTTCTGACAAAATTCAACACCCATTTATGATAAAAAAAAAAAACTCTCCAGAAAGTAGGCATAGAGGGAACCTACCTCAACATAATAAAGGTCATATATGACAAACCCACAGCCAAACCCACCGTTCTCAATGGTGAAAAACTGAAACCATTTCCTCTAAGATCAGGAACAAGACAGGTTGCCCACTGTCACCACTATTATTCAACATAGTTTTGGAAGTTTTAGCCATGGCATTCAGAGAAGAAAAAGAAATAAAAGGAGTCCAAATTGGAAAAGAAGAAGTAAAACTGTCACTGTTTGCAGATGACATGATACTGTACATAGAGAATCCTAAAGATGTTACCAGAAAACTACTAGAGCTAATCAATGAATTTGGTAAAGTAGCAGGATACAAAATTAATGCACAGAAATCTCTGGCATTCCTATACAACAACAACAAAATTTGTGAAAGAGAAATTAAGGAAACACTCCCACTGTAACAAAAAGAATAAAATACCTAGGAATAAACCTACCTAAGGAGACAAAAGACCTGTATGCAGAAAACTATAAGACACTGATGAAAGAAATTAAAGACGATACAAACAGATGGAGAGATATACCATGTTCTTGGATTGGAAGAATCAACATTGTGAAAATGACTATACTATCCAAAGCAATCTACAGATTCAATGCAATCTCTATCAAACTACCAATGGCATTTTTCACAGAACTAGAACCAAAAATTTCACAATTTGTATGGAACACAAAAGACCCCAAATAGCCAAAGCAATCTTGAGAAAGAAAAATGGAGCTGGAGGATTCAGGCTCCCTGCCTTCAGACTATACTACAAAGCTACAGTAATCAAGACAGTATTGTACTGGCACAAAAACAGAAATATAGATCAATGGAACAGGATAGAAAGTCCAGAGATAAACCCATGCACATAAGGTCACCTTATCTTTGATTAAGGAGGCAAGAATATACAATGGAGAAAAGAAAGCCCTTCAATGAGTGGTGCTGGGAAAACTGGACAGCTACGTGTGAAAGAATGAAATTACAACACTCCCTAACAGCATACACAAAAATAAACTCAAAATGGATTAAAGACCTAAATGTAAGGCCAGACACTATAAAACCCTTAGAAGAAAACATAGGCAGAACACTCTATGACATAGAGCACAGCAAGATCCTTTTTGACCCACCTCCTAGAGAAATGGAAATAAAAACAAAAATAAACACATGGGACCTAATGAAACTTCAAAGCTTTTGCACAGCAAAGGAAACCATAAACAAGACGAAAAGACAGCCCTCAGAATGGGAGAAAATATTTGCAAATGAAGCAACGGACAAAGGATTAATTTCCAAAATATACAAGCAGCTCATGAAGCTCAATATCGAAAAAACAAACAACCCAATCCAAAAATGGGCAGAAGACCTAAGTAGACATTTTTCCACAGAAGGTATACAGATTGGTGGGAATTTAAATTAGTACAGCTACTATAGAGAACAGTATGGAGGTTCCTTAAAAAACTAAAAATAGGGGCTTCCCTGGTGGCACAGTGGTTGAAAGTCCACCTGCCGACGCAGGGGACAGGGGTTCGTGCCCCGGTCCAGGAGGATCCCACATGCCACGGGGCAGCTGGGCCCGTGAGCCATGGCTGCTGAGCCTGTGCGTCCGGAGCCTGTGCTCCACAATGGGAGAGGCCACAACAGCGAGAGGACCACGTACCGAAAAAAAAAAAAAAGAAAAACTAAAAATAGAACTACCATATGACCCAGCAATCCCACTACTGGGCATATTCCCTGCGACAAGCATAATTTAAAGAGAGTCATGTACCAAAACGTTCATTGCAGCTCTATTTACAATAGCCAGGACATGGAAGCAAGTGTCCATCAAGAGATGAATGGATAAAGAAGGTGTGGCACATATATACAATGGAATACCACTCAGTCATAAAAAGAAATGAAACTGAGTTATTTGTCATGAGGTGGATGGACTTAGAGTCTGTCATACAGAATTAAGTAAGTCAGAAAGAGAAAAGCAAGTACCATATGCTAACACATATATATGGAATCTAAAAAAAAAAAATGGTTCTGATGAACTTAGGGGCAGGACAGGAATAAAGACACAGATGTAGAGAATGGACTTGAGGACACAGGGAGGGGGAAGGGTAAGCTGGGACAAAGTGAGACAGTAGCATTGACATATACACTACCAAATGTAAAATAAATAGCTAGTGGGAAGCAGCCACATAGCACAGGGAGATCAGCTCGGTGCTTTGCGACCACCTAAAGGAGTGGAATAGTGATGGAGGGAGGGAGATGCAAGAGGGAGGGGATATGGGGATATATGTATACATAGAGCTGCTTCATTTTTTTATACAGCAGAAACAAACACGACATTGTAAAGCAATTATACTCCAATAAAGATGTTAAAAAGTTTTCAAATTAAAAATAAAAATAAATAAAAATTGAAAAATAAAATTAACGAGGACCTACTGTGTAGAACAGGGAACTTATATTCAATATCTTGTAATAAACCATAATGGAAAAAATCTGTAAAAGAATATATACAAATGTATGTATAATGAATCACTTTGCTATACACCAGAAACTAACACAACATTGTAAATCAACTATATATCAATAAAATAATTTTTTAATAAAAAAAAATCTAGAAATAGACCCACATATATAAGGACAACTGATTTTCAACAAAGAAGCAAAGAAAATTCAATGTGAAAATGACAGTCTTTTCAACAAATGATGCTGAAACAACTGGATATACACATGCAAAAAAAGAGAAACTTCAAT
Source organism: Orcinus orca (assembly GCF_937001465.1). Classification (NCBI taxonomy): domain Eukaryota; kingdom Metazoa; phylum Chordata; class Mammalia; order Artiodactyla; family Delphinidae; genus Orcinus; species Orcinus orca. The sequence goes on along the minus strand of NC_064559.1, from coordinate 28,614,440 downwards.
CTATACTTGCACCTCATACAAAATTTAACTGAAATGGATCATATATCTAAGTGTAAATCCTAAAACTACAATATTGTAGAAGATAATATAGGAGAAAACCTTTGTGACCTATGGTTCAGCAAATATTTCTTAAAACTATGACAACAGAAGCACATTCCATAAAAGAAAAAAACTGATAAATTATACTTCATCAAAATTGAAACCTTTCACTGTTTTAAAGACAGTGTTAAGAGAATGAAAAGACAAGGCACAGCTTATGAAAAATATTTTCAAAATATTTATCTGATAAAGGACTTATACCCAGAATATATAAAGAGCCCTCAAAAGTTAATAGTAAGAAAGTAAACACCCCAATTTCAAAAGATGCAAAAGACTTGAACACACAGTTTACCAAAGAAGATACACTGATGGCAAATAAGCACATGAAAAGTTGCTCACCATCAACAGTTATTAGAGAAATTCAAATGAAAACCACAATGAAATACCATTACACACTACATCAGACTATTGAAAATTACAAAAACTGGTTACACCAAATGTTGACAGTGTGGAGAATTGGAAATTCTGTAAACTGATAATGGGAATAGAAAATGGTACAACCACTCTGGAAACCAGTTCAGCAGTTTCTTAGAAAAGTGAACATACATGGACCGTATGATCCACCCATTCTACTCCTAGGTATTTACCCAATAGAAATAAAAACAAATGTCCCGGCAAAGACTCACATATCAAAGTTCATAGTGAACTTTGTTATAGCCCCAAACTGGAAACAACGCAAATGTCAACAGACAATGGATAGACAAATTGCAGTGTACTCATCTAATCCATACTACTGAGGCAAAAAAATAAAAAAAGGAATGAACTAATGACACACTCAACGTGAAAGACACTCAAGATAATCGAATTGTACTGAGCAAAAGAAGCCAAACGCTGGGCCTTAAAAGTATATTTACTATATTATTTCATTTTTTTTTGAAGTACCAAATAATCTCTAGTGAAGAAAGTACATCAGTGGCTGCACGGGAACAGGTTAAGGAGGGAAAAGCAGTGGCAGGAGGGAGGGACTGTGGAGGAGCCTTTTGGGGACAATGGAATGTCCGTTATACTGACTGTGATGATGGTTCACAGATGTGCATCACAGATGTCCATCAATGGATGAATGGGTAAAGATGTGGAATATGTATACAATGGGATATTATTCAGCCATGAGAAAGAAGGAAATCCTGTCATTTGCAACAACATGGATGGACCTTGAAGGCATGATGCTAAGTGAAATAAGTCAGAGAAGGACAATTACTGTGTGGTATCACTTATGTGTAAAATCTAAAAGAAAAAAGCCAAACTCACGGAAGCAGAGAGTAGGAAAGTGGTTGCCAGGGGCCAGAAAGGCAGGGATGGGGGAGAATAGGGAGAGCTTGGTAAAAAGGGTATAAATTCTCAACTATAAGATGAATAAGGTCTGAAGATCTGATGTAAAACATGGTGATCTGATGTTGTACATGGTGATGTAAAACATAGTGACACTGTATTATGTAATTGAAATTTGCTAAGAGGATGTAAATGTTCACACACACAAAAAAAGGTAAACATGTGAGGTGAGCAGTGTGTTCATTAACTAGATGGTAGGAATCCTTTCACAATGTACGTGTATATCAAATCACCACAATGTAGACTTTAAATATCTTATCATTTTATTGGTCAATTATACTGCAATAAAGTTGACCAAAAAAGGGGAGCTGGAAAATGGACTCCTCCTTTTATACTTTTATTTTTTTCTATTTTTAGCTACACCGCCAGGCGGATGCAGGATCTCCCCCACCCGGGGATCGAATCCTAGCCTCCTACAATGGAAGTGTATTGTCTTAACCATTGGACCGCCACGAATCCTCCTCTTGATGTGGGGAGAGGCCTGGATCTAAGGAGGAATAGAAAATTAGGGCCACTTTTTTTAAAATTTTTATTTATTTGTTTATTTTTGGCTGCATTGGGTCTTCGCTGCTGTGTGTGGGCTCTCTCTCGTTGTGGCGAACGGGGGCTACTCTTTGCTGCGGTGCGCGGGCTTCTCACTGCAGCGGCTTCTCTTGTTGCAGAGCATGGGCTCTAGGCACGTGGGCTTCAGTAGTTGTGGCGTGTGGGCTCCGTACTCGTGGCTCGCGGGCTCTAGAGAGAATGCTCAGTAGTTGTAGGTCATGGGCTTAGTTGCTCCGCGGCATGTGGGATCTTCCCGGACCAGGGCTTGAACCTGTGTCCCCTGCACTGGCAGGCGGGTTCTTAACCACTGCACCACCGGTAAGTCCCTAGGGCCACTTTTTGCATTCAGTCTACCGCCTCCCTCTACAACTCCGATTTTACATCCTTCCACAGCACCACCTACAATCCATGAACCCCACTCTTCCAATGTAACCTCTCCCACTCGTGTCCTTACTCCCCTCCATGGTCAATCATTAGCATCATTTCCTTGCATTCACCCTCAACTCTGTGCTATTCTCTTAAGGTATATGATGGGTTTGTCCAAATCACAGCTCTGGTTCTGTCCATCTTTCCATGGACCCCACACCTGTATCTTTGTTGCCGAAGGTAGTGGGAGACCAACCACAAAGGGACACTGACTTGTCTGACTTTAAATCAAGACCATGAACCTCATGGAGGTCCATATGCTGCTGGCATCATTCCCACATCCCTACTGCATTCACTTTGATCTCCCAGATAATTATTTCATACCTTCTCTCTCCTCAAACCTCCAACACCGGCTCTCTATGCTCACTCTCAGCTGGTGACTTCCTATTTCAGAGAAACAACGGAAGCAGTGAGAAGAGAATTTCCATACCTCACCTGCCACCTACCAGCATCTCTGCTTCCTTGTACTATTACCTGCCTAGAGCCATGCCATCCACTTCCACATTGGATTCCATTCCCTCTTTCTCCTCTCCTGAGTCATCTATTGGTCCTCCTATATTAGGTCATTCTTATCATCAATAAAGATTTTTAGAAAAAAAAAGAATCCCACTTCCCTCTCCAATGACCCCATTGTGTCTCCTCTCCTCTTTATAGCAATTTCTCAAAAGTTTTGTTGGGTCTCCCCATCTCTCCAATCCTGTCCTCTTCTTCTCTTTTATAATTGTTCCATCGTAATATCATCTCTAAGAAGCGTGTGGCACAGTCATCACTTTCCCCTTGAAAGCACCTGTTCACCTGTTGCCTGGACACCACTCTTTTTCTTCCAATCGCATCAGGGGCTTCTCAGTCTCACTTGCTGGTTCCCCCTCAAGCTCTCAACCACGGGATGCCCCAGGGCTCCGTTTTTGCATCACATTTCTTCACTCATCGACTTGGGAAACTCATCAGTTTCCTACTCTTTAACACCGTACACGTGCTGACAATTCCCAAATTCATATCTTTTTTTTTGCTTTGCCAGAAATATATTTTATCAGTATTTTAACCGGATTCAGCAGTTGCACTGTCTAGACAGTCTTGATTTTCCTTTGCACAATGACAAACACCTTTATTCAACTTTGGAGAAAACACGTGAGCATAAAGCATTCTATCACTGCACGAGCATCTCTCATGGGTGTTAATATCCTTGTCCAGTGATGTCGCAAAGACCATCTCTGCTACTTTATACACTTGAGATCAAAATTTTGTGGACTTAGTAACTGGGAGGCCCGAAGAAAGAGAATAGCTATGACCCCAAATTGATATCTTTAGCTTGCACTTCTCCCCTAGACGTCCTCTTAGAACTATAATAGGCCTTTCAAATGGAACTTGTCCGGAACCCAGCTCCTGGTCTCCTCCAATCCAGCTCTCCCCTCTCAGTTAATGGCAATTCCGACCTTGAAGTTTCTCAGGCCAAAAATCGATTAAAGTGATGCAGCCATAAGCCAGAGAAGGCCAGCACCACCTGAAGCTTGAAAAGGCAAGAAACAGATTCTCCCCCGGAGCCCCCGGAGGGAGCACAGCCCTGACGATCCCTGGATTTCAGCCCATTGATACCGATTTCGGACATCAGGCCTCCAGAATGGTGAGAATACATGTCCGTTGTTTTAGCCAACAAGTTTGTGGTTCTTTGTTATTGCAGCCACAGGAAACCAGTGGGCTCATCTCTAGACCTTTGCACTGGCTGTTTCCTCTGCCTATAATGTCCTTCCACTAAGTATCAGCTCTGCTAGTTCCCCTACCTCCTTTAAGTCTTCACTCAAATATAATCTCAGGGAGGCATTCCCTAACTACCCTATTTAAAATCCACATGGCATACTCAGACACACACACACACACACACACACACATTCTGGACTTGCCATCTCCCTGAACATTTTTCATATCATTATTTCTCTACATCCTATGTATTTAATTTTCTCCTGTCTCCCTGTACTAAAATGTCAGCTTTGGGAGACCGGGGATGTTTTTCTTTTGCATTCTCTGCGTATCACGAGCACATAGAACAGTGTCTGACATAGAGGAAGTGCTCAGTAAATATTTATTGAGTGAACTTGAGGAACTTTAATATTCCACACCAACTGAGGAGAAAAACAGGTCCTCCACAGTCATCATAACCGTGTTCTGACTCTGAAACCTCAGTCATCACTCGTTCTGATGACACCCACAAATCTGGACTCACAGCTTGGTTTAAGACCCCATGAAGAAGCTCCGATAAAGACAGAAGACCTATGAAGCAAAGCAGAGCGGGCCAGTCCTGGGAGCGGCCCCTAAGTGGGTCATCCTGGGCTTCTCTTTAGAGTTGCTGAATCACAGCCTTCAGGGGGCAGTGCCAGGGAGTCAGCGTTTTCTAGGAGAGCCCTTACATAATGCTGATGATTAGGTAGATTTGGGAGCCATCTCAGTTTTTCTTGGCCCACATATTTTAAAACTTGCGGAAGAATGTTATTGTACTTTTTGTGATGAACTGCAAATGTTTTCAGCACAGCACATTATACATGGATCATTTTTCCGCCCCCTAAAACAACCACAGCTGTTGTTTGCCGCACGGCACGTGTCACTAGATATGATCAATGTTTGTGCCGGCAGACCTTATGCTAACCATCAAAATGTGTCACCATTCAACATCACCGAAGTGGGAGATTCCGCCTTCCTACACTGAAAACATCTCCAGTTTCCTCCTGAGCTTTCCCAAAAGCAATTACACTGATACATTACATTTAAGGAGAGTTCCACTTTCTTTGGTGGGGGAAGCTTGTTCTAAAAGTAGTTGAGTTTTGTGATTTACATTCATCATTCTGCATAAACTAATTCTGACCCATGACCCTAAGTGTCAGCACCACTTTTTGCCTTCACTTCACCCTTCTTACCAATAGGGAGAGTTTAGGGTCTTCCTTCCATTTTCCAAGTCATCCTCTTAATGAAGAATGGATGAGGCAGATCCTGGGTCAGATGGAGGCATCTGGCTTCTGATGTGGGCAGGTGTATGCACCTGCCGTGGGACAGCTATGCATTCTCAGGTGCACAGTCTTAGCGCTGAGATACATACTCAAAAGTAGAGCTGCATCCTCTTTTGAAGTCAATACTTATTAAAAGGCATAGTCACCAATAAACTGATACAAAATTAACCTACCTTTTTCTTCTTCGGCTTGGAAGATTTGGTCTGGGGAACAAATAGGAAGTAATGGTCTCAGGAATAAAATAGATTCTACAATAAAAATAATAACTAATATTTACTGAGAGCTCACTATGTACCAAGTATAATGGCTAATGTTTTTCTTTTTAATATTTATTTATTTTTGGCTGCGTCAGGTCTTCGCTGCGGCGGGTGGGCTCCAGAGCACACAGGCTCTCTAGTTGTGGCTTGTGTGCTCAGTAGTTGTGGCAAGTGGGCTTAGTTGCCCAACCAGGGATCAAACCCATGTCCCCTGCTTTGGAAGGCGGATTCTTAACCACTGGACCACCGGGGAAGTCCCCTAATCTTTTAAATATATAATTTAATCCTATGTGATAGGTATTACTACTACTACTACTACTATTATTATTATCTCCATTTTACTGTGGAAGAAACTATGGCAGAGACAGATTAAATCTCTTGCCTGAGCACCACCCATAAGTGACTGATCCAGATTCTGTTCCAGGCCTGTTGGACTCCAAGGCCGTCAATCACTTGGCTGAATTTCCTTGCTGTGATGTAAATTCAATCAAGGACTTTGTAGGTTTCAAAATATTTCTCTTGAAGAGCTGTTGTCCTGAAAATTGAGAAGAAGACGAATTCTTCTGTATTCACCTTGAGTTGTACTTCAAGAGAAATGCCAAGTGTCTGGGAACACAGAGAGGAAAGGGGTGTTTCAAGGAAAAACAGACCACAGCTATAAAGAGTCAGATGGCCAACATCTCACCAGCTTGTGGTCAGGCTGCATGGGCTGTTGTGTGAATTACAAAGGTATGACACATTTTCTGCTCTGTTCTAATTTGTCTCAGTCTGACTGCTTTCAGCTTTTTCGGCGACGCTTCCCACATTTGAACTAAAATGCCCTTTCACGATACAGTATACAGCTGAGACTTTCATGCAGACTTTCTGTTTTGTTTTCCACCTCACTTTGTTTATGTACTGCAGCGTGCTGTTCTCATAATGTTTGACATCGTATTCTCTACCCGGTGCACGGAATGCCACTTTGTAGAAACCCGCGCAGTGATACGGGGATTTATGATTTGAGTCTGGTTCTGCGGGATACCTACAGCTCACCTAGCTTGCCTCTTTGGGACCCTCTAAAGGCTCGAGGACCCTCTGTGAGGTTTCTGACCCATGTTGCCTCCTCTGCAGTGGCTGAGATTCACACGCAGGACAAACATCCTTTGGCAATTTAAGATTTCAAGGCAGATTTTAAAACCTTGATCACACTTTAAAAACAAATTATTACTCTCGTGTTAAATTCCTACTTAAGAAACAATTCACGTAGTCATGTGGCATGAAACATAACTGCAATGACAAGAATGCTGAGTCACATAGTAAGACCACGTGACGTACTGAGCATATGTACCATAACGTGTAGCACATACAGCTGTGAGGCAACCCTATAGACGATCTACATCTTACAGATGTGGGAAGTGTAGCACAGAGAGGTAAACTGACTCAATCAGGGCCACACAACTATGAGGAGGTATAGACAGCACTACGACTCAGTCTGTCTTACTTGAAAACCATCATGTTTAACCACTATATTATGTAGACAACTAAAGACATCAGTTTGGACTATGTTGGATCAGCAGTGGGTTAACTCTTTGGAAATTTGGATAAATGTAATAAGGGAAAACAGGAAGAAAAGTAATAAAGAGCACATTCCTTCCTAGATGAATAAAAAAATAATATTGAAGGCAAAACACTGATAAACAGAAGACATGGGTTCTAATCCCAACACGACCATACAAAGCTTCTCCTGACATGAACTGGGAAAACTGCTTCAGTTCTGACAGACCTGGGTGATCAAATGAGCTTTGAGTCTCCTCCACACTTAAGATCATGACTAATCTTATAGCTACGGTGATAGTGTTCTGTTTACAAAGAAGGGACCCCAAATCCATTTTATGCGAACATTCAAAATTAGACACTTCTCAGATGACCTCCAGATCTCCCACTTCCTAAATATATTTATAACATCATTTCCATGTTTGTACTTCGGACTTTCTTCTGAACAGCACACTCTGAGTCACCATCACTGTTCCATATCAGGCTGGAAATTTTGCCTTATACACACTTTGCTCTCAGAGATAGTTTGCAACTTCCTTCCCCAAAGATTACTATATTTTCTCTCAAGAAAAGAAACTCTGAAAGCAAAAAGATATGGCATCTATGGTCTTGTCATCTCCCAGTATCTAAGCACCCCCTGCGCTTGAGCATCATTATTCACCAAACACCAGCCCCCAGTTAACCCGCTACTGGGTATTTAATGACCAGAGTGGTTTGGAAAGGTGACCAGATGAGGGTATGACATAGGCTGTTCTCAGTCTAACCTTGCCATGGGATCCTAGAAGCCTCTTCAGGGACCTCCAAAATCAGCCTATTTCTTAATTGTTCTTCAGCAAAGATGTATAGAAGAGAGCTGGGGAAATAGCAGGGGAAAGGGATGGAAAAGCAAGCTGGATACTCATCTGGGAAACCAACAGAAAAGATCACGATTTCCTCACGCCGAGAGGAAGGCAAAATATAAACTGTGGGGTGTCTAACCATTGAGGTATAGGGTTATAAAGGTAATGAAATCATTCTCTAAAGCAGCAGTCCCCAACCTTTTCGGCACCGGGGAACGGTTTCATGCAAGACAATTTTTCCACCACAGCGGTGGGAGGCAGGGGGGCAGGGGGGCAGGGATGGCTCAGGCGGGAATGCGAGCTATGGGGAGGGGCAGGTGAAGCCTGGCTCACTCGCCAGCCACTCACCTCCTGCTGCACAGCCCGGTTCCCAACAGGTCCCCAGGGGTTGGGGACCCCTGCTCTAAAGATGATAGAAATTTTTAAGTAAAGTGAAATTACAGGCAGTTCTCACTTTCAAAGCTCTTCTAATATCTTAGCACCAAAAATAGAATGTGATTGTCCAAGTCATGTGGGGAAAAAGCCTATCTCAAATGTTTCAGGAGACTTTATTGTTAATGAAAAAAAATGGTAATGAGAAAACTAAGTGAGTAAAATCAACTTACATGAAGATTTTTATTAAAAATAACAAATGATCCTAAATCTCTAAAGCCTAGGAAATCTTTCTAAAATCTAAAGGATGCTTCTTGAATGCTATATTCTTTATTTTTTTTGGCTGCGTTGGGTCTTTGTTGTGGTGTGTGGGTTTCTCATTGTGGTGGCTTCTCTTGCTGACGAGCACAGGGTCTAAGCGTGCAGGCTTCAGTAGCTGCAGCACGTGGGCTCAGTAGCTGTGGCGCATGGGCTTAGTTGCCTCGCAGTATGTGGGATCTTCCTGGACCGGGGATCGAACCCGTGTCCCCTGCACTGGCAGGTGAATTCTTAACCACTGTGCCACCAGGAAGTCCAAATGCCATATATATATATATATATATATATATATATATATATTTTTTTTTTTTTTTTTTTTTTTTTGCGGTACGCGGGCCTCTCACTGTTGTGACCTCTCCCGTTGCGGAACACAGGCTCCAGACACGCAGGCTCAGCGGCCATGGCTCACGGGCCCAGCCGCTCCGCGGCACGTGGGATCTTCCCGGACCGGGGCACGAACCCGTGTGCCCTGCATAGGCAGGCTGACTCTCAACCACTGTGCCACCAGGGAAGCCCCGAAATGCTATATTCTTAATGAAGGTGTTCAACTTCACTTTACCCACTCATTTGTGGCTATTAAAAAAATTACATAAATAAGAACTTTATCTAGTAACTCATGATAATGTATTATTAAACAAAATCAATCTACAATGTCTCCTTACATTAAACATAGATGCACCAGAAAATTCTATGGTAACCAGTGTATGGGTGCATTTTCTTAGTTGGTTTTAAGACAATGCTTGCAATTATTTATACAACAAAATCGACATCTGGCCCTTAGTCAAGAATTTAATTCCCTATTATAATAGGGAAAATTCAGGTCTGATCTCCATTATTTAGATTTAGATGCTAGTATCTAAAAGCGCAGTCCACTGTAACTCAAAAAAAAGTGTTTCTCAATAATTCAAGATGCACATGTATCAACTTTTTAATGTTGGAAGCATTTTTAATGTGTGCATGAGTGCACAAAATACTGGACAAATATATTTCTATATAGCCATATATATGTGTAAATTATATATGTGTGTGTATATATATATATATATATATACATACATACATCAAGCTATTAAAGTATTACTTTTTTTAAGATAGTAGAATTATTCTTGGAAATTTATTTTCTTCTCTGTGCATTATGCTAACTTCCCAAAATGAATAAATATTACTTTTATAATAAGAAAAGGGCTATTTTTAAAACATTTTAAATTATGTTTCATTTCTCATCTCTAAACTATCTTGATATCTGTTACTTACATTATATTTTACTTAAATAGCTGTGTAAATACTGCTGAAAGTGATTGACATCTGCGGTGAGAATATCTAAATATCAGACACAGTTAGTAAACAGAGAAAATGTACCTGACAATTCAAAACATGAAACAGAGCAAAGAAAGTGACAATTTGGGGATATCCAAAAACTGTTATAACTCTCTTGATAGGGAATTGCTGTTAATAGCTAGGCTAAGATATCTGTAAACAGTGAAGCTTAAAAAAAAAAAAAGTCAAAAAAATAAATAAATAAATGGCCAAAATGATACACTGACATTTTAAAACTATTTTTCCTACAAAAATAGGGCTTAGATGACTGTTAATGTCTTTTTCAACTCTAATATTCTGACTGTATACATTTGCATTCAACTTCAGTTTCACAGGCTGAATATTTTTCTAAGAAAGCAAGTTCTGAAAATACACAATCAAATGCCATGAATTCATGTTTGGTATTTATATTTTAACCTGTGAAATAAATATGATTAGTGTTTTTCAGCATTTAAGAAGTAATACATCAGGTAAAGATTTTGTCAAAATGCACTGAAAAGCAAAATGAAGGTATCACATTCTATCACTTTACTTTTTAAAAATCATAATTTAAATAGTCCAGGAAACTAAACAAAATGGCCCAAGGGATTCAGTGGCTTCCTATGAAGATTACTGCCCCTCAGCCTGAGATGACTAATGCTGAAGCTCAAGACAAAATAAAGAAAAATGACACATATATGAAACTGGAAGGATATAACAAGAGACACAAAATAAAATGCTACTTTACCTGACAGAAAATTAAAATGTAGTTTGTTCTTCAAGGGACTGTATAAGCTGCAAAATTAAATATAGTTATGCCATGTTTTATAAAAGCAATGTCCGTGGGAATATGTTACAAATTGAATTTGGGGAAACACTGTCATATTAAATGTACTATGACAATTGGCTATTTGAAGTTGAACTCGTCTTATTTTTCTAAAGAATCTCAATCTCTTTTAAGTTACCAGTTTCCCAAGTGTTTTGTTTCATATAGTAGCATCCCATCATGAGGCATTATTGTAGATTTAAAGGCTCATATAAAGTCATGTAACGGTTGGGTCCGAATAGGTTATAAAGAAGCTGAGTGGTTTGGGATAGCTTTTTTCACTTTGGGATTTAGCTTTCTTAGAAGACTTCTGTGCTCTTCCACAATACCCCCTTAGTTCTACATTATTAAAGAAACCCCTGTCCAGAACCAGTGTGTTGTTGAGCATTTTTACTGTCGAGTTTGAAACTAATTCTCAGCTCTATTATTTCCATGAAGGGGAAGAAGAAGAAGAAAAACAAGTGAATGGAGATGCTTACAATAAGCAGATTATCTTCTCCCCCATCTCCCAGTGAATGTTGTAACGAGGGATGCTTTTGCCTCACCACAAACACAAAAATGAAAGAACAGACGTTTGGACCTTTACTGTACACATGGGTCTGTGTGAAAGAGATCCTGCCAACTCATCTCACTTCAAATGAAGGATTATTTCAGATAGGTCCATATATTACCTTTTCTAAAATGTTACAACTGTAAATATTTCCAAAGACACCTGTGCCTGGCACCATGTGGGACACAGTGCTTTAAACTTCCTAACATCCCCGTGGTCAGCCCCGTGAAGTGCGTTGATATTATTTCCCTTTGATGGAAAACTGAGGCTCTGCGTAATTAAGTCTGTGCTGCTACAAGGTGACTAAACTGGGTTTATCTGTCTCAAAAGTCATGCTGTTTCTTAAAATGTGGTCTTCAGACGCTCTGGATAAAAAGCTCCTGAATTTTCTTAAAAATGTAGAATGTGGATTCCCGCTCTCTGTCTCTTCCGCCCCTTGATCCCTTCCCACATATTCTTATATGATGGGTCTGGGTTGAGGCTCAGGAATCTTTTTTCATACGCTCCTGTCGACTGGAAAAATGTGCACAATCTAAAAGTTGAGAATTATGTTTTATTTAGGGGACAACACTGAGGACGTAAGCCCAGGACACAGCATCTCAGATAGGGACTGCTATCTGAGGGACTGCTCCAAAGGGCTAAGGGAAGAGCTGGGATACATAGGAGGTTTTGCAACAAAGACCAGGTAGTTGGAACTTCAAAAGATTACTGTTAATTAAAGAAAACCAGACATCTCAAGTTAAGGAATTTAGCACTTTTATATATGGGAAGATACTAGCATCTGGGCTTATTGAAATCCTTCCTTTGATGTACACCTCAGCTGTCTGGGGCCAGTATCTTGTGTTTTCTCATCCTGAGTTTCCTCAGGGTGCACTGCTGGGGGGGTGACGGGGTGGGGTGGCTACAGTGGCTGATAGCTTGATGGAGGGCACCCCGTTTCCACTCTGAGTTCCCACAGGGCTCACCACAGGGGCGGCTATAATGGGATGGCTTGATGGCTGCAAAATTTTTTGTTTATTGATACAGCAGGCAATATTTTTTTCATTGATACTCCATAAACGATCCTTCTGTACCTCAAGTTGGAGAGCTACAGCTTGACAACGAACTCTCTCCCTTGATCTCTTGCCTTGAGAAACAAATGTATTTTGATCTCTCCTCCTCTCTGGCATCTTCTCTCCATGACACTCATACCGGCTCATGGTCGTGTATCTCTCCCTTTGCCTTACAGGCAGTGCCGGTGGGAGCGTTCCTTTTTTGAGAAGATATGAACATTGCTCCAGAAAAAAAGCTATGGCAGTTCATTGTCCTAGTGGACAGTACCACCCTAAAATAGGTGGCATTGACCCAGCGCCAAAAGCTCAACTATAAAAAAAATGAGAAAAAATGGAATTAATGCTTCCTAAGAATATTTCAAAGAAACTGCGTTTTAGTCTTCGTTTCCACTCCCATCGGCATCAAACCTCCCTGCTGTTGGCAGATTGCAGCGGAGCATGACTCATACAAAGGTGAGAATCTGTTCAGCTGCTCTGTTGATCTCAGAGGGGTGACTGGGCTTTTTTTTTTTGCTTTTGTGCTCACCTCCCGGCTCTTGGTGGACTTAAAAGGCATTCATTTCGCAAGAAAAAGAGTTTTAAATGTTAAGTGCGTAGCATGATAATAGACACAGAGGCTTTGTCGTGGGCGAGAGAGATAACAGATAGAAGTGCCAACAGCAGCAACAGAGAAACGTGAGCTGATAGTGTAGTAAATTGTAACCACGATGCTGAGGAAGACACAGTAAGGAATATCTTGGAGGTAGGAAGGGGAGGCTGAGATTGGTGCAAATAGTAGGCTTCTGCCGGTGGAAAGAAGATAGCAGAGTGGTCCAAGCAGGGGAAAACCGGCAGAAGCAGAGGCGTGGGGTGGAAAGTGAGGTGTGTGGTGCAGAGAGAGGACAGTAAGGAAATGGACGTGGCTGCGAATAGTAATATTCAAGGTCAGATCCGTCAGCAGGCTTAGGGAAGCCTTCATCTAGATGGCGGTTCGGAGTAAGGCTCTTGACCTCTTAGTGTGGAAAAGCTACCTGTGAAGCCCTGGACATCTGGGGTCACAGTGGGAATCTATTCATGAAGTCATGGAAGAGGTGCCCCTCTCCTCCCAGGCATGAGTCCCGACAAATCCTAGGGGCTGGACGCGGGCGTGCAGATCCAGTTTTTGGTTAAGGCCTTGCAGTTGACCATGAATCATGATTGACTGGTTGGTGGTTCCCACTAAATGCTCACTCCACAATGTCACAGAGCCTGTCCTGATCTCAATATGCTTGGCTTTCCTAGTACCCCTTAACTTCTGGCACTACAGAAATTTCTAGTGGAAGCCCTTTAGGCACCTTTTTTGTATATGCTTCATAAAATCTTAAAGGTCTTCTCTCTATAGTATAATCTGTATGATCTTCTTTGTATCTTAAGGATAACTAGACAGTTTTCTTTTCCCACAGGTGCTATCATTAACAAAGAATTTGGCCTGTACCTGTGATGAAATGAAGTCAATTTAGCTTTTTGAAACCTATTTCCAGCCTTCAGGGAAAAAAAAAATCCTATCCAGCTGGTAGCGTATGATGCCTTCAACAGAAATCCAACATCATTATTAGTCAATGGGCAGCTATACTGCTTAGCCGAAGGTGACCTGCTGTGAAGCTTTTATAATCAGATTCATCCAGAACCCATTTAAGTCAAGCCTGCGTTGCCTGCCCCCAAACCACTCATTGTCTTTTTACAGAATTGGTGGATTCTCACCCCTCAATGGTCAGAAGACCTCAGCAGCACCTCACTCATTACCTATAATTTTTATACTCTTTGCTCAGGTTAGAACCTTTTGTCTTTCAGTCAGATAACCTATTCAGTACACAAATTTGAAAGTAATGCCTTTCTTGGTGCTAGTGAAAGTGCTTATGAACATGGTGAGAGCCAGGGAGCAGGGCGCTTGGAAGGATGGGGAAGGAAGAAGGGGGTGGGCACAGGAGCATACAGCCATCCTGGGGTGCAGTAAAACAAGAATGAGCGAGCTTCCCACAGACATAGGAAACAAACTTATTGTTACCAAAGGGAAAGAGTGGCGGGGGGGGAGAACAAATCGGGAGTTTGGGATTGACATATGTGCACTACTATATATAAAATAGATAACCAACAAGGACCTACTGTATAGCACAGGGAACTCTGCTCAATAATCTGTAATAACCTAAATGGGAACATAATTCAAAAAAGAATAGATACATGTATATGTATGACCTGAATCACTTTGCTGTACACCTGAAACTAACACAACACTGTAAATCAACTACAGTCCTATATAAAATAAAAATTTAGAAAAAAAGAAAGAATTAGCGAGTTTCCAAAACTGATATGCCTTCTGCAAGCCAATTCTGTTGATCCTTGAAATAGCAGTGGTACAGGTCAGTTAGAGCAGGGTGAGCACACTAGGGTGTATGTGATGGACTCGAGTCTGGTGACAATTTTCCTTTAGTTTCTTATATTTCCACATGTCTTGAAAACACAGGCCCTGACTGCTTTTGTTTCAGACTGTCATTTCAACGATGCTTCCTAGCAAACATCTTTGGAAGGCAGAAACAATGCTTTCCACCAGGGCAAAGGGCAGGCATATTCACTCTGCAGTATAGAAGGTTCTGGTTCCATAAACTCCTATTCCAACCCAGTGAGTGTTCAGGTGTCATCTGACTTTCTTCACATCACCCAGTGGGAATTGGGGCTCAGGGAACTGAAGCAGGAATGTGGCTGCTGCCATGAGTAAGTAAGAAAGTCCTTTGTCTCTGACCCAGAAGTCTCGTGTCTTCTGTCAGCATCCAGTGAGTGGCAGGCTTACTTGATTCCCTGCAAGTAGGGTCAAATCTCAGCCCATCCCCAGTTCTTGACATAGAGTGTTCCTTCACTCTATGAGCAGGAGAAGCCCTTTGAGGTGGTAATTTTGTCATTTTCACCATAGAGAGGAGGTCTTCTGGCAGGCATCTCAAGTGATGAAGGCGAAACTCTAACATTTACCAGGGTTCTCTGTGGTCAATACTTACATGAAACTGAAAATGTGGGACCAGTCCTATCCTTGATATATAGGTCTCAGGATGCTAATTCTATAACAAGAAGCTCAGTTTTAACTCTAAGGCAGAATCTAGTTTTAGGCTCTTCTAGTAAGACATTCTGAACCTCCTCCTACTTTGCCACTAGAGGGGAGGAAAAATAATTTTCCCTCTACCCTTGTATGTTCTTGGTTGAGACCCTCCTATAATAAAAAATGGATTAACAGGAGAAAAACAAAAGTTTAATAACATGGATACTTCCTGTATATGTGGGAGAGGCCCAGGAAAACTGAGTAACTCTCACAGATGGCCCAAGCCATCACCTTAAATACCATCTCCAGCTAAAGACAAAGAAGGGTGTTAGTGGCTGGGGGATGGGGGAGGAGGCCTGTTCCGGGGAGATGACCAAGGAGAGTACAGTAAGCAAGGGTATGGTCGTTATGCAAATTTAAGTCAGTGCCTTCTCCACTGATAAGAGTTTCCAGAGTTCTATTCTCTTCCTCTTCCTGGTACAGAGAATAAAGCACAGTTACAAATGGATATTTAACCCCTTATAAATGTAAATTTCTCTTTCAAAAGGGTAACTTCTGCTCAGTTTTCAGAGCTTCTTCTGTGTCTGCTACTTCTCAAAAATAACCAGCTCAAGATCGTCCTTATGCCAAAGAGGCATATTTTGGGGTAGTAGATGCTGCTTTCCCTCACACCTGCACTATTACAGGATAAATACCAGTTTCCCTGCTCTCCTTAAAACTAGGAGACATTCCGGCCATTAAGATATAACTGCAATTCTGCTGGGGACTTTAGAAAAGCATTTGTTTTCTATTCTTATAAACAGAAGCAAACGTGACTAGTGTGCACTCCCTTCCTGCCTTGAACATAGACAGGATGCTGGGAGCTGTTGGGGAAATCATCTCTTGACTCTGAGGAAAATCCAAGGGAATATAAGGAATACGTAACTGACATCTCAGTGATTGGCCACCAACAAAACTCTTTGTAAAAACAAGAAATTCCCATCTATTTAGGCCACCGTAAGTTGGTTTTATGTTACTTGCAGACGGGAGATTTCTAACCACTCTTCTAGTTCTTTTCACTTGCCAAACAGCTACCGGGCTTGCTCTGTGAAGTTTATGTTTTGATTGGAAATCCAAAAGCTAATTTAGCAGGCACCATACTGCAACTAAATTTCTTCTGTTAGATTTGTTCATGAAAGCCAGGAAAAGACCAATGAGATACAGATACATACATATATATGTGTATATATATACATATATTCATATGCATATGTAGTGGCAGTGATATATATATCACTGCCACTAAAATACGCCACACAATGGATATCAGTTCTTAAAACTTAAACATGGAAAGAGCTGGCAGGAGATTTAAGGTGAAAAGCAACCTTGAAAAAGAACCTGCAAATGTTTACTATTCAATAAGAATTCCAAGGAAAGAGAAAAAAAACTCGCAAGAGGAGGAAAAGGGATGTAAAGAGAGCAAATCTCAGTAGCTTTAAGGAGTGTTGTAGGTCAAAGAATGGCAAATACCTAGAACCTGTGAATATTAATTTCTACTATAAAAGATATGATTAGGTTAAAATGTCCTCAAAAAAAAAAAGAGGCAGGAACTCTGTCACAGACACAGAGGAGAATACTCTGAAGACAGAAGCAGACTGAAGTGATGGTGGCCACAAGCCAAGGAGCACCAAGGAAAGCTGGGCAGCCACCAGGAGCTAGAAGTGGCAGAGAACAGGCTCCCCCCTTGAACCTCTGAGGAATTACAGCCTCCAGACTTTTGGCCTCCAGAACTGGTAGAGAATGTCTGCTGTTTCAAGCTACCAAGTTTGTGGTCGTTTGTTATGGCACCTCTGGGAAACTAATACAAGGAGTTGAAGCAATGCACGATAAACAAATTTCCTGACAATGGATAAAACAAACAAACAAAAAAAACCCCACGAAATTCCATTCATTTTAGCAAATGTTTATTGAGTAACGCCTATGTGCTTCCCCAGGTCAGAAGTCTTAAGATGAATAAGAGATAATTCCTGCCTTTAGAAGATCACAGTATTGTAATGAGGAAGAGCAAATCTGACTCCACATTAGATTTGTTCTGTCAGCTGTGCTTACGTCATGCTGGCTCTGCACGTTTTGTAAAAGAGTGTTGCCTATAGGCTGAAATATACAGGGTAGGGAGGAGCTTCAAGATGGCAGAAGAGTAGACGCGGAGATCACCTTCCTCCCCACAGATACATCAGAAATACACCTACACGTGGAACAACTCCTACAGAACACCTACTGAATGATGGCAGAAGACCTCAGACCTCCCAAAAGGCAAGAAACTCCCCACGTACCTGGGTAGGGCAAAAGAAAAAACAGAGACAAAAGCATAGGGACGGGCCCTGCACCAGTGGGAGGGAGCCGTGAAGGAGGAAATGTTTCCACACACTAGGAGCCCCTTTGCGGGCGGAGACTGCGGGTGGCGGAGGGCGGAAGCTTCGGAGCCGCGGAGAGCACAGCCACAGGGGTGCGGAGGGCAAAGCGGGGAGATTCCCGCACAGAGGATCATGGCCGACCGGCACTCACCAGCCCAAAAGGCTTCGGGGCGGGCGGGGCTGGGAGCTGAGGCTCGGGCTTCGGTCAGAGCGCTGGGAGAGGACTGGGGTTGGCGGTGTGAACACAGCCTGCAGAGGTTAGTGCGCCACGGCTGGCCGGGAGGGAGTCCGGGGAAAAGTCTGGAGCTGCCGAAGAGGCAAGAGACTTTTTCTTCCCTCTTTGTTTCCTGGTGCGTGAGGAGAAGGGATTAAGAGCGCTGCTTAAAGGAGCTCCAGAGACAGGCGCGAGCCGCAGCTGACAGCGTGGACCCCAGAGACGGGCAGGAGACGCTAAGGCTGCTGCTGCTGCCACCAAGAAGCCTGTGTGCGAGCACAGGTCACTATCCCCACCTCCCCTTCCAGGAGCCTGTGCAGCCCGCCACTGCCAGGGTCCCGGGATCCAGGGACAACTTCCCCCGGAGAACACACGGCGCACCTCAGGCTGGTGCAACGTCACAGTGCCTCTGCCGCCGCAGGCTCGCCCTGCATACGTACCCCTTCCTCCCCACAGCCCGAGTGAGTCAGAGCCCCCGAATCAGCGGCTCCTTTAACCCCATCCTGTCTGAGCGAAGAACAGTCGCCCTCAGGCAACCTACACGCAGAGGCGGGTCCAAATCCAAAGCTGAACCCCAGGAGCTGTGCGAACAAAGAAGAGAAAGGGAAATCTCTCCCAGCAGCCTCAGGAGCAGCGGATTAAATCTCCACAATCAACTTGATGTACCCTGCATCTGTGGAATACCTGAATAGACAACGAATCATCCCAAATTAAGGAGGTGGACTTGGGGAGCAACGATATATATATATTTTTCTCTTTTTGTGAGTGTGCATGTGTATACTTCTGGGTGGGATTTTGTCTATATAGCTTTGCTTTTACCTTTTGTCCTAGTTTCTGTCCATCCGGTTTTTTTCTTTTTTTTTTTTTTAGTATAGTTTTCAGAGGTTGTTATCAGTGGATTTGTTTTTTGGTTTCATTCTCTTTCTTTCTTTCTTTCTTTTTAATTACCTAAAAAAGTTTTTTTAATAATTATTTTTTGTTTTTTATATTAATAACTTTTTTATTTTATTTTATTTTATTTTATCTTTTTCTTTCTTTCTCCCTTTTATTCTGAGCCATGTGGATGACAGGCTCTTGGTGCTCCAGCCAGGCATCAGGCCCATGCCTCTGAGCTGGGAGAGCCAAGGTCAGGATATTGGTCCACTAGACACCTCCCAGATCCACGTAATATCAAACGGCAAAAAACTCCCAGAGATCTCCATCTCAACGCCATGACCCAGCTTCACTCAACGGCCAGCAAGCTACAGGGCTGGACACCCCATGCCAAACAACTAGCAAGACAGGAACACCACCCCATCCATTAGCAGAGGGGCTGCCTAAAATCATAATAAGGTCACAGACACCCCAAAACACACCACCAGACGTGGACCTGCCCACCAGAAAGACAAGATCCAGCCTCATCCACCAGAACACAGGCACTAGTCCCCTCCACCAGGAAGCCTATACAGCCCACTAAACCAACCTTAGCCACTGGGGACAGAAACCAAAAACAATGGAAACAACGAACCTGCAGCCTGTTAAAAGGAGACCCCAAACACAGTAAGTTAAGCAAAATGAGAACACAGAGAAACACACAGCAGATGAAGGAACAAAGCAAAACCCCACCAGACCTAACAAATGAAGAGGAAACAGGCAGTCTACATGAAAAAGAATTCAGAGTAATGATAGTAAAGATGATCCAAAATCTTGGAAATAGAATGGAGAAAATACAAGAAACATTTAACAAGGACCTAGAAGAACTAAAGAGAAAACAAACAGTGATGAACAACACAATAAATGAAATTAAAAATTCTCTAGAAGGGGTCAATAGCAGAATAACTGAGGCAGAAGAACAGATAAGTGACCTGGAAGATAAAATAGTGGAAATAACTACTGCAGAGCAGAATAAAGAAAAAAGAATGAAAAGAATAGAGGACAGTCTTAGAGACCTCTGGGACAACATTAAATGCACCAACATTCGAATTACAGGGGTCCCAAAAGAAGAAGAGAAAAAGAAAGAGACTGAGAAAATATTTGAAGAGATTATAGCTGAAAACTTCCCTGATATGGGAAAGGAAATAGTTAATCAAGTCCAGGAAACACAGAGAGTAACATACCGGATAAATCCAAGGAGAAACACGCCAGGACACATATTAATCAAAGTATCAAAAATTAAATACAAAGAAAAAATATTAACAGCGGCAAGGGAAAAACAACAAATAACATACAATGGGATCTGCATAAGGTTAACAGCTGATCTTTCAGCAGAAACTCTGCAAGCCAGAAGGGAGTGGAAGAACATATTTAAAGTGATGATGGGGAAAAATCTTCAACCAAGACTACTCTATCCAGCAGGGATCTCATTCAGATTTGACAGAGAAATTAAAAACTTTACAGACAAGCAAAAGCTAAAAGAATTCAGCACCACCAAAACAGCTTTACAACAAATGCTAAAGGAACTTCTCTAGACAGGAAACACAAGAGAAGGAAAAGACCTACAATAACAAACCAAAAATAATTAAGAAAATGGTAATAGGAACATACATATTGATAATTACCTTCAATGTAAATGGATTAAGTGCTCCAACCAAATGACATAGACTGGCTGAATGGATACAACAACAAGACCCATATATATGCTGTCTACAAGAGACCCACTTCAGACTTAGGGACACATACACAATGAAAGTGAGGGGATGGAAAAAGATAATCCATGCAAATGGAAATCAAAAGAAAGCTGGAGTAGCTATTCTCATATCAGACAAAATAGACTTTAAAACAAAGACTATTACAAGAGAAAAAGAAGGACACTACATAATGATCAAGGGATCAATCCAAGAAGAAGATAGAACAATTGTAAATATTTATGTACCCAACATAGGATCACCTCAATACATAACGCAAATACTAACAGCCATAAAAGGGGAAATCGACAGTAACACAGTCATACTAGGGGACTTTAACACCCCACTTTCACCAATGGACAGATCATCCAAAATGGAAATAAATAAGGAAACACAAGCTTTAAATGATACATTAAACAAAATGGATTTAATTGACATTTAGAGGATATTCTATCCAAAAACAACAGAATACAGTTTCTTCTCAAGTGCTCATGGAACACTCTCCAGGATAGACCATATCTTGGGTCACAAGTCAAGCCGTAGTAAATTTAAGAAAATTGAAATTGTATCAAGTATCTTTTCCAACACAACGCTATGAGACTAGATATCAATTACAGGAAAAAACCTGTAAAAAATACAAACACGTGGAGACTAAACAATACACTACTTAATAAGCAAGAGATCACTGAAGAAATCAAAGAGGAAATCAAAAAATACCTAGAAACAAATGACAATGAAAACACGACGACCCAAAACCTATGGGATGCAGCAAAAGTAGTTCTAAGAGGGAAGTTTATAGCAATACAATCCTACCTTAAGAAACAAGAAACATCCCAAATAAACAACCTAACCTTACACCTAAAGCAATTAGAGAAAGAAGTACAAAAAAACCCCAAAGTTAGCAGAAGGAAAGAAATCATAAAGATCAGATCAGAAATAAATGAAAGAGAAATGAAGGAAACGATAGCAAAGATCAATAAAACTAAAAGCTTTTTCTTTAAGAAGATAAACAAACTTGATAAACCATTAGCCAGACTCATCAAGAAAAAAAGGGAGAGACTCAAATCAATAGAATTAGAAATGAAAAAGAGGAAGGAACAACTGACACTGCAGAAATACAAAGGATCATGACAGATTACTACAAGCAATTATATGCCAATAAAATGGACAACCTGGAAGAAATGGACAAATTCTTAGAAAGGCACAACCTTCCGAGACTGAACCAGGAAGGAAGAGAAAATATGAACAGATCAATCACAAGCACTTAAATTGAACCTGTGATTAAAAATCTTCCAACAAACAAAAGCCCAGGACCAGATGCCTTCACAGGTGAATTCTAGCAAACATTTAGAGAAGAGCTAACACCTATCCTTCTCAAACTCTTCCAAAATATAGCAGAGGGAGGAATTCTCCCCAACTCATTATACAAGGCCACCATCACCCTGATACCAAAACCAGACAAACAAAGATATCACAAAAAAAGAAAACTACAGGCCAATATCACTGATGATCACAGATACAAAAGTCCCCAACAAAATACTAGCGAATAGAATCCAACAGCATATTAAAAGAATCATGCACCATGATCAAGTGAGGTTTATCCCAGCAATGCAAGGATTCTTCAGTATACAGAAGTCAATCAATGTGATGCACCATATTAACAAATTCAGGGAGAAAAACCATATGATCATCTCAATAGATGCACAGAAAGCTTTTGACAAAATTCAACACCCATTTATGATAAAAACCCTCCAGAAAGTAGGCACAGAGGGAACTTACCTCAACATAATAAAGGCCATATATGACAAACCCACAGCCAACATCGCCCTCAATGGTGAAAAACTGAAACAATTTCCACTAAGATCAGGAACAAGACAAGGTTGCCCACTCTCACCACTCTTATTCAACATAGTTTTGGAAGTTTTAGCCACAGCAAGCAGAGAAGAAAAGGAAATAAAAGGAATCCAAACCAGAAAAGAAGAAATAAAGCTGTCAGTGTTTGCAGATGACATGATATTATACATAGAGAATCCTAAAGATGCTACCAGAAAACTGCTAGAGCTAATCAATGAATTTGGTAAAGTAGCAGGATACAAAATTAATGCACAGAAATCTCTTGCATTCCTATACAGTAATGATGAAAAATCTGAAAGTGAAATTAAGAAAACACATTTACCATTTCAATAAAAAGAATAAAATACCTAGGAATAAACCTACCTAAGGAGACAAAAGACCTATATGCAGAAAATTATAAGACACTGATGAAAGAAATTAAAGATGATACAAATAGATGGAGAGATATACCATGTTCTTGGATTGGAAGAATCAACATTGTGAAAATGACTCTACTACCCAAAGCAATCTACAGATTCAATGCAATCCCTATCAAACTACCACTGGCATTTTTCACAAAACTAGAACAAAAAATTTCACAATTTGTATGGAAACACAAAAGACCCCGAATAGCCAAAGCAATCTTGAGAAAGAAAAATGGAGCTGGAGGAATCAGGCTCCTGGACTTCAGACTATACTACAAATCTACAGTAATCAGGACAGTATGGTACTGGCACAAAAACAGAAATATAGATCATTGGAACAGGATAGAAAACCTTACCTTTGATAAAGGAGGCAGAAATATACAATGGAGAAAAGACAGCCTCTTCAATAAGTGGTGCTGAGAAAAGTGGACAGCTACATGTAAAAGAATGTAATTAGAACACTCCCTAACACCATACACAAAATAAACTCAAAATGGATTAAAGACCTAAATGTAAGGCCAGACACTATCAAACTCTTAGAGGAAAACATAGGCAGAACACTCCATGACATAAATTACAGCAATACCTTTTTTGACCCACCTCCTAGAGAAATGGAAATAAAAACAAAAATAAACAAATAGGACCTAATGAAACTTAAAAGCTTTTGCACAGCAAAGGAAACTATAAACAAGACGAAAAGACAACCCTTAGAATGGGAGAAAATATTTGCAAAGGAAGAAACTAACAAAGGATTAATCTCCAAAATTTACAAGCAGCTCATCCAGCTCAATATCAAGAAAACAAGCAACCCAATCTGAAAATGGGCAGAAGACCTAAATAGACATTTCTCCAAAGAAGATATACAGATTGCCAACAAACACATGAAAGAATGCTCAACATCATTAATCATTAGAGAAATGCAAATCAAAACTACAATGCGATATCATCTCACACCGGTCAGAATGGCCATCATCAAAAAATCTACAAACAATAAATGCTGGAGAGGGTGTGGAGAAAAGGGAACCGTCTTGCACTGTTGGTGGGAATGTAAATTGATACAGTCACTATGGAGAACAGTATGGAGGTTCCTTAGAAAACTAAAAATAGAACTACCATATGCCCCAGCAATCCCGCTATTGGGCATATACCCTGAGAAAACCATAATTGAAAAAGAGTCATGTACCACAATGTTCATTGCAGTTCTATTTACAATAGCCAGGACATGGAAGCTACCTAAGTGTCCATCAACAGATGAATGGATAAAGATGTGGCACATATATACAGTGGAATATTTCTCAGCCTTAAAAAGAAACAAAGCTGAGTTATTTGTAGTGAGGTGGATGGACCTAGAGTCTGTCATACAGAGTGAAGTAAGTTAGAGATAGAAAAACAAATACCATATGCTAACACATTTATATGGAATCTAAAAAAAAAAAAAAGGTCATGAAGAACCTGGGGCAAGACAGGAATAAAGACGCAGACATACTAGAGAATGGACTTGAGGTCACGGGGAGGGGTAAGGGTAAGCTGGGACAAAGTGAGAGAGTGGCATGGACATATATACACTACCAAATGTAAAATAGATAGCTAGTGGGAAGCAGTTGCATAGCACAGGGAGATCAGCTCAGTGCTTTGTGACCGGCTGGAAGGGTGGGAAAGGGAGAGTGGTAGGGAGGGAGACGTAAGAGGGAAGAGATATGGGGATATATGTATATGTATAACTGATTCACTTTGTTATAAAGCAGAAACTAACACACCATTCCAAAGCAATTATACTCCAATAAAAACGTTTAAAAAACAAATGTTAGCTGTGTAGCGTTAGGAAAAACGTTGTATTCCTTTGGAGCTAATGGATGTTAACAAAACATATATATGTATGTATGTATGTATGTATGTATGTGTGTGTGTGTGTGTGTGTGTATACAGCATAGCCTATTCTCAGAGCTCTGACCTTTAACAGTCCATTCATACAGAGATAAAAAGTTGCAGAACAGAATAACATTTGTTTTATTGGAGGTTTACAGGAACATCACGAGCAACCTGACCTACATGGACAGCAACACGAACAAAGGATTCTGACACCAATAACTTTGCAACAACTAACCACACCCCTCCCTCACCTTGCCTTTAAAAGTGCTTTGCTGAAAACCCTTCAAGGAGATTGGGGATTTTTTTGAGCACAAGCTACCCAGCTCCTTCATGGCCCTGCAATAAACCTTTCTCTGCTCCACACTCTGACATTTCTGTTTGTTTGGCCTCATTGTGCATGGGGCACCCGAACTTGCGTTCGGTAACATGGTGAGTGATGGCAGAACATTTACAGAGACAATTGTAAAATTAGGCAGATGTGACAAAGCCTTTATTAGTAGTAAAATGAAGTTTTCTAAGGACATGAGGCAATTTCTGTCCACAGCAGATCCAGGAAGTCTTACTGACCTTATTGGAAGATGGCAGGGTTTGAACTGGAGGAGGGGACACTGGAGAGGAAGGGCGCTGATGCAAAAGACATTCCTGCAGTAAAACCAAGACTGGAGCATGTAGCGAAGAGCTACAATCCTGTGGCCAGAGTGTAGACTCACAGGGAGTTCTGAACGCTGTATGAGGAATTTAGACTTGGTTCTGTGAGCCATGGGGAGTCATGGCCAGTGTCTGAGCAGGTGTACAGAGTGACCTTCAGCTCTCTGTTTACTGTGACGACCCAGGGGCCATGAGTGGGAGAGTTCGGGTAGAGGGGACCGGGAAACAGTAGGTAGGAAAGTGGGGAACAGGGAGATTAGTTAAGGGATTATTGCAACAATCTAGAGAAAGGTGGAAACGCTTGAACATAGCAGTGGCAGTGGGAATGAAAAGAAGAGGATAAATTCAAGGGATGTGACAAAAGTAGAATTTATGGAATAAGAATTCTGAATGAATATGAAATAAAAGAAAGGAAAGAGTGAAACATTTTCAAATCTGAGTAGCTGGGGGTTCTGTTATCTATCACCACATAACAAACCATCCCAAACCTTAGTGGTTTAAAACAGTAACCAACTAACTACGCTACTATTGTGGATATCCACTGCTGCATCACCAACCACCCCAAACTTGGTGTCACAAAACAACAGTCACTCTGTTATACTACTGGATTCTGTGGGTCAGGAATTTAGAGAGCATACAGTGGGAATGGCTGGACTCCATTCCACAGTATCTGGTGTCCCAGCTGGGAGGTCTCTGCTGTCTCGGAATGACTAGACACAGAGCCATTGGTAAGGCGATTTACCCATATATCTGCCCCCTGGGCTGGGATGACTCGAAGGCTGGATCAGCCGGGATGGTGGACCGCATCACCCACATGTGGGCTCTCCATGTGGCTGAGGCTCCTCTCAGCATGAAGGCTGGGCTGTGAGAGGAAAAAGCTGAACAGGAGCGTCTGGAGAGGGAGAGACCAATAGACCAAGGCAGAAGCTGAAAGGTGCTTTACAGCCCAGCCTCAGAAGCCACCTGGATCACTTCTTCTGTGCTCTGGGGGTTACAGCAGTCAAAGACCTGCCCAGGTTCAAGGGGAGAGGACACAGACCCCGCCGCGATGTAGGAGGAGACCCAGTACAGAAGTGCAACTAGAACGGGATTTTGTTGCAGTCATCTTTGGAAGACACGATCTTCCCATTCAAGAATCCTGTGGGTCAAGAATTCAGACAGGGCAGAGAAGGGAAGGCCCGGTCCTACCCACAACGTCTGGAGCTTCAGCCAAGAAGAGCTGAATGAATAACTGGGACTGACCTGATGGCTGGGAGCTGGAATCATATCGAAGCTTCTCACTCTCAAGTCTTGCACCTAGGCTAGGCTGACTCGTGAATGTCTGGAGCTCACTGGGCCCCTTCTCTCCCTCCCCCTCCCCCTCCCCTCCCCCTCTCCCTCCCTCTCTCTCTCCATGGCTACCTCTGTGAAGTCAGGCTTCCTACATAGTGCCTCAAGGCTCCAACAGCAAGTGTCCCAGTACAATAAGGAAGAGGTCCCAGGCTTTTTATGATCTAGCCTCAAAAGTAGCATAGCATCACCTTCATGGTACTGTCTTGGTCAAAGCAGGCATAAGCCCAGATTCAAGGGGCAGGAATATAAACCCACCCCTCAATGGGAGGAGTGTCAAAGAATTCATGGCTATGTTTTTAAATGGCCACACTGTGAAAATGGTGACATTAGTAAACAATGTCCAGGATACCCAGGCTTAAGGGTTTCGATGATGAGATTTGTTTTGTAAATATCACATTTGTGATATCTAGCAGAATCTTGGCAACATGAATCTGAGATTTAAGAAAGAGTCATTCCCAGAGAAATAATAAACTCGTGAGTTAATTAAAACAATGAGGAAAGTAACTGGGAGTAAATTAAAATTTAGTGAGAAGGGGCCTAAGACCACGGAACCACGTACTGTGGGTTCTGTTGGTTAGTTACCCAGTCTTCATCCCCCACCCCTTCCTTTCTGACAGAATCCCCACTCCGTTCATGGGCCCCGACCCACATCCAGGGTTGGAGCCAGTTTGTCTAAGCCTGTCACAGAGTCCTCTTCCCATAGGCACTGAATGGGCATGTGACAGCATTGTTAAAGTCAGGAGACAAGATGTGAAGTCTGTCAGGGCTTCTAGGAAAGATTTCCTCACTCCTTGTAAGTAGGCAGAAAGACATCATGCCTTTTTTCCCTTTGCATGTGGGACAGGCTGGGACCTGGGACCCTTTGCTGGGACCTGGGACCCTTTGCCTCAAGCAACAAAATACAACGAAACTATAAGGGACTAAAAATAACTGCGTGCATGCACATTTGGGGCAAATTCTGGACCAAAAAGATACAAAGAGACCAAAAAACCCAACTGCCACTTTTGAAGAGCCTGGAGCAAAAACAGGGTGTCGGGAGCAAAAGGAGGGTATTGCACATGCCCCCTGCACACACCACCACCTAAGGGGTGGGCAAACCACCTAAGCTACCCCCTGGCCTGACCCCTGGACACACCCCTCACCCCATATAAGAAAGAAGGTTACCCGCCCTCGGGGAGCGAGCCAGCAAGGGAAACTTGTCTGCTCTCGCCCCTCTTGCTGCAGCAGGGGCCCCAATAAAGCCTTGCCTGAACTTCTTGTCTGGCCTCTAGACAATTTCTATTGATTGGGGAAGGCCAAGAACCCTGGTCGGTAACACATGTAATCACCTCTGAGGATCTGAGGATGGGCAGAAAAAATGAATGGCAAAGAAGACCCTGGACCATCCTGCAGTAACTCTGGGCCATTTGTTTTGTAAAATAACAAATAGCTTGTTGTTTTAGTCATACTGACTTGAGGGTTTCTGACATTTTGAGCTAAAATCATCCAACTTAAATACAGTCCCAGCTGATACCCCAAAACTCCAAAATTCCCAGTACACACCTAAACTTTGGTTCTGGACTCGAGGAGTTAAAATAATACAGTTAAAAAGACTTTTAAAGACATTTCGCGTTATTTATTTAGTATTATTTAATTACAGATATAACAATATCCGGCATTTGTGTAGTACTTGACACATATGTCATTTGATCCTTACATCTTTTGGAAATAAGCAATGTGGGCATTATTTCTTCCGTTTTCAAGTGAGGTAAGTAAACACTGCCGTAAATCCTCTTGTAAATTTAGAAATGATTCAAGCAATAAATCTTATTCCACTTGTCAGGCTCCACTTTGCTTTGCAGATAGTACCTGTTCTCTGTAGATTTGCATATCTTAAATTTATAGCACTCACTAAGATAATTTTGAAGGGGGAAAATAATGATCACCTTCAAACACAAGCCAATATAAAACACTCTGGCAAGGTTTCACCCATAGACCGGCAAAGAATTGCAAGGTTTGTTTATATTAAATGCTCCGTCGGCTTGAAAAATGGTGGTAGACTTTCTGGGTGCTTAGTCACCCTTATGCTTTATGGAAAGAGGTCAAAGAAAGAGGAGGAAGTTCAAGACATTATTCTTTGAGTCTAGCATAGTACCAGGAGCACAAGTGAGCCCGATCTTATGATTTCACTGACAATAAATTTAAGTGCGGGGCCATTTCACATGAAATGAGCATTTAGGAACGTGTTCTCCGTTTTAAATCATCTGTTTATGATGGCTCTGTCCTTTCCTGTTACAGAGAGTCATTGTAAAGGTAAACATTAGTATTAATGGCTAGATCTTCCTTGACCATTTTTCTTAGTCAAACTCCATCAAATTTGACAAGCAAACTTTTATAAAAACGTATTGTTTTAACATGTCTGCTAAATCACCTTGTTGCTAGGCATTAACTTAAAAGATTACTTTCACTGTTACATCAACAGTCAAAAACAGATGGGATTCCTGCAAGATGGTGCAGAGAGAGAAGCTCTTGGGACATAAGCTGATTTTGTTGTCTTAATGAGACATAGTTGGGAATAATTCTTTTTTCAAGTCCCTGCCACAAAGGAGAATCATTTTTTCTATTTACAGAAAATGTGAAAATTCTCAAACCAAAACAATATTCTCTAGTGGAAAAGTGTTACACTCATCTAAAAAAAAAAAAATTAATTATTCAAAGTGCATGTTCATACTACCAGAAATCTACATGGATCTTGAAAGGAAATTTGCTCTCCTCTAAGCAATACTTTTGCAAGCATTTGCAAATACCTTTTATGTAAAAAAGGAATAAGAGGGTTGAGGAGGTGGAAAAAAGAATGCAAATGAGAAAAACGCTGAAAAGGACAGGAATACAAAAAAGTAACAAGTTTCCTCCCAACACTTAGCTGCTGTAGAGGCTTCCCTGTCTCCACGCTCTTCATAACTCATTATCAGGCGAAGCAGAGTTTGAGACTACAGTTTTTGAGTCTACAAATCGTTTATTCATTCATCCCAGGTGTGGGTGTAGATCCTGAGTGAAATGCCGTGAGCAAATACGGGCACTGCCCCAACCTCACTGAGCTTACAGTCGAGAAACCAAAAACTCTTTGTTATACAACCCCAATTGGCAAGATACTACTGTGTGACTTTTTGCTATAAATTCTGTGACACTTTGGTTTTGGCTTTGGTTTTGGTTTTTCCTCACTGGGCCAGAATATCTACCATCTGGATGGTTTTAACGGGTGTCCATCCATTTCATTTTCCTTGCCTATTTTCTACCCATCATCAAGGCTCCTAAATACATTCTTGGTATTTTTCTCTTCACGATATTTATTTCCTACATAGATATTGTTCTAAGAGAGTTATTCCCAACTTTCAGCAGTAAACATTAGCGTAAAGATCATTCCCAAATAAAGCCACTGAAAAACACCAGGGAGTATTTCAAGTTGGGATCCCATGCCTCCCTAGTTTACAGCTTTATCCCATCCTTCATTTTACCTTAAATGTTGAGAAGGAAAGACTAGCTATTGGTACCATCTGCTTCAATCCCTCTACCCTGTCCAGATCATTAATGAAGACAATAAAAAAATAGTCCCCATGAGAACATAAGCCATTATTAAGAGGAAATCAGAATATACAGAAATCACTATACAGACACACTTCTGACTTTCTGTGGGTAAAATATTTTTGATGTAATAAATGTCATATTTTTGCTTTAAAATGGATATTCCATGCATACTAGACATGAAAGGCACTAGACTATGGTCGCTAATACATGCTGCTTTCAAGGACCATGGCTTTTAGTGTAGTAAAGTATGTGTAAAACTCTAACAGTAAGATGTGAGTTGACGCCTGCATGGAGAGATATAGTTACACATATTCATTTTTTTTAAATTTTTTAAATTGAATTATAGTTGATTTATAATACTGTGTTAGTTTCAGGTATACAGCACAGTGATTCAGGTTCATATATATATGAACGTGATTCTTTTCCATTATAGGTTATTACAAAATATTGAGTGTAGTTCCCTGTGCTGTACAGTAGGTCCTTGTTGTTTATTTTATATAGAGTAGTGTGTATCTGTTAACCCCAAACTCCTAATTTATCCCTCCCCCCATCCCCCTTCCCCCTTTGGCAACCAAAGTGAGCTTATTCACAGACATAGAACACACATATTCCCTTATGTGGCTCTTGCGCCAGGCACTCTGCTAGGCACTAGGTATACAAAGGTGGATGAGACACTGTCCCTCCAAGGTCTAGGCTTGCTGAAGTTTATGGGAGATCCTTTACACAAAGCTTACACATGGCGCCTGGCTGTGCAACTCTGAATTTCATTTTCTTTGATTACTCTAAATGGCTCTCGTGTCATTATTTCATTAAAGCATGAAGCATTTCCAGTGTGACGTCCTACCAGACTTCCTGTGTGGTGTGTCGGCCTGTGGGCTTCATGGGATGGTAACTGTACTTCTCACAACTCATTCAAAGGCGATTGGTGGGGGACGGGAGGGCAGACCTATCACAGACTAGGAAAAACTCCTATTTTAATTTACTGTTACAAAACGTTGACTTTAGTGTTGATAGGAAACATTAACTGTAATAGGATAGTACAAGCCCCCAGTATTTACTCCATTTGAACAACGAGAGGTGCTTAACAAATACCCGAACTCTGGCACATGCCATGTCAAAAAGCCAGCTTTTCTGTTCACTCGCTAACCAGATGAGGGATGACAGCCCTGAGAGCCTAACTAGCACTTCACGTAAAACTGATTCTTTGTTAATGGGGGAGCTAATTACTATGCCACTTCCTTGGCTTAAAAGTCTTGAATTTCTCTACTTGCTTATGCCTGGGGCACAAAGAATAACAAAACCAAAGACAAGCCTTCCTAGGAGTTACATTAGTGAAATAACCCAGCCGTGTTTTAGTGGGATTGTTTGTCATCAAATATGTATGAAGAACCCAGTGCCCCACCTGACTAGACGCGACCATTTACCTCGGTGTTTTCCTATTGTGGCGACATGATCATAAACGTATTAACAAGTCCCACAGTGTGATCAACAACAGATGTAGAATTAAAAGTGTTGACAAGTTTCATCAGGTATCTGGACCTTATGCCCTTTCCACCACATCTAAATCCCATTGCTCCAAAAAACTGCCCAAGCAACTGTTCTCTCTGAAAAGCTGTTTGCTGTGAAAACATTCCCTTTTGTTTTATGCTTCGACTGGAGAAACACAGATTCCCTTGAACCAGCTTTTTTGAAAGAAAGAAATACTTTCAAAAACAAATTTATGAAATGAAATCAGTGATTTGATTAGTATCTATTAAAACAGAATAAAATAGTATTTTAAATAATTTAAAGGGGGGGTTAGTAATCATCTGATGCTTTTTGTCTTCCAGCCTCTTCCCCTTTAGGGAATTTCCCAATGGCCTTATATGCATCCTCTGGCCTCAGGATCTCAGACGCAAGGTTGAGCACATCACCCAGGCCGGCTGGTTGGAATCCTTACCTCTCCAGGCCTAGCAATTCATGCCATCAATGAGCTGTAATTCCACGGGTAGAGGGAGCAGAATTTTCCTCTGTGCTTTTGGAAAAGCCCTTGGGAAATACATGCCTTCTGGGTTCATGAGCTGTGAGAACAATGTAAGTCTAATGGTATATTTGCTACCACTTGGGAAGAGCATCCTTGACCACAAACCTAACGTAGAAAAAAGCAGAGCTAAGGATGGAAAAAGAGAGTGCAAGAGGAAGGATGGTGAGAATAACAATGAGACCATGTTTGAGGCTCCTAGTTCCAGCCAGACCTGAAAACATGTCCACCCCTGAAATTTTCAGTCATGTTAGCCACCAACTCCTTTTTTTTCTTTCTTTTTTTTTTTTTTTTTTTGCTTAATCTAATTTAGATGGTCTGGTACCGCAGGCTGCAAACTTTATTCTAAAGAGCCAGATAGTGAACTGGCTTTACTTAAGCTTTGCATGTCGCATGCTCTCTGTTGCAACTACTCTCGCTGTAACATGAAAACAGCTACAGACAGCACATAAACAAACAAGCATAACTTGTTACAATAACCTGTCCCCAATAACAGTCTCACTGGGGACACCAAAATTTGAATTTTATATCGTTTCCATGTGTCTCAAAATATTATTTTTCTTTTGTTTTTTTTCAACCATTTAAAAACATAAAAACCATTTTAGCTCAAGGGCTGTGCTCAACAGGTTACGGCTTGTCTAAGTTTCCATCCTTCCTTTCTGCCGACACACTCAGACTTTCCTCCAGCGAGTCACCCCTTTCTCCACCCTATGTTGTTCACTTTGGGTGGATGGACACTACCCTTAGCTCTAGGAATAGATATGATTGGTTTAAGCCAATAAGAAAATTCCATCTCCCTGGCCACAGAGTTGATTCAGGAGTGGACCCATGATGGAATTCAGCCCAGGGATACTTGAAGACGTTTCCTCTCTTCTCTCCCTACCTGCTCTGCCTCCCATGCCATCTGTCAAAGGAGATGTTCTCTTTTTAGCTGGTATTGCAAGGAATGAGGATTTGAAACTCAGAATCACTGCGGCCGTGAAACTCCAGCTTCTAGGAGGCAAGGTATTGCGGACTGGGAGTGAAGCTGAAGCGGAGCTGGGATCACGTGACACAGTCACTGAGCTGGATGAAGCCACATCTGAAGCCCAACTACCTATGGGCTCTTCAGTTATGAACTGATAAATCTCTTTCTTTGCTTAGCTTCTTTAGGACAAATTTTTTGATAAATTTGTATGTCTTAAAATGAAAAGAATACTGATGAAATTTTTAAAAACCTAAGAGGGCAACTACCTGGCTGACTCAGGAAGGCTCACATCACTGAGCAGCATCACGGCCAGTTTAGTCAAGTTTAGGGTCAAGGCCTCAGCTTTTCAGGTTCAAGTGCTCAATTTTTTTTTTTTTAATCAAAAGTCGCCGAGACGCTTCAGGAAGTAATTCACATCAGACAAATGCACAAAAGGCAGTATATTTATTTATAAACAGAAGTCCCCACCCCAATTTCACAGTTAGGAAGAACTCCAAACTCCTTACTGCTGCTGCAAGACGCCCCCCATGGCCAGTGCCCTCTGCCCTCCTCCCCCACCCCTGCTGCTCCCTCCACTGTGGCCAGTAACCATATCCCTGCTCATCCCCAAACACCGTGAGTGAGGAGCACATTACAATTACTTTTGCCTCCATCTAAAGTCCTCAGAGCTTACTCTGGCTCCCTCATTTTATTCAAGCCTCTGGTGGAAAATCATTCCCAGAGAGGCATGCCCTGGCCACCTGGTCTACAATAGCTCTTCCTCCTATGCATACATGCCTCCATCACTCTCTATGCCCTGACTCTGCTTTACTTTAGCCATATAATTTTAATCCAGCTGAAATTATGTTCTCATTGTTTTTAATCATCTGTTCCCCTCACTAGAATACAAGTTCCATGAGAACAAGAACCTTGACCACACTGTTCACCATTATATTCCCAGTGAGGTGCATGGCAATAAATAATTGCTGAATGAAATGAACAAATGAAATGAAATTAAATGAAATCAAATCAAATGAAATGAAGGAGGGAGGGAGGAAGAAAGAAAAAGAAAAAAGGAGAGAGAGAGAAGGAGGAAGGAAGGGAAAGAGGGAGAGGGAGAGAAAGAAGGAAGGAAGGAAGGAAAGAAAGAAAGGAAGAAAGGAAGGAAGGAAGGAAAGAAGAAAAGAAAGAAAGAAAAGAAGGAAGGAAGGAAGGAAAGAAAAAGAAAGAAAGAAAGAAGGGAAGAAAGAGAGGGAGGGAGGGAGGAAGGAAGGAAATCAGTCCATGCAGTCTTATTTCTGTAAGAAAATCTACAGAGGGAAACAACTAGTTTTTAGAAAATGTCTGGAAAATGTAATTCATACTAAAATTTTCTCACCTTAAGACCACAGATGGATAATTTAAAAACAGACCATTATCATGAACATAACTGTAAACCATCTCCATGGTAAATTACTTGCCAAATAACATGATTTAACAGATTTACATGTGTATAAGAATTTATAGCTTGCAAAGCACTTTTCCCCTAGATTTGCATTTAACTCTTATAAGACCTTCCTTGAGGAGACATTGTTATTTCTCTTGTATTGAGATAAGACTGAAGCTCAAAATTTTAGTAAGGAGTAACTCAAGGTTATAGATGGTAAACGGCAAAAACAGAACTTGACGTCTGAATCCTCTGATTTGCTTTTTTCTACTATGCTACCTCCCTCCAGCAATGACAAATCCCACCTATGATGTGGTGATTTACTTGCTTCAGTTTCCAAGTGTGGGATACTTCCCTGGTGGTCCAGTGGTTAAGACTTCGCCTTCCAATGCAGGGAATGTGGGTTCGATCCCTGGTTGGGGAGTTAAGATCCCACATGCCTCATGGCCAAAATACCAAAACATAAAACAGGAGCAATATTGTAACAAATTCAATAAAGACTTAAAAAAAAGTTTCCAAGGGTGACCTAAACTTATCCCCATTTTCTGGGACTTTCCACACAGAAATTCTTGTACAACCTGTCCCAGGAGGGCTTGATTATTTAAGTTCCTCACCTCCGTTTGAAATCTACTGGACTCATGCTGCTCAAACTTTAATGTGCATTTGAGTCAGCCTGGGGCTCTTGTCAAAATGCAGACTGTGATTCAGCACTTTTTGAGTACGAACTGAGTTGCTGAATTTCTAACAGGCTCCCAGGTGATCCTGGTGCTATAGTCATCCACAAACATCCATACTTTGAATAGCAAGACTAGAGCATACTTACATGGAATTTTTAATTGCAAGGTAAGTGTTATGGACTGAATGTTTGTATTCTTCCAAAATTCATATATTGAAATATAATCCTCAATGTGATGATATTTGGAGATGGGGCCTCTGGGAGGTACTTGTGTCATCATGATGGACCCCTCATGAATGGAATTAGTGCCCTTAAAAAAGAAGCCACAGAGCTAGCTAGCCCTCTTCTTTTGTCATGTGAAGATACAAGAAGTTGGTTGCAACCTGGAACAGAACTCTCACCAGAACTTGACCGTGCTGGCACCCTGGCCTGGCCTTCCAGCCTCCTGAACTGAGAAATAAATGTTTGTTGTTTAAGACACCTAGTCCATAGGAATTTGTTTTAGCAGCCTGGACAGAGACAATAAGTAAATAGCATTGCAATCAAGGTCAAAGATCTATTTTTAACATAATTGATGTTTGTCATCACTTCCCCAGCCTGCCCCCCACCTCTAACTATGTCCACATGTTAGTTTCCTTGGTTTTCTTTGGTCCTTGGTTCTCTTTGGGTGAAGGTACATGGATGGCTCAAACTCACCATTTGTCACTTTACCTCGACCATCCCTCCTCTCACTCAGAATCACTACGAGTTCCAACTGCTTAAAAAACTGCCTCATTCTTTAGAATGTTGGCTCCTAAATATCACAACACAACTTGCTGATAAGACAGAGCTAAGTTCATTGCCAGCCTTGACAGCGTAGACCACCACCTCACAGAGCTTTGGAAGGATCTCAAACAAGGAAGGGCATGGTCAACTTTACTGAGAATTTGCAGTCTGTTTCAAGGTGGGTCTTTTAATACAGGTGGGGGTTTGATTAATATTGGGTAAGAGACATGATATAATACTTTAGGACTGATGGTAGCATTAAAGTAGTTTAGCAAGACAAGGATTTTGAAGACATGGTTTCAAAGATTTTTAGGGCATAAACTGTCCTTGGTTGATGCTCTCTATTGAAGAGTTGATGGCTTGTTGGAGAACTTCTTGGTGTAAACAATAAAAACATTTCCAACTTTTATTTTCCCAGGAAAGAGTTTACTAAAATAATAAATCTGTGCTAATGAAGACAATGGAATGGTGAAGTTGTGTCAATGTGGATAGTTAATTGTGTAGGGATAGGTAGTTCCAATTATAGGATCCCAGTATCTTCAACCTGAGCTGAAGGACAGACCATTAGCATCTCCGTGTGGGATCCATCTAGATCTTCTCTGCTATTTTAAGTGTCATGGTCACTTATAAGATTTCCAGTTGCACTAATTTGCTAGGGCTAGATAACAAAGTACGACAGACTGGGTGGATTAAACAGAAACTTATTGCCCCACAGCTCTGGAGGCTAGAAGATCAAGGTTTTGGCAGGACTGGTTCCTTCTGAGGGCTGTGAGGACTCTTTCATGCTTCTCCCCTAGATCCTGGTTGTTTGCTAGTGATCTTCAGCATTCCTTGGCTAGCACAAGCAACACTTCAATCTCTGCATTCATCTTCATATGGTGTTCTCCCTCTGCATGTCTGCCTCTGTGTCCAAACTTCCCCTTTTTATTTGAACACCAGTCATACTGGATATGGGCTCACCCTAAGATGTCATCTTAACTTGGTTACATCTGTAAAGACCCTATTTTAAATAAGGTCATATTCTGAGGCACTGGGATTTAGGAGTCCAACATACCTTTTTTGTGTGATGCAACTCAACCCATAACACTAGGGGTTGTTTCACCCTCCATAAATGTCAGGCTTTCCTGATCTTTTTGCTGGGCAATTTCATTCGTTGGATCATTTCATGGGATAGTGACTGTACAGCAGCATGTTAAAATTCTGGAGATCACACATCTAATCACCACACTACTGACAAATATCAATACTAAGAGAAAGATTCTGATCCGTTTGAGTCCACTTCTCAGACAAGATCTGAGAGTTCCAAGATTTAATCAATAGAGAAGATTCTAGCCCCAATCTGAAGAGCCCACAGAACCAGGTAGGGGGTTATTAACCAAATTACCTAATCTCCTAATTTCTTTGCTGTATTCCAGCTCTTTTTACTAACAGTAATCTGCAGGGGTGGGAGTACAACATTCTTCTCCTAAAGCAGCACAGGTCCACCCTTGAGAAGCCAATGCTGTGGCTACAGTGGTTCCATTCTTAACCGCCACCTGCCAAGTTTATGCACCTCTCAGATGAGCAGGTATCATCTAACTTGCCTGCTATTCTCCTAACCACAGCACGTAGGTGTGTTCCCCCACTTTCTGGGCCTTTTGTAAAGCATGAATGAAGAAGCTTGAGGAGACAATAATGTAATCTGGAATTCCCCTTGAGACGTTAAGGTTTAGGTTCCAAATCAAGGTCGAGTTTTTCTCCTTGAATTATGTTTTCTAATTATGTCTTTCTCCTAAAGGAGAGATGTATGGGCCAAAGGAAGAAACTATATTGATGTCAGGAGCTACACTGAAAGGAGGTACCAGGAAATTCCCTGATGGTCCAGTGGTTGGTACTCTGCGCTCTCACTTCTGAGGACCCAGGTTCAATTCCTGGTTAGGGAACTAAGATCCCACAAGCCGCACGGCACAGAAGGAAGGAAAGAAGGAAGGAAGGAAGGGAGGGAGGGAGGAAGGAAGGAAAGGAAGGAAGGAAGGAAGGAAGGAAGGAAGGGAGGGAGGAAGAGAGGAAGGAAGGAGACATCAGTTTACCAAGATAACAAGTTCCTGTCCAGATTATGGGTAGTAGCTTGTAGGCTACAAATCCAAAACCAGTCATTGGAGGTCACCCAATGACATGTTTGCAGCCAAAATACCCCTACTGGATTGTCAAATAATGTTGTAATATTTTGGCATCACTTACAAAGAATAGTTTGGTGCTGAGCAATAAAATCTGTAGTGTGGAGATCATTAGGTAAATCAAAAACAAATAGTGCATCTTACTTGTAAGATCTATAAAAGTGTGATATCCTCCAAACAAACACCATCTGTTTTCTAGCCCCCTTTCAATTCTATTTCTATAAAAGTCTAGTTACAAAAGCCAGCTCCTACAAAAGTTTGTTGACTATTTTCCAGTGGAGACAGGAACTTCCTTTTCTAAGAACAACACAATAGGGAGTTTGGGCTAGGTTACTTAGTCTATTGTGCTATTTTCCATCTAAAAATCACCTAATGGTTGAGTTCATTTACCCAGAAAATCAACTGATTAGTACAGGCAGCTGGAACCAAGGGAGGCTGGGGGGCCCTGCACTGGGTTAAGTAGTGCTCCCTCACAAAAAATTTTTTGTCCACCTGGAACCTGAATGTGAACTTATTTGGTAACAGAGCTTTGGAAGATGTAATCAAGTGAAGATGACCTTGTACTGCATAAGGGTGGTCCAATAACCATGACTGGGTGCTATCAGGAAGAAGATTTGGACAGAGACTCATGGGAAAATGCCATGGGATTGTGAGGAAGGAAAACTCTTCCCTCCTTCGCTCCTAGGTTCCTTGGCTGGTCTAATAATTAAATTGGCTTAAGACAGACTAACAGAAGAAAACCAAATTATATATATATGGGACCACAAAGAGAGTCAGGCAACTGAGGCTTATGTGCCATCCCAAGTTAAGGAGAAGCAGGTAGGGGTCAGGGTTCAAAGGGGAAGAAGGCAATTCATAGGAAGATGAGCAAGTATTTGGTAAACAAATGTTTGCCATGCCATGCAAATAAGTCTTTCTGATGTAAAAAGTTATCCTTGGTATTTGCTCTCTTCCTGGTATAGGCCCTCTATCTAAATTCTTTTAGGCAATTAAGGGAGAGGCCAAATAACCTTTTCCTGTGTCAGCTGAGTCTTTTCACCTTCAGCCCAAAACAATGCATGTGCCAAAGTGGCACATATTGGGGTCACCTATTCTGCTCCCCTCACGATGCTGGAAGCAGTGATGAGGGTGATGCAGCTTCAAGCCCCACTGGCCACCACCAGAAGCTGGGAGACAGGTGTGGAACAGATTTTCCCTCCTTCTCCAGAAGGATCAGACCTGGCTGGCACCTTGATTTTGCACTTCTAGCCTCCAGAGCTATGAGAAAA
The DNA here is from genome assembly GCF_937001465.1 of Orcinus orca. NCBI lineage: Eukaryota > Metazoa > Chordata > Mammalia > Artiodactyla > Delphinidae > Orcinus > Orcinus orca. The sequence goes on along the minus strand of NC_064559.1, from coordinate 28,574,823 downwards.
TAAATATCTTATTTTAAGCCACCTAATTTGTGGTCATTTGTTATGGCAGACCTAGCAAGCTAAGACACTCCCAAATGAAAATGTATACAAACCATCAGTTTGCTAGTCAGCTGCAACTGGGTACTGGGCTCATATAAAGCAGTGATTAAGGATGCAAAAAGCAGCATTAAGAATAGTGGCTTTATAACTAACATAGATAAAGGTAGCTTTAAATCAGCAAAAGAAGAGAAAGGGTAGCTTGTTTACATCCAATTTACACTCATATTTCTCCCAGTACCTGTTTTCTGACTGGAGCTGGCTGCAGGCATTCTATAATAGCCTTTGAACCTCTCCAAGAATTTAGTTAGGCTCTCAGTGAGGGCTGCCTGCCTGGCATAATGATCAGCCAAGGCATTTTATTTAATTCTTTTTTTAACCTCCATGCTAGCTATGAGCACCTACTTTTACAAGGGCACCTACTTTTATATGAGCACTTACTTTTATAATAGCCATCTCTTTAGGAAGCTTTATAGCACTCTAAAGTTCACTAGTTTGCTGAGCATTCCTTTTAAGAAAAATATTATTTTTGTTTTTCCTGTTTCTTTTTAAATTTATTTTTTATCAAGGTATAGTTGATTTACAATATTATATTATTTTTCAGGTGTATAACATAGTGATTCAAAATTTTTGTAGATTATACTCCATTTAAAGTCATAATAAAATATTCACTATACTCCCTGTGCTGTACAGTATATCCTTCTAGCTTATTTATTTTATACATAGTAGTTTGTACCTCTTAATAACCTATCCCTATCTTGCCCCTCCCCACTTCCATCACCCTATTGGTAATCACTGGTTTATTCTCTATATCTGTGAGCCTGTTTCTGTTTTGTTATATTCACTCATTTTATTTTTTTAGATTCCACATATAAATGATATCATACAGTATTTGTCTTTCTCTGTCTGACTTATTTCACTTAGCATAATACCCTCCAAGTCCATCCATGTTGCTGCAAATGGCAAAATTTCACTCTTCTTATGGCTGAATAATATTCCATTGTGTATATATACCACATCTTCTTTATCCATTCATCTCTTGATGGACACTTAGGTTGCTTCCATATCTTGGCTCTTGTAAATAGTGATACTATGAACATTGGGGTGCATATATCTTTTTAAATTACTGCTTTCATTTTTGTAACATATACACCCAGGAGTGGAATTGCTGGATCATATGGTAACTCTATTTTTAGTTTTTTAAGTAACCTCCATACTGTTTTCCATGGTGGCTGCACAGATTTACATTCCCACCAACAGTGTCGGAGGGTTCACATTTATCCACATCCTCGCCAACATTTGTTATTTGTAGTCTTTTTGATGATAGCCATTCTGACAGTTGTGAGGTGATATCTCACTGTGGTTTGATTTGCATTTCTCTGATAATTAGCAAGGTTGAGCATCTTTTCAGGTACCTGTTGGTCATCTGTAAGTCTTCTTTGGAAAAAATGTCTATTCAGGTCTTCTGCTCATTTTTTTTATTGAAGTGTAGTTGATTTTCAATGTTGTGTTAGTTTCAGGTGTGCAGAAAAGTGATTCAGATATATTTTTTTTCAGAATCTTTTCCATTATCGGTTATTAGAAGATATTGAATATAGTTCCCTGTGCTATACAGTAGGTCCTTGCTGTATGTTTTATATATAGTAGTGTATATATGTTAATCCCAATATTTTGATTTGCATTTCTCTAATAATCAGTGATATTGAGCATCTTTTCATGTGCCTGTTGGCCATCTGTATGTCTTCATTGGAGAAATGTCTACTTAGGTCTTCTGTCCATTATTTGATTGGGTTGTTTGTTTTTTTTAATATTGAACTGTTTGAGCTGTTTGTATATTTTGGAAATTAATTCCTTGTCAGTCATATCATTTGCAAATATTTTCTCCCATTCCATAGATTGCCTTTTCATTTTGTTTATGGTTTCCTTTGCTGTGCAAAAGCTTTTAAGTTAAGTTAGGTCCCATTTGCTTATTTTTGCTTTCACTTCCATTACTCTAGGGGACATATCCAAAAAAATACTGCTGTAATTTATGTCAAAGAGTATTCTGCCTATGTTTTCCTCTAGGAGTTTTATAGTATCTGGTCTTACATATAGGTCTTTAATCCATTTTGAGTTTATTTTTGTATATGGTGTTAGAGGATGTTCTAATTTCATTCTTTTACATGTAGCTGTCCAGTTTTCCCAGCACCACTTATTGAAGAGACTGTCTTTTTTCCATTGTGTATTGTTGCCTCCATTGTCATAGATTAATTGACCATAAGTTCATGGGCTAATTTCTGGGCTTTCTATCCTGTTCCATTGATCTATGTTTTTATTTTGGGGCCAATACCATACTGTTTTGATGACTGTAGCTTTGTGGTATACCCTGAAGTCAGGGAGCCTGATTTCTCCAGCTCCATCTTTCTTTCTCAGGTTTGCTTTGGCTTTTTGGGGTCTTTTGTGTTTCCATATAATTTAAAAAATTTTTTGTTCTAGTTCTGTGAAAAATACCATTGGTAATTTGATAGAGATTGCATTGACTCTGTAGATTGCCTTGGGTAGTATGATAATTTTAACAGTATTTATTCTCCCAGTCCAAGAACACAGTATATCTTTCAATCTGTTTGTGTCATCTTTGATTTCTTTCATCAGCATCTTAGAATTTTCAGAGTACAAGTCATTTACCTCCTTAAGTAGGTTCATTCCTTGGTATTTTATTCTTTTTGATGTGATGGTAAACTGGACTGCTTTCTTAATTTCTCTTTCTGATAGTTTGTTGTTAATGTACAGAAATGCAACAGATTTCTGTATATTAATTTTGTACACTGCAACTTTTCTAAATTCATTGATGAATTCTAATATTTTTTGGTAGTGCCTTTTGGATTTTCTATTGTTAATATCATGTCATCTGCAAATAGTGACAGTTTTACTTCTTCCTTTCCAATTTGGATTCCTTTCATTTATTTTTCTTGTCTGACTACTGTGTCTAGTACTTCCAATACTATGCTGAATAAAAGTGGCAAGAGTGGACATTCTTGTCTTCTTCCTGATCTTAGAGGAAATGTTTCAGCTTTTCACCATTGAGTATAATGCTAGCTGTAGGCTTATCATATATGGCCTTTATTATGTTGAGGTATGTTCCCTTCATACACATTCTGTGGAGAGTTTTTACCATAAATGGATGCCGAATTTTGTCAAAAGCATTTTCTGCATCTATTAAGATGGTCATATGATTTTTATTCTTCAATCTGTTAATGTGGGTTATCATGTTGATTGATTTTCATATTTTGAACAGTCTTCGCATCCCACTTGGGACAACCCCCTTTTGATAATGGTGTATGATCCTTTTAATGTACTGTTGAATTTAATTTGCTAATATTTTCTTGAGGATTTCTGCATCTAGGTCCATCAGTGATATTGGCCTGTAATTTTCTTTTTTGTGGTATTTTTCTCTGTTTTGGGTATCAGGGTGATTCTAGTCTTGTAGAATGAGTTCAGGAGCATTCCTTCCTCTGCAATTTTTTGGAATAGTTTGAAAAGGAGAGGTGTTACCTCTCCTCTAAATGTTTGGTAAAATTCACCTGTGAAGACATCTGGTTCTGGACTTTTGTTTGTTGGGAGTTTTATTACTGGTTCAATGTCATTACTGGTAATTAGTCTGTTCATGTTTTCTATTTCTTCCCAGTTCAGTCTTGGGAGATTGTACATTTCTAGGAATTTGTCCATTTCTTCTGGGTTGTCCATTTTATTGGCATATAGTTGGTTGTAGTAATCTCTTCTGTGGTGACAGTTGTAAGTTCTCCTTTTTCATTTCTGATTTATTGATTTGGGCCCTCTCTCTTTTTCTCTTCATGGTCTACCTAAAGGTTTATCAATTTTGTTTATCTTTTCAAAGAATCAACTCTTAATTTCATTGCTCTTTTCTATTATTAGTCTCCATTTCATTTATTTCTGCTCTGATATTTATGATTTCTTTCCTTTTACTATGTGCTTTGTTCTTCTTTTTCTAGTCCTTTAGGTGTAAGTTTAGGTTGTTTATTTGAGATACTTCTTGTTTCCTGAGATAGGCTTCTTGTTTCCTGAGATAGGCTTCTTGTTTCCTGAGATAGGCTTGTATCACTATAAGCTTTTCTCTTAGAACGGTTTCTGCTGGATCACATAGATTTTGGATCATTGTGTTTTCATTTTCATTTGTCTCCAAGTATTTTTTTATTTCTTCTTTGATTTCTTCAGTGATCCACTGGTTGTTTGGCAGCACATTGTTTATCTTACATGTGTTTGTGTTTTTTGAAGTTTTTTTTTTCTTCAATTGATTTCTAGTCTCATACCATTGTGGTAGGAAAAGATGCTTGATATGATTTCAATTTCCTTAAATTTACTGAGAATTGTTTTGTGGCCTAGAATGTGATCTAACCTGGAGAATGTTCCAGGTGCACTTGAAAAGAATGTATATTCTACTGCTTTTGGATGAAATGTTTTATACACATATTAAGTCCATTTGGTTTAATGTGTCATTTAAGGCCACTATTTCCTTATTGATTTTTCTGTCTGTATGATCCATCAGTTGATGTAAGTGGGGTGTTTAAGTCCCTTACTATTATTGTGTTAGTTACTGTCAATTTTTCCCTTCATGTTTGTTAATATTTGCTTTATATATCAGGTACTTCCATGTTGGGTGCATACATATTTACAATTGTTATATCATCTTGGATTGATCCCTTGATCATTATGTAATGTCCTTCTTTGTCTCTTGCTATAGTCTTTATTTGAATGTCTATTCTGTCTGATATAAGTATTGTTACTCCAGCTTTTTGTTTCGATTTGCATGGAATACATTTTTCCATCCCCTCACTTTTAGTCTGTGTGTGACTTTAGAACTGAAGTAAGTCTCTCATAGGCAGCATATATTTTGGTCTTTTTTTTTTTTTTAAATCCATTCAGCCACTCTATGTCTTTTGATTGGAGCCATTTAGTCCATTTACATTTAAAGTAATTGTTGATAGGTATGTATTTATTGCTATTTTGTTGTTTTGGGGTTGTTTGTGTAGGGTTTTTTTGTTCCTTTCTTCTTTTATTTTCTTCCCCTGTGATTTGATGACTATCTTTAGTGTTATGTTTATATTCCCTTCACTTTTTTCTGTGCATATCTATTATAGATCTTTGGCCTGTGGTTACCGTGAGGTTTATATGTAGCTATTGATTATTTTACATTGCTGATCTCTTAATTTCAAATGCATTTTAACAACACTGCATTTTTACTCTCCTCCCCCCATCATATTTTACATCTTTTTTGTGTGTATTCCTTAGCTACTTATCATGGATATAGATGATTTTACTACTTTTGTCTTTTGACCCTCCTACTAGCTTTGTACATGGTTGATATACTACCTTTACTGTAGGCAGATATCCATGCCATGGGTAGTTTGTTAACTCCAAGGGTGAGGTTGTGTAACAGTTAAGACTTAAGATTGATAAATCTATCAGAGTGCCTATAACAGTTTAAAAATTACAGGGCTTCCCTGGTGGCACAGTGGTTGAGAGTCTGCCTGCCGATGCAGGGGACACAGGTTTGTGCCCCGGTCCAGGAGGATCCCGCATGCCATGAGGCAGCTGGGCCCGTGAGCCATGGCCGCTGGGCCTGCGCATCTGGAGCCTGTGCTCCACAGCGGGAGAGGCTACCGCGGTGAGAGGCCCGCGTACCACCAAAAGAAAAAAAAATTACAAGTTTATCTTTTTAATATTTATACAAACTTCACCTTGTGAATTTAAGGGCAAAATAGGAGATTAGGTGCTTTATTCCCCCTCTTCCAGCACATTTTCTGATCACTTGCTTCATTGTTTCCTTTAGTTCCTTGGCTGATGCAAGGCAACTCTTTTCCCCAGGTTTTTTTGTTTATAGTTTCTAAACGTAGCTATCGAGAGACTCTCTTCTGCAGGGTTAAATGACCGGGATGGGAACCTATAATTGTTTTATGTATAAATTCATCAGTTTATTATGAGTTCTACAGCTCTTTCAAAATGCTTAGAGAGATGCTGGCATTCTGGCAATGGGGGTTATTTCCCATTAGAGTTTATGCTCACTACTGAATTCTCCATTTTGAGCTTGATGCCATTTACAGAAAGTGGGGAGAGAACTGGAGTCACATTTGCTGTGCAGTCTACTCCTCAGTGCTGATTGAAAGTGTATAAGAGCCTGTTCTGAAGTCGTCCACAGACTCATGCTTTCTTTGCTTGCAGGACTGGATTAGAGTCTAATCTATTTTCACAGAACAGACTTTGATGAGTGCCTCTAAGACACCTTGTCCACCATCTATAGCTTTTCTAAACCCCTCCGGTTTCCTATGCAGTTCAGGGTCTTTTAAGTCACCCTTGTGGTTTCCCGTTCTGCCTTTTCCATACAATTTTTTTTTTTTTTTTTTTTTGGCGACACAACATGGCATGTGGGATCTTAGTTCCTAAACTAGGGATTGAACCTGTGCCCCCTGCAGTGGAAGCATGGAGTCTTAACCACTGGACTGCCAGAGAAGTCCATCCATACCATTTTTAACATGGAGGTTTCTGCTAACATATGAACTAACCTGGTTTATAGGTTCCTAAAACTATTCTAAGTCCCCCTGGTAATTTTTCTTTATCCTGTCTAAACTTTGGCAAGTCTTCACAATGTCCTTCAGCTCTGATAAGACCAGGGCTTACAGTCAACTCTAAGAAGTTTTCTCTGTCTGATGGGTGCTTAACTTCAGGAGGTAACTGAGTGTCAAGACTTTTTATTTTAATGTTCACAATTTTTTTACTGAGAAATGTTTTAATTACTCAAGCAAAAAGCAAAAGTTAAAAAGACAAAAATGTTTACATTTTTTTAATTTATTTATTTTTCACATATTTATTGGAGTATAATTGCTTTACAATGGTGTGTTAGTTGCTGCTGCATAACAAAGTGAATCAGCAGGACTTCTGATGGTTGAGGAGGGATGGGGAACTGGTCAGAGGGAGAGAAGGAGGCCCAGGAAAGCAGTGGAACATAGGTTGGAGGAAGAGGAATAATGCAATAACAGTACAGTAAAGGTTATCAGATCCAAGCTGTGATATAAGGGGATTTGGGAGAGAGAGAGTTTTAAGATTTGCACAATGTTCTTTTGCTTTGGCTGAGGAATATCTTAAGGACACAATTTAAAATATGAATTTCTTTTGGACACTTCCTCATACCTATGAGAAAATGCAGACCATATTGGATTTTTGAAATTATATACTCTTTTTGATCTAAGGCACTTCTCAAATAGACAACGTTGGTCATTTGGTATATCTTAGAAGAACACCAAGGAGCAGGGGAACTAAGTTTAGACTGAGACAAATCCTAAGAGTGAGAAAAGTTGGTCAAACAGGCTGCAAAAGCTTGTGACTCAGACTCTACCCCACCACACCCTACAAAATTACAAAACCCCAACAAGATTTTGGAGAGGAACCGTCTTCCAGAACCAGACTCTCATGAACAAAGCCAAGCAAGATAGGGGAAAATTCACACAGAATTTGAGGAGCGACTATGGATAAAATTTGTCCAAAAGATGCTAGTCTGAGAAGAAATCTTTTCAACACCTCAGTTCCTGGGGTGGCTTGGGGAACAAGCTTATATCAGGGCCTACATCCATCCTTTTCCCTATGAACTTTCCTCTTACTGACAGACAACAAAAATGTCAAGGACAGGGCTTTCCTGGTGGTGCAGTGGTTGAGAATCTGCCTGCCAATGCAGGGGACACGGGTTCGAGCCCTGGTCTGGGAAGGTCCCACATGCCGTGGAGCAACTAGGCCCGTGAGCCACAACTACTGAGCCTGCACATCTGGAGATTGTGCTCCGCAACAAGAGAGGCCGCGACAGTGAGAGGCCCGCGCACTGCAATGAAGAGTGGCCCCCACTCGCCGCAACTAGAGAAAGCCCTCGCACAGAAACGAAGACCCAACACAACCAAAAATAAATAAATAAATAAATAAATAAAATTTAAAAAGAAAATGTCAAGGACAGACAGACAAACAGTAATGCTGTTAGGAATAAGGTAGATTTCCACCAGGGATAATTTTTTTTTTTCAAATCTAATCAGATAACCAAAGGATTCCTAAAAAGTATGCCCTACTCCTAGGAGAAAAAAATAAACTTAGTATTTGAGGAGCTCAATGAAAGAGACCAAAATTCAACCCAACACTAACAGACCTTCCTGCCCCCCGCCCCATATAAGTCAGAGAGTCCCAGTAGGTTCTCAGGTGAGGGTCTTGGACTACAGAGGTTAGTCTCAATTGAGCCCAGGGGGCCTACAAGGCTATTGAATGCCTCGTAACCAAATATCACCAGCCTTCTCACCCTCAGAATCCCTGCTTGTTCTACCCCCACCCCACTGTAAATCCTGCCCCAGCCCTCAGGATTTTGCTTACTAGATTAGGAGAGCTAATTTCAAACAAATAACCATAAATATTGAGTTATGTTCTCATAGAAAATAAAATTATACCAATGTCTTTAGCTAGCAGACTGGTGGAAACATAATTTGGTCTTGGAAAGAGAAGGCAGGATTTGCATGACCTGTTAGCCACTTTCCAACTAAGGGACTTTAATGGACATGTTATTTCATGTCTCTGAATCTTCTCTTCTCTGTGAAATAAAAATAATAAAGTATAAGCTGACATCATAACAGAGAAGATTAAATAAATGTGTCAACTATAAAGTACCAAGTAATGCAAAATTATTAATAAAGATAACTAAACAAGAATGAAATTAATGATAGAAATTTTAGGTTCTCTAAAATTGTAATGAGAAAAACTATTTTTGTAGATAGATAAATTGTACCACTATCCATCACAGATTTTTTGTTAACCCCCAGTAGAGTCATAGTGCCTGTAAGCTCTAAAATTGTCATTAGCTGATACTGTTGCATTCTTTGTAACATTGCTTTCCAGGGTTGTTGCTGTTTTCTCCTCTAATATGTGCAGTCTGGGTAATTTAGGTATGTTAACAATCATCTTCATTAAATTGAACCTTTATAGATTTAATTACTAGTCATTAATAGATATGAGAGATTGAAAAATTCAGAGCAAGTTTTAGAAAAATAATTAAGTATCTCACCTTAAAACAGTATAAATACTCTTAAAATAACTACCAGGTATCATTGAGTGAGTTTGCAGTTGTCTTACCAAAACTCTGGGTCCTTTCCTGTCTCCTGGGTCCTTTCCTCCTGTCTCTTGCCCTGTAAGGCAGCAGAGATGGTCTGGAGACCACTTCCCGGGAAAACACAGTCTTGAGTTTCCTCCGGTGAGTTAAGCACTCAGCTTACCTAAGTGACCTGTTCTTTGCTGTTGACATCTCCTTCTGCTCTGCAGCAGTCTCCTGACAAATCTCTACACGTGCTCCCTTGCCATTCAACAGTCTATTTTCCACAGCACAGCCAGCATGATCTTTCAAAGACATGTATCTGGTCACACCCCTCCCTTGCTTAAAGCTCTTCAGAGACTTCCTGATGCAATAAGGTAAAGCCAAGCTCCTTTTCCCAGATCTGATCTGATCCCGCCCACCTCAACCTCAACTCCTTACAACCTGAGCCCTCGTTCATCTGCTCCAACACCCCATCTCGCTGACCCCAAAGGAACAAGCACAATTGAATCCATGTTTCCCATTTGCTTGCTCCCCTCCAGAAATATTCTCCCAGGTAACTGGGTCTTCATCAGAAGAAATCAAATCTCTGCTCAAGCATCCTCTCTTCAGAGGGGATTCCCTGCCACCTGCTAAAGCTGCTCTCTCCCCCCACTGCCCTCTATCACACTAACCTCTTTCATGGCTTTCTTACTACTTCCCATCCTGGGTTTTTAAAATTTATTAGCTTGCTCATATGTTTACTTTCCATCTCCTTACGCAAGGACACAAACCTGACTGGTTCACCATTGGATCCTCAGCACCTAGGACAGCGCCCGGCACAGGGTAAGAGCTCGATAAATGTTTAGTAAGGGAAAAAAGACAACCCATGAAGATAAAACTCTCATACTCTCCTGTGAGTCAAAAATGCAAACTCGGATATCTGGAGAGACATTCCATGTTTCCTCACTAGAGGGCTTAATATAATAAAGCTCTTGCTTCTACCCAAATTTAACTATTAAACGAACTCAGTTACAGCTTCAATTCCAATCAATGTAAAGATTCTAAATTTTATCTGAAAAAAATAAATATTTGGGAAAAATAAATTTACCAAGTAGTCAAAACATTTTTTAAAACAAAGCAGAACAAAAAATTCAAAGAACAGTAGGCAGAGGGGGCCTTGTCTATCAGACAATAAAACATATGTTTAAAGCACCAGGGTTGGTTAAAACAGAAATCCAAGAAACAGGCATATACATAAAACTGCTGTCTCTATCATGTTGGAAAAAATAATTGGTAAAATTTTTCTCTTAGAACTAATAACTTCTATATAACAATAAAATCCACAAAATTAAAATATGAAGTAGGATAACATTTACAAAGTGTATTGTATTTAAAAGCTTAACTCCTCAATATGTCAAAGGATTTTCAAGTTAATGAGAAAAATTATAAATGCTCTAGAAGAAAGCAACTCTAAAAATACAAAGCTGCAATGCACTGTAGAAAAAATACAAATGTACGATAAATGTACAAAAAAAAAAATCCCTCTATTGATTCAACAAATGCACATTGAAACACAAGATAAAATTTTCATTATCGGATTGACAAAGATTAAAAATAATACTACCCAGGGCTTCCCTGGTGGCGCAGTGGTTGAGAGTCCACCTGCTGATGCAGGGGACACAGGTTCGTGCCCCGGTCCAGGAAGATCCCACACGCCGCGGAGCGGCTGGGCCCGTGAGCCATGGCCGCTGAGCCTGCACGTCCGGAGCCTGTACTCCGCAATGGGAGAGGCCACAACAGGTAGAGCCCTGCGTACCGCAAAAATAATAATAATAATAATAATAATACCCAGAGTTGGTGAGCCTGAGGGGAAATAGAATCCCTTTACCCACAAGAAAGTCTAGAGGAATATTGAGGAATAACTCCATGGAGGTCAACTTTTCATTGTGATTCATAACCCTTTAAAATTGCCACCTTTTGCCAATTCTCCTTTTAGTAATTTATCACAAAAATTTAACTGGACCAGAATACACAAGAATGTATCTCACATGTACAAGAATGTTTCTGGTACAGTTTTTTATAAAATCAAAAAATTAGAATCAGTATAAATGTATATATCATGTCAGTCTAACAGCGGACTCTTACATAGCAGTAAAGAATGATTGAGTACCAGTGTGTTAACATGAAAAGATGTTCATAATATATTGCTGAGAGGAAAAAAGCATGCTAAGAATACTTTGTAGAGTTTGAATTGTTATAAAATGAATATAGAGATATACCCGATTTTTACTATTTTGTTATATTACATTATAGCATATTAGAAAAATTCTAACCCCTTAACCAAAGATTAACAGTTGTTATCTCTGACAATTATTTTATGTGCTCACTTGTATTTTCTAATTTCTCTATAATGAATTTGTATTGCTTGCATCATAGAGAAAGTTTGGGAGGTTTTGTGGAAAAAGGAGGTAATTACTGATGTCCACTTAGCTGCATACAATGTTTTCAAGCCTATTTTTCATAAGCAAAATCTAGATTAAAACTACAAGCATCTTTTGAGTTGAAAAAATAAAAAATGAACTGTTCCCACAGATAATTTCAGCACTCCACCCAAATAAAGGACTAGATTTACAATTATAGTGGCCCTTTTGTGTTTTCTGTTACTACCAACTATTGCAGTTAATAAAGAAGCTTTGAAAGGCAAAAACTAAGCAATAAGGTGTGACAGATAATGTAGTTATTGTATGGTAATGAACTCCAGAGGCACGAAAAGTTTGAGATATTGCTGAGTACTGCTATCTCCCTTGGGTGTAATTAAAATCTGAAGAGCTTGCCCCAGAATCACTGATATAAATAGTCCTCCTTGTAGATAAATATATTTCCAACTGTTGTATGGGTGCTTTAGCTGTATTCAATTACACTGCACAGTAAAAACATAACTAAAACTGATTCTAAATTAAGGTTTGGGAACCATCATAACAGCCCAAAAGATTAATCCTAAATCTAATAGCAAAACTACACCAAGTTAGTAAAAGCCACTACAACAACAAGTACTAATACAAGCATCATAATAACAATAACAAAAGACTTCTGAAAAACACCTATCCTTCCAGATAACCTTCTATGTCCTTATACACCTGGAAAATAAGCCCATTAAATATTTAACATGTAATATTTCAACAGGAATGGATTAACAAGCAGAAATTAAATCTGGAATTTCAAGCCTATTCAATCTGCCATGGATCTTAATTGGAACACACTGTTAAAAAAAACATCATGCAATAGTCAGGGAAAAGTTGATATTAACAACATTTTAAATTTTTATAATTGGTATTATGGTTATACTTTGTAAAAGAATTCTTACCCTTAAGAGATAACAATACATTCTGAAATATTCAGGGAGAAAATGGTATGATGCCTGGGGATGGCTTCAGAATAATCCAGTGGGGGTGGGTGACTCTCGATGAATCAAGACAGGCTTTGGGTTATTAAATGTTGAGGCAGAGGGATGGACACATGTGGGCTCATTATATTATTCTCTTCAGTTTTGTGAATTTCTGAAATATCCCATCAAAAGTGCTTAAAAGCTATTTGTTTCCAAAAGAGTTCCTATATAGTAATCATTCCACATTATTGTATATCATAAGCAGTGGGGTGAAAGAAGTCATTATAAGATTAAGTTATTTTTTAAAACTTAGCTTATTTGGTAATACATAAAATCTCATTTGGTTCAAAACAGAGTTTTACATTATGGAAAAGGAAGCAACAACAATCGTCAAAAACATAAAGTTAAATGGGTATAAACCACTGAGATGAAAGCAAATGAAAGTACAGAATTTTGAGTGAGTCTGGTTATTCAGAGTTGAGATTGTCACCAAGATGGTGGGGAGGGTTGGGGGCAGGGGGCTGTCCTGTTTGAACTGAACTGAGATACTTGCTGAAAGCAGTGATTTTTAAACAATCAAATTCCTTTAAATAAAGAGAAAGACAAATTCTGTTAAATAAGGAGTCACAGCAGTTGTTTATCAATGAAGTAGACACAATTCTATTAACAATATAGAATAAATAAAGGGACAAGATGGAGAAATGAGCAAATCAATTTCGTTTCAGAGATACTTTGAAAGATTGCCAAACACTGCACTGTCTCTCCTTAAATAGCAATTACATTATATCAATATTTTGTCTCTGTTTTGCTTTTCAGGTGCCTTCTTAAGACCACTAAACAAGTCCGAACAAAAACAATGTGTCCAACTGCCCACAGTAGGTCTGCGCATAGGAGAGAACAAACAGGGTGGCACCTGGAGACAGCTCAGCTCTAAATACTTCGCACCTTCACGTATGTATTCTTGCCTTTATTCTCTCAAATAGTCCCTGCTTTTCCTCCTTTTCCTCAGGGTGGGAGGGGAGGACCCGGTGCAAGGCCCCGGGAATATAATCATAAACAAAACACTGATGTTTGACAATAACACTGCAGGTCGAGGGCCTCAGGCTCTGGGTGAAGTCACCAAAAGCCAGTTAACTAAAGTAGTCGTGCAAGACCTTATTTCTCAAATCTACCAATTTGCTACATTACTGCATTTTTTAAAATAAAGTACTTCTAAAGGGCACAGAAATTCATACTGGATGGCTGGGCAGAGCCTGTGAAATATGTAGGAAGACAAGATATCAAACCCTCCTCCCTGCCTTAAACATGCATCCTCTTCTCTCTGACCTTCTCCCCACTCCTCTGACCTTCCTCTCCCGCCTCTCTGACCCTCGGTCTCCTCCTCTCTCAGAGGCTCAACGTCGCTGCCTCTGCTTCTCAGTCCTCTGGTGTCCCCAGCACAGAGTCCCCTCTGTGCCCAGGCCCTGCATATGGAACAGCAGAAGGCAGGTGAAACATTCACACACTGCCACGGAAACCTACCAACTAGGACTTCTCAAAATTCTCAAAAACACATTCTAAAGCCTTTCATTCTGCATGAATATCCCTATAGATGATGAATCTGTTTCTCATAAGTGCTTAGAAAAGAGTACATTTAGAAAACTGGCCCTTGGGTGAATTGATTCTTGGATGAATTGGCTTTTGCAAATTTGGCTTTGGTTGAAATGTCATCAGCTCATTACATTGCATCCGTGTTGGAGAGAGACCCCCAGGAAAACCATGCAGGTGACATAAAACACACCTCCAAGGCTGGAGTCCCTTGGCTTTCCCCATGAGCTCTGGGCCCATCTCAGACCTAAAGACGAGGGGAAATGAAGACCTGCCCATTCACATCTAAACAGACTTGGCAAACCCTGTGCATGGGTGCGTTAACCAGGTTCCTGCATTGAACTGTCTTTCTTTTCCTTAACTGGGGTATAATTGACATGCATTATTTTAGTTTCAGGTGTACGACATCATGATTTGATATTTGTATATATTGCAAAATGATCACAATAATTGTAGTTAACATCTGTCACCAGAGTTATGTTTTTCTTGTGATGAGAACTTTGAAGATCTACTCTCAGCAACTTTCAAATGTGCAATACAGTATTGTTAACTATAGTCACCATGCTGTGCATTACATCCTCAGGACTTACTTGTCTTATAGCTAGAAGTTTGTACTGAATTTTCTTATATTAAAAGCAAGGCTCTTCACTGGATGTGAAAAGCTTTGATCAATGAATATAAGACAACACTTCTCAAAGCATGTGGTGCTAAATATTGTCTCTATTAGATGTTCTGCCAAAAATTATTTTAATCTTAAATAAGTCTGGGGAAAGTGGAACACAGTACCCCTTCTTTCTTGATGCTCCATAATGCATATTAGTGTATTAAATTCCTGCACTAAAGTATGAAAAAAGGTATCCAAATCCTGTTTTCTTGTGATGTTTTTGTTGTTATAGCTGTTATTTTATTCCTCTCTCTTTGATATATTTAAATAACTCTGTTTAGAGGTCATTCAGGATATGCTCTACCTTCTTGACACTTTGGGGGTGCGTTTTATGCTCTCTTTTATTCTCAAGTTTCTTCAAGGAGCACCTTCACTTAGTGGACCATGGGGAAGGGAGGCGTGGAGAGAATCAGACACACAAAGCCACGGTGAATGACTACATCACCTAAAATAATCAGAGCTGAACTATGGACCAACAAGTGAAATCCCGTAAGCGATGTGATCAAAAATTCTGAAATTAACAAGTTATCATTGATGCTGTGATAACTGGAGGCAGCTCAGGAAAAACTGTCTGCCTAAGAAGGTGCTAATCCCACGTAAGGGCTGAAAACCCCGATATTAAGACTCTCACTGAATAACTTAAGCAGAATGAAGGCCAAAAAGTCATAATAAAAAATAATGTGAGATTGTTGCTTTCTCCAGGGGCCAATGAAGACCCAGAGTAAAAATTAGTTAGGTTTGATCTCCTTGCCCTGCTTGTTTATCCAACTCAACCCAGACAGAAATCTTGCTGACAGTTTCAGGGCACACCTTCCAGCAGTTTGAAGTGGCAATTGCCCCACTAGCATTGTTCCCCATTTCATTCCAAATACTTATGACTTCCACAAGCTCGCTCTGTCTACACCTTTCCAAAGAATTCCAGGACACCTATAACAGAAAGGCAATGCCCATCAAAGTTATTACTTCCCACTGCCTCCTGTATCTAATCATAAGTATTCTAGACTTTCACCAAGTTTTCTTTACTACTTCTTAATGTTTTCTACCTCTAGCCACTTTTTTCTCTCCCCTTCTCTTCTGAAAGATTTAATTCCTATGTGATACTAATTTTTATACTATACGGCTCAAAGTGATGAATAAATATATACATACAATTAAATAAGTGAATAAATAAATAATCAGGATCCCAGTCTCAGTGTTTAATTTCTGGTACTCCTATTGAGTTTAAGTTTGTCACTTTTGATTTAATGTTTCCAACTTCTCAAATCCCTATTTTGTCCATTTTTTTAAATACGTAAAACCTTAAATAAAGGAAATAAAAAGGAAGCAAATGCCTTACCCTCCCAACATGGCCCCCCACCTCTTTTTTTTTTTTTAATTCGGTCTCAAATTATATCAATGTAGAGTATATTTGAGATCTATGTCATTTTATTTCCACATTCTTTATATTTGGGGGTTCCAAATAACCTCATATAATACATAATCACCTTATTGTTTTGCAACATGGAAATTTTTTGCCGGTATGAAATCCTCTTATTTATGTACCCAAAAAGGGGGGAAAAAAAAAACTTCAGACATTCAATTCTGGGAGATAGAGGCCCGAGTGTACTGAAATACCTAAATAAATCTATAAGTGGCTCATAAAAAATTGAACAAACCAGCAAGCTAGCTCAATTATACCAAAAAAAAAAATGATTTCTCAATACCCCATATTATATCATTTGTGGTAAAAAGCACGTGAAGTTAAATATAAACTTAAACTCCCTTACCATTGCTTATGGTTTCCAAAAAGGCCTGTCTGGTAAGGTGAAATTCTCCATGCTTGGTTTCAGCCTAAAGGGGAAACACTGATGGAAAGCTGAAGAAAACTCTCAACAAAGACTAATGATTTATGAAGGGTGAAAAAATGTTTTTAATTTTATCATAAAGAAATTATTTGGGGGATGCATAGTTAATCTAATATATTTATGTTAAAATCTCTACATGAATTTGTTACATACTAAGAAAAGTTATCAAGTAATTTAAGAAAATTTATTTCACTCAGATAAAAATCCATGTTGGCATATACTCAGAATAAGAATACCAACTACATTTGGTGTTGTTGAATAAAATAACTAGGAACTAAACTATAATTGGTGGGTGGAGTGTGCATCCAACAAATTTTCAACGACATCAATTAAGTATACTATTATTTCCACGTTGGGCGATTCCTATGTTGGGTAGAAAATGTTTCCTTCATAAACTCTAACTCTTTTCCCAATTCTAAAATTCTGTTATTCTCATACTTTGAATGGGCAATGCAACCTGCATCCAAGTAGTTGCCTCATGTGATTGATTAAATGCAGGTAGTTAATCTGTATATTTTCTCAATGGCTGTATTTTCTGACTGTATTGTTTGTACCTTAACGTTACCCTATCCATCTCATATTTCTTAATGTTACAACTGAAATTTGGGCTACAATTACACTTCCTATATTATTTTAATAAATTACATTATTTTTAAAAGAATACCAACTACATTTGGAACCCCCTGACAAATTCTCAAAAGCTTGTAGACACACAAAAGTTTGCTGTCAAAGAGTGAAAAGTATTTTGGCCTAAATTTGCTTTGGTTTTATTTATCAGTCTCTGCCTTAAGCAGGTAGTAAGAAAGCCACTCCTTTAAGAGTAACTCTTGACATCTGAATTGTGATCCAGTTTGTTATAACAATGTACCTTCCGGTCTTCCAGCTCCTGAGTGTATCTCACCTCCTTCATGAAGTCTTCCCAGATTACCCCCATCTAAGAGTTAACATGCCATTCATCCACATGTACTCTTTCATGACATAGCCCTTAGCAGTGTAAAGCTCTCCTTTAGATTTATAGAGGTCGCAAGCCCAGAAATCAGATCTATTACGAATTTTACTTCTTCTTCCAACTCCCAGTCCAGGAGAGATCTTGGTAGATACATACTATGTGCATCCACTCCATCCTGCCCCTCACTGAATTTAGGAAAAACAGCTCTCTGACCACAGAAAACATTCTCACATCTTTTGTACTAGCAATATTATAACTGAGCTAGAGAAATGAAACAGAAAGGGAAACAGAATTTAATGATTCTATCTAGAGTATGATAATAGTTATCTTCAAGTATATGAAATCTATTTGCAAGAAGATTTAAATTTATTTAGTGTGTACCATAGTCACTGGAAGTAATAAAAAGATATATATATCTTTTTTAGTTTAAGGAAGAATTTCTGAATGACTTGGGAAGTCAAGAAAAATGGAGTGAGTTTCATTAAGAGATTAAATTTCCTCAAAACTGGAAGACTTCAAACAGAGGATAGATTATCAACAAATACTGTATCACAGAAGAAACTCAAGCCTTGGATGGAGCGTTAGACCATGTGTATCATCCCTAAGGTGCTTCAGATACTGAGGTTCTTACTTGTCAGACTCACACTCTGATTTTTGAGACACCTCTGCTCATTTATTTCAGGCCTCTGCTTTTCAGGCAATTGCCAACACCTAATATTCTTTTTTTTTTTTTTAACATCTTTATTGGGGTATAATTGCTTTACAATGGTGTGTTAGTTTCTGCTTTATAACAAAGTGAATCAGTTATACATATACATATGTTCCCATATCTCTTCCCTCTTGCGTCTCCCTCCCTCCCACCCTCCCTATCCCACCCCTCCAGGCTGTCACAAAGCACCAAGCCAATCTCCCTGTGCCATGCGGCTGCTTCCAACTAGCTATCTACCTTACTACGTTTGTTAGTGTATGCTAACACATATATATGGAATTTAAGAAAAAAAAAATGTCATGAAGAACCTAGGGGTAAGACAGGAATAAAGACGCAGACCTCCTAGAGAACGGACTTGAGGTTATGGGGAGGGGGAAGGGTGAGCTGTGACAGGGCGAGAGAGAGTCATGGACATATACACACTAACAAACCTAATATTCTTTTAAAGAAAAATTTAAATCCTCCACAGAACCATTCTTACCTGTTCTTTAAAATGCTATGTTAAAACACAGTTTAAAAAACCTTCCTTGAAACTAGCCACAAAAGCGCTTTTGGTAAAGAGCTTTTCCTAGGAAGATAAGTACTGAGAAGATAATTACACCAGGAAATCAGAATTTTTCCTCAGCAAGGTTTCATCTTTCAAAAATCAATCTGACGGGACCAATTAATGTGCTGGAGAATAATGTGGCTTCAGAGAGAGAAAGACTGGAGCCTTCTTCCCCCTTGAAATAGATGACATCTTAATGCTCACAGAAGGTTCTCAGGAAATTTTTCTCTGACATTGAAATAAATATATGTGATTCATCATCCTAGATTTAGGAATGAGCACTCCACTCCTGGCTTTACTTCTGCTGCCGTGTGCAGCTGATTTTGGTACCCGCAGTGAGCAGGGCTGTGAAATTCATTGCTCTTCTCTAGAACCAGCCCTTTTATTTACCTGGTTGGAAGAGGAGGAAAAGGTCCTTCCCTTTGGTCTCAGCCCCACCATCCCTTCTCTCCATATCTCTTCTTTGTCCTTCCCAGAGTCAAAATAAATGTGTTAGAACCAGCTAAGAGCATGTGATGGTGTAAGAGGGATACTTAGATGAGAAATACTAGTTTGAACAGGTCATTTCAGTCTGCTGGGCTCTCCTGCAGTCTCTGGGTCTTCAAGGCAGTAAAATGCATCCTTATTTTAGACCACAGCTAATGATTTTTTTTTTTCTAGAAAACCTTCCCTGATAAAGGCTCCTTAATCTCCAAGCTGCTGGCATGATTTTTAAGACTTTCCTTATTTCTCCCCAGGTCATTCATATAATCACTTAAGTATTCCATGTATCTGGGCCAGACCTGGCCTACTTACAGTTGCAGGCCATATCTGCTAAATCTGATGTGTTTTGTGGTCATTGCTTTAAGATTTTTTTTTTTTTAATTTCAAAATCTTCAGTTTCACCATAGGTCCCACCAAAACCAGATGCCTTACGTAGGCTAACATTCACACTTTTATATGGCCTGTCTGGCCCCTGCAGCCATTTGAATCTGCACCCCTGAATCTTATGCAAAAATATTTCCATATCGACCCTCAGATTTGTGTGTCTCTCTGTTGTATTTCAAGCTGAAGGTAGGATGGTCTCATATCTACTACATGTTCTCTAACATCTAAAACAGTGCTAGGCATTGATCATGCTATGGATTTGGCAAACACTTAATATTTGAGGAAAAAATCATTATCAGAAGAAGTCTGCTTCTTAGAGCTCCTTAGGCACGTGTTCAGGACAGAGGGAAAATATGACGTGATTCTGCCGCCACACTAAATAAAACTCTTGTTCCTTATTATGGCCTCATAGGTGGAAACATTTTTTTTTATAAACAGGTTTAAAATTTTTACTTTATTTTTTACTGAGGGCAAGGAGTGGTGGAAGAAAGAATATGACTTTGTTAAGACTAAAAAAATGCCTTTTTTTTTTCCTCATCTAACTGGGTCCTGGGCTTGATTATAAACTCCCTGGAGGAGAATGCAGTGGCCATTTGACATTCTCAGCACACACAGGAAGAGATATTTTAATGAGCAGAGCTACTTGGGCTCTTTCTTCTCTCTCTCTCTCTTTTTTTTTTTTTTTTTTTTAGTGTCCAGAGTAGTCTCATGGAAATAGAATGTCTATTTAAATAAATATGATTTCAAATCTGTCATATGAATTTGGATATGTTTCTCCTTGGGCATGATCTACCTAGATTTGAAGCATCTTAAGTAAAATTTTGAGGATGGAAGGCTAAAGATTTAGAATGGGTCAAAGAATCCAACACAGGGAAAACTGGTAAACACAGAGAGGTCTGCTGAGTCCATGAGGATGGATTTCAAACTAAAAAGGTACCCTTTGAAATTGGAGCTTTTCTTCACAAGTCTGATTAGATATTTTTGGCACCTCCCTCCAGTGTCTTTCAACCTCCGTCTCGGCTTTCTGGTCCCCATTTCTTTTCTATACACGCCTCCATCTCTTCCTCCCCATCCCCTTGTTTCTCTGGCTCGCTGGGATGCATCGTTTTTCTAAATGAGTCAACGTTCATGCCTCTGTTCTCACAAACGCCCAGCCCACCCTGCTACCTCGGCTCGAAGGACTACTTCCATTTAGAACGCACACATCTCAGCTACCAGTCTACAGAAGCTATTTCAGGTACAGTGTTCAAGAAGCACATTAAAAACAACTGAAGCACATGCTTGGGAAATTTTATGGAATGGTAAAACATTTGGGCAGCTACTTCCCATAGAAAGGAGTGGGGTTTGGAAGGCCATTTTGTCTCGCACAGAAACTCAGCTGTTTTTAATTTTTTGCCACTCAGCACGTTGGAGAGCACGCCTCTCTCATTTACGTGCTCAGTTCGCAAGCAAGAGGCTAAATCAGACTTTCAGGGCCAGGCTGTCTCTGAACTTTCCTTACCTCTAGTCTTCTCCTCCATTGGCACATGGATATTTTTTTCAGTATTTCCTGCAACACTGTTTTTATTTAGCTGCCGTGTATTCTGTAAGGTTACACACCATTCCTCTTGATAAACTTCTGCATTTTTCATTGCTATAACTTAGCAGCTACAGCCTTTTCAGAGACATGGCTCACTTTTTAGAGAAATATATGGTCCATCTGTCATCACACAAAAGTGGACTTGACCACATGTCCTTTGAGAATTTTCAAACAACTCCCAGAGCAAGTATCGTGACTCTTTCCTGGACTGATTGAATTCTGCCCATAGCCTTTCCTGGGGCCAAGGTAATAGGAAAACTGATTAAAATTATGAAAACAGTGTGTTTAATCATTTAATCATTCTTAAAACACCCTCAAAAGAAAAGCACTATTTAATCCACTGTGCAGATAGCTGGAGACACAAAGAGTCTAGTGGTTCAAAGGACTGTCTTTCTCAACTTTTCTACTATCTCATCAGTCAAATGTCCAAAGGGAACTGATGTAATATTCTTAAGTGGCTTAAAATACCAAAACGATAAGAATTCTATCTTCACTTAGACACACTGTCCAGGAGTCTTTCATGACAGGATCTCTCTTTACTACTAGAGCGTCCTCCTTTCCAAACCACTCAGAAGGGAAAAGATTATTTATGAGTAACTTCTAACAGTTTATGTTGTATAAAAGTTTTCATGGGATTTTGCACAACTTTAAATCAAGAAGGATGCAAAAGAACACATTCCTGTTTACCTCTAATTAACAAGGAACAAACTGGATGGAAATGTTTGTTATTTTATCTATTTTGATGCAATAAAATTTGATGGCAATTACATGGTGTACATGTACATGAACTCAGTGTTCAGCCACCTACTGTGTGACCTGGTTCAAGTTACCTCACTTCCAGAGCCTCGGTTTCTTCATCTGTAAGTTGGGGATAATAAGCCCAGCCTTGTAGACTTGCTAAGGAGATTAAATAAGATAATGCCTGCAAAGCAGTGATCGGCAGGGTCTGACACACAGCATGCGTTAACACGTGGGATTCACACTATAGGCTTAAACCAAAACATTGCATAATTATAATGATTTGCCTTAGACTTTCAAAATTGTGAGGGATATTTTATAGGACTCTAGGTTAGGTCTATCAATTTATTCATAGACTTCTCCATATCACCATTCTAACTTTTATATAAAAATTATAGAAAACAAAAACAAAACTATTTATGTACATTGAAACTCAACACCCAATGGTTTGGTATGAGAAGGGAGCAGGTGGAAATATCTTCAGGTATTCAAGTTAGTGCCCTTATCTTAGGTGCCCCAGAGGCAGACCCCACCCTGAGATGAGGAAGTATAAGCACGGGGTTTATTAGGGAAGTGCCCCAGTGGAAAACCAGAAAGGGGGGGCAGGGAAGCAGCATAGGAAAGGGGACGGAGCAAAGAAGGGGCCACTTCAGGTCAAGCCCTGCCCTTCCCGGATCCTGCAGGGGAGCACTGAAGTACAAATTGTGCCCGGGGTTGGGTTAATCCTTGCTCAAGGCAAGGGAGCTAGGCGTGGCACACTTTGGTCTTTGGCTACAGGCTGTGGACTGGGGGTCAGAAGGGGAATGCCAACTCCAGGGGCTTCCGACTCTGTGTAAGTGGACAAAGCAGCTCCAGTGGCCCAAGGGCAGCCCTCCAGAAAGAATGGGGGGCTGTAAAAACCCCAGACACACTGAAGTGGGAGGGGAGTAGTAAGCGGGGGGAGGACAGCGGGAGATGAGTGCTCAGCAAAAGTCCAAGAATGCAGGGCTCTGAGGGCATCTGGGCAGAGCCCTGAGCAGCATCTACTCCATCACACAGCTAACCTGGTACCCATGAGCCCAAACTCGTGAGGGAGCTGATTTACAACTAGAAGGGATTAATTGTTTAAAAGTCAAACAAGGAAATAAAATAGCCTATCTTTCCCGGCTGCCTGCTTTGCATTCCT
The DNA here is from genome assembly GCF_937001465.1 of Orcinus orca. Taxonomy (NCBI): domain Eukaryota; kingdom Metazoa; phylum Chordata; class Mammalia; order Artiodactyla; family Delphinidae; genus Orcinus; species Orcinus orca. The sequence continues at coordinate 28,551,665 of NC_064559.1, read as the reverse complement.
TCAAGAAGGCCTTCACTTAAAGAAAAGACTGAAAATTGAACAAATTCTTGTACACACTCTGGCCCCAGTTTGCCCCGATTTACTCCATTTCCATTCCGGTCCAAGGATATCAGCCGAGGTAAACTCCACAGCTCCAAGAGTGATTATAGAGCCCTTCAATGCTAACGCATTTTGCAGTTCACAAATCATTACCAAATGTGTTATCTGACTGTCCACAACCCCACGAAATAGGTATAACAGGCATTATACGCTACCCCGGTCCCAATTTTACAGATGAAAACCCCAGGCTCGGAAGTTAAACACCATGCCCAAGGTCATATGACAAATAGAAGAATTGGAACTCAATCCGGCTTTGCTAACTCCAGTGCTTTTTCTAAGACATCAGTGTCTGAATGGAGACATACCAGGTAGCTGTAAGATGGCACTACGGTAGCGACCCTCTGCTGGCTGTCTGCCTTTGGATACACTCTGGACCCTAAACAGTCCTACCAGTTAAGACTCTCAATCGAGTTCACTTGTGATGTGAAGGAGGATGAGGTACTCTTGGGTTTCAGGGTCCCCGCTGATGACTCTCTGTCCTTCACCCACTCTTTAAAGGAAAGCTTTCTGTCTTTTTATCTTTGGCTCTATATACCCTCCTTTGCTCATCTTATCTACCCTTACCCTTTCAACTCTTAACGGTCATATTTTGATGACCTGTGAATCCATTCCTCTTTAGGGGAAACTACTCTCTAGTCCTTACGACTTGTGTATCCAACAACCTACTGGCCGACCCAATGGCGCCTCAAATTTAACATGGCAAATTAGTCTTGGTTAAACCTGTTTTCCTCCTGAATCCCCCTTGTCACTGAATGCCACGCTCAGTGACTCTCAGGCACTGAAGCCACAAACCGGGGGATTGTTCTCAAGTCCTCATCCCCAAGAATAGGTCTGTCAACCGCATCCCCTGGAGTCCACACTCTCAACATCTCACTCATTTATACCCTCCTTCCACCTGCAGTGATATCTGTCAGAGCAGCAAAAGGCAACTCTGGTCATTTTGTTTCCATGCTTCGAATACTAGAATTCTCAGTCTCATCAGCCAATGTCCAGATGCAGCATGTTCTCCAAGCCCCTCCGTGGTTGAGCTTCTGTCTATACCTCCAGCCGCATTCGCACAGCTCTCCACGTCCCGTCTCCCCACGGGACAGTCTCTGGACAGTCCCTCAACATCCTTCTTCTCACACGGCTCCTTCCTCGAATGACACTCTCTCCCCTCCCTCATTTACCTGAAATTCTGATTTTGTGATTTACTTTAAGGAAATGTCCTTAATGTATGTCTATTATAGGATGAATAGCACCTTTACACTTACTTAGTTTACGTGTCTGCTTCCTCTTTCCCTTCATCTCGAGGGTCTGTAGTTTCTTCCGAGGTGGGAAGTTAGTTTTATTTATTTGTGCATTCCCAGTATCTAACATAGTGTTGACATTTCGCTGGTGCTCGATACATTTTTATTGAATTTAAAATGTCCATCGATAGAAGAATGGATAAAAAAAGGTGGTACATATATACAATGGAATATTAGCCATAAAAAAGAATGAAATAGTACCATCTGCAACAACATGGATGGACCTGGAGATTTTCATACTAAGTGAAGTGAGTCAGAAAGAGGAAGACAAATATCATGATATCACTTATATGCAAAATCTAAAAAAAAAATGATACAAATGAACTTATTTACAAAACAGAAACAGACTCACAGACTTAGAACAAACTTATGGATACTAGGGGAAAAGGATGGGGGGAGGGATAAACTGGGAGTTTGGAATTGACATATACACACTGCTATATTTAAAACAGATAACCAGGGGGGCTTCCCTGGTGGCTCAATGGTTAAGAATCTGCCTGCCAATGCAGGGGACACGGGTTCGAGCCCTGGTCCGGGAAGATCTCACATGCTGAGGAGCAACTAAGCCCGTGTGCCACAACTACTGAAGCCTGCCTGCACTAGGGCCCACATGCCGCAACTACTGAGCCCGCCTGCTGCAACTACTGAAGCCCACACACCTAGAGCCCATGCTCTGCAACAAGAGAAGCCACCACAACGAGAAGCCCGTGCACCGCAACTAGAGAAAGCCCGCGTGCAGCAACGAAGACCCAACAGAGCCAAAAAAAAATAAATAAGTAAATAAATAAATTAAATTAAATAGATAACCAGGGACTTCCCTGGTGGTCCTGGGTTAAAGAATGCAGGGGACGGAGGTTCAATCCCTGGTCAGGGAACTAAGATCCCACATGCCTCAGGGCAACTAAGCCCATGTGCCACAACTACTGAGCTCACACGCCCTGGAGCCTGCACACCACAACCAGAGAGAAGCCCATGCACCACAACGAAGAGCCCGTGCCACAACGAAAGATCCTGCACGCCTCAACGAAGATCCTGTGTGCTACAACTAAGACCCGACACAGCCAAAAATAAATTAAATACATAAATAATAAATAAATCTTTAAAAACAAAAAAAGGAACTTGTACTTAAAAAAAAAATAACCAACAAGGACCTACTGTATAGCACAGGGAACTCTGCTCCATATTGTGTAATAACCTAAATGCGAAAAGAATTTGAAAAAGAATAGATACATGTATATGTATAACTGAATCACTTTGCTGTACACCTGAAACTAACACAACATTGTTAATCAACTGTATGTCAATATAAAATAAAATTTTTTAAATAAAATATACATATATTTTTAAAAAGGTCATGTACATTGGATTGTCAAGATAAATATATTGAAAACTAGAATAGCATCTATGTCAACATAGTGTATGTTTCCTCATCATAATTTCAATATTAATTTTACCCATTTTCAAAATAAATGAGAATTTTAAAATTATTATTATTAAAAAAAAAAAGAAACACCAACTTAGAAAGCTAGACTGGTTACATAAACCACCTGATGAAGATGGGACAGATGTTACAGCCATTGTCTTATCAACCTATGCATTCCGTCCACTTAGAAATATCCCTGTCTTCTTAAGGGACTATGTCCATGCAGGGTACCATGCCACAAATTTGAGAAACCCTTGGCTTCTATCTCTCAGTAAGCAAATTCTTTCTCCAAGGGAGTTACTCGTGGTTTTCAGATGGCCACTCCTGACGAGAGAGCTGAGAGATTTTTAATAAACATTTCTACAGAGTGAGATAAACACATCTACATCACCCACTCCAAGCCACAGTTTCATCTCAGCGGACAACAAAGGCTAGAACCTGCCAATTTCAAAGCATGCCATGCCTCCACATCCTTTTTCCGTTATAGACATTAGTAGACTGATGCTTCAGACACCAAATAGTTAATATTATAAAATTTATGAAAGTATGATTTCTTAAAAACATTCATACAAGCTGGGGCAACTTGTTAAGCGTTAAGGTGTGTTTACATGTTTCTCAATGTGACTTAGCTCTCACTAGAGAGCTGGGCTTCCAGATGGTCAGGCCTCATCTTGGTCATCTCTGTGACCCTGGTGCCCAGCATATAGCTTTGACCCTGAGTGCTCACTGGTGGAGTTGAAGATAAATTAATGAGAGCCATAAGAGGAAAGTCAAAAATTACTAATCATAACATGTTTTTTCCATTACTTGCCTTTAGCTGAGGAATTAGAACAGATAGTATCTTTGTCATTCCTTTTAGCTAAGTGATCCTAACTTCGCTGAACACTGTAATTTCTTATGCTATACATAAAGGCCAGATCTCTAACATGGTGAGGTGTGGGAGGGAAGAAAAGTCGATCTCATTCACACTGTGACCCAGGCCTGTTTACACGTCCCTTTACAAGGAAAGGAATGGCTTTGTTTTAATTAAGTTCCCATTAGACTTAAACTCTTCTTTATCTCCCCAATGTTTTATTTTGAAAGTTCTCAAACCTACAAAGATGTTGCAGTAATATAATGAACACTCACATGTCCTTCATCTAGATTTACCAATTCTCGACAGATTAGTATTTTGCTTTATTTCTCTTCCAAATATTTTATTTGTATTTCATAATTGTATATATATATATATATACACACACACACATACACACATGTGTATATTTATTTCCATTTTTCTCCATTATTTAAAAATAAGTTGCAAACATGATAATTCACCTTAAACTCCCCACTATGTGTCTCCTAAGAGCAAAGGCATTCTCCTTCCCAACTGCAACATGATTATCACATGAAATAAATGTAATATTACACAAGAATATTAAGTCCTCATTCAAATTTCCCTATTGTCATCAAAATGTTCTTTACAGCTGTGCTCTGCGTGTGTGTGACATCCAGAATCCAACCAAGGAATCCCCCTTACTTTTGGCTGCCAGGCCTCTTTTTCGTCCCCTGTAACCTAGGACAGGCCCTAGGTCTGTCTGTTATTGTCTTTCATGACATTGATATTTTTGAAGAATCCAGCTCATTGTCTTGCAGATGTAGACCGTTTCCTGATCTGGATGTTTCAAATTCTTACCTCGTGACTATATCAGGTTGAACGTTCTTTGGAAGCTTCAGTGCTACGTGGGTGACGGTTTATACTTTCCTTGCATCACATCAGGAGGCGTGCCATGTGCATCGATCCCATCGTCGATGAGCAAAAGGCTGATCTCTTCTCTAACATGATACGTGTCAGATTTATCCATTGTAAAAGTACCTTTTTCCTGTTTGTATTGAACGCATCATCTGTGGGTAACACGTGAAGACTGTGTAACTATCTTGTTCCCCCACAAACATTTACATAATGGGCTTCATATCCATTGATAATCCTTGCCTGAATTGATAATAGAGGTGGTAGTAGAGCAGCGATTTTTAAATTCTATTATTCATTTTACGTTTGTAAGCTGGCTTTCTTCTGTGCAAAAGAGTCCCTCCCATCCCCTCTTTTTTAAATATCTCTGTGCACTCACACATTCTTTTTTATTCATGGTTATAATACATTTTCATTTTCTTGTTTGTTTGTTTTGCTAAATCTTTCCATTTTATTTATTTATTTTTAAACTTTTTATTTTATATTGGAGTATAGCCGATTAACAATGTTGTGATAGTGTCAGGTGCACAAATTCTACCATCTGAGGTCGCACATGCGTTAGTTGTCTGCTAACTCTCCTTGTCCAGGTGCAAGTGGCAGAAAAGCACCCGTCTTTTTTATTTTTATCTTTTTTTTTTTCATCTTTCTTCTTTAACGGAAGCTGAGTTCTTTAAAATGATTCTATTTGAACAGCTAGTCTGGAGGCTTTCATGACAGACTCCACTTTGACCAAACGTTGAAAGAGTTTTAAAATAGGAATTCAGCATCTTTTCTGCTCACCCCACTTATTTTTTCCTTAACTTACAGCTAGTTCCAAGGGGGTGAATTAAATGGCTTACTAGATTTTCTCTTCTTTCAAAAAGCTGCGATTTTCCAAAACGGCAGCCTGCCATTTAAACCACAGTCGTTAGGCGTCTCTGTTGTAGACTTAAACTGGCTGCTGCTAAAAGCTGAAAGGGCCATTTTTAAAGCAGCCCTTAGGTTTCAGGAGCCAAGAGGGTCCTAAAATCTAAAGTGTCTCTACTTTTACTGGGGGGAAAAACGTTAATTTTTTTAACCAGGAGAGAGTAGATATTTTCACCAGTATTTTTCCTACACAGTCATCATAATTAAGAAAACCACTCATCAAGGAGCTTTGGCTAGCATATATTTATATAACAATATACTTTTCTGAAAATGTCATTATTTTGTAAGCCACCTTTCATTATTCCTATCTTAAACCTGTATAGAGGACTTCCCTGGTGGCGCAGTGGTTAGGAATCCGCCTGCCAATGCAGGGGACACGGATTCAAGCCCTGGTCCGGGAAGATCCCACATACCGCGGAGCAACTAAGCCCATGTGCCACAACTACTGAGCCTGCGCTCTAGAGCCCGTGAGCCACAACTACTGAGTCCGCACGCCTAGAGCCCGAGCTCCGCAATGGGAGAGACCACTGCAGTGAGAAGCCCGCGCACCGCAACAAAGACCCGACGCAGACAAAAAGATAAATAATTTTATTTAAAAGAAAAAAAACCTGTATAGGGATTCTTCAGAGAGGCAGCTTTTATGATTTTGATTTTGTCAATAACATGTTACATAAATCTTCAATAAATAAATATAACGCATTTTTAGTTAAATGCTTATAAGGGCCTTCATTTATAAGCCAACAAAATATACATTATTGACGTTATAACAAGCATTTTTTGTTTCCATAAGGAAAGGTACAGTGTATTATGCTAAAACAACATATTTTAAATAATGTTTTTGCTATAATTTATCACCTATGACCCTGAAAGTGACCCCCTAGGACTTGAACACCTTATGAAAAGAGAAGAAAAGCCTCACCTTTTTCTAAGGAAGACACAGAAGTGACTGATTCTAGGTCAAATATTGATACCTTGGTGCCAAGTTGTGCTGGTTAAATGATTTGAAGACATCATTGAACAAATGTGTAATTTATAAATAACAAAGTTCAGGAAGTCTTCCTTGACAGTTTAGCTATTCCTGGCGATGTGAGTCCAGGTATTACCTAAGCAGAGATGGCTCATGGTTAGAAAGCCCTCATTCAGCTGTCAAGGAACTTGTCTCTGGGTTCAAGTGTGTCTTATCAGAAATGGTCCCTTCTAGTAGAATTTATTCTGGGACTTCTCTTTCTCGGCCCCCATCTCTCCATATATGCCTAAAAAAGCTCTAATGGACCATAGTCAGCAAGAATCTATCAATTGCTAATGGCGTGCCTCCACCCACACCAGGTTGCTTCTGGTACTTCGATGCTCCTTTTTTTTTTACTGCGAACAGTGAAACTGGCCTCTCTTTGCTTTAGCTGGAAGCACTCTGCGATTGCTAGTGGTCAAATACCTCTCATTCAAGGAAAGTTTAGTCTGAGCCTTGATTATAAACATGGCAACGTTTGACTAAGGATTGAAACTTCTTATCATGATTTGTCGAGAATGAGATAATGTTTATAAATTACCCTCAGTCCATTCAGAGCTCTAAAAACCAATCTAACGCATGGTACGTTTAGACGATTTAAATAAAATTATTTAATAAAAATTGGGATTGGTTTATTTTTTGTGAGACACAGAAATTATAAGAAACAAACATTCTTGGAATTATACAAGAAATTTCTAGGGGTTACTCCGACTGAAAGGCTGTCATTCATGCCCAAAGATAGTTGATCAGTTACTCATTCAGTAATCTTGTCAAGAAAAAAGAATTGTTAATAATTAAAATGTCCATCCATTTACGGTTAATTGTTAATTGATAATCTATTGATAAGAGATTGATTAATGAATAATGGACCACCATACAACCATGTAAAAATAGCTCTATCTAAATTGACTGGTTCAAGACACAGTCTCTAGGGAAAAATGCAATTTATTGAATAGCATGTATCATATTATCTCACTTCTATTATACTCTATATGCATATATAATTATAATACATATTTTAAATCTGAAATCTAATCTACAATTAGGACATATCTGTATACAAAGACAATATATACTTTATACACACACACACATACACACATAATGGGTATGAATTATTTTCATGATCAGAGGAAGAAATCAATTAAGATTTTATAAATAAAGAGGATTCTCTAGTGATATGGTAAAATACTGACAATATGTCAACTTAGAGAAAAAAAAGTCACAAAGCAGCATACATGGTGTGATCCTAATGTCGTAAATGTGATCCTAATGTGTGTATGCACATGTATGCAAGTAAGCATATGTAGTTGCATAGAAAAAAAAACTGAAATAGTCTCCAAAATGTGGAAAGTGTCTGTTTCTGGAAGGCAGGGTATGGTTGGATTTGTTTCCCTTCTTTGATATTTTCATCATTGTCCTCTCCTTTATTTTCCAAAGCTTCTATAATAAACATCAATTATTTTGCAATCAATGTAACACTTTTTAAAGGAAAAGACTGGGTGCAAAGGAGCTTATTGCAGCCTTGTTTGTAATAGACAAAACATGACAAGACTCACATCAGATGGGTAACAGTGCTTACCTTGAATCGGGGTGGGGATGGGGACAGGAGGATAGGAATGGAGAAGGGCAGACAGACTATACAATGCACGTACATGTGTGTGTGTGTGTGTGTGTGTGTGTGTGTGTGTGTGTGTGGTGTATATCTATACTATATCTACACTATATATTTATATATACACACATAGTGCATGATTCAGCTAGGAGTCCAACATGCCAGGATCAACATGCTTTATTCCGTTTGCCCTGCCCAGCTGAGTCTTCCACTTCCTAATTGCAGGGATGGGACCAGATGAAGTGAGCTGGCTCAGTCTGATTCTGGACCATTAGTCCATAAAATTCTCTCTGATGTTGTTCAAGGTGTCAGCAGCTCCAGCAAGCCTTCCTGAACAGCTCTCTCCATCCCATCTGCTGTTAGCTGCTCCTTTTCAGTGTCCCAGAACAACTGTTATCACTGCACTGGGAAAATTCTATTTTATTGTAAGTCCCAGCTTGTCTGTGTGTCTTCCCCAGCAGGCTGTATTACCTTATCTTCTTTGTACCCCTACCACCTGTACAGTGCAGCACGTAGTAGGTGCTCATTAAAGATGGATGTGTATTGCTCGATTGAATGAATGAATAACCAGATCCTTTCATGGAGAAGCCCGCCAGAAGGATGGAAAGCACCAGTCACTCCGGGGGCTGCTCCGTGACAAACTCGAAGGCCAAAGTCAATCCCTAAAATCACTCCACAACCTGATACCTTTCTAAATCAGGACACCAATTCGGATGTTACATGTCAAGGCCTGAAATACTGTAATGTATGTGACCCCAAATGGGCAAATAACATCCCAAGAACAAAAATCTGTTCCTGGGTGGCTGTGAGAAAAATATCTAGATATTGCAGTGGTTTCCAGTCCTGCAAAGCTTAATTCCACCAGACAGAGTCTTCTTCCGTAATATTTAATTCTTCTTGATAGGGGGAAATTAAATCTATTTATGTTTAAATTAATTTTTAAGTAACATTAATTAATTTTGTTAGATTCCCACAAGCATCACTGATCTAAAGTCAGTTGCACTCTGCCTGAACGAGGACCAAAACTGATGTCCATGGTAAAGGTAAAAAGTAAATTGCCTAGTTAATGAACTCCCATCTATTCAATATCTTACTCTAATCGGAAGAAGTGTGGCATCCAAGGTGTAGATTTGCATCTATAAAACACTCCTGCATTTTTTGATCATCTCCTTGTCACACCTGCCACAACACATTAGCAGGATAAAGACACCGACGCGGAAGAGGCAGGAGGCACGACCCTGCAGAAGCAGGAACAGGCCACCGCGATCGGTCCATGAGATCAAGAACAGAGCAGTGGGCTGAGCAGATTGTCCAATGAGAGCTTTGTGAGCTAATGAAGTAACAGGAGACAGTGATGTCCTGAGGCCAGCCCCAGGCATCGCCTTGGGTCATGTTCCAAAATATAACATTAGGAACCATGTCGCTGCCACTCTCTTGACTTCAAGTACCATCTATGCTGGGAAATTTTGTTTCTAAACCTCTCTCTCCAGAGTAGGCCAAGAGGAACAGACATGCTCTTTCGGACCCAGTTTTCTGGCCTGATTGTTTCCCTTGGCCTTGATCCCTCCTGGTTTTGGCTTCTTCTTCCTCTTCCCCTGCCTGTCCCTGAGGTCTCAACAGTCCAAGTGTTGGCACTGAGGACCCTTCCAACTATGAGATGTTTATTAGGTGATACGTTCCTCGGTCGTTTCATACCACGCGAACTCTGCCCTCTTATAAATTATCATGTGTTACTCATTCCACATATTTTGGATTTTAAACAAGTGAGGGCTTACATTAGTCTCCAATTCATCATTTCCCAAACTGTGTTCTACGGAGAAACCTGAAAAGTGTTCCTTTGGTACGAATGATGGACGTGTGTGCTATTTACCTAACAGAGAGTTGATGTTTCTCATCGCACAGGACTGGAGGAGAGAAAGCCGTTCTGGGATCCAATCTTCACTTTATTGTCATTTCCCAGATGGTCATGGGCAGATCCCTCTCCTCTCTGGCTCCAGCTTCCCTGTTGCAAAATAACAACTTGAACCAGAGCCTCTCTGCGGTCAAGTCCAGGCAGGCATCTACAGGCATTCAAGTAACGTCCAGGATAAGAGTCTTTAAGTTATCTTTCAGATAAAGAAATTTTTTGGAAAAGCTATGTGTGGTTCCCACAAATATGCCAGAGTCCACATCATTCCAGGGTATCTGATACTTAAAGAGCAAAGCCTGGCACTAAAGTAACAGAAAGAAATCTGAAAGGGGAGTAACCAAAGCCAAAAAATGTGTTTTCCTTGAGATATTTAAATGAATCTATGAGTCTAGATGTAATAAATATTAACTGCTTGGTCAAACTCTTGAATATCATGATGTATTAAAATCATATATCTTTCTTAAGCTCATATATTAATGCTATATCCAATTCTGTACCCTAAAATTCAGTTCAAAGAGATTTACCCAGATTTGCTCACTCATTAATTCATTTGAGAACTAGAAATATAAAGAACTGGGTTTGAGTCACAAGTTCTTAGATGTGGGAAATTCTTTCAGTTCTTTCCTCCTAAATTTCATCACTGAAGGAGCAACAGTAGTTGAGCAATAAATGGTACTTGTTAAAAAAATGCTTCTTTAAAGAAATGTGAAGAGATTCAAGATGCCCATCATTGTGTAAAAGTCTCCATAAAGTTGCAGAGGGAAGAAATGTCAACCCAGTGGTTCTCAAAGTTCTTGTTTATTAGTAACAACTTTTCTTTAGTGCATCACCTCCTAACACCTATGGGACACAAGTGTGCCTTGGAACATCAGTTGGAAAACGCGGTTCTAATTTTATCACATAACCATACGTTAATTCCTTTCAATGAGATTTTAGTCTCTCCTGTTTATTATAGCCACCACAGTACTGAGAATATAACAGGTACTCAACAAATATTTGCTAACTTAAACTTAGAAGGACTTGTGAGGGGTATGGGCAGGCTGAAACCTCAGCAGACATGGTACCCCATGTGCCAGTAGTCAAACTGGCCTAAGAGTATCCCCAAGGAACCCAGGAAATGCTTCCTGGGCTGCCTAGGCTGCCAAGGGAGGCCAGATTGGCTGCAACCCTCTGTGTCGGCCTTTGGGTCATGAGGGACAGTATGCAGGACATGGTGACCTCTCACTCAGCAGGACCAACTACAGAATTTGCAAAATGAACATGCAGATCCTTTGCCTAAAAGTTATTAAGAATTTCAAGACAGTAACAGCAGAGGATTAAACCCTTTTTAGTAACAGGCACAGTGTAGCTATACAGACTGCATGCCCCCGAAGTTGGCCCCTGCTGCTCAAAGCTGGGAGGAAAGCTGAAGGCAGCAATGGACACCAGGGGGCTGCTGGGTGAGAAGTTACAGTGTGCTCATGAAGAACTCAGAGAGCCCTCTGTCCAGGAATGTCTTCCTTCTGCATCCTTCCCTTGGACTAAAGCAGGTAGAAATACTTGGTGACCTCGTGGCAAAGAGAAAAGAGCAGCTGATTCAATGATTGAATTCAGCAGCCTAGACTCTGCTTATCCATAGTGTCACAAGTCTGACTGATCCCATGGGTGACCCTCCTGCCATGAGGTGGTGAGTCACAGTAAAGATGCAGGGAGGTGGCATGGGATTCAAAAGGAATATTTGGAGGAGCAGCAATGTTATAGCAATGAGGCAATTTTTTTTTCATATAGATGGGAGCTTGTAAATGTACACATGAAAGAAATTAAACATGGCAATACAGTATTATTCCTAAGTAAGCCAAAGGGATTGATCTTTCGTTTTTTCTAGAATAATGACAATATTTTTAAAAACTAGTCTAGGGGCTTCCCTGGTGGCGCAGTGGTTGAGAGTCCGCCTGCCGATGCAGGGGACACGGGTTCGTGCCCCGGTCCGGGAAGATCCCACATGCCGCAGAGCGGCTGGGCCCGTGAGCTATGGCCGCTGAGCCTGCGCGTCCGGAGCCTGTGCTCCGCAACGGGAGAGGCCACAACAGTGAGAGGCCCGCGTACCGCAAAAAAAAAAAAAAAAAAATTCTAGAAGGGAGTTCTATTTCCAGCATGACAGTGTGAGGACTTCCAAGGACCCTCTCCCCAGGGAAACTGGTAAAAGTTTAAAAAACAAAAAAAAACTGTTAAAAGTCTCTGGAAATGGTCCTAAGGGCATACAGCAAATGAAGACACATTTATTCAAGAAAACATAAAGACTCTGTGAGAACAATGAGAGTCAGTGGTATTTGACCAAGACCTGCTCCCTCCCTCCCTTCCTCCCCCTCCCAGCTCAGTGATGCAAAACTCCACTCCAGACACAGCAGCCAAGAACACAGAGCTCCCTCATGCCTCAGTCCCTGGTCAAAAAGTTATATTCTCTGTTTTCTATGCTCTAGCTTTCTTCCATTCATGGAATAAGAAAGGACACTTTTTAATAAATAAGTAATGATCCTAAATTGTATCACCCAAACCTAGTCTTTTCCAGCCTCAAATCCCATGCCCAGGATCACTTGAAAGCACTGGGATATGTTTTCAACAAGATGTCTTACTCACTAAATGCTGCCTTGTTTGGCTTCTGAATCAATACAGTCTGTTAAAAGTTTGAAAAAAAAATTTTTTTAACCTTAGATTAGTGTATCTAGAAACAATGCAAAAATTAGAAAACATAGGACTAAAGGAAATGGCTTTTTCTCACTGCTAGAGTTTTCCTTTCAGGTTTCCCAATTTTTGTTATATGTTGATCCTGGTTTAAAGAAACAGGCTTACCTTAATGAATACGTGAAAAATAAACTTCTGGAAGCAAATTCTCATGTAAGATTGAAAACAAAACCTTCTGGGTAGGAAAATGATTAGTCTAAATAAGGATTAATGAGTCATGTTTAAGGAGTTGGCAGGTGGTTACCAGGGATGTCAGTTGTGAGGTCCAAGAACACAAGGGGGCGCTCTCTGTACTTGAGGGACCACAAGGAGGTAGGGCAATTCCTTCACCATCATGAGCTGACCAGAGAACCATGGAAAGCCTCAACTGTGACAGCTGCCTTTGTTTCACCTTGAGACTGAATGGTTATTGTTCATCAAATATTTACACGTGTCTGCCACATAATAAAAATCTTTTTGATTAATTGAATTATTAGCTTCTAGAAGTATTTTGATTAAAAATATTATGTCATATTTAAAGTGATGAAGGGGAAAAACCTACAACCAAGATTACTCTACCCAGCAAGGATCTCATTCAGATTTGATGGAGAAATTAAAACATTTACAGACAAGCAAAAGCTAAGAGAATTCAGCACCACCAAACCAGCTTTACAACAAATGCTAAAGGAACTTCTCTAGGCAGAAAACACAAGAGAAGGAAAACACCTACAATAAAAAACCCAAAACAATTAAGAAAATGGTAAAAGGAACATACATATCGATAATTACTTTCAATGTAAATGGATTAAATTCTCCAACCAAAAGACATAGACTGGCTGAATGGATACAAAAACAAGACCCATATATATGCTGTCTACAAGAGACTCACTTCAGACCTAGGGACACATATAGACTGAAAGAGAAGGGATGGAAATATTCAATGCAAATGGAAATCAAAAGAAAGCTGGAGTAACAATTCTCATATCAGACAAAATAGACTTTAAAAGAAAGACTATTGCAAGAGACAAAGAAGGACACTACATAATGATCAAGGGATCAATCCAAGAAGAAGACAGAACAATTGTAAATATTTCTGCACCCAAAATAGGAGCACCTCAATACATAAGGTAAATACTAACAGTCATAAAAGGGGAAATCAACAGTGACACAATCATAGTTGGGGACTTTAACAACACACTTTCACCAATGGACAGATCATCCAAAATGAAAATAAATAAGGAAACACACGCTTTAAATGATACATTAAACAAGATGGACTTAATTGATATTTAGAGCACATTCCATCCAAAAACAACAGAATAAATTTTCTTCTCAAGTGCTCATGGAAGATTCTCCAGGATAGATCAGATCTTGGGTCACAAATCAAGCCTCGGTAAATTTAAGAAAATTGAAATCGTATCAAGTATTTTTTCCAACCGCAACACTATGAGACTAGATATCAATTACCGGGGAAAATCTTTAAAAAATACAAACACATGGAGGCTAAACAATACACTACTTAATAACCAAGAGATCACGGAAGAAATCAAAGAGGAAATCAAAAAATACCTAGAAACAAATGACAATGAAAACATGATGAACCAAAACCTATGGGAGGCAGCAAAAGCAGTGCAAAGAGGGACGTTTATAGCAATACAATCCTACCTTAAGAAACAAGAAACATCTCAAATAAACAACCTAACCTTACACCTAAAGAAATTAGACAAAAAAGAACAAAAAATCCCCAAAGTTAGCAGAAGGAAAGAAATCATAAAGATCCGATCAGAAATAAATGAAAGAGACATGAAGGAAACGATAGTAAAGATCAATAAAACTAAAAGCTGGTTCTTTGAGAAGATAAACAAAATTGATAAACCACTAGCCAGACTCATCAAGAAAAAGAGAGAGAAGACTCAAATCAATAGAATTACAAATGAAAAATGAGAAGTAACAACTGACACTGCAGAAATACAAAGGATCATGAGAGATTACTACAGCAATTATATGCCAATAAAATGGACAACCTGGAAGAAATGGACAAATTCTTAGAAATGCACAACTTTCCGAGACTGAACCAGGAAGAAATAGAAAATATGAACAGACCAGTCATAAGCACTGAAATTGAACCTGTGATTAAAATATTCCAAAAACCAAAAGCCCAGGACCAGATGGCTTCACAGGTGAAGTTTTTCAAACTTTTAGAGAAGAGCTAACACCTATCCTTCTCTAACTCTTCCAAAATATAGCAGAGGGAAGAACACTCCCAAACTCATTCTTTGAGGCCACCATCACCCTGATAACCAAAACCATACAAAGATGTCACAAAGAAAGAAAACTACAGGCCAATATCACTGGTGAACATAGATGCAAAAATCCTGAACAAAATACTGGCAAACAGAATCCAATAGCACATTAAAAGGATCATACACCATGATCAAGTGGAGTTTATCCGAGGAATGCAAGGATTCTTCAGTATACGCAAATCAATCAATGTGATACACCATATTAACAAATTGAAGGAGAAAAAAACATATGATCATCTCCATAGATGCAGAGACAAAATTCAACACCAATTTATGATAAAAACCCTCCAGAAAGTAGGCATAGAGGAACTTACCTCAACATAATAAAAGCCACATATGACAAACCCACAGCCAATATCATCCTCAATGGTGAAAAACTGAAACCATTTCCACTAAGATCAGGAACAAGACAAGGTTGCCCAATCTCACCACTATTATTCAACATAGTTTTGGAAGTTTTAGCCACAGCAATCAGAGAAGAAAAAGAAATAAAAGGAATCCAAATCGGAAAAGAAGAAATAAAGCTGTCACTGTTTGCAGCTGACATGATGCTATACATAGAGAATCCTAAAGATGCTACCAGAAAACTACTAGAGCTAATCAATGAATCTGGTAAAGTAGCAGGATACAAAATTAATGCACAGAAATCTCTTGCATTCCTATACACTAATGATGAAATATCTGAAAGTGAAATTAAGAAAATACTCCCATTTACCATTGCAACAAAACAAATAAAGTACCTAGGAATAAATCTACCTAAGGAGACAAAAGACCTGTATGCAGAAAATTATAAGACACTGATAAAAGAAATTAAAGATGATACAAATAGATGGAGAGATATACCATGTTCTTGGATTGGAAGAATCAACATTGTGAAAATGACTACACTACCCAAAGCAATATACAGATTCAATGCAATCCCTTTCAAACTACCAATGGCAGTTTTCACAGAACTAGAACAAAACATCTCACAATTTGTATGGGAACACAAAAGACCCCAAATAGCCAAAGCAATCTTGAGAAAGAAAAACGGAGCTGGAGGAATCAGGCTCCCTGACTTCAGATTATACTACAAAGCTACAGTAATCAAGACAGTATGGTACTGGCACAAAATCAGAAACATAGATCAGTGGAACAGGATAGAAAGCTCAGAGATAAACCCACGCACATATGGTCACCTTATCTTTAATAAACGTGGCAAGAATACACAGTGGAGAAAAGATAGCCTCTTCAATAAGTGGTGCTGGGAAAATTGTACAGCTACATGTAAAAGAATGAAATTACAACACTCCCTAACACCATACACAAAAATAAACTCAAAATGGATTAAAGACCTAAATGTAAGGCCAGACACTATTAAACTCTTAGAGGAAAACATAGGCAGAACACTCCATGACATAAATCACAGCAAGATTCTTTTTGACCCACCTCCTAGAGAAATGGACACAAAAATAAACAAATGGGACCTAATGAAACTTAAAAGCTTTTGCACAGCAAAGGGAACCATAAACAAGACGAAAAGACAGCCCTCAGAATGGGAGAAAATATTTGCAAAGGAAGCAACTGACAAAGGATTAATCTCCACAAGCAGCTCATGCAGCTCAGTATCAAGAAAACAAACAACCCAATCCAAAAATGGGCAGAAGACCTAAACAGACATTTCTCCAAAGAAGATATACAGATTGCCAACAAACACATGAAAGAATGCTCAACATCATTAGTCACTAGAGAAATGCAAATCAAAACTACAATGAGATATCATCTCACACCAGTCAGAATGGCCATCATCAAAAAATCTACAAAAAATGGGCTTCCCTGGTGGCGCAGTGGTTGAGGGTCCGCCTGTCGATGCAGGGGACACGGGTTCGTGCCCCGGTCCGGGAAGATCCCACATGCCGCACAGTGTCTGGGCTCGTGAGCCATGGCCGCTGACCCTGTGCGTCCTGAGCCTGTGCTTCATGGCAGGAGAGGCTGCAATGGTGATAGGCCTGCATACTGCCAAGAAAAAAAAAAAATCTACAAACAATAAATGCTGGAGAGGGTGTGGAGAAAAGGGAACCCTCTTGCACTGTTGGTGGGAATGTAAATCGATACAGCCACTATAGAGAACAGTATGGAGGTTCCTTAAAAAACTAAAAATAAAACTACCATACGACCCAGCAATCCCACTACTGGGCATATACCCTGAGAAAACCGTAATTGAAAAAGAGTCATGTACCACAATGTTCATTGCAGCTCTATTTACAATAGCCCGGAGATGGAAACAACCTAAGTGTCTTTCAACAGATGAATGGATAAAGAAGATGTGGCACATATATACAACGGAATATTACTCAGCCATAAAAAGAAAAGAAATTGAGTTATTTGTAGTGAGGTGTATGGACCTAGAGTCTGTCATACAGAGTGAAGTAAGTCAGAAAGAGAAAAACAAATACCGTATGCTAACACATATATATGGAATCTAAGAAAAAACATATGGTCATGAAGACCCTAGGGGCAAGACGGGAATAAAGACACAGACCTACTAGAGAATGGACTTGAGGATATGGGGAGGGGGAAGGGTAAGCTGTGACAAAGTGAGAGTGTGGCATGGACATATATACACTACCAAACGTAAAACAGATAGCTAGTGGGAAGCAGCCACATAGCACAGGGAGATCAGCTAGGTGGTTTGTGACCACCTAGAGGGGTGGATAGGGAGGGTCGGAGGGAGGGAGACGCATAAGGGAAGAGATATGGGAACATCTCTTATACATATACATAATTCACTTTGTTATACTTTGTTATACATCTCTTATACATATACATAATTCACTTTGTTATAAAGCGGAAACTAACATACCATTGTAAGGCAATTATACTCCAATAAAGATGTGAAAAAAATATTATGTCAGAGAAAAGAAAAATTAAGACCATAAAAGCTAAAACTTATATTCACAGCTTAGAAATTTTCGAGACACTTGAAAGTTATGTCAAAAAAACAAACAACAACAATAAAAACACAATTACAAAAATTCTCAGCTTTTTAAAAAATTTTTTTCTTATTTATTTCTGGCTGCATTGGGTCTTTGTTGTGGTGCGTGGGCTTTTCATTGTGGTGGCTTCTCTTGCTGCAGAGCATGGGCTCTAGGCATGCGGGCTTCAGTAGTTGTGGCATGGGGGCTTCAGTAGTTGTGGCTCGTGGGCTCTAGAGCGCAGGCTCAGTAGTTGTGGCGCACGGGCTTAGTTGCTCCGCGGCATGTGGGATCTTCCTGGACCAGGGCTTGAACCCATGTCCCCTGCATTGGCAGGCGGACTCTCAACCACTGCACCACCAGGGAAGCCCATGCTCCTCAACTTAAATTGTTAACATTGGTTAAGAAAAGCACCATTCGACTGTATTCTTTCCCTTAGCAAAATATTTTAATATTACTTTTCAGTGTGAAGATTAACGGACAGTGCTAGTTGTATAAATTAAATTCTCTAACCCGTGTGAAGCTCACGTCCCTATTTATAGAGTCTGCGTTGTTACCAATTCCAGTTTCTTGTACCCTGTGGGCAGGTTATTGATTAGCCAAGCCCCCATGGTGGGAGGCATCTGGAGGGCACAAAACCCCATAAAAATGAAAAAAAGTGGTAACCCTCATTCCAAGCAGTGGTATCATTCATAACAATGTGTTCTTGTGGGGAGCTTGGGGGGACTGGGAAGTTATGCCCTAGTCTAGGATATATTGTGTTATCTCCTTCTTTAAGTAAATATCTTTGTATGTTTCCGTGTCATTTTTCATTAAAGCAACTACGTTCAAAAAAGAAAAAAGAAAACCACCATTCGTTCCATTGCCCAAGTTGGAAACCCCAAAGTCGCCCTTGGCTCCCTGGTTCCAACTAATCAGCCTCCAGTTCCTGCAGGTTCTACTCGAGCAACCTCCATGCCCAGTGTGGCTCTTCTACACCAGACACTCATCCTTTACCCTCACCTGTATTACTGAAAGCTGCTCTTCTAAAGCACCGTATTTCCTTCACTTCATCTCCCATTCTCCACAGGAGTCTTAGCTAATCACGTGACTCCAATGCTGAAAAGCCTCCGTGGCTCTCGGTGACTTCCAACCTCCAACCTCCACGAGTAAAAGGCTCTTCAAACTCTGGTCCCAGTCTGACTTTCTTGTCTTCTTTTCCAGTCATTCACCAGTGCCCTCTTCTGGTTTGCTGCAGCACTCACTCTTCTGGGACAAGCCTTGTGTTTTCTCGCCCCCGGGCCTCTTGCCACTGCCTACGGTGATATTCCTCTTAGCTGTCCCTCTCCCCCGCCTGCCGCCTCCTTGGACTTAAAGACTCTCCTTACTCATCGCTTCTCAGTTCCTACGTGGCATGCCCTCCCCTCCCCCTCCCTCAGGCAGAATGAATTTCCTCCTCATCTCTATTCTCACGGCCCCCCAGCGACTCCCTTACTTATCACTTTGGGTTATAGCTGTGTCACTTACATGTCAATAAAATGTTTAAAGGAAAGGACTTATTTATCATCGTATCCTGACACCACACCTGGCATAGAGGAGGTGCAGACTTTCTTGAAGGAGACCCATAGGTAAAACTAGTTCAGGCAGTATGATCTTCGGACCTGGAGTCCTCAAGTTTCTATTCACCAAAGAGGCAGTGCGATAGAACTGGTAAGAGGTCAAACCTGGTCAGACAGCATGGATTCGAGTCAGGGCATGTGTCACTCTGTGGGTTATTTAACTTCTGAGTTAATCTCCTCAACTCCACAGTGTTGGTAACAGTACCACCAACCTCAAAGAACTGTCCTTAAAAATAAACAAAATTATGTGTGTCAAGCATTTCAGTAATATGAGCACTTACTAAATTCTAAATAAATGCGAGCTGTGTCACACTTCTGTCATTTTGATGCGCTGTAAAGACTCTGGCTTACATATTTTTGTTCTAAAATATAAGTATTCTACTATAATATACTGTTATATTATAGCAATATAGTAATATAATAGAGTATTCCACTCTAATCAGGATTGAAAGGCAAAGTAGGGTTCTTACAAAACTTAGACATTAGTATCCCCTGAAAGTAAAAGTTGGAAGATTCAGTGTTAGAAAGAACAAGATTTGATCGGAGAGAACTGGTTCTGAATCCCAACTCAGCCAGAAGCAAGCTGTGAGACCCTGGGCAAATTCTTGAACCTCTTTTTTTTTTTTTTTTTTTTTGCGGTACACGGGCCTCTCACTGTTGTGGCCTCTCCCGTGCGGAGCACAGGCTCCGGACGCGCAGGCTCAGTGGCCATGGCTCACGGGCCCAGCCGCTCCACGGCATGTGGGATCTTCCCAGACCGGGGCAGGAACCCATGTCCCCTGCATCGGCAGGCAGACTCTCAACCACTGCACCACCAGGGAAGCCCTCTTGAACCCCTTTGAGCTTCAGTTTCCTTACCTCTAAAATGAGTATCAAATACCCAGTCTGCAAACTAAGAGTTAACAAGCCTGGTGGTACATCATAGGCTCAAAAAATTCAGTGATTACCCTGAGATCAGTCATCTGTGAACAAAGTGCACCTTGAAATATGGTCTAAAAGTGGGTGGTTGAGAGGTATCTAGAACCACCACCCCCCCCGCCAAGTCCAAGCAATCTTCTGGGCACTTAGCTACAGGAAAATAGGCTTAGCCAGAAACAACAGCAATGGCTTCATAAAAGAAGGTGTTAACAGAAGGGCTGCAATCTTCATGCAATAGAGGATACATGGAAACACAAGATTCAAGATTTTAACAGTACTTATCCAACTCTGAATCAGAAAAAAAGGAAAAGAGATACTGAATCCAGATGAGTCTCAACAGAAGTGCCCTCTGTCGAGCAGCAGAGAAAATCCACCACCAGGATTTACCACCATGGCATCATTAAAATATCATCCCAAAACATCCATTCCCTTTGCTCTGATTCCACAATCACCAACCAAGCAATATTCTGTTTATTACTGTGTCCTTCCCCGTAACTTAATTCTAGAAACTGGAATCCCTAAATGGCGGAAACAAATACCTGGATATCGGAAGGGCATATTCTCTGGAGATCAATAAGTTGTGGCTTTTTGGGGGTTTTTTTGTGGTACGCGGGCCTCTCACTGCTGTGGCCTCTCCCGTTGCAGAGCACAGGCTCTGGACGCGCAGGCTCAGCGGCCATATAGCGCACGGGCCCAGCCGCTCCGCGGCATGTGGGATCTTCCCGGACTGGGGCACAAACCCGTGTCCCCTGCATCGGCAGGCGGACTCCCAACCACTGCGCCACCAGGGAAGCCCTAAGTTATTGCTGTTAATAAACTCAGATGTGTAGTGTTATTACTGTTGTTAATTTAGTTCACATGAGCCAGACTTGGAGCGCCTGATCAAGTCAGGCAAAAGTGGCCCAAAAAATCAAGATGCTTTGCTTTCAAACAAGGGGAAAAGGTTCCAGAGTAAGGAGCCAACTGTTGCCATGGGAAAACCTGTCTAGCTGGCCGGACTTCTCAACTCTGAGGATATATCTTCAACAACAGCATGAATGACTCAGTTTAATGACTTCCGTATTTGGAAAGATCAACCATGAGATGCCATTCTCTTTCTCATACCTAGAATGAGAAGAATCTCAAAATAATATGAGGGGAACTTCCCTGGTGGTCCAGTGGTTAAGACTGCACTTCCACTGCAGGGGGCACGGGTTCGATCCCTGGTCGGGGAACCAAGATCCCACATGCCGCACGGCATGCTCAAAAAATAAAAAAATAAATATTATGAGGTATCTTGCTGACGCGCACACACCAAGCGTTAACAGAGCAGGGATGAAAACCCTTAGTACCACCCTGGACTCCGACATGACCTCAGATCCATTTTCATATTTATGATCATTCTCCCCTATAAAATATGACCCACTACTGCTAACAGGACAATAGTAAGAAAGATTATGTTAATAATGCTTATACAGATATATGAATCTTGGTTTACTAAGCCGCATACTTCATCAGACTTGGTTAATAAAATAAAGGAAGGGCTACCCTTTACCTTCCCACTCTGATCCTCTTTGAGATGCTTTCTGAAACTCACCCACACACAAGAGACATTTTAAAGCTCTTTAAGTGAAAACGGAATCTAGCGTTCTATTTTTTAAAACATAGTCATATCAACACCGCCAAACACAAACTAAATGCCTTCCAAGTGTTTGAATTCAAAGCATTAAATTACAGAGAATTTCACGGTTTACTTCTTGGTTGAGGGTGGTATCTCAAAATACAGACCACTTAGTTTTTAAAAGCTTCTTGGCAAGACAAATATCTGAGCCAAAAGGCACGCAAAACTTGGAGAAGAAAAAAGAGCCCTAAATTTTGTTTCCAAAATCCACTAAATGAAAACACAGATTCTATTAAGGAAAGAGAGAGACACTCCCCTCCCCATCTCACTCTCAGCAAGGAGGATGTGTGAAGGATCCCAGCCCCCAGAGAGCAATATTTGACTCACGGCAGACAGCATGGTTTCCCACGTTTGTCACTAGACGAGTCCAAATAGATGCAGAAACACACAGCCACTCGTTCAGTGAAGTTTCTAGGCTACTTATGAAATCCAGAAATCTTCCCTACAGATGCAAATTTTCTTTTTGTTTCTCACGTTCATAGCCCAGAAATATGCCCCTAAATGGGCCTGTGGTCGAATTTATTGAAACTCTTTGGTGCTGCGATTCCCTCAAATATTTAAAAATGTAATGAAATCGACATATTTAAATACATGTTTCAACTCATGGTTACCAAGGGGGAAAAGCGGGGAGAGGGATAAATTGGAAGACTGGGATTGACAGATACACACTACTGTATATAAAATAGATAACTAATAAGGACCTACTGTAGAGCACAGGGAACTCTACTCAATAATTTGTAATGACCTATATGGGAAAAGAAGCTAAAAAAAGACTGGATAGGTGTATATGTACAACCGCTTCATTTTGCTGTACAGCAGAAACTAACACAACATTATAAATCAGCTAGACCCCAATAAAAATTAATTTAAAAAAATACATGTTTACTAAATTAATGTTAGTATGTTCAGAGTAAAAATAAACTTCCCCTTAGTACCATTCACGATTCCAAGTCATCGCACTAAAGAGAGATGGGGCATCCAGAAGACGACTAGACCCTTGTTTACTAGCAGGGAGCTCTACGCGTTCACCCCTCGTCACCCAAAAGGCTTTGGAACGTGAACAGTGACACACCGGCAAGATGAGCCAGGCTGAACTAGCAATTCACTATGATACACAATCAATCCTCCCCCATCCTCTCCAGTCCCAGGAGAGAGATGGCTCAACATATCAACAGGAACAGAGTCGTGCAAAAACTGAAACACTACGCAAACCATACATTTGCCCAGGTCCCGTTCACATCAACCTAGTGATACAAAGGCTTCTCTCTGCGTCACTCCTGGGGTGTTGCCCAGGCCACAGCCTTCTCAGAGAACTTCTGGTGCCCACCTACCCACAGGGAGAAACCGGCCTTCTGGTTTGCATCATATAACCCTGCCTCACTGGTGTGGCCCTGACCACAGTGGGTCCCATCCGCATCTCTCTCCAGGAGTCCTGAATTAGGAGAGAGGTGAGTCAGTCAGCCACTCTGGTCCTTAGTCCCAGCCCATACATGGACCCCCAGGAGCTGTGGTGCAGCCATGTCTGTCCGTCACATGCCAAGCAGTCAAACCCAACTGGAGAGAGAGAAGCAGAGGCAAAGGGCCATGCAGGGATGCGGGGATATGGGGCTGGGGGGAGGGGGAGGGAAAGAGAGCTAAGGACCCAATATCACTCCACTTCCTACTTCCAGCCCCTCAGACTCTGCTGTATTTCTTCCTGTTCCATTTTCCCTATGCTAGTTGGAGGGAGTTCTGTAACTTAGTCTATCTCAGCTTTTCTTCCTCTTTGAGATACCTAATCCTTTCCCACCTTCTCCCGCTATGTGACGCACACCACGTTGAAACAACCGATTTCTTTCCAACCACTTCCTTCTCTCAGTTCTCGGTTAGCAATCTCTGAATATGTTTCCACGGGTGTCTATGAATGCAGTAAATGAGGCAAGTTTGAAATAATCTTTGTTTTCACTTCTCTCTTGCACTGGGGGCTTTTAAGGCCCCTTGACTTAAAAGCATTTCCCTTTAAAACCGACTTAAGTTTAATCAGAACCAGAAACATACAACCAACAGACGACAGCCACCATCCCAGCAGCACTTCGATTTCTGGTTCATCTGTGTCTGCTGTGCTCGTTTCCGGCCTTTCCAAAAGAAAAAGGAAAGACTTTCTCTCTGACTTTCCATATTTTTTAATGACTTAGCACACTGACCTGCCAAAGAGCCCAAGGCTCCGAAACCCTAACGAGGCCTTAGAATAACAGTTTCTCCCCAGAACAAACTTCCCCTCAAGAGCACCTGAGTCAGCTGCCTCAGTCACACCTTTCCTAACGCGCTGTCCTGCAGCAAAGGCCTCAAACCCAGAACGGAGGCTTGTGTTCCCAAGCCGGTGACCAGAGAATTCCAAGGATAATTCAAGCACAGAGACAGCTCCAACCTTTGACACAGCGTGGATTACTTTTTCAAATATATTAACGCTAGAGTTTTAAAATTTTGAATCTTACCTTTTCTTTAGACGTGTAGGCTCATGATTTTTCTGAGTGAGATTTCATGCTATTGTTGTAAATGCACGTGAAGGTCATGAAAGTCTCTTTTTTTTTTTTTTTTAATAAAGAGGAGCGAGGCATCCCCAGGTCAGCGCGCTGTGATGAATTTTCTCATGGGCCTTTTGCCCGGAGAGATCTCTCTCTACCTCTCAGCCAGGTGAAAACCTTCTGCCAGGTGATTCTCGGTAGGCACCAAACTCTAATTGGAAATTGCCTTCTGGTGTTTAAGGACTATTAGGCAGATGACTCTGACTTGTTCTTAACTCCCCTAAAAGAAAAAATAAGGGCATAGGCTTCAAATTCAATAAAAGTGTTTTACAAAAGCTATAACCGGAGAGAGTCCTAGAGCACAGGATGGACTGAGCTGCACGGTGGCGTCTCTTGGCCAAGGTGTTTAGAGCTTGCGGGACAGGCTGGGCTAATCCAAACTAGGACCCGTTGGAGGTACTTCCAAGGCATATGGTTTTACTATTAACAACTTCTGAGAATACATCCACTTTTTTTTTTTTTTTTTTTTTTTGCCTTCCCTCTGTTTGTGGAAATAGTCCCAAAGAGAAGTCACAGCCAAGGGGCACTTTTAGACGTTATTTCAAACTCCTGTTAATTAATGAATTCTCCCCGTTGCTCAGAAGCCTTTCTGTAAATTGGATTTGGAGGATACCCGTCATGACGGTCTCCGTTTTCAGAACCTCACTCTCTCACTTCCTCTGCTACCGGGACTCCAGCAATTCTTGGCCGGTGCAGGGAACCTCAGTGTGCGGATGCTGACGCCCTTCCAAGGTCTCTGGGTCCCTCCTGTCATCACTCTGGCCCCTGTAAGCACTCGGCTTCCGTGGTGCACCGTGGCCGCCGCTCCCCGGCCTGGCCTTCCCTCCCAGGGCCCTCTCACACCCTGCCCGCCCTCGTACCTCGGCAAAGCTCCCGCTCGGGCGGAATCCACGCCTGTACCCGCTCAGCTGACGGCGGCTGGGACACGCAGGGCTCTGTTGAAATTCACCACCATGACCTTCGAGGGGGCCCTTCCGGCTGGCAGGCAATGCTGCATCCTTTCCCGGGCCGCGGGCTCTCCATTCCCAGCCCGTTGTTTCATGTCTTCTTTTTCATCAAACCTCCGACCGCTCCTTCCCTATTTTCTCTCTCGCTGATCACCTCGCTTCCTTTTCCACTGAGAAAATTAGTCAGTAAAGAATTTCCACCGGTTGCTCTCATCACACTGACCCTCCCCCAACACCTGTGCTGCCGAGGCTGCCTTTTTTCTTACCATCCTTAGGGTTAGGGTTAGGGTTACGATCGATTGTGACAATGTTTTTTTTTTTCGGGGGGGGGGCACTAAAGCCCAACCTCTCTCCCACCTGCAGGAGAAGATCACCTCTCCCCCTCTCTCAGCATTCCCAGAGCTCCCATCTCTGCGAGATCTTTCCCACCAGCAAACACACCAAATGTCATTCATTGCATCAGTTAAGATAATGTCAGTTAGTCCTCAGTCACTGCTTACTCAGTGTCTCCGCTTGAGATCTAATAACTATCTCAAACTTAATGTGTATAAATCCAAGCCCCCAATGTCCCATTCTCCACCCCAAGCCCTCCTCCCACAGCTTTTCCCACCTCGGCTGATGGATCCCCATCCTTCTAGCTGCTGAGATGAACGTGTTTTGAATAATTCTTAATCCCTTTCTCTCACAGCCCTTATCCAATCTGTCCACCAACCCATTCAGCCTATGGAAATGTCAGTATATCCGAATCCCATCACTTCTCGCCAGTTCCATGGCTCTAAGCCGCTTACATCCACCATAGTTTCTCACCTGGCCAATCGCTACAGTCTCCTGACACGTCTTTTGGCTCTTCTCAACGTAACAGCCCAAGTGATTGCAGTAGAACATTAGACATTAGACATTAGAACATTCGATATCAGACATACGGTGTCAGGCCTCTGCTGCCAACCCTCTGCTGGCTTCCTTTCTGCTCTTTTCTGTCATTCAATCACACTGAGGCCATCTCAGGCCGGGAACACTTTCCCCCAGCGGCCACATGCCTCCCTCCCCTCTTACATGGCTCCATTCGGCCTTATGCAATTTTGACTCCTTCCAGCCCTCCCCCACCCCAGTCCTTTGCTGTTCTCTTCTCTGTGGCACTGTCACCATCCAACACTACTTGTATATGGACTTGTGTTTGTGTGGGTGCCCTCTGTTTCCACAACAGAGAGCTGCAATATGCAAGCTGCCTGAAGACAGGGATGCCTGCCACTCCATCCCCTGCACCTAGGCTGGTGCCTGACTCCACGAAGGCCCTCCAGAACTGTTTGCTGTGCATTAAGAGTTACGTGAGGCCACTTCCCTAGTCTGCAGCGCATCCAGGTCTTAAGTGGTGCCCTTTTTGTTGCCTTTAAAGCACGAGTAGATAAAAGTCTTAGAAGCTCACCTTTGGGCTGGTGGGACTGCTGACTGATAGAAATTAGGAGCTAAGAGAGGAAAGTAATGTTGATCACACATGGCCTGTATTACTCTGCTCAGGCTGCCATGACAAAATACCATAAACCGGGTGGCTTAAACAACAGAAATTTATTTTCTCAGTTCATGATCGAGGTTCTGGCTGACTCGATTTCGGGTGAGGACTCTCTCCTCTTGCAGGTGGCTGCCTTCTCCCCTGTATCCTCACAAGGCCTGTCCCTGGTGTGGCACGTGGGAGAAAGACAGCACGAGCTTATAAGGACCCCAATCCTGTTGCATCAGGGCCCACCCTTGTGACCTCACTTGACCTCAACTACTTCCTTAGTCTCCAATCACTGCAGACTGGGGTTAGGGCTCCAACACGTGAACCTGGGGGGATAAACATTTCAATCTATGAACTGAATTGTCTTGCCTCAGCCTAGAACAGAGTAAACCAAGTTCTGTTTTTCTTCATGAGTCATGGCATATGTGGGATTCAATTTTTTTTGGTTCCCTGTCCTTGTTGTTTAACTATTTCATATATAGTAGTGTGTATCTGTTAATCCCAAATTTCCTAGTCCTCACATACAATGTCCTCACATACAATATCTTTTTAATGGATGTAATTATGCTTTTCCTTCCCGACAGGACTATTAGGGGTCTATTTAATACTCCAATCTGTCAGAACGTCTCATTCACAAAAACAAAAATAAAACAAAATAAAAACAGAACCTGGTAATTGAGTTTCAAGGTTCTATTCATGATCTGCTTCCTTAGTAATAACTAAACAAACAGTCCAAGATGTACAAATGGCTTTTCTCACTCCATGAATCCATCAACTAGCATTTGCTATGCTTGGCCACAGATGCAGCCCCCAAACCACAAAAGAAACATGTAACACTCTCCCCGGGTGCAAGGAGCTTGTGATCTTAGAGAGGAGAAAAAATTTACACAGAACACAGCTGTGAAACTGATACAAGACATGATAGAGTGAAGTGACAAAGAAGGTGTCACCCACAGTACGTGCTGTGGGACCTCAGAAGTTCTCTGGGCAACTTGGACTAAATGAAGCCTGTTGGTGGTACTTCTATGTATAAAAATAGTGTTGGTTTTTTTAATATCAGTGAATTGTGATCAAATATGCCATGCAAATTTCAAAAACAAATGAAAAACTATCCTGACAGAAGAGAAACATCCTACCATACCACTTCCTGCTAACCAGTGAGGAAAAGGTAACCCCCCCTTCTGAGACATCTTATTTAAGGGAAAGGAGAAAAGGGCTGGATTCTGGTAAGAATGAAGGTCTTTGATTGTATACTCACTCCTTTTTAAATCAGGACACAACTCTCGGTCACCAGAGGGAATGTACATTAGGCAAACTGTTATCCTGCCAAATAGGTGTATAGGAGGGCAGAATTTTTCCTTAAATACTGCTTTCACACTTGAGAATGGGCAATGGAGTTTTTAAGGTCTTTTGGGGAAGAAAAATATTTTTCCCCTACCTAACTTACTGGAATGAATACAAAACCTTTGCCAAATTTCATAGCATAATGTTTACTGTGTAACCTGTATGAACATGTGAAATAAAACATGCCTAAAATTATCTAGTCACGTAAAAGAACCCAAGACTTCTTTAATTCAATTCTATATCTATTGAGTGTTCACGACACAAAAGAAGTGATGCAAAATTTTATATTTCATGGTATTGAAAAGTATCATGTTTATGAAGTGATATATTCTAAAACCGAGAGTTTTCCCTGCATAGAAGTCCAACAGCTGTGTTTCTAAAGATCTTGATGACAGCGGGACTGCTGACACTCTGTCACCTGGTCGTATGAGTGGAACTTTGTCACTTTTCAAGGCACAGTCCTTCCTTAGGACTTCAGGTCTTGTGTCTTGAGCAGGGTACCATCTGCAGTGGCCGTGAGTACTTTGCAATTTATCTCTGAAAATATCTTGAATCAGCAATAGCTGTAGCACCTATGCAGACGATAGTGATGTTTTTAGCACCTTTAATAAAAAAGTAGAATCTTAATGGGCTATGAGAACTTGTAGCAGGACCTGCTTTTATCACCTAAAAAC
The DNA here is from genome assembly GCF_937001465.1 of Orcinus orca. Taxonomy (NCBI): domain Eukaryota; kingdom Metazoa; phylum Chordata; class Mammalia; order Artiodactyla; family Delphinidae; genus Orcinus; species Orcinus orca. Next base: position 28,522,532 of record NC_064559.1, on the reverse strand, counting down.
TGAGTCTTACAAAAGTTTTGACCCTCTTGGCCCTGCCATTTCTATCAAATTCATACTAGAGATTGTAGTGGCAGAAATGGAACAGATATTATTTCCCATATCTGGTGCCCTATAGGAGGAGCCACTGGTTTTTCCGTGGACCATTGTCCCCTATAGATGAGGCAGGTAGTAAATAGGGAATGAAAAACCAAATGTAGATATAGTTTGGTCCTGCACAGAAAAGTGTTCCTGGCTGACCTTCACTTTTATATTCAGCTGCCTTCAAAGCCTTCTTCCCCTCCCTTCACTTCCTGTTTAATTTTATACTCTTCTTTTATGTGAATCTGCATTCCAGCTAAATTAGCTTATTCTCTCTATATATTGCCCTGTCATATATTTTTTTCATCCTACTCCACCCTGAAAATTCAACCCCTCAACGCTTCTGAAGTTTACTTTAAGACTCACTTTAAATCCTGTGAACTCTTTCTAAGATCATATCAGACAGACACTAACAGCAATTACCAAATTAGCCATGAAACTGGCCCTAAAACTGGCATAGCAACCAATTACTTGTATCAACAGTAGACAGTAGATCATGATATGTCTTTTCTAGTTCTGGCATCCACCATTTTTAAATTCTGCATTTTTTTAAATCAAATGTCTCTTATCTACTATTTGCACCTGAACAAAACTGTAAATTTCTGGAAGACAGTTGACCATGTCACAATCATGTATTTAATTCCCTAAAGCAAATGGTCCTCAAATTGTGGACCCTGGGCCGGCAACATCAGCATTACCTTGGAATTTGTCAGAAATGTAAATTCTTCCGCGACACCCATGACCTACGGAGTCAGAAATTCTAGAATTGGGGCCCAGCAAACTGGGCTTTAACGAGCCTTCAGGTTATTCTGTTGCTGAAGTTTAAGAACCAGAGCCCTGGAGCATCTAACACCGTGCCCTGAACGTACTGTTATTTATTCGACCCACATTCGTTCAATAAATATTTATAGAGTGTCTACCACATGCCAGGCATGATGCTAGGGATACAGTGCAAGAGTAGAAATGTCCCCAGCCTCCCGAATTTGTAGGTAAGTTAGGGAGATTGGAGTTAATTAAGTAATCTCACAAATAAATATACAATGGCAGCTGTCACCAGTTGTAGAAAGGAAAGGCACGTGATGCTATGAAGGCTTATCATGGAGAATTGATCTTGTCTGAGGTGTGCTTCTAAGAAAGTGTCACTCAAGCTACAAAGGAAGAATGAGCGTGTGTCGGAGGGACTAAGACGCATTCCAGGCTGAGGGCACAGCAGGTGCAAAGGCCCCGAGCCCAGGGAGAATGCGATCCCCAGGGCTGAAGCACAGGGATCAGGGGGCAACAATGAAAGGTAGGCCTTCCATCCCAAATTAAAAACGGGTCCTTTTTCTGAAATGGTGGGTAGCAGCATAAGAAAGGTTTAGAAAGGAGGTGGGGTGATGGTGGGGACACGACTGGAGTTATGTTGAGCGGATGGAAAATATATGATGGGAACACATAGAGCCCATTCAAAGCACTGCTGCAGCCAAAGGCCAGGAGGGTGCAGGCTCAGACCACAGAGCTAGCAAAGGGAGACCTGGATTTGAGAAATATTTTGGAGTAAAACCTGACAGAATGTGCTGATGGATTGGCTATTAGAGCTAAAACTAAGCATTTAAAAAAATGTTGGAGAGGGTGTGGAAAAAAGGGAACCCTCATGCACTGTTGGTGGGGAAGTAAATTAGTGCAGCCACTATGGAGGATGGTATGGAGGCTTCTCAAACAACTAAAAGTAGAACCACCATATGATCCAGCCGTTCCACTCCTGGGCATATATCCAAAAGAAGAACACTAATTCAAAAAGGTACATGCACCCCAACGTTCATAGCAGCATTATTTACAATTGCCAATGTATGCAAGCAACCTAAGTTTCCATCAACAGATGAATGAATAAAGAAGATGAGATATATATCTATATCTTCACACACACACACACACACACACACACACAATGGAATACTACTTAGCCATGAAAATGCATGAAATGTTGCCATTCGCAACAACATGGGTGGACTTGGAGGGTGTTATGCTAAGTGAAATGAGTCAGACAGAGACACTGTAGGATCTCACTTTTATGTGGAGTCTAAACAAATACAACAAACTAGTGAATATAACAAAAAATAAGCTGACTCACAGATGTGGAGAACAAACTAGTGGTTACCAGTTGGGGGGACAGAATATAGGGGTGGGGCAGTGGGAGGCACAAACTGTTGGGTGTAAAATGGGCTCAAGGATGTACTTTACAGCACAGGGACCATAGCCAGTATTTTGTACAACTGTAAATGGCATGTAATCTTTAGAAATTATTTTTAAAAATTTGAAAAGGTTTCTTAAAAAAGAAAATTAAGCGTTAAGTTTTAGTCCAAGGTTTCTGGCTTGTAGGACAGATAAATGATGATGCCATTCCCTAAAATAACAAAAAAATCAGATAAGTTGACGAATAAGAGAGAAGATGAATGACTTGTGAACAGCTCCTGAAACACTAGAGAATATGGATCCACGGATAGAAGGATTTTACATGGGAAAGGAAACCCCCTTCCCTGGGACAGGAGAGAAGAGAGGTTGAATCTTGATGATTTGGTTGGTCCGTTTTAGCAGGAGTTGGTATGGTTCCCATTCTAATGGATTCCGTCTCCCGGGAAATAAGCCAGGTCATCTGCTTATAAAGAGTGGGCTGCACAGTAGGTGGTGTCATGGAGAAGATGATGTAAGAGGTTTGACAAGAGTGGAGCAGATCTGAAGAGCTGTTGCCGAGGATGAGGGGTGAGTTCGATCAGAGGAATTCTTGGATGGCCAGGAAATATTGAGGCTCATGCTGTGAATTTATCACAGCATCCATCTGACCTATTGTGCAAATTTCTGCAGCAGAGCTCGGCTGTTTGACTGGGGTCGTGGAAAAAATACATCGTTAGGCTCATCCAAGTTTGACTTTTTGTCACTCAAACGTGATGAAAAGATGGAGTGAGAGGACTTAGATTATTAGCAAAAGTGTATAGATGAGTGAATGAATGGTAGAAGAATTCCACTCCATAAATATTTTACACTTGGTTCCTTGAAAATTCGTGTATGAAAATAACCATAGCGAGACCACGTTCCAAATGATTGTATATCATCATAACCTTACATTCCATCTTCTAACCTTGCTTGTAGGCAGCCCTCATCTAACTATTAGGATTTGGGCTGTCACCTCCCCTCTTCCTGTGTTCCATCTGATGAGCCAAAATTGCAGTGAGCTTGACTTTCACATCCGGGGCTGACCCTGGGGAAAGGTTCCAGTTATCTCATGACTGGTGACCTGATTGGGAGTGAAAGGGCCTGCGTTATACTGGTGGCATTGATAAAAGCCACTGTGTCCCTTCCAATGCTGCCTGCATCCCAGCAAGGGTTGAAGCCAGCCTCGGTCAGTCTGCCTCACCTAGGTGATGTGTATCTTCACCCTGAGTGGGATAAAAACAGGAATACGGCCCTGGAAAAAAAATTTTTTTTTAAGTGGGAGGGGTAGGGATGGGAAGCTCAACAGGCCAGGGATCATCTGAAAATCCATTAGGAAGGTACATGAAAGTACACAAATACAAGTTCTTTGTATACTCAGTTCTTCTACTCTTTCCCTTTTGCTGATTCGTGCATTGTGAATACTCAAGTGGAAGGCTTATTTTTGAGAGAGAGAGAGAGAGAAATAGTCCAGGAATAGAGATGCAAGAATACAGAGATGCAGACGTAGAGAACGAACGTGTGGACCCAAAGAGGGGACGAGGAGCGTGGGATGAATTGGGAGATTAGGTTTGACATAGATACAATACCATGTGTAAAATAGATAGCTAGTGGGAATCTGCTGTGTAGCACAGGGAGCTCAGCTCGGTGCTCTGTGAAGACCTAGATGCGTGGGATGCAGGGGCTGGGAGGGAGGTCCAGCGAGGGCGGGGCTATATGTATACATATAGCTGCTTCACTTCATTGTACAGCAGAAACTAACACAACACTGTAAAGCAATCATACTCCAATAAAAAAAGAAAAGAAAAGAAAAATCATCCAACTCATGAGGCACTTCCGAGTAAATGCAGGGGTTTGGGGGCATTGGGCTTTCACCGTACAGCTTCTGGCCTCTGCAACAGGCATCACGCACTGGGCCCTCATTTGAGTGACAGATCATGCAGTGATCTGGACACATCCTGACTCCTTCTCAAGTCAAAAACAGCACAAAGCAGGGTCATCCAGAGGAAAACTTCATTCTCCTTTCGCATGGGACCCCTCCAGCCACAGTGGCCATGGCATCCGCCCTTCCTACATCCTCTTTTGAGGAATATACAAGGGCGGTGGGTGTAACCTCTCTTCTGGAATCTTGGACCTCGAGTACTACTACCGCCCTCATCTCAGCTTCCAGTCTCTTGCTCCACCCCCGACACCCCACATCTATTCCCTAACACTTGAGACCTAACAATTAGCTACCATTTTGTTCTCCTGTAGATTTCCTAAAGAACGCCCTAATTGAAGCAAAACCCAGAAAAAAATTTCCACAAAAGGGAATCCCATCACAGCTTCAAATGAATCAAAATATACGAACTCAAAAAGCACTGCAGGTTTTACAGGATAATCACTTTTAAAATTCCTGATGGAGCTTCGTGTAAACAAATGAGGACAGAAGTGTTAGGAGTTCCAGAAAGTAACAGCAGCAGTTTACCTGCTTGAGGAGGAAATTTTGCTATTTTGATGACTTTTTAGGACATCTGTTCTCAAACTTTTTGTTCTCACTCTTATCTCACTCGATATTTATGGAGGACCTCAAAGATTCTTGTTTTTTGCAGGTTTATATCAATATTTATCATATTAGAAATTCAAACTTAGTCTCACAATTTCTTGTTTTCAGTCTGTTACAATGTGTTGTTTTGGTTGCAGTATATGAAGAAAATTTGGCCTCGTGAGGAAATGTAATTGGAAAAGAGAGGAATATTTTAATAGCCTTTCAGATCATTGTAAATACTTTTCTTTGATCCTACCCCAAAACTGGACAATGGTAGTTTCTTTCTTTTTTTTTTTTTTATCTTTATTGAAGAATAATTGCTTTACAATGTTGTGTTAGTTTCTGCTGTACAACAAAGTGAATCAGCTATACGTACACATATATCCCCATATCTCCTCCTTCTTGCGTCTCCCTCCCACCCTCCCTATCCCACCCCTCTAGGTGGTCACAAAGCATTGAGTTGATCTCCCTGTGCTATGCGGCTGCTTCCCACTAGCTATCTGTTTTACGTTTGATAATGTATATATGTCCATGCCACTCTCTCACTTCGTCCCAGCTTACCCTTCCCCAACTGTGTCCTCAAGTCTGTTCTCTACGTCTGCGTGTTTTTTTCCTGCCCCGCCACTAGGTTCATCAGTACCATTTTTTTTTGGTTCCATATATGTATATTAGCATACACTTTCCTGTTGTTGTTCTCTTTCTGACTTACTTCACTCTGTATGACACTCTCTAGGTCCATCCACCTCTCTACAAATGACTCAATTTCATTCCTTTTTACAGCTGAGTAATATTCCATTGTATATATGTGCCACATCTTCTTTATCCATTCATCTGTCGATTGATATTTTTTTCTTAACAGTTTCCCAGAGTGGCTTTTATTTATTTATTTTTAACATCTTTATTGGACTATAATTACTTTACAATGTTGTGTTAGTTTCTGCTGTATAACAAAGTGAATCAGCTATATGTATACATATATCCCCATATCTCCTCCCTCTTGCGTCTCCCTCCCACCTTCCCTATCCCACCCCTCTAGGTGGTAACAAAGCACCGAGCTGATCTCCCTGTGCTATGCAGCTGCTTCCCACTAGCTATCTATTTTACATTTGGTAGTGAATATATGTCCATGCCACTCTCTCACTTCGTCTCAGCTTACCCTTCCCCCTCCCCATGTCCTCAAGTCTAGACAATGGTAGTTTCTTAAAGGTTAGTTGCAATACAGGATCTGAAAACATTACCACAAACTTATCACACTCTGTACACTCGAAAGAATGAGAGTGAAAATGGCAAATAACATCTTAGTAGTATTATACAAATAGTTTTGACCTTGTGGAAGCTCTGAAAGCATCTAAGGAACCCCCAGTGTTCCCAGCACCATACTTTGAGAACGATTGCTTTAGCGTCTCCCCGGGGAGGTTGCATGACTCTGAGTGGAACAGATGAATTCAATTATAATATAATGTGTTAGGTGTCATTACCTCCATCTCTAAATGACAAGTTTTCACTGACTGGGAACTACCATAGAATTGTGAAGCATTAAAGTTGAAAAAAAACACTGAGATCACCCCATCCAGACCACTGTTTTTAAGAGGAAACTGAGTGTGGAAGGAGGTCAGAGCTGATTTACCTGATAACCCTGAAGCCACCCTCTAATTTGGGAAAGTCAGAGTCACAATCCAGTGTGGATTGTGGAAAGAATACTGGAACCATTAACGTATGGAATATTTTTATTGCCTCAGTTATTTTCATCCCACACCCCAACAAGGAAACAACACACCCTGGTGTTACTATAATTCTTTAAATCCTAGCAGAACAAATATCTTTTTTTTAAAATTCATATCATTTTCTAGCCATACACTTTGGTGTATGGCTGACCTTAAAAGAAGCCAGCTTAGGGCATATACCCTGAGAAAACCATGGTTCAAAAAGATACATGTTCCACAATGTTCATTGCAGCTCTATTTACAATAGCCAGGAGATGGAAGCAACCTAAGTGTCCATCAACAGATGGATGGATAAAGAAGATGTGGCACATGTATACAATGGAATATTACTCAGCCATAAAAGGAACCAAACTGAGTTATTTGTAGTGAGATGGATGGACCTAGAATCTGTCATACAGAGTGAAGTAAGTCAGAAAGAGAAAAACAAATACCGTATGCTAACACGTATATATGGAATTTTAAAAAGCGGTACTGATGAACCTAGTGGCAGGGCAGGAATAAACACACAGACATAGAGAACAGACTTGAGGACACAGTGGGGGAAGGGTAAGCTGGGACGAAGTGAGAGAGTGACATGGACATATATACACTACCAAACGTAAAATAGATAGCTAGTGGGAAGCAGCCACATAGCACAGGGAGATCAGCTCGGTGCTTTGTGACCACCTAGAGGGGTGGGATAGGGAAGGTGGGAGGGAGGGAGATGCAAGAGGGGAGGATATGGGGATATATGAATATGTATAGCTGATTCACTTTGTTGTACAGCAGAAACTAACACAACATTATAATGGTTTATACTCCAATAAAGATGAAAAAAAAAAAAAAACGAAACCAGCGTAAAGTTCTGAATGGCAGGAACACTAAAGGAAAAATGAGAAAAAGTTAAGAGCAACAGCCTTTTATAATCATTATAGTCTCTGAAAATACTGTCCTTGGACTTGCACAGTGCACAGCCTATGCAATCATATGTGACTTCCCTGGCCAAGTTTCCAACAGTGACGAAATGTTCCTAAAATAGGAAGATGCAAAATTATTGCTTCCAGATGATCACAGCCATGTGAGAACATCATGTCCCCGTATGGTTTGCCCAGAACAGACATGTTCCCAGTCTTAGTACACTCTTAGTGCATTAACCCAGCCTCAGATAAAATCACGTGTTTTCGGGAATGACCACATCACCCTGTGGGTTCCTAGTGAGTATACCTTGAACTAAAACTAATCACGTTGTTTTCATAGCCGTCCCGTCCTCCCATTTTTCTCCCCTCCCTCACTCTCTCCACTACCTGAGAGCCCAAGAGCTTTCAAACCAGGTTTTACAAAACCTCCGCAGGGGCCATGGAGAGAGGTGAGGAGAAGTATGGGGTCCCCAGCTCCACCACTCCCACCTCAGCCAGAACACATTTTATGTCCTATCTGAGAACTCTGGTAAGATTTTGTGTTTTGAAAGCACTCCATGGTAAAATGCATGCAGCGATCTCCATCACACCTTGAATTAGTGCAGGTGGAAGTTAGGGTCTCCATGTAGCTCTACATGTTCTTCCTGCTAAATTTTATCTCTTAGGTTCAGATCAGCCTCTTGGTATCTTCTCCATTCAGATTTTGCCATCCGCTGTATTTTCTATCCCTCCCAGCTTCGCGCCATCTGCAAGCGTGACTAGCTTGACAGGTCTGTCCTAATTCAGTAATAAAAACAGAGTCCTTGAACAAGCCCCAGGCACCTCCCTCAGGGGGTATCAATTCATTAACTGGTGCTCTCTGGGATTGAGTTTTCAAATCAGTTCCCAATCTGCACATTCCATAGAGTGGTTCTCCCACCCTGAGCCCGAATTGAGGTTCAAATGTGTCGAATCAGGTCTGGCAAAATGGACAGACCTCGGATGAGGCCATCTGCAGGAATTCATTGTCTGAGGACTTTTGTTTGGGGGCTGAAGGAGGAAGGAGCGTTGCATGCAGATGTCTGGGGGTGACGTGGGGGGAATGCTGAAATGGTATCTCTCCCCCAGCCCAGTCCTGTGGGCTGGCAGCAAGGTCTGGGGGCAGGGGGACCCCAAGCAGAAGTTGAGGAAGGACTCCGCCCCAGGGGCAGAGCAGCTGTGAGCCAGGAGAGGAATCCTCCTTCCTTGGGAATCTTAAGAAACAGCATCTTGGGCACAAATGTCGAATTCTCAGGAAGACACCCTTGTTCAGAAGACACCCAGGGAAACCAGAGGAGAGGGGGAAACACAAGGGCACCTCCTTTACATACCTGCCAGATGAGTGAACGAACGTGTCTGAAACACCCCCTGGGGACTTGGGAAGAGAGTGGTGTACAAGTCCTTCCGGAGCACGAAGCAGATAAACACTGAGACTGGGGTGACTGAAACCATGTGATGTCTCTGCGCCCGCCCCCAGACAGACAAGCCTGGGGAGGTGCAGAAATATGTATTTTGTAATCAGTACACTTTTCACCCCAAATGATATTGAGAAGCACTTTAATAGCTTACTGAACTCTGAACACCCTAGTTTTTGCTACTTTCTCAAAGATTCCTGACTGCTGTTTTGGCAAGTTTCCTGGAAGCGAAACACCTTTATATAATTGTCATTACTCCAGCAGGTTTAAATTCCTGCTTTTCAGTTGCTACACTCTTTCCAATCTGAAGAAACATCCCTGTCATAGAGCAACCCGTGGAAGAAGTGGAGGAACTGAGTGGAACCCTAGAAAAGGTTGGTGCTGAAAGTTATGGCAGAAAAGATGGAAGCCAGTGTTTTCCCAAACTCACCCCATTACCTGGGGCACAATTATGAAACAACGGATTTCAGAACTCTTCCATGGAGTAGGGGCGGGGCCAGAACCCCTTCTTCCAGCAAACCCTCCCGGTGAAGCGTAGGGTAAGGTAAGTGTTCGAAACAATGATTTAGGGCAGCCTCACTTTTTACAGATGATGAAACCAAGACAGACACTGTTGAAGGAATTCACCCAGGTCCCAGCTTTGTTCACCACTTTTACATTCTCCCCCATCTAACTGATGGCCACAAGAGGTTCATTTTGGGGCCTCTCTACACATTTATCAAAATCTTTAACAGGGGGGCTTCCCTGGTGGCGCAGGGGTTGAGAGTCTGCCTGCTGATGCAGGGGACGCGGGTTCGTGCCCCGGTCCGGGAGGATCCCACGTGCCGCGGAGCGGCTGGGCCCGTGAGCCATGGCCGCTGAGCCTGCACGTCCGGAGCCTGTGCTCCGCAATGGGAGAGGCCACAACAGGTAGAGGCCTGCATACCGCAAAAAAAAAAAAAAATCTTTAACAGGACCTCAGGACTGGTTCCAAACTCATGCTTTCCAGAATGAGCACCTGAAGCCCCCGGACCCCACAGCAAGGCTCCATGGGACCACGGCTTACCACATGCCTTCTTTTCTCCACCAGAAAAGCCTTATTCTCACCTGTTTCATACATTCAGTTCTGTGAAAAAGTTCCGCGAGAAAGTTCCACAAGCAAGGTTTTGTGACTTAAAAGAAGAATTTGGGAGCAACTGGCCTGAAATATCTGCAAATCTGATCATGCTTGAAAAGTTCACCTGTCTCAAAAAAAAAAAAAAAAGAAATACTTCAGAGCCTCTTATTTCAATGTTCATTGGATGGTCATTAATCCTCGCTGCTAGGAACATCTATATGTATATATCTAAAGGCTGTGTCTATTTTATTAAGTAGAGATGGCCAATCACTAGACACCATTTATCTCAAAAAGTTCATGCTTATTAAGGACTATTAGCATGGATTTGGTGGAGAAAATTGATACCTATTTTCTAACGTGAAGGATACCAAAATCGACAACCATCCTTGGAAAATAATAGGATATATAGACACCTGTGAGCTGGGGTCTCTCAGGGAGAAACGATCATGACCCCTTCTGTCACACAGAGACTCTCGACCAGAACACTGCTCTCTGAGGAAACTCTGGGAAGCCTTTGCAGCTCAGCTGTGACCACCACAAAGGGTTTCATGCCAAACTCTGATCAGTGTACAGAATTTATTTTTGTCCTGAGTTTATATACTGATAAGGTACTGCCATTGGCTAGAGGTCTGTGGAGCCAGATATATTAATACTTGGTGTCCACAAGAGGAAGAAATGTAGCTTAACACGAACCTGGCACCAAAAAAAAATATCAATGCTTATCTAAGTATGAAGTTTGCCTTGTAAATGTATAAGAAAGTCCGGTCAGGGTAGTACACAACCTTACCAAGACTGGAAGGATTGGCTGGTAAGCAGGCAACAGCTCAATGTCTTTGTCATTCGTGCTGTTATCATTGGTGACCAGTGTGGTGCTCCTTTGAGTTTTTTAATTCCTTTCCAGCATGCCTCCAAAAACACACTGGAAAGCAGTGCTTGTAACAAAATGGAAAGAGCTACTGCAGTGACATAACAGAAAGATTTAGGGCAAAGAGCTCCTGTGCTTCCCAACAGGACGCCAGGATGGGCCTCTGGAATTTTCTCTCTATGAGAAATGTACAGTGATGATGGCTGTCATATTCCCTCCATTCTGGAGAGGTTAAAGCCACAAAGCATTTATTGGTCAGAGAAGGAAAGTAAGACTCGAGTAAGTCCTGCTGGATCCATATCTGTCGCCTTTCCCCTGCCTGACATCATGGAGAATTCTAAGGGCCAGCAGTAATTCTCCACAATGAAAGCTTATCTTTCCCCCAGAGCTCATGTCACAATGTCTTCTTCAGCCAGTTCTATCCACTATTCCATGAGAGAAGTACTGCTTCTCAACTCAGTTGTTAAAAATGCTTACTGAACAATTACTATTTTCCTAGCACCTATAGAAAGGCAATAGAGGTATAAGACACCATCCCTTTTCTCAAGAAATATATAATGTTTGAGAAAGAGATAGGAAATAATACTCGTGTCAGGACAAAAATACTCATGTCGAGGGTGTGAGACATACATACAGTGAGAGTTATGGGGGTCTCAGCAAGGAAGACTTGGCTTATCACAAACATTAATGAAGACAATTTTCATGGAGATAGAATTAGAATAATTTAAAGAAATGATCATTGTGAGGTTCAAACAAATTGCCACTTACTGAGTGCTTATCATACCCCAGGAACCACAGGATAAGCTTTAACAAGATACCGAAACTGGAAAGGAACTCAGAGAAAGCATAGAGAGATGTTATATGATGGTTTGGGGATTGCAGGTGATTTTATTTCTTCTGAATTTTTTTTGGTTATTAGTATTATATGTGCTGTAAGGAAGGAATAAAAAAGGATTTCTAAGATGTAGGCAGATAAGAAGCAATGGGAAATGTTTTATACTTAGAGAAGGGACTGTGGGCAAAAATATGACAGAATATGGCCTGTGCTACAGACAGTGAAGTGTTCGTTCTGGGAAAATAAACCAAGAAAGTAAGACCAGAGTCATAGTACCAAGAACCTTGGCTGTCTCATAGAGTTTATATTTAATCATATCTACATTGGGAACTCATTAAAGTTCCTAAGAAAGAAGGTATAGCTGGAAGATAATGTTGAGAAAGATTGCTCTGGTAACGTACAGGAAAGATTTTGAGTGGAGAGAGACTGAGAGAAAAACAAACAAACAACAGCAAAAAACCGCAAAGCTGTGATTGCAGTCTGAGGGTATGTGAGCAAATCAGGGCTTGGATGAGAACCTCATGGAAGAGACACAATGTGAACTCAGATCTATCTGCCCAAAGCCCACGATTCTGCTCTTCACACACCTGTCACGTGTGACTGGAACCAGAAAGGACCCTGGAGACCATCAACTCCACAACTTCAAATTCCTCCACCAGCGTCCCGAAGGACCTAGGGCACAGCAAGCTGCAAACCTAAATTTTCTTTGAAACAGAAGATTTTACATTTCAAACAACCCTTACTTTCTCCTATTGTGCATCGCATTTGTTTTGATATAAAATTAATATTTAAAATGTTTGCCACATAGTTCATCTATATTAAAAGTAATAAAGAAATTGTATTATTCTAAGAAAAGAAAATAAAATGTTTGCCACGTAAAAGTAATGATAGGTATATTCTATTCCAATTATACATGGACCAAGAAAGCCCTCCTCCAGCTGTCTAAATGAGCAGCAAACCAGGATCTTTTTAAATCCCCACAGAGAAGAGTCATTATCTTGTAGATTGTAGGCTTCTACATTCATGAGAAAGTTATGTCATATAATTAGTTTAAATATAATCTTTTTTAAATTGCTGACCATTGGGTCTACTCTTATGGGGGATCAGGGTGCAGAGATGGGGAAAGCAAAACAATGTCTGGAACGACTCACAGCTTTCACAGAGAATATCTTCCCACAGGTCTGTGCTGGTCTGTCCCCTACAAGTTCCAGTGATATAGGGGTGGGGGCATGGCAAAAAAAAAAAGTGGATCAACAGGGCTGATCAAACACATAGGCTAAAGAAAGGATCAATAGGATTTGGCAATAGAATGATACAAAAGGAGGTTTTTTTGGTCAAGGAGAAGGCAATGGAGAAATTGATGACTCAGTGACTCCCAGTCTGGGTGATGGGAGAAGAGTCAAATCATGAGCAGAAATAACAAAGCCCAGACGTGAAGTTTGCTGCAGAGAAAACAATGAGTTCACCATCGTTCCTGCTGCACTTTCACTGACAGAACAGTCAGGGGAAGGTATCCCAAGAAATATATTTGGAGTCATCCCTAAAAAGATGAAACTTTAAGAAAGAACTTCCAGGGAGCACGCAGAGCCAGGCAGAGAGGTCCCCAAGCTGGACGGTGACATGGTGGCCCTGAGTCAGCAGAGCAGGTGCTCTGATTGTGGAAAACCCCAGGGCTCGGGAGTCGTTTTAGAGAAGCAAGTCATAAGGGGTATAAAATCTGGCACCAAAGCAAATGTGATTAAAGATAGGGGAAATACCATGATTTTGATAAAGAAAAAAGAAAATCACTGCTAACTTGAAGGAAAATGGTTTCAGTGGTGTGATGGGAAGAGACATGTGATGAAAGGGAATTTTAGAGGATGGGGGTGAGTAACTGAAGAGATGAATAGAAGCGGCGAATGGTTCTAGAAAAGTCCACGAAGTAATAACCCTCTGTGTTCTGTTATCATTGTCATCTTTCTAAATGGAACGTACATAGCACTCACAAAGCAGCAGCAATAAATAAGCGATATTAGCAGTGGCCATACTACTGCGCTGATGTGGTTCCAGCATTGGGTTTAAAAAAAAAACAAAAAAGTAAATCTGCAGAGGTTAAACTGGAACTCTTGATATCCCTGTTTTTCTGAGGGAAGCCCACAATTGTCTCTGAACTAAAAACAATACACATCTGTCTCAGTGCTTTCTGTTTCAACAGCAAAAGGAAGAAAAGAGGGGGTTGGGTAGGATTTGAGCCAGACTATTTACTAAGGTTCTTTCCAACCTACAGAGTGATTCCATGAGTTTATCCATATCTGAGTCACAACGAAAACAAAAACAAAGCCCATGGTGATCATTTTTGTTGGTGATATGTTCCTATGCAAGGTACTGCAGAGAAACAGAAAACACCAGAGTTGATGCGAAATGTTTCATAACCCAATACTTAACGGTTAGGTAATCAGGCTATGGGAGTTGCCTGTGTGGTGAAACGTCTCTTGGTAAGCCTCAGAATCTAGCCGCATCTATCATATGATATGCATATTTAGCATACCATCCTGCATACTTATGTGTCCACAAGTATATATTTATACTCATGATCACTTACAAATGCATTGAGCTCTAGCCACCTTAACAGACTAACACTGCTCAATTTAAACCAAAATATCTTCCTTGAATTATAAAAGAACCTTTTCTTTCTAACACGCCTCTTTTAATAGATGAAGTAAGTTAAACTGTTCACTCCAACAAAAATTGCCTTTTCTGTTTTGGTGGTGGTTGTTTGTGTTGAAATGTAAACATTAGTCAAACTTTGTTGAACAGAAAAGTCCAACCCAGGAACGTAATTCCAATAAAAAGCAAAGTTATGGCCAAGCTCAGTGAAGACAGTAACATGCACGGAACCCAGAAAGAGGATAGATCAGCAGGGAAGCTCTGGGGAATGTAGCTTCATGTTAGGTTAGCAAAAAGTAGGCCTATTACAATATCTCCAACTTAAGGAAAATTGACATTATTTTGCTTTTTTGTTTAGCTTTTAATTAGAAGTTGAGCCTTCTTTCTTAAAAATATATGTCTTTTCATGGGTGCTACACACACACACACACACACACACACACACACACATGCAGGCTGGTGATGCTTAAGAGGAAAATTAGATAAAGAATTCTATTAGAACACTCGGAAATATAAAGATCTCCTTGTCATTAAAATATCCAAGAGGAGAACTGAGACCTGCACTGAAATAATAAACTGACTGTGTAATTGTATTTATAAAATAAACTGTCTCTATTTATATTACAGAAAAATACCATCATTTAATTATTTACATAACATTTTGGAGGTTTTTACAGCTCTTTAAAAATCCTGTAGAGCATCCAGGTCAAGCTGGTAAAATGCTACAAATACTATATTTAAAATAATTTCCACTATATTTTTCTTCTGAAAACACCACTGTAGAATTCAAACAGCTTCAACTGCTTGAGATGGTGAAATACCTTTGTGCTTTTCAAAAATCACATTTCATAAAGGATATTTATTCTATAGAATTAAAGTTTACTGAATAATAAATATAACTTTAAGTGATGCAAGCTGTCAAAACCCTTGAATGTCAAAGTTAAAGCAGATAGCCCTTCATGAGTTTTGCTGCTTCGGAATAAGAAAGGAAGCAGAAAGAGAACGATTAAGGAAAGGCAACCTCACCTTCGGACTTCTTCATCTTTGTATTTTCATCGTAAATAACAATTTAAATACCCTTTGAGGTTAATATTTTCTGGTTCAAAGGGAAAGTACAGAAAAAATTAATATATTCATGCATAATAGGAGGCAACAGAGACTGGAGTATCTTATTTGTAGCAAATTTTATTTTCAAATGACCATAAAAGGTATCCAGTTACTCTTCAGATTAATTTATGAGATCATGCAAGATGTAAACATGACATTCCAAAGGAAAAAAAATCATTCCTGACAATTCTAATAGATGAGGAAAAAGTACACAGAGATACACACCAGGAACTTTCTACATATGGCTAATACCTGGATCTTTATTCTTGCCTGCCTTTTGTCATTTCAGCACAGATAAATGCAGTGCAAAGAAGCAAAAGTTAATAATCCAAGGGAAGAAAAACTCGTTGATGTGATGCATGATACGAGAGAGTTTACTATATTAATATTCGCAAAGGAATGTTGGAAGTGGGGAGTGATGTTAGGTAAAAATATCTATTTTGCAACAGAGTTAAAGAGAAATTTAGTGGTGATTATATTGCTACCTACATCATATCCATAGGCTTTCCCTTGAGTACCACGCCCAATTCCAAACTTTTTTTTTTTGCTATGGAAACAGATAAAATGAAATGGAAATCTTTCCAGAGGGCATTCAAAATAATATATTAACTTAGAGTTATAATGTATTTTGAAAATATGGTAGATGGTAATATTATTCTGAAAAAAATGTTATATGGGCAGAATAGGTATCATAAAAATATTTTAAAATCAATGGTGCACTGTAAAGAAAGTAACTTCCTATTTTTGACATAGACTGTAAAGCAAAGGACTGTGGCTTTACACCAGAAGCGTTTTATTTATTTGAATATTCAGAGTTGGTTCCCGATTACTAAATGTATAAAATAGATCCAAAAGTCCAATCCAGAGTGTATCTATATAGTTATATAGCTGTAGGGTTTCAAAGAAAATACAATGCCATTTCTGCAGTTTGGACAAAGTCCTAGTGTCCTCATTTAACCCTGGGGTCTAGAGGCCATAAAATGTAAAAGGTTTTGGATCCCCTGGAGAGTCCACGTACACAAACTCCCTACGAGTAAAGCTAGCTTTGTTTATAACATAGTTGAAAATTAAACAGCAAAACTCCATACAAAATTAGTTCTTTACATTATTTTTATAACGATATTATCCCTAGGATTCTCCGTAAGAACCTAGAATAACATGACTCCAAATTTCCATTCCAGAATTTCCCACTTCTTTTTTTTTTAATTTTATTGAAGTGTAGTTGATTTACAGTGTTAATTTCTGCTGTTCAGCAAAGTGATTCAGTTATACATATATATGTATATCTTTTTTCATCAGAATTTCCCACTTCTAACACTTCTCCCTGGCAGGCACACTGCAACAGAAAATGAGATGCTATTTCTATTTTTTCTGGCTTATAAGATGCTGCGCGGCCAAAGAAATGTTATTGTAAAATAACGTGCGGTGGATTCTATAAGTTTTTGTTAAATAAAGCTATCTACTTTATAGGTGATGAAACATCACCAAGCTTTTAAAAGTGTTTGCTTTGGGTCCTTTGCTATGGAGTCATGTCCTTATTTGAGGTATAAAAAAAAACCCACCCACTCTGCAAGTCAGCCTCAATGTGGCAACTCACCAAAGCCGACAGATGCTGACTCCCAGTGAAGCGTTTTGTGCCCAAGATCAATTTGCAAGAAGTAGACTAACCCAAGCCTTTGGGAGGTAGAAGCTACAAAAATACAGTGCCCTGCTCCCAACCAAGAAGTCCGCGTCTTTCTCTTCCACGCCAGACAATAAGGGTGCAGTTTTGCAGACTCAGAGACCGCTGTCCATCACAGAAAAGCACCACGGACCTTCGGATTCAGCATCATATGCTTTTTTCTCTTCCCACTCACATAATTAACGCTCCTTTCCTTTCCTCTTTAAAAATGTGCCTGTTTCAAATGTGTATTATTTTTTTCAGATGTCTAATTTCAGTTACGTTCTTTCCCTCTGTGGTCTCTTCCCACAATTCACATTCCAGAGAAATATTTAAAGGTCTGTAAAACCAGGTGAAATTCCAAAATATTTCTAAACGAAACTGCCGCAGTTGACAACACAGGGAAAGAAGGCAAAGCTACAGGACAAGGATTGGAATAAACTGGCTGGAAATGTATTGGAAAATCTATTTAAGTTACAACAGCCTTGGATGAGGTTTCAATGAGGCATAAACATTCAAGTTACTGACAAAACCAACATGTTTCATGATCACTCAAAATAGTCTACTTGTCATGGTGCATTGTTTTTTTTTCTTTTATTAGTAAGTTGCTCTCTCTTTTTAAATTTTTTTTTCTTTTTTAGTATTCAGGAAGCGAAAGCATTTTAGAAAACATTCAAAATTCTGAGAATACATGTAAGTGAAATATTTACACTATCATTCATAAAAGTTACATCATTTACATAGGGTTCATTTGTATATAATAAAAATTTCATCATAATGAAAACTTTTCTGGAAAGTTATATGTTAATTTGTTTAACATATGCTTTGGATATACAGCTAAATATGAATAGTTTAAAAAATTCTGTCTGCAAATATCCCCTTAACAATTAAAAAACCTCATTCCTAAACATTTGTTTTTCTTTCCACTTGCTCTTTTGTTTGTGATATCATATGTAGTTTGAACTATGCAAAGATTGGATCTTGTCATAGTTCAGAATATATTTGTATACTTTCAATAAATTTGCTCATTGCATAGCAAACATGTAAACTTACAGAGGATCTATAAATTTTACCCTAATTATCTAAAAAAGTTGCTGAAATTTTACATGACAGTATATTGAGGTTTATTTTTGTTGTAATTTGGGTTCTCTTTGTTCTTTTAAAAAATATTTTTAGTCCATGTGTCAAGTGAATACAATAAAAAGTCATGAGACGTCAAAAACCAAGTAAATAATTTTATCCTAGATTACCAGAATTTAACCTCATTATATCATTTGGGCTTTTTCCTAAGTATAACAAGTTGGAAATGTATTGTGCTGCCTTTTAAGACAGTGTTCCAAGTTAATTTCAAAAGTGTGTGTTTAACATAAAGTTAACTATGTTTCCATCAAATAAAATGTTTATTAATGAAAGCTATTTATCATACAAGAAACAGCAAAGATAAGTCATCATACAGAGATGTACACTAGAAGTGACAGATGTAAAAGTGCATGCAGAGATTTCTGTTTAAAAAGGAAGTAATAAACAATAATACTAAAATCACTGGATTTTGATTCCTATACTCTTAAATGAGTGATAGCTTTTCTTTGAATTTACAATTGGAAAATGCCATTAACAGAGAGGACTAATACACATTAGCAAGCAGGTGAAATGAATGTTTTTTGGATTTTATTTTACAACTACTGTGCTTGACAAATGTGTGGGAATTTTTTATTCAATAATTTTCTTCAAATATGGGGTGGGCATATTACTGCCTGGTTGCTCTGATTTATACACGATTTATCTAATTTTGTTTAAAACCATATAATTTTAAGCCTCCATTTGTGTTAGACATCATAAAGAACAGAAGTTTTGTTAACATTCAGTAAATGACATTTAAGTCTCCCGGTCTCTCTCTCTCTTTCTTTCTCTCTCTCTCTCTCTCTCTCTCTCTGTCTCTCTTTTTTTGGCTCAATAGATTTTTAAATGTATGATTATCATAACCTAATATTGTCTTTGTCTTCACTGCAGTGGATTTCCGATCAAACTTTTCCCCTTCTTTTAATACTTTAGGGAATTTTCAAACGTCGGGATGTTTGGCTGTAATGCCCCAAGATTTGTTCTCCCTGAAAAAAATCATAGTGACAATTTATTAACTACAGAGCAACTTGGCTTTTAGGGGTCTGCAATTTCTATTTAGATTTACAAATATCCATTTGTGCTCAATAGACCTAACATTAAACTTAATCATATTTAAGGTTTCTTTTCATGCAATTACTTTATCTGCTAATTATCTTTTTTTTAATTCTAAAAATCAGGCTGAGTCAAATCAGTGGGGCATTACTTTTATTGTAGAAAAATATATTTAAAGGTAATTCTAAGTTGAATTACACTACATATGCAATGGTAATTTAAAATGAATCAGAAGTTTGGAAATCTAAAAGCTATTTGTATGTTTGCATATCTAAAATTTTTCATATTACCGTTTTAATAGCTTTTACAAATAGACAATCGAAAACACACTAGTACAGTTAAGCCTTAAGTAAAACTAATGGGAAATAAAACTCCTTAGATTCAAAATCGTTTATTCACACAAATTTAATAGGATATATCACAATTGTTTGGTCCATAAATATGTAGGGGAAATAGTTTCTATACAATGCATTTATCAATAAACAAAGAAACATGGACAATTTTGCTAGACCACTTACTGTACTATAAACACGAAGCTCAATATATAAGATTATTGAATTTATCAACTATATTGGGAAGAGTGCACAACTGCTTTCTATGACATGTTTGTCCCCTCTAACAGGATACACCATAAAAAGAGTTTCAGAAATAAGAGGTAAAACAGTACAAAACTAGTGAGGTGTCAAAAGGGCTTAAAACAGTTAATTTAACAAACAACACATATATCCTGATTTTTCACAAACTTACTTCCAAGTTATCTCATAAGGCACATAGGAGAACTGAGTTATAATTAGTCTACTTAATAAAGTAGATCTATAGTACCATATATTGTTCTGTCAAAGAACAAAATTTATAAGTATCAATATTTTACCTGTAAAAGTGTATTAATAAGATCTCAGCCTTACCAAGGTTGTTTGGTCTGGTTAGTGGTAAATGCCCAAAATGTAATAGAAATATGAAAAGTCAAGATTTAAGCTCCATATAAGATGATAACCACACTTGCTAAATATATAATGGCAATCACACCTTCTTCTGTTACAGTGTTATCTTCCATCATCTTTTTTTAAAAAATAAGCTACTTTCTGTGCTAATTTTCTAAAGACCCTGAGCAAAAGTTACAATAATGCACTTTAATGTGGGCAGTGAACTGTCAATATGTAACCACACATTTATACAGCCAGAAGGACACCTTTAAAATCTATTAAATAGCCACTTCGACCACCAGAGGAGATTTAAGGGGTCCAAAAAGTGGAGAACATGTGCAAAGTTATTCTTAACAATCCACTAAAGCAAGACATATATCTTGACTTCTTTTTTATTTTTATTTTTTTTAGGAAATCCACAATCTAATTGGTATTTAACTACAACAGAAGCATATAGATGAACATTCACCACTGCCCAGACCATTAAGATTTTAGCTTAAATTAAAAGAAAAAAAATGCTACTGTAAACTAGGAAATATATTCAGATCAGCATCCACAAGGCTTCTGAGTTTATCTACTTTAAAACTAAGAACCTCAAATCTCTACTGTCAGAAATTTTTTTTTCTGACAAATACATCAACCTGTGTCAAAGTAAAATGAAGCAAAACAAAACCAAAGAATTCTCATTGCTAGCATGTTACTAAGTTGTTTTTTTTTAAACATTATTTGTATAGAATGCCAGATACAATATCATGGTACAGCTGAAGCCAATTAAGAGCTATTGATTAAATTATACTGGTTTTTTTAACTTCTTAAAAAATTATATTTTGCTTATTTCCATTTTCCCTGGGAAAAAAATAATTTAGAAAGAATGGTTTTATAACTATCATTTTTAGCTTGAGGAGGTTAAAAGTATAGAATTTCAAATTCTGTTTGGAATTTTTATGGATACACAGGAGGTTTAAGTATTTTTCAAATGTTGAAAAGCAATAACTAACTAATAAGAAAGTTTTGTTGGGATGTACACCCTAAGAGAAAAAAAGAGTCACATTCCTGGTTAGATTTCCCACCTAATTAATCCTTAATATTTAGATTTGCTATCCTTAATGCTCTTGTTTAACCATATTCCTCAATTGTAAAAAAAAAAAAGGAATAATCAAAACATGTTTTTTCCATTTTAAAAAAGACAATATGAAATTTTCAAAATTCCATAAGTACACGTACAATTGCAAGATTAAAAAAATAATTTTAATAATTATCTGATTCTTTATTAACCTAATTATATAACCGGGAATATGATTATTTGCCCATCATAATACCACTCTTTTTTTTTTCTTCGAGATTCTGGAAATAAGTAACATACAATTTTAAGAGGCACTTATTAGAATGATTCCCAAACTCCCCTTACCGACTGAAAGATCTAATTAATTTTTTTTAAATCCAAATACACTTTGTAGACAAAAAAAAATACACTTTGTAAAGGAGACAATACTGTAAACTCATTTGCCAAGTGGCTGCAGAGGCTACACACCAAGCTGTTGTTTTTATTTCCCAAGTATCTTGTGGGTTAGGGAAAAAAAAAAAAAAAAGTCTTGTAAATAATAAAATAATCATTAGAATAATAATAAAAAGAAGAGGAAGAATTAAAAAAAAAAAAACACCAATGTTAGAAAAGGTTCGTTAAGGTAGTTTGCGAGGGGCTTCCGGATTCGCGGCTGTCCATGTTAGAGGTCACGGCTGTCACTACAGTGATAGTGGGATTGGTCAGGTCTGTTAAAGTGGTCGCAGTGCCGGGTGGACTGAGCGCGCCGCTGTCTGCTGAGGGCGGGGCCGGAAGCGACGTGCCATCAGCTTTATCAACACCCCCATTCTCCTGCCGCAAAAGGTTCCTTCTGAATTTGGCTCGTGCGTTTTGGAACCAAACCTGCAAACCAATCCCAATGGATTTCTTTACCGATGTTTATTTTTATACTTCTTTTTTTTTTCTCTCTCTCTTTCCTTTTTTTC
Source organism: Orcinus orca (assembly GCF_937001465.1). NCBI lineage: Eukaryota > Metazoa > Chordata > Mammalia > Artiodactyla > Delphinidae > Orcinus > Orcinus orca. The sequence continues at coordinate 28,500,376 of NC_064559.1, read as the reverse complement.
TTCTTCTTCTTTTTTTGGGGGGGATATCTTTCTCTTTTAAATATAATTGTTTATTTTTCTTGGGAAAGCAGGGCCTTTTTTTTTTTTTTTTTTTTTTTTTGCTTTCTTTTAAAACAGAGTAATTCCAGTAGGACTACGGACACCCTCTGAGCAGCACGTGTGCCCCCGCCCCAGCATTAACAATGCCGCTTGGGGGCTACGGATGCTTAAGTGGAGATACCGTGGGGAAATGAAGGCACAGAGGTGAAGAGGGGGAAACACACCCTGATTCCTCAACTACCGTCTTTTTGAGAATGAGGGCAGGCGAGGTCAGGGAATGGTTCACAAAGTAAGAATCACTCGCATGAAATGAACATCATTGAAACAGATTTCAGCCTATTCTTGAGTCTGACACATGGCAAGTATTACTTGCATAGGAAAAACCCCGAGGGCCACAGACTCCAAGCAACCGGAAACTGGCGGGTGGAATTTTAAATGCCTGCTATTTGTCACTGAAAAGTGTAAGAGCATCACAGGTGACCCACAGCAACCCACTATCATGTCTCTAGTTACATATTCTTACCATGATGAGTTTAGGAAAGCAGTTGGACAGCAGATCTCACTCCCGGTATTTAGTTGTGAAATATGGTTGGTTAAAATGGGAAAATACTTTCTCCAAGTGGTTGCCGAGACACTAACCATACTTGTGGCTTTTCAGGAGTTGACAAAAAGGGTCGTCTTGAATTTGGAAGCTCACAACAGGTAGTGAGGCTGCCAAGAGTGTGCTGAAGTAAGACAGCGCCAGCAGGTCCCCCCGCCAAGTCTGTGCACTGACCCTAATGTGAACGTTGTCTCCAAAGCCACAGCTTGCGCAGATAACGTCACCCGCGTTTGCAGAGCAGCTAGGCAAGCTGAACTGGCTTTGGTGCACCCGTCTGTCCATCTGCAGGGAGAATGTGGCTGCATCTTAGAAGACCCTGCGTCTCTCTTTGGGCAGTCTCCGGAAAGCCCCTGCAAAATCTCAGTACACTCTCTAGGGAGTTACCTAGAGTAACTGAGGGAGTTACCTGACAGGGTACCTCTCAGTACCCTCTAGGGAGCTAACTAAGGTAGACTAATGAGAAGCAGTACAGGAAATAGCCGTATCACTCCAAACAGGGAAGAGAACTATTTTTACTGCAAGGGGAAGATGTATACACAGCCAACGATGGAGGTTTCTTACCTGCAAAACTCTTTTGGTCAGGCCTGTTTTCTGAGCAAGCTGCTTGAGGTCCTTGGCGTCCGGGTTGTGGTTGATGGCAAAGTAGGATTTCATGGTCCGGAGCTGGTGATGCTTGAAGGAGGTGCGCATGCGCTTGGTCTTCTGCGAGGGCGGGTAAGGCTGCTGATCTCGGTCCAGATGGTCGGCCTCATTCTCGTTACAACCTGTTGCAGTCACAGTGGACAAACAGGGGCTCAGTGGAAAGTCCTGTGTTAGCTGAGAAGATGGCAGGTGGCATGATAATGTCACGACACGACAACAACGGTGGAAAAAGCTGTCGACCCAATTATGAGTGGGAGCCAGACAAAAGAAAGAGGTTAATTGCCCACGACCTCCAAACTAGTCTGTTCATGTGGACACACCCGAAGTTTAGGTAGAAGAAAAAGATTAGATAAATCCCCTCTTCGGCTTAATGGTTGCTAGAAAACCTTGAAAAGATGAATAAGCTCTAAGTGTGGGAGGGAGAGAAATATTCTCCAAGAGGGAAAAGAAAAAAACCCTTTTCTACTATATTTATGTGTATCAGCACACCACCGCTCCACACACAGTTTTTAGAGACTCCACGTTTTGTCTGTATTTGTGAGATAAGGTGTATTCTCTGAAGGCATGAAAGATACGCGAGCGAGTAATTTCAGCTCTCTCACATCTGAAGGTCTGGGAGAGCCCCCCAACGAAGGAAGAATCTGTGTTCCAATTTTTAGCCTTTTCTGCTAATCCTAGAACGTTTCCAGAAAAAGTTAAAAAGTGGCTGGACAAGGGAGAGAAGTTAGAAAATACAAATTTGCAGGATTCTTATGTAACCGTAGGAATATTATTTTTGAGGGCTTTTAGCTATAACTGCTTAGCGTAGGGCTAACCAGGATGAAAATAGTTTTCCCTTGGAGTTATTTTAGTAAATATTTCTGAAAGAGAAGGAGCGCAGACTTTTCTTCCCTCGGTTCATGCCTGCAGCGCACCCCACAGCTCCCAGTTCAGAGGCTCTGACGTCCCTCTAGGATCGTGGCCCCGTCTGCTCTGGCACGTGGTACGGAGGCGGGTTGAGCTGTGTCCCTGGCTGGCAGGGCAGAAGGAGGGCGGCATCACAACACCCCTTGCACAGCTCCCTCAACACTGAGGGCAAAACAACCCAGCCTTTGAAACATGCCTCAAAGTCCTTATCCCCAGGATGTAAAGATGTGCATTTAAGAGGTCATTTCCAATAACCTACTGGCTCTGCATAAGAAATATGATTACAAAATGAAAACATTTTGCTAAATATTTACTGATTCAGCCAACTTCGCAACTTAAAGGGCATGGCAGGGTTGGGTTTTTTTTCCCCTTTAAACCTTACTTCAGATGTTTATCTCATATATATTCACACTGATCATCGTGCATGTTAGTGCATTATAATAGAATATCTAAAGTCAACCTGGTCGTTTCCCTGGGGGAGATGGGGGGGAGAAACCTGAATCTTGAAAGAAGTAAGACATCTCTTACTATTACCTCTTTCATTCTGCTTGAGAAAATAGTATTTGCCTGCTATTCTCTGGTTACAATTACTTTTAAATTGTATATCAGTACAATTGTATATCAGTATATATACAGTATATATACAGAAACCCAGTAGTTTTATAGTCATCAACAAGAGTCAGCTGCATCACAAAATCCACTTAAGAAATTCTCCCTAATGTAACAAGACTAGGCATGGACTAATGTCTCCTTTGTTCATATTTCCATGAAATCCATAAAGAGGGCACACTTGGCAAAAGAGCAATTGAGTTCATGGAGAGAAAGGCTCTATCATGTTCACCATCGGGTCCTCTAAGTCATGCACAGGGCCAGGAGCTCAACGAGCATTCGATCAAGATTTTGAATCTTTGTTCGTCCGTAAAATCACGAGTGACTATAAATGCAAAGTCAAATCAACTTGAAATGGAATGCAAGTTAGATATATACGGCCAAATGTTGAACAGAGGCTCCTTAAACTCCACCAGAAAGGGTAACTTGTACCCAGAAATAAGAGAGAGAATATGCTTTACATTTTATCCTATTGCATCCCCGGGGAGAGATGTCAAGTTCAAATATTCTACAGAATTGCACTTTTGTATCCTCAGATGGATGAAACAGCATCGCATGACCGACTATAAAACTATACTTATCTCCAGTAAACTGAGCTATATTTCACAACCAGATTATAAATGAAGCCACACCAAAACAGTCAAAGAGGCACACCTTAGTCATTGGAGGCTTCTTCAAGTAAGATTTCAATTCTGTCATAGGTGAGTGATGTGTAACCCTTCCTGAATAGCACATTAAATGGAATATTACACTTGAGGTAGAACACTTAACTTGGTACGTAAGTAATGCCCTTAACCATCCACCCCCACCCAAGTTATTATTTCTTAGAAAGGGGTTTGATTCCTATCCTAACTATATACTCATTAGTCTTTAAAATGAAGTTTATGAAAAACATTATAGACAGGTTTGATAAAATTGCTTCTCTGAATATGCATTCTATATCCATTATTGCTGATTAAGAACTCAGCAGAGAATTATAGTGTATTAAACACAATTATGGGACTTGTTTTCACATAGAATACAATTCACTGTGCAAAAAGATTGTTAGCTCTTTATTAAACTGTTATTAATATAAACAGATAAACTGTGTGATCAGTTATATTATGTGAACTAATAGAGCAACCTATGTCATCTACAGAGTAACGCAGTGCATTGGCCTAAGTTACGTGTGTTTACTATGAATGCCTCACATAAACTTGCAAGTGATTGCGTTTCCCCAGGGTCTACTTTTAAAGCTACAGGGGTTTTCTTCCCCCCGAATTATGAGAAGATATGATAAATCTCTTAAGACTGTCTTAAACATACACCTGTAAGTACACATCTGGCACTATAAAGTTAATTAGAAGATCTAAATATTTTATTCTCCGGTCAATTATGGAATGGTCCCCTATCCTGAAGTGAGTTTCTATTCTGCAGGTGTGTAACCTTCTGAAAACTGATCCCTGGGAGACCACTAGGGGTCAGTGCCAGGCAAATTTAACGACTGCAAGCAGCTTTTGAAGTTTGGAAGCCAATAAAGACCCTAAGGAGGGAGACTCGGCGAAGTGGCAAAAATTTAGTCTCTCAATTAATGTTAAATTACCCAAACAAGAGCTACCTGCCCCAGACTAAATCCTCTTCTCACCCTGGAGGGCTGCATTTCAATCCAGCACCCCAGATAAACTTTCCAGGTCTCTTTCTAAAATATCTGCCTGATATCTGTACAAAGAGCTACAAACTACATCAGGAAGAGTCTCATGAAAAGGCGTTTGCCTTATGTCGAGCACTCGCTGATCTTTGCCAAGCTTCCCATCTCTGGAAGTCTGAATCATAAACATATTCTGTGTACATGTGTTTGAAAATATATCAGTGTATAAATTAGATGTGTTTAGTATCAACATTAGTCTTTTCTGAGATTTACACTTAAGCAGAGATGGCTCCAAAGAAAGCTAAAATAATGAGCTAAAACCGCGGGTCCATTTTACTGTCTGCCCTTTAACGTGTTTTTAATGCACTGAAGTGTTTCTTTGGCTAGTCTTATAATAACAAACTGACATTGGATTCATAAACTTTTTTTTAATGGCAGATTGATTTCTGGTCAGGCATCTTTAACCCAATTTCTCTAGATCATTTTCACCTGATCTTAACTCTATGCTATTTGCTCGTATCTGGGAAAAGTCCAGAAGGGAGGAGACGGATGTTAATTAAGAGGCCCCGGCTCTGCAGTGGTGTGATCTACAAACTCCCTGGGGTCAGGGAGGCCCCTCCCTTACTTTTCCCTCCTTGATGAAGGAGAGCACCAACTTTCTCCATAACCTTGTAGCAGCGCTAATTTGCAAACTGAAGGCCTAAGTGGAAAGAGATTTTCGTTCTTTCTGAGAAATAAATGTGTACTCTCTAGCTCTCCTCGGAGAAGCACAATTTTCTTGACCCTAAAGCTCTGTGGATATTTCTCACGTAAAGTAAGATCAAGGCGAAATCAAACGTAGCTAATTAGGTTAAATAAACAAGCGAAAGCCCAGGCTTTTGCCACCTTTGGCTAGAAATCTCCCCACACTTCTGGACCTTCTCTGGGCTGAGGGCTTCCCTGCCTCCAAAAGCCTAGCTAGTTTCTCTCTCTCTCTCTCTCTCTCTCTCTCTCTCTGTCAATCTCTCTCACTCTAATTAGGGCATTAGGGCCTTGGTCTGTGGCTGGAGATTCCGATGTCATCTTCTATTAACAGAGAACAATTAGTGCCCTGCCCAGCCTGCCCCGGGGACCACGCATCAAAGGAGCCCAAGTAAGCGCGCTGGGCACCGTGGCCCCAAACCAGAGCCCCAGCCTCGGGCACAGCAAGGGCAGTGCGCAGCCCGACCTCCGGCGGGGGGTTGGCAAAACCCAGGGGTGCGCCCGCTGTGCGACACCAACCCAGCCGGTCAGGGTCTCAGCCGGCAGCCGGCCCTCCGCCTCTGCCCAGTGACCCGGGCTTGAACCCCCTGGGACCAGTACAGTCACGCTGGGTCCCCGCTCCTTGGGACACCACCCGCTGCGCCTTTTCTGTGAAAACCTCCCTAGAACCAGGAGGAAGCCGAGGAGAGAGCTGGGCAGAGCCCACTCAGCCTGCGGGGACCCTGAAAGCTGTGGGCCCGAGCAGGACTCCAGATTCCTCTAGCACACACTGGCTGTGTGACCCTGGGCAAGTCACTTATCTGACGGGACAGTGTCCCTTTACCATTGAGCCACAGTGGCTCACACACCACACCAGGCACGTGGGAACTGGAAGAGAAAAACAGGCAAGATCCGTGCTCTGGGCGCCCACCCTTTGGCTGGCATCTGGGTGCTCATGGTAACAGACAGGGGTTGCCACTATGAGGTCCCCAAGGTCCTTCCCAATAGAATGGACTCCCCTGGCCTGAGTCTCCTGCCTGCTGAGGTTTCCATCTGGGGCCAGGCCAGGGGACAGGGCGTCAGAGCAGCTAAACCAACCCTTAGGTTGCCCCAAAGTTATCCTAGGGCTTTCTGGAACCTCTTTTCCAGTGGCTGGGACTCACCGGAAGAGCTTCCATCCCTCTTGGAGTTAGACTGTGGTCCTCAGGGCCTGTCACCATCCTCACCTGGGGGATGGCAGGTGAGGGCGGGCTACCAACAATGAGAAACCGGTGAGTGAGAGAGATTGATGAATGATAACGTGTGCCCCTCCCAAAGCAAGGAGGAAAGCGTGCTCTCTGGCCTGTTGCCTGCATTTTGTTTTGAATTAAGAGAGAAAGCTGGAGGAGGACAGAAGAGCAGCCTGTGACACCACTAAGCCTCCTCAGAGGGCCTGACCTGGAGGTTCTTCCAGTCTTCAGGGCGGTCTGGGTGTCTGGATGGTTTATCCCGCAGGGAAGGAGCTGGCTGGATGGGTCCCCTGACCCAGGGAAGGAGCAGGCCAGCTCAGCTGTGGAGAGTGACTCCCGCCCCTACAGCTGCTTTTCACCAAGATCAGGGATTTGGTTTTTCAACACTCTTGCCAACTGTTTCCCTGATTAACTCTGGGCTGGTGACCACAGCCTCTGCCCTTTCTAGACAGGCTGGGGTTGGGCTCTAAAGACTTTTTTTTTTTTTTTCTTTTTTAGTATTTAGGGAAACCTCTTCCAGGATCTATAATTTGGCCTCCACTCAGGAATTGCCCTGGGGCTGTTTTGCTCCAACTGGGAGCCAGAAACTAATGGGCTCATTAACTAATGGGCAACAAGGATTTGGCCTGGCCTGTTTGGGGGGAAGGCATTGCAGCCTTATGAATGTGTTTTCTGCCCCAAACTACAGAAAGCTCTCTCTCACCTGTTCTCCCTCTCCCTCCCCCTCTTCTCTCCCTCTTTCCCTCTCTCCACCTCTCCCTTCTTTCTGAGTGAAAGGGAGCTGTAGTGAGAAAAGGGTCGTGCTAAGGAAAGCAGGGTCTTGCAGCCAGGTCTCGGACGGGAAGGAGCTGGATAGAATTCTCCTCTGAGCAGAGGAGGTTAGGGCTACAGGGGCACTGGGGAGGGGCTGGGCGCCCACCTGAGTTGTAACTGACGATGTCCACCCCCAGCGCGGGGCTCTTCCGCTTCCGGGGCCGCCCCTTCTGCACGGTGCCAGCGCCGTTGAAGTAAGGCAGGGCCAAGCCGCCGCTCTTGGCTGCCAGCTCGGTGTAGCTCAGCTGAGGTGGATACTCCCCTTGCAAGAGGGTCTCGAAGTGGGCACGACAGTACACCAGGCTGTCCTTCATGCCAAAATGATCGCCCGTGGTCAGGGTTTTGTTGCAGGTGGAGCAGGTGAAACAGCTCAGGTGGTAGACGGAGTCTCGGGCGCGCATGACCATCTCGGAGGCGGAGATGCCAAGGTGGCAGCGGGCACATCTCTGCACAGAGAACCTTCTGGAAGGAAACAGTCGAGTCAGGGCGCTGGTGGAGGCAAAGGCAGGGCCACCTCCCACTGTGACACCTGGGGCATGGTCAGCAGTGGCCCAAGACTGAGACCTGGGAGGGGTCCGGGAGCGGAGGACCCACGCCCACTTGGACATTAATTTTATTTGCTCATTGACCTGCTCTGGTGAACAAGACAAAGAACCCTTGCATTAAACTCAGAAGAATCGGGTAACTGATCCTCCGTTTTCTTCTCTGTAAAGTGAAAATTTTAAAAAGCAAAAACAAAACCAAAACCAAACCCTGCTAACTGGCTAAACTGGCTAACTCACAACACTATGTTAAGAATATTACATTGCGATGTCAAGTGAAAACGTTTCCTCGATTACAAAACATACAAACGAAGGGTGTTACTATTTATGGAAGCGTGAGCGTGCCTGAAAGCATTCAGACACGGCCCTGGAAGAAAAAGGACAGTTTTGCAGAGGGAAGCTAATTCTTTTTTAACCACTTTTCTCGCCTCAGCCGAGAGCGGAGTCGAGTCCCTGCACAACACTCGCGTCCCCAGTCCAAAAGCAGACCTGGGAAGAATCAATAAACAAGCTGCCGGCGACTTGACTCTCCGGCGTCTCTCGAGGCTGGCGGGCAGGTTCCTACCAGCGGGAACGGCATCTCGGAACTGAGAGGCCTGGGTTTCGGCGACAGCGATCACTCCTTTTCATGGTCCTTTACGTGAGTTCCCCCCGCCGCCCCCCCGCGAAAACCTGCCACCAGTTGCTGCTGCCCCGGCCACCAGTTGAGTTCCAAGGCACGGGCCTTGCTTAGTTCGTAGTAAACGGAAAAAAAAAAAAAAAAAAACCGCTTTCGTCTCGGTGGACCGAGAAACGTTCATTTACCCTTCCGAGATTTGCCCAATCCCCTCGGCCGAGCTGCCAAGCGCCCCCTGAGCGGGATAGTCGCTGATCAAGCTCTGGACCTTGGGTGCCCCCGTCCGCGCGCATCCTCCCCGCGCGTCTGGCGGGGATGGGGATGCTGCAGCTTGAAGGCGCACGCGGTGGGCTTCTCTGGTCTGGGGACTGGTAAGAGTACCCCCAAGGGACCAAAGGCTGGGGACAGGGAGGGGACTCCGGGGCTCGGGTAGGTGACCCCTCCAGGTGTGCCAGGGCATAAGGGATAGGGGTGGGAATACCTGTAGTAGTCCTCCTTGCAGTAAATGCTACCGTCCTTGGCGAAGCAGGTGAGCTCGGACTCGAGGGCCAGCTTACATTCACAGCATTTCAGGCACCTCAGGTGCCACTGCTTGTCCACGGCCAGCAGGTAGTACCTGTCGGCTATCTTGCCCCCGCAGCCGGCGCACAGGGCGGGCTTCTCAGGGCTCAACGGAGGCATCCCCTGCAAGGAAGCGCGCGCGGCGTCAGGAGGGCGCGCGGGGCCGCCCCACGCGGGTACCCTTCGCGGCGCCAGCCCTCGGCCTCGGCGAGCGCCGCAAGGTCAGGGGCCCCTGCGCAGAAACATTTGCAGTTTTTCCCTCTGCGACTCGCACGCTTTCTACTGCGTCCGCCTGAACGCGGCGTCCGCGTCCTTCCCGGACTTAACCTAAAAACACGCGCCGGCCACCTAGAGCCTGTTTCGAAAGGGCTAGGAGCGCACGGACTATAGTTTGGTGGATGTTTCCAAACTCGAATAATTAAAAGTTAAAAATTGTGGGTTCCGGTGCGCACGAAATAAAACAACGGAAATTGTTATTGGAGAATGGAAAGGCGATCTGAACAAGCACATACTATTTTTTCAACAAATACTATTACATTGCTATTTCTCTAAATCCTTATAAGCAACGTTGAAATTAAAAGGAAGGGAGAGGTTTTTATACTGGTGCTCATAATTTGGTCGACATTGTTTTGATAGGGATGTATTTGACAGATCTTGCTGTTCTCCAATCTTAAGGGTTATTGGTCCTTCCCCTAGTAAGGGTGTACCGTGCCTGTTCCCGGGGAGGGTCCGTTATCCCCTCTGCACGGGCCCTCTTTCCCTGGCATCAACATACCCAGGAGATCTTTGTCCTGAAAATCTTTTTAATGCCCAAATTAAGCTTCCCGCCTGCGTCCCCACGACACAGCAAGGATGGGGACACCTCGCCTTAACAAGCGCAGCCCCGCTGTGAAATTCGGGTTTGGATTACTGCTTTTTGTTTTTAAACAGGGTAGCCACAAAAGGGGGAAAAATAGAAGTTAACCGCTGTACATTTCCCTCAGGACTAGCAGAAATGGGTTGGACTTCCCCCACGAAACTCTGGCGGGCCTGGAAAAGTAAAGTTTCGCCCTTTATTCAGACAACGGCCTGCATTGAATTCATTTTGCAAATGTAGAAACATCCACCAACGCGGCTACTTGGTGGACCCAAAATACCGCTGACCCGCCCAGGGCAGTCTACCGACTTAGTTTGAGCCACAATTCCCGGTGTGATGCCTGAGGATCTACACAGCTATGTTCGGCTGAAATCATTTCCGGAGACTTTCGTAGTTTCCCTCCTCCGGCTCGTAAGTGGGAAAGGCGAGCACATAGATTATTCATTGGTTTTCTTTATTAAGCTGGCATGACTTTTATCCTACGTATGTAATCGACAGAGGTGGTCGATCACAGCGTTTAAGGGTTGGAAAGTTCTCGCTCTTGGGCTAGGTGCCCCACTCCTCCGGATTTTCTATTAGAGTCCCCTGCACACCATACCCGCCCGGCCCGAGAGCTGAGCGCAGTCCTGTCTCACTCAAAGGGCCCAGATGAGCTGCCAGAGACCCCGAAACTCGCGGGGTTTGAAGGTTCCACGTTCCGAGCATCCGGAGAGCTGGAGGGAGCCCAGTCGCATTCTAGTCCGCGCCAAATGTCCGGTCACCAGACCCAGGGACTAGAGTCACCAGGCTTCAGCTCGGCCCGGACGCTCGGCCGCGCGCCGGCAGCCCGTGGCCCGCACCAGCTCGCCCTCCGGCCGCCGATCCTCGCCGGGGAGGGGCCCGGGAATCTGAGGTCCGGAGGAGAGGACGTCCTCATCCTCTCGCGCCCGGTTCTCCCTGCTTTCCCGGGACCAGCTGCAGCAGAGGGGAGCGAGCTCGGGGTGTCAGGAGCGTAGACAATTCAAATCGGAAAAGAGCCCTTTCTTACCCTGTAGCCAGGCGGACCAGAGATAAGCCACCCGCCAACCTGGAGCGGACGCCCCCACGAGCCGCCATCCTCGGTCGGCCGCCGGGGAGGCTCGGCTCGGCTGCCCCGCGCGCGCACGGGCGCCCGGCTCCCGCCGGCGCCGGCCCTTCCTTACCGCGTCGCGGCCGTTGAGCTGGGCGCCTTTGGCCAGGCGGGCCTCGGTCTTGGATCTGCGCTCCATCTCCTCCATGATGCCTTGGATGTGGCCTCCGGAGATCCCGTGGAAGAGCATGGCTGGGGGGCGGAAAGGACACGAGTTGTCTTCTGCTCGGCACCCCACTATTTCCATATACACACTCCCGTGGCTCTCAGCTCATCCGAGGGAAGGAGAAGCAGGGACCGCAGAGGCGGCGCGATGGGGGGCTGCGGAGACGCTCGGGGACAGAGGGCGAGGGGGCGAGAGGGAAGAAGAAAGAAAGAGGCAGACGGAGTGGAAATTGGTCTGCTCGGAAAGGAAAAAAGAAGAAGGGGGGAGAAAAAGCCCCAGCGGCTCCCTGAAGGAGATGTGCGGAAAACAAACAAACACGGGCGGAGGGGAAAGGAGGCGAAGGCTAGAGAATCTTACTGCTCTGAGAGATCGAGTTACTAATGGGAAACAACTGCAGCGGGGGGAGGAAAACAAAATCTGGTGAAGAAAGAAAATAGTTTTGAACACAAAGAAAGAAAAAGAAGTGCTATTTTCAGCGGTCCCTGGCTGCTTGCAAGTTCCCAGTGCCTGTAGGTTGGGTTGGGGACTGCTCCTGCCGCCGGAGCTGTGTCCAATTTGTTAAGAGACTAAAGCCAGCCCATTTTTGATAATTTAGTAGGAGGAGTTCTCTCCCCGGAGCTGCCACGGATTTTTATTCAGACAACAAAGACCTGTCATACTCCTCTCAACCCCCTGGTGATGGACAAGTGGGGACAAACATGGGGGGGGGTAGGGGGGAGGCAGTAGGAGGGGGCATTTACTTCCCCCCAACACACACACACACACACACACACACACACACACACACACACACCCTTCCAAGAGTTCCCAGCAATCACGTTTTAAAGGGAAAAAGGAGCCCTTATTGTCCCCGCCCTGGCGCAGAAGGCAGAGAGACGGCCTGTTTGGTCCAAGTTCAAGATCAGACCCCGGCTCAAGATATGCAGAATGTCAGCTCCCACCTTTAGGTTTCCTCCTTGTGGACTTTCTGGTCCCCAGCTTATGGGAACCCCAAATAAGTAAATATTGAACAGACATTCCTGTCCTCCCCATCCCCTCTTCCTCAATTCACTTTTTAAAAGTAAGTTGCTTCACCTGCCCGAGGGCTTCCGACCCCAGCAGGCACTGAAGGAACCCCCAAAGCGAAAAGGAGCTAGAAGAGCCTATGTATCTGGAGTTTACTTCTGGCAAAAAGATTCTTCTTTGACAAATCAGTGTAGGGGAAAGGCCGTGGGCTTGGAGACGTGATGTGCAACTGAACCGTGACCACAGGGGGATGTAGTCTCTCACCCAGTTCAGGTTTGGAGGGAAACCGATGGCGAGTCCCGTGTCCCGTATGAAACTTGTCAATGTGGGCAGCAACTCGGGGACTCGCGCGAACTTGGCGCCGCCCCCCGGGACCGGGCGCGCGTCCCACTGCCCCGGCTGGACTGGGGGCTTGTAATCTAGACGCGCCACACATTTAGGAGGATGTGAAGGGGGCTTCTCGCCGTGGAGGAGGGGAAGGTGAGAGCCGACAGGCAGAATGGCAGCCCCGCGCCTCACAAGAGGCAGGATTGTTCTGTCTCCCTCTGTTCCCGTGAGCGGCGGCCCCTCCTCGGCCCTATTAAAAAGTGTCCACAATACTCTGATATTGTCGATTCATTCAAACCACCAGAAGCCCCCTAGGGGCCCGAAGCGGAGAGCGGGGGCGGCAGGAACCGACCCAGCTCTGAGCCGAGAGGAGGAAGCCCCGGCTGCGCTCTGCTCTGCGCCGCGCCGTCCTCCCTCTGGCCGCCTGTTTCCCACCGCGTCCCGTCGGCTTTCCCGGGACCGCCCGTTTCTCCCCGGCACGTCCCGGACACCTGGAGGAGTCCCCTGGTGGCGCATTCGCTTCCCTCGGGAGGAGCCCGACATGGAACGGTGGCCAAATCTAGAAAGATAGAGGGAGAGAGGGAAGAAGAGAGGGAGGGAGGGAGGGAGGAGGGAAGGAAAGAAGGAAGGGAGGGAGGGAGGGAGGGAGGGAGGGAGAAAGGAAGATCATGGGGGAGGAAGGAAATGAGAGAGGGAGTCGAAAGGAAAGGAAGGAAGAGAAGAATGGTGCAGATCCTGACTTCCTGCCCCAAAGCATCACCTTCTGAAGCTGCTGGAGTCACCTGTACCACGAAACCCAAGACTCCACTGCTTCCCCCTTACTCTTTTCTCTGGGTCAAAAATAATGTTATTTGCAGACTGGACGCTGTTACGGTCCTCCGGGTGCCAGAATACAGCTCATAAAACACAATTTCACACAGAAATGAAGCCAATCAAGTGAACTAAGCTGGAGACCTCCCCTCACTTTGGCAGCCCTACTGGACAGCAGGGCTGCTATTTACTGTAAGTAATGTAATTAGCCCCTTTGGATGGAAATCAATGAGCTTTTCAAACCCACGTGCACAAACGCTGAGGCTGGGGGCAGCAGCCCTTTCAGAGACAGCAGGTCCTCTCACAAAGGGGCAGACTGCCTTCCCACAAGGCGGTGACTGGGACTGGGGAGGGGGGGGGTAGGAAGAGGAGGGGTCTTTGAGAAGAACATCAGTCAATTAACCCAAGGAGGCTCCAAGGAAAAAGTAAATATGGGACCTCAATCCAGGGACCCGCTTTGTCTAGTTTCTAGGCTAACTCCCCCTGCCGCCGCCCCCCCCCCATGTGGATGTTCAGAAGTGGGTTTGGCTATTGTTGGATTTCGGTCCTGCTCAGCAAAAACAACAAAGAACCCAAGAACACCACTGCCTCCTTGCAAGGGCTGAAACTTCGGAGACTTCATTAAGTGAGACCTTAACAAACAACTCCAAGAAAAAGCCAGAACTTTGTGAAGTCTCCAGGGAAGCCAGGCACAGAAGTCCTGTGAGCCCACCAATCCTTCGGTCCTTCCTTCAGCCGCTGCACACAGATTTGTTCATTGTGAATCGGGTACAGGCAAGGCAGAGGACCTCCTGCCATCAGCTTCCAGGTTGGAGCCCAGCTATCCCTGCTTTTTCTTATAAAACTCGGGTTGCAAGTTCCTGTGCCGGGTGGGATTTGCTACTTCCCATAAAGATGAGAACTGCTAGGATTCTTCCTTCTCAGCCAGTGCAGAGAGCTAGGGGTGGGGCAGGGGGGCTGTTGGAGTTCGGGAGGTCCTCCTTAGTTCTGGGGAGATCGGAAATCCCTCCCCATTGTTCCAGCCCTGTCTCCTCTCACAGTTCCTGAAAAAGGAAGCCCATGGGAGCGGAGGATATTTTCTCCAAGAATTGGGCGCGTGCCCTGGGACGTCCTAACATTTTTGTCTTGCAGCCTCGGGGAGATGGCCTAAGAGTGTCCCCCAGCCCACCACCCTCAAAGCACTTTAAGGAGAGCATCTTGGTGGCTCTGCCTTCTTTCCTGTCTCCAGAAGAGCTGCTGGGGCCCCGGGCCCGCCGAATGACCCTCAAGTGCTCCGCACCCGCCAGTTCCTGGGGCTGAGTCCCCGCATCTCTCAATGGGACAGGTGCAGGGACCCCTACCCCCGCGGCCCGGAGGGGCATCTCGAGTCTCCCCTCTAAACTCAAAGCTCTATTTGGAGCAGGGCGGCAGAACCTTGGCCAGGGACTGCCCTCCGTCACGACGGAGCCCACTTCGTCCGCTCTTGCCTTTCTGCTCCACCAGCCACCCAGCCACTTACAGCGGCCGCTTTGAGGAAAGCGGGCGGCTAGGATCGGGGGCAGAGGAGTTGGGATTGAGGGTCAGGGCCTCGGAATCTCCGCTAGGGCGGCAGCCTGGTCCCGGGTTCCCACTCCCTCCCCAGAGGGGTGGAGAGGGAAGCAAAGGGAACGCGCGGCTTGATCAAGCGGCAACGGAGGCTTTAGGGTCCCAAGGGGAAACCCTGCCTCGACTGAGAGAATAAGCGACTCAAGGTCTCTTCAGACCTGAATTTTGGAGGCCAAGATCCTGTGCCCCGAGCTTGCCCTTAAAAGGGCAGAGGTCGCCTTTCCGCCTGACCCAATTAAGCTAGTTGAGGCGCCTCCTTGGTCTGAAAGGTGCAGCTCTTGGAGCGGTGTCCGTCTTTGGGCGCCGTCCTGAGCATCCCAGGGTCCGGGAGAGTCGGCGCCGTCCTGGGGCTTGGAGCCCCGCAACCAGCCCTGGATGCCTCGGGGTCTGCGCTGGGCGGGAGGCCAGAGCATAGCCCGGAGGCAAGCCGGCCCTTCTCCGTCCGTGGGCGCAGGGAAACTCTGTGTACACCGAGGGTGGCCGATCCAGACTGGCGCCGCCGCCAGGGCCCCCCTCGGATTCAGTCCTACTAGGAGGGCGGCCTCCCCCCAGCCGGGATGGGAACGGGCTGAGAGGCGCCGGGGTGCGCGAGCTCCAGCGCGAGGAGAGGGAGCCCCGCGGGCGGGCCGCTGCGCACCTCAGCCGGGAGCCCGTTCCGCGCGGTCGGCGCGCCGGGCCCTGCCCTCGGGTGCGCCCTATGTCCACGCATCCCCCTAGCCCCGCGAGGCCTCCGGCCCGCTGCGCGCTCCCTTCAAACCTCTGCCTCCAACGCCCCTGGGTTCTTCTGCAAGGGACGGCCGGCCGGTGGCGGAGACTGCGCTTCTGAAATCTGAAGGTCTTTTACCTGGGGTTTGCCGCGCGGCGGGCCCGCAGCAGCCGCAGGAATAAAGGGAGCCTCCCCCCGCCCCTTGCCACCCCCGCGTCCGCGGAGATCGCCCGCAGAAACGGCTACGCGCGGGTCAGGTTGAGCCAACAGAGGGGGTGAAACCAGTTTCCAGTTAAGCCCTAATGGGTGGGAAGCGACGTCTTCCTGCCCCCGTCCCCGCCCCATCCCTTCCAGTGAGGAGACGCCCCCAGCAGCTCCGCGAGGGACCCGGCGCGCATCCCTCGCGCCCGGACACCTCGCGGCTTAGTGGCACCGTGACCTCCGCCCCCAGCGCCTCCGCCCTGAGTAACTCAGACCTTCGAGAGAAAGGCAAGAGGAGGGGAACGCGGATTTCAGGAATGCTGTCAGGAGACTCGGAACGAGACCATGTATATTAGAGCCTACGGTTCGCGGTTTAATTTCTAAGACAAACACAAACCCCTGTTCTTCCCACCCGGTGAAGGCGTGCACACGCGCGTGCACACACACACTCACACACCCGCACAATATATGCTCCGGCCTAAGAGAAAGGGCAAGAGAAAGAGCCTGGCGTGTAACTCACCTGCCTCTAGAGTGGTGCCGTTCAGCATTCTGAGAGCTGGCGTGGGTCACTCAGCGATGGTGGCTGCACCGCGGAGAAACGAGCGCATCAGCTCCGAGGTGCGGCCCGGGGCTCCGAGCGCCTCCCACCCCCGGGGGGCGCGTCCCATCTGCTCCTCCCGCCGCGGCCTCGGGTACCGAGAGGCCTCGAGGGAAGCCGGGTAGCCTCCGGTAGGTGCCCGGGGCGCTCCCGGGAGCCGGGTGGTCGGGCTCACGCCGAGGGCGGAAAACTGCTCCGGACAGACAACCCCCATCGGGATCTTACCTTGAGGTCCAGACGTTCCCGCCCAAGAACCCGGTCCTCGGCGAGGGAGGGCGGGAGGCGGCGGCCAGAGGTGCGAGCCAGTCCCCAGATCTCGCCAAAGGGTCCTCTGTTAATCCAAATAAAAAAGTCAACCGGTGGCTGGGTGGGTGGATGGTTCTCTCTCCCTCTCTCTCTCTCTCTCTCTCTCTCTCTCTCTCTCTCTCTCTCTCTCTCTCTCCCTCTCTCTCTCCCCCGCCGTCGGAATTGACCCGAATCCCTCACCTCTGACCCGCAGCTCCCTCCACCTGTCTTTTATTTTCTATTTATGCTTCCAGACCGGGAAGAGGAGGAGAAAGGGGTGGGCAGAGGACACAGACGCGGACCAGTGCAGGGAGACAAGCTCCGAGGCTGCGTTCAGCCCTTCCAGCCTCTCAGTAATCAGGGAAGGTGTTAATGGAGGACTCGGCCGTTTGGGAACCTCATAAAGCCGAGAGCATCATGAGCCTTGGGCGCAGCGGGAGGGCTGGAGTCCCGCGGAGCGCCCTGGGCTCCCGGGTCTCCATCCGGCCCTGGCCTTCCAGGTGCTGCTACCTCAAAGATGCTGCTGCCAGCTGGTGCCTGCATAGACGGTGAGCGGGCGGTAGCTCCTGCAGGGAGCTGGGCTAAGCCACTGATTGCTCACCCGTCACCTCCCCGCCTTTCCCTCGCCGTCCTCCCTTTCCTCTCTGCGCTCCCGGGCTTGGCGCCAGCAACCCAGCACTTTGGGGTGCGTTCTGCGCTCGAGGGTGGCGTTCTCGGCCGGGTCAGCGCGAGGGCCCGAGGTATCTCTGCAGCCCGGCTCTGGCTAGGAGGCGGGGATGGAGATCCAGCCGGGAGAAAACTAACTCAAACCCTGGGAAACGAGAGTTCGCGGGGGCACAGACAGACTCCCGCACCTGGACGGGACGGGGGCCCGGTTACCTGGTCTCGGCTTCCCGAGGGGCTGCGTCGCCCCAGCAACCAGGGGCGCAGTCAGGCCGCGGGGAACGGAGAGAGAACCGGGAAGCCTGGCCTCTGGCCAATTATTTACCTACTCGCCCACCCTGTGCGCCCCTCGCGCTCAGAGATGGGGGCGGGGGGATCTCTGGGAGGCTCCAGCGCGGATGCGGAAGGGGTGTGAGCAGAGAGACTGGCCGCTCCACGGTGCGGGTCCGGGTGGGGCTGCCGCGTTCCCTTCCTGCCCCTCCACCCCTGGGCTACAGCAGGGGCTCCTCCGCAGGGCGCGGGCCGAGCGCGCAGGGGGTTGGGGGATCCCGCACATCAGCGAGCCGCAGGAGACCACTGCCCGGGATGGGGGCCCGTGGGACTGTGCAGGGGTAGACCCACCCCTTCGCCCGCCCCGCAAGCTCTGCCCACAGCTTAGGGCTGGCAAGGGATCCAGCAGGAGCCGCGAATCAAAGCCCTCAGGCTTTCTCTTTCCGTCCCACGTCCCGGAATGTAGCTCAGAGCACCCCGGTAGAGTCCCTCTTTCTACCGGAACCCTTGGTTGCACTTAGCCAGTCCCACCAGCCAACTATTCCTACTAGTTTACCTTCTAAGTTCCCCTCACCCCCGACTTTCCCCTTCCCAACCCGTCCTCTTTAGCTCTTTCTGTCCTCGAGAATCCCCCCTATCTCGGTTCGTGTTCCCAGCCAGGGAGCGGACAAGCCTCCCAGGTTCAGCTCCTCCGCTTGCTGCCTAGGCCGTCGAATGGATGGACGGCGACACCGACCCGAAGACCTTCAGTTGCTCCCGCTCATCTGTGTCCAAAGCAGTGGGTTTAATCCTCTTTGGGGTCACGAACCGTTTTAGGTATTTGATAAAAACATGCATTCTACACACACACACACACACACACACACACACACACACACACACACACACAGAGGCAGAGGTGCGCGTGCGCGCACTGAAGCGCACACAGAAGCTCACACTTCAGAATACAAATTTCGGACGGGAAGATGCTATCGCCGGAAATCTTCCAATCCTCCCAGAGCCCATGATTCTGAGTTTTTACTCTCTTTTACACCCACGGTCTCAGGAGGATGGTGGGGCGTAAGGAGGTTCTGGGCCAGGAGCCCGACCTGGAAGCCGTTTGTAGGGGCGAGGATCAGCCAGTGCGGGGCTTGGGCGCTCTGCAGGGCATCCCGCGGGCCTGGGTGGGCAAGAGTCAGTTGCGAGTTCTTCCACGACATTTTCTCAGAGATCGAGCTCTCCAGAGGCGCGCAAGAGGGTGCCAACACACACACCCCCGCCACACACACACACACACACACACACACACTTAAACATCTTTCTTTTTTTCCTGAGGGAGGGGATACTTCTGGCACCCAGAAGTACCTTTTAATTGTTGCAGGGTAGTAAAAAAGAGCACCGAGTTTTAATCCTCCTTCACGGTCAGACGTCCCGTCCACAACTCAAGCCTTTGCTCGAATGTAAAGAAAATGAAAAGGCAGGTGTTGACAGGCAGTGGGCAGGTGGGGGGAGGGGGGCTCCTTCGGGGAAAGGCGGGGACCGTGAGGCCTCAAAGTGCTCAGGGGAAGGCGACATGCCGATGGCCGTTTGCCAGGTCGTGGGCCCCCTTCCCCAGCCTTGTCTGGAGACCCCGCTGGCCTCCGGCGGTGGATACGGGCGCGCGGGAAAGACTTGCGGTCGCCTTAGGACACGGCGCCCTGCGGGGAACAAAGACCCGCGCCGCGTCCGGGGAGCATCCCCCCTTCTCCAGGCCCTTCTGGTCCAAAGACACCCACACCGGTGTGGGAGCCCCAGGTTGCCCTGGGGGGGGGCGGGAAAGCCTTTCCCTTCCTTGCTCTGCAAAATCGATGGGGTCGGTGTGGCTTTTGGAAGAGGGGGGAATGTGCACGTAATCCACCTGCTGGGAGAAGGGCCCAGGGCAGGGCCTTCCCCGCGAAAGGAAGAACCACCACGGCAGGAACGTATCCCCGCCCTCCACCCCGCTAAACACCGCACAAGACCCCCCAGCTTCCCCTTGGGTCTTTCAGTATTAGAAACAATCTAGAAATCAATCTCCCTTGATTTATGGTGCCTGCCTTGCGGCGGCAGGACTCTGCAAAAACCTTAAAAGTGGAGTAGCAGCGGAGTTGATTTAAACTGGGAAGTCTATTTCTCGGTATTTGTACACACACCCACCCAGTAAGAAACCTAACTTTTTACTTTACAAGGTGCGAATACAATAGAACCTGAAGTTCTTGCAGCGAGGCCCATTTATGTGGCCGTATTGTGTGTAATGTGGGAGCACCCGCCGCTGCCATCCCCGACGTGTGGTTCACGAGCATCTACCCAGAACCGCGGCCGAGAACTTCAGACCTCGGCTCCCCGGCTCCAGAGGCAGGAAAGAGTAAGAGCGTCCCCCTCCCCGCCCACACCCCAGCGGCGGCTCCTCGGCTGTTGTCGCCAGGAAGCCTAGAAGTTCTGCCAGGAAGAGTCACAAAGTCCCACGCAAGGGTCCTCCCGTCTTAGGCCAGTTCGGCACTGCAGGAGCTGCACTGGGAGAAGGAAAGAGCTGCCTCTAGGAGGGAGGCATCCCTTACCTTATTCCCATCTGCCAAGGGGCTTTCTCAAAACACTGCCTTAGGAGGGGGCGGGGACTGGGGGGGAGCCTCAAAGTGAACTTGCAAAAAGCAAATAGAACTCTTCTCTTTGCTTTCCTCCTCCTCTTGTGTCTCCAGAAAGTTGGCCTTCTCCACTCCATTTCCTTCTGGTCTTCCTCTTGGGACTGCTGAAGAACGCCCCATACAGCTCCCACCCAGAAGATGTCTGTGGTAATCTTCAAGTCTAGTGGGAAACGTGGAGCTAGCTGGCTGCTCGTTGACCTAAGAGTGGAAAGGAAAGTGGACCCCAGGAGTCCATAAACCTTCCTGGAAAGACTGACTGCCTCCTCTGTCACAATGCTGATCCCTTCTCCTGTTCTCCTCCAAATAGTTCCTGGAGAGGGCAACACCAGGCCACAGACACTGCTCTTTACGTCCAAGGAGGGCCCCGGGGCAGTGCTGCTGAGGGACCCACAGTCAGGAACATCAGAAACACTGGGACACCAAAACCGCCGACAGTTTTGGGAAACGACTTACTATTTGACATAAAATGAACACGTGGCACATTAGAGACTTAATGGGCTTCTTTTCACTCATTTTACAGTTTAGGTGTTTTGTTTTGAATCAAATATGGGAGAAGGCACCAGAGCCTTTTTGCTGCTTAAGATGTTTAGAAAGCTTTAGAAAAAACCTTCATTGAGGGCCACGGGCAGAGACAAAGGCAGACCTCTGAGATGTTGGAGAACCATTCAGATTCTGCCGGGAGAAAAAGCTGAGGGTCAGCTCTGGGTAAAGCCAGCCTTCCATTTCACTGACCAGCTTTCCCCTGCAAGGAAAAGGCTTCCTGGGGGCTGCTATCCTCAGAGGGAAACAGAAAAGGAGGCATGGGGAGGGGACCCAGAACCTGGGTTGGAGACTGAAGCCCAGGGTCTTCGCAGCAGTGAATGAAATAGGTGTAAAGCTAATAAAACATCCTAAGACAGATGAGCCTGCAAAGTGCCGTCAGAGATGGAGGAATAAAATGGGGGGGGAGAGAAAAAAAGAATGGTTTAATCGAAGCATCTTAAGCAGCCTGACCCCCAAGTCAGAATGATTTAAAGGTTTTATTAGGAGAACAGATGGAAGATGAGAGCATTTCTCGCCGCAGAACGGCCCTTCTTGGATACTCATATGCTGCAAGATATAGCATCATATCAATCTCCTTATAGCTCAAGATATAAATAAAAGGAAGAATGTATTCAAACTCTTCTGTTTGCCAGCAACCTCCCTTGGGTTGCTAACACTGAGGAGAAAACAGTAGAACTGAGGCTATAAAAAAAAAAATCAAGAGCTACTAATGTGACCCAATTGCTGCTATTTAGTTAATGGAACAGTCATTATTTTCTTTCTTCGACATACGTCTAATAATGAAGCAAAAAGAAAGGAAAATAATCATCAATGTGCCACTTCAGATACACACAAACAGAGACTTCCCTGGTGGTACAGTGGTTAAGAATCCTCCTGCTAATGCAGGGGACATGCGTTCGAGCCCTGCTCGGGGAAGATCCCACATCCCACGTGCCACGGAGCCTGTGTGCCACAACTACTGAGCATGCGCGTTGCAATTACCGAAGCCCACGCGCCTAGAGCCCGCGCTCCACAACAAGAGAAGCCACCACAATGAGTAGCCCAGGCACCACAACGAAGAGTAGCCCTCCCTCGTTGCAACTAGAGAAAGCCCACGTGCAGCAACGAAGACCCAAAGCAGCCAAACATAAATAAATAAATAAATTTATATTCAGAAAAGAAACACACAAACATTTGCTAGCTTTTTCATTTTACTGATGTTCTTTTAATACATGTTTAAGATTAATATATGCTTAAGTTTAAGATTAAACTAGTGCCCAAGTACTAACAGCACAGAAAGCAATTCTGGATTACGGTTTTATTTATTTTTTTAATAAGGCTCAATTAGATGGAGAACAGCAATGAAATTCTTCTCAAACATAAAAGTGTGAATTGAATCGCTTCTTTTTGGATGGATCTTTGACATTGACGTGACCATATGGACACTGCAAAAGTAATAAAACAAGTTACTGTTGAATTATTTAACAGTCATCTCGAAGAAGTACACTTTTCATGGTGAAAAAAAGAGACTGCTAGTAACGTTCTATAGATTATTTTTTCTACCTCCTATAGACTAAGAGGAGAACGATGGCAACATCTGGCAAATGGTTCTAATTAGGGTCCAAGAATCACTTCCTAAATGCATCCTTCCAACTTCAAGAATTTTACTGTCAAAACCTCACCCTTAAAAAATTCTCCAGTCCTCAATTCAGGCAGAGCTCTTATGGGTTTGATTAGAAACAGCTAATGGCACAGGTAGGAACATCCATAAAAGTGAAGGCTTAATTTTTCAATACTGGCTACTGTTAATACAAGCATTTAATGTCAATTCCTTGATTAGAAAGTAGGTCGCTTAGAGGAAATAACTCCTTCTTGCCCCCCAAACATACAGTCAAAGTGGACTATAAACAGAGCTTATCTGTTTATAATCTTAACTGTATAACAATTTACCTTACTAGTAGTATGCTTTTAAAAAGTTAGAGGGAAGAACCCATTCCCATTTATTTTTTGTTCAAAGTAGGGAAGTATTACATAGTTAGTTCATTTTAATCAGTGAGCATAGAGATATATGGCTGCTGAAATATACATTTTAGGAAACGTACAGCACTAAGTTTGGAGTAGCAAGTTTCATGGTTATTTTAAAGACACAGTAGAAAACAACCACAGAAAGAATGGGCAGGGGGTGGGGGGGAGAGAAGGAGAAGAAAGCGGAGGGGAGGGGGAGTAGTAGTAATTATAATAATAGTAATAATAATGGAGAAGGAGGAAAGGAAGGGAGGGACATGGAGGGAGGAAATCATTATCATTATAAAAAACCTACCTGTCAATGTTAGGCAAGTATCTATTTATTCAGCTAAAAATGAAAAATAAATGCTTCTTCCTGGGATCTAGTTTGCAATATTCCGGATTTCTTTTCCTGCCCTCTTTCTACTTGCCTAGTAAACACAACTTATTTGAAACCTCGTGAAAAGTTTCCTCGTAATAAAGAACTCCCATGAATTTCCAAACACAGTGTTTCAAGGAACTGATGCTCACGGTGAAACGTTACAAAATTCCATTAACTTTAAAGGTCCTCTGTTGGTCCTAAGGACTTTATTGTCCATGGCCAGAGCAGCTTGTGAAAAGTGCACACCAGGTTCTATTTAGCATTTTTATTTGACTTGTTTTTCAAATAATAGGTATTTACGAAGTCACGGAAGCACCGAAAACTGCTGCCATCCTGCCGAACTGGTACTCACGTGTCTGCAGGTAGAGCCGCAGCATCTGCCCCTCTGCAAGTGGGCCAGCCGGGTGAGCACCATGTAGCCGGTAGCTGGATCCACGTAGTTCAGCTGGCCAGCCTGAAGAGTAGTGAAATCAAACAATTCATTCATCTCAGTATTCATCGTATCTCCTCACCATCATTCCTACTCATAAAATACTGCAACATTTTCTTCAAACAATATTAAACTTCTTCCCAGCCATTTTCGTGGCACTTGCAATTAAGGACTGAATGCATTCCAACATTATACACAATCCAACTTTATGTGACATAAGGAGAAAATATACAGTTTGAGAAAAGTGAGAAGTTGATGGAAAAACAAGAACTCCTCTATACCCAATAACGATGTAGCCGCTGCTCAGGTATTTTTCATTCAGTTTCTAGGTAACAAGTTTAATAACAGGTGATTTAATGACTTTAAGAGCTTAAGAGGCTGAAAATGAACTTTCACTCAGAAGTTGCAGTTGCAATTTCAGTACTTAAAATATGTGGATAATGATTTAAACTTACAGAAAAGGTGCTAATCAAAACCAACAGTCCTTAGAGAAAAGCACTACCTTTACTATTATTTAACACTTTTCCTTACCTTCATCGTCTGCTACTCCACTGCATATTTTGTGGTTTTCTTTTTTTTTTGGAGTGTTGTTAGTGCCATTTTTAAGCAAAATAAAACTATTATTTTTAACATATTAACACTCACTGCTTCACGACTTTGATCAAAAGCAGCTTTTACTACAGCACTTCAGATGTCAAGAAAGCATCCTCTATCTACATTCAAACATAGTCTTAAAAAGCTGTCCCAAGCACGTTGTGTGAAGACAAATAATGCAACCTCTTCTGTGGATTTGGGCCACATGAGTGACATTATTTAGCCTTGAGATTTTGAAGGGGAACTGTCTCCTGGGCTTTTTCTATAACCCTTTTACCACGCAGTAACTCTGCACCACTCTTGCATAGAGCCTTTCCATTAAAATACACGTGACACTTAAATATCTTCTTACATGTATTTTTGCGTATGCGGCAAACTACTTCTTCAGAGTGTCTTCCTTAGCGGCTGAATATTTTGTTCTGGTTCAGCTTCTCATCAACTATGCGTCATGAATAAGGCGTGGAGTAAAAGGACAACTAGAGTTCAAGCCTAGGCCTCCTCTAAGGCATTCCAGCAAAGTGAGCCCAGGGCAGCAGAAATCCAGCCATCAAGTCCCAAGGCCAGCCTAAGGGGCCTCCCGAATCCTTTGGGGCCGCAGAAGCAGATTACATGAAACCAGCGGCACTGAACACTACTTTAGAACGACCGATTGTCAAGACCTTGCTTCTTTATTTACTAAGTCCGTGTTGGAAGACTTGGAAGAAAAGCAAAAGAACGCTGGGAACTCTGTTAGCAGACTTCTTTCTGCTTTTCATCGCTGGGGGTCTTCTGGAACCTGGGAGCCTCACAGATTGTTCCTGGGCCTGGGCTGCTCTCCTGCTCTCCAAGTCAATGGGGAAACTCTGATGGCTGCCCACGCAAACGTAATTTGTCCTCAGTAAGTGAGCCTCAGGTCATGGTGGCAACAGACAAAGGCAGGGCAAGAGTGTTGACAGTCTGACTGGAGAACAAGATGCCCAGTGATGCAGGTCAGCACACGTGAGAGAGCTACCTGCCTGCAGGTGTGGAAGAAGGACCACTGTGAGGGGGCTCTGATTTGTTGAACAACAAAAACAACAAGCTCATTATTGGGTTTGCTTATGGTCTCCTAGACAGCCATTTAACCTGCGATTCTGACACTGATGAAACTGTGTGAATTCCTTGAGTGAGAAAAAGTTTCTTTCCCTTCCCGGGCCGATTGAGCTGGTCGTTCCAGGCCACTGGTGTTTGCTCTATAGAGAATGATACTTTTTGCTTCTATTTACCACATTTATATAGTGAAGTGTGGGAACAAATTACACATTATTTTAAAAAGAGTATAAACAAGAACCATCAAAAGCTGCCAGTCGTTTCCTAAAGAGTCTTTGTGCAAAAGTTTCAACACAGAAGTGGATCTCAGGGCCTACTAACTAACCGTGGGAAAAAAAAAGTCAACTTTAGGCAACCTCCAAGGTTTTCTTCTCTGCTCCCCTGGTTCAGGCCAGATCAAATAACACTAGTCATGTCAAGTGCTGGTCACCCGCAGTGTATTCAACAGGCTACTTTTGTATCTTTTCTATATATATTTATCACAGAACTCACTTGCTCTTTCAAGATGATACAAATATAAACATGCTACCCTTGAACGTATGTAGTCTGTGTCAGAAAGCGTTAAGGGAGGTGATAAGTTTTGATATTGGTGCTAACAAGCAATTGTCAAATCCCCAAACCAGAAGAACACACAGCTCTAGATTGTCTAGTAAAAATGTAAAGGCCTATTTATACTTTCTTTTGTAACTCTGCTCCGATAGGTGGAAAGGACGAAAGGATGATAGCAAAAATTAAAATAAATTAAAAATAAGTTCATGTTTTATGTTTTCATTATTGAAATCATTGGATGGCAGTGTTTGATACT
This sequence comes from Orcinus orca, assembly GCF_937001465.1. Lineage (NCBI taxonomy): Eukaryota > Metazoa > Chordata > Mammalia > Artiodactyla > Delphinidae > Orcinus > Orcinus orca. The sequence goes on along the minus strand of NC_064559.1, from coordinate 28,474,448 downwards.
GCAGATAAACACACACATATTTCCCTGTGACTTCTCAGCTCCTCTACCTCCTCTATCAATGCCTTACACCACTCCCCCAACCCCAAACACACACGCGCATACACACACACACACACACACACACACACACACACACACACAGGACAGTGATGACAGGCCCTAGACTGCGACCGGAGTTTAGCTCGGACACTGATCAGAAAGGAGTCGCACTCATACTCAGGATAGATCCACGTTAACTCTTTGCCCGGAATAGGAAACTGTGGCCAGTTATCAAGCGAAAAGTTCTGAGCGGTAACCTTGCACGCCGTCAGAGGCCCGAGGCAGAACTGCACCGACCTCCGGCAATCCCTCTCCAGACCGGGGACGCGCAGGCGCACCTATCACCAGGCGGCCGGGGAGGGCGGGGCTGCAGGGGGCGGGGCTGCCGCGGAGGGCGGGGCGGGGTGTCTGGGGGGGAGGGGCCTCACTGCGCAAGCGCGTGGTCCTGGGGCTGCGGTCCGGGCGGGGCGGGGAGGGGCGGAGCAACCCGGGTGCCCGTGAGGGACGGGGCGGGGCCTCACCGCGCAGGCGGCGGCGTGAAGCTCCGAGATCCTCCGCTCTGCCGCTGTTAACTCTTTGCTCGCCGGACGCCTCGCTGCTCCCTCCGGCCCGCCCTGCGAGTCGGGCCCAGAGCCGCCGCAGTCTCCCTGCGAAGCGGAGCAGAGGGTGAAGCTGAGGCGCTGTCGGAACCCTTCTCCGACCCGGGGCGGTTCTGGCGGCGGGGCGGCGGACGGCTGCCTCCCGAGCGCAGCGCCCACGGACGCCGGGACCCGCCAGGCCGCCATGGCTGCCGCCTTGGGAGGCGGGGCGCTGGGGCCAAGGGGCGGTCCGTACTGCTCCCGCAGAGCCAGGCCGGGCACAGACCCACCACCCCGGACCCCGCCCTCCGACCCTCGACCCCGGACCCGCCTTCCGGTCCTGGACCCCGACCCCCACCTCCTGACCTCGGCCCTCCGGATTCTGACTCCCTCTCCGACTCAGGGCCCCGGCCTCCGGACTCGGATCCCGCCCTCCGACCCCCGACCCGGACCCCGCCCTCAGATCCCTGCCCTCGGACCTGGACCTGACTCGGACCCCGACCCAGCCCTGGCTCTCCGGCTCCGGACCTTGACCCCTGACCCCGGATCCCGCCCTCTGGTCCTGGACCTGGCCCTCCGAGCCCAGACCCCCGACCCCGCCCTCGCCCTCCGGACCCGGACCCCGGCCTTCCGCAGCCCCACCGGCCCTGCCCGGCAGATAAAGTGGACCTTAGGCAGCTGAGGAGGCTCCCACACGATGCGGGGACGGGGAAGAACGTGCCTTTTCCACTCTCTGGACTTTCATTCTAGGTGTTCCATTGGTCTTCTGAGGTGACATGTGGACCTTTTTTCTCGTGTCAAACTGGTCTTGGGATCTTTCAGCATAATCGCTACAACTAAGATGCCAGAAAGTGATCAAAATATCCCAGGTTTGTTTATAACCCGCTTGGGCTCGTCCAGAAAAGGCTGAGTATCTACAGGTGATGTGTGCTTGGAGGGCAGCTGGAAGGGGAGCCCTCACGGCCTGGTTCTTTGACCCAGACTAAAATGAGGACCAAAAGGAAGAACGGGCGGTGGTTTCATGTTGCAAAGTATTTGCAAAATCCAAACTAAAATTATATTTCCCGTCCGAAAAATGAAAGTTATTCTGCTACCCTCCACAAAATTAAATTTGAGAAAATTAGCACAAGCCCAGGAGGTAACTTCAGGCGTTAGAATTAAATTAACACCACTCCTGACTCCCGCCCTCAGCCTGTGTTTCAGGCTTGAAGAGTAGCCGTTTTGTAAGTGTTCTTCACTTTTTGAGAAAATGAGGGCAGGAATTGATCCCTGAGGACAAGAGTAGATTGTTGAGTGGTGCAGGAGAAGGATGACCCTGAACCATCACCACCCCTTTTTTGGCATCTGCATTTACCTATAATCATATCTGGATTCTCTTGGTAGGTGCTGATTGAAACGACCCTATTGGTCTGTTATAGTGAATCTTATAGTGAATTAATAAATCGGAATCCTGTTTTGCAGACCAGTTTCCTTTGTGTTGGAATAATAAATTAGTTATCAGGCTCTGGAGACTGCTTAGTGATCTGAGAAGAGTTCAGAACGTGGAAGCCTGAGGAGGGACCCTAAGTAAAGCTATGGAAAGAGCAACTGTGATTAGAAAAAGGAATTCACCATAAATCAGTTGTGTGTGTTTGCTTTTTGTGTTTTTTTTGTCAAACCAAATTATCAAATAAGGGAAATAAGTCTGGAAGTTCCAGTTGATTACATTGTTTTTAAAACTGAGGATGAGGATCTATTAATAGTTCATGACATTAATTCAAAGGGTGGAGACCAAATTTTATAGAAATGAAATAGACTAGACCAGGTTCAAATAGAAAATAATAGTCATCTAGGAAGAGTAAACACTAGTTTGTGCAGCTTTTGCTTTGGTGGATGAGGGGCAGGTGTGAATATAAAGGGGTAGGAGCAAGGGAGATCTTTGTGATAATGGAATAGTTCTGTGTTCTGGTTCTGTCAGAAGTCTACACGTGTGTTTAGAGGTAGAACTAGAGTACTTTGTTCCAATGTCACATTCCTGGCTTTGATTTGTGTTACAAGTGTATAAGATGTAACCAGTGGGGGAAACTGGGTGAAGGGAAACTGCTGTACTATCTTTGCAACTTTTTGTGAATCTAATTATTTTAAAATTTAAAAACAGTACTTGGAAAAAGAGATGTTAAAAAAATAGCTTTCGGATTACCCGGTAAAGCAGATCATGAATTAACCAGAACCTTTCCTTATCTCCTCCATCCCCAGGTTTAAAAATCATCCATTAGTTAGTAAGGCCTTTGGGCATTTAGGCCCAGAAAGCTGTTTTGTGGGACTTCCCTGGTGGTCCAGTGGTTAAGACTTCACGCTCCCAATGCAGGGGACCTGGGTTCAATCCCTGGTCAGGGGACTAGATCCCTAAAAATCCCGCATGCTGCAACAAAGATCCTGTGTGCCACAACTAAGACCTGGCGCAGCCAAATTAATAAATAAACATTAAAAAAAAAAAGAAAGCTGTTTTGTACTATTCACGTTACATGTGTGTGCATTCTTATATATCTTTAAACATAATCTGAGCTGGAAATCTGTATAGTTAAGAGTTGATAAAGTATTTTAGTACAGATTGTTTCCAAACAGATTTGATAATTAGAGTGTCATTTAGACTTTGAATAGGTTATCTGCCCGTTTCAGTTTTCGTCTCATCTTCACACTTGGGAGTCAGTGTCGTGGCACGTCACGTAACTTTCATTCACTGCATCTCTTGTTTGAAAGAGCCTCCTTGGATCTTGACCCTTACGTTATTCTAGCGCGTGTTCATTTCTTCTCAGACTGTCTGCGCTCACAGTAGACACACCTGTATGAAAATGGGGGCACGGCGTTCCACCTTAGAATGGTAAATGTAGTTCCCACTTTATTTATGAAGGATTTACACCCAGGTTTGCTTTAGAAAGAGTTCTGTGCCCCATCTCTGCATGTTACATGATATGGCATATATTTTATCCCCCTTCCTCTCATCTGTGATGTTTGTGTTGATACTGAACATGTTTGTTATTTGGAGGAGGAGGAAGGAGTTTCAGAGAAACGTGTTTCCCTAGGCTTCCCTAGGCATTGATTTTTAAATAGGTACATTAGCCCTCTCTCTGTTGTAGGCTGTGGATCACACAGCTTTGTCTGGTTACAGTAAAAGGGATGGGCTCCCATCACCGTGAGGCAGCACTTGATCTAGGCTCAGTGCCACGGCCAGGGCTCAGGCTCCTTTCCCAGCTCTGCCTCCTTATTGCTCGTGGCCTTTTCAGTGCTTCAGGTGCTTTTCTCGTGGGTGAAGGATGGCTGCAAACAGCTTTCTCATCCTTGGCCAGCTGAAAAGAGAGCCTTTTTATGAAGGTCCTGGACGAGAAGAAGCCTTTTTGCCCCCAGAAGTTCTAACAGCCATCTCTTCATCATGTGTCCGTTCCTGAACTGATCTTCACGAGTATAGCTTGTGCCGAAGGCAGTCGGGGCCTGTCTCGGGAACTGCCTTGTGAACCCTCCCAGACCCAGGCCTGAGAACGGCCTGTATTGATGCTGGGGACACAATTAACAAATGTCCACTGCAGTGTGACTTGCAAAGGCAAAATAAATTCCTCCAACCCACCCAGTCCTCTTAGCATTTAGTATTAATTGCTTATTGTTTAAAACATTTTTCATTGTTCCTCTGGTTCCCCTCTAGATGTCCTTCCTTTGATCTCCCACAATTATTTGCTCCATTTTAGCTTTTTACATGTAGTAATTTTGGGGGCACTGTTTTCTTAACAGATTGTAAACAAGATGGTAGGGCAACAGTACCTTTTTGGTACCAGGGACCTGTTTTGTGGAAGACAGTTTTTCCATAGACGGGGTGGGGTGCTGGTGCAGGATGGTTTAGGGATGATTCAAACGCATTACATTTATGGTGTACTTTATTATTATTACATTGTAATATACAATGAAATAATTATACAACTCACCGTCATGCTGACAGGAGGCGGAGCTCAGGCAGTAATTGAAGCGCTGGGGAGCGGCTGTAAATACAGATGAAGCTTCCCTCGCTGGCCCACCGCTACCTCCTGCTGTGTGGTCAGTTCCTGACAGGCTGTGGACCAGTAGCGGTCTGTGGCCCGGGGGTTGGGGACCCCTGTGGTAGGGAATATGCTGTTTTCATCTTTGTATCTCCACAACCCCACCTGTACTTTTTTACCTATTGCTATGACACTTAGTGAACAAAGGCTTTTCAAATGGGCAAGTCCGTGGTGGTTCATTCTGAAATATGTAATCCTTAGCCAGTGGATAAACATTTCATATGAAATTCTAAAATTAACATTCTTTACATAATGATGCAAATTTGAAAGTATTTACTATGGATTAATAATTACAAATAAATACTTTAAAAACTGGGTGATAAAGATACTAACTCTGAGGTCTTATTAAATCGTATTTATTAAATAGCATTGGGCCATTTTACTGACAATCAGGACATATGTACACATTATCAAAGTGTCTGATGTAAGCCCCCAAAAGCTGCCTCTGATTAACTTTAAGTGTTATTATCTGCGTTATCTTTTAACGAATTATGAATGTACTGCACTGTTAGTGGGCAAATGGGTGCTGGGGTCACAGAGCACAGACGTCTTGTCCGGGCACTGCCTGTTTTGCGCAGTTGTTTTTGGACACTGGTTTATGTATTTGATGTTTTTCAAATAGCCGGATGGTGAGTTATGACATGTCATGCTCCACGTAGAGCGCATTTCACTCTCAATTCTTATGATTGAGAGCAAATGTTACACGCCCCTAAGGTCGCCCATAGGGAATCTTCGTTTCATTTCATCCGACATCCCATAGCACACTTTGTTTCACAGAGCTGGTCTTAGAAAATTCTTCGGGGAATTATAACCGTTTCTGTTTGCCAGCCCAGCGAATCTCGGCTTTTTCACGAGGGGTGCTCGCCCACCAGCGCTGCCTGCCCGGAGCGCACCTGCACTCGGCTCCTATCTTTCCGTTTTATTTTTGTCTCCCTGGACAGACAAGATGTGGATGGGCTGCCTGACATGAAGGAATCTAGCCATTTCAGGTCCTCCTCCACCCTCGCAATCACTCTCTACTGAGCAGTAGACCAGCTTCTTCCCCCACCACCAAGGTGAGGCGGTAGGCTTGACTTGGTGGTTAAATTCGGGGCACTCGGACAGACAGTACTTACCCGACTGCATTGAAAGCAGCAGCCCTCAGCCCTTCTCACTGCACACTGCGCCCTCCCGTGATTTAATCTATGCTTACGTTTTTAATCTGCTACCTACATGCTCACGGCTCCCAGATCTCCGCTCAGGACCCACGATTGTGGGCTCCCAACACCTACTCTCCACCTGCCTGCTGTACAGATACACTTACAAATACCCCCAAACTCAGAATGGACTTCACCATTATTCCCTTCGAAGTCCTACTGCCCCGTTTACTTCCTCTTTTAAAAGCACAGCAAATTCAGAGATTTCTTTTCAGAGCATGACCCTTCACTCTTTCCACATCTCCCTGCCCATGGGATCACCATGTCCTACCCGTTTTACTTATCTATGTCTCAAACCTGTCCTCCTTTGCGTCTATCATTCTTCTAGTTCAATTTGTTATCATTTCTTTCCCCACGGCTACAGCTAGAACAGAATGGCTCATTGATGTAAATAACAAATAATGAGGACTTATTCTGTATCAGGGCCCTCTCCTAAGTGCTGGAGACGGATTGTTCATACTTCACGCGCGATATTTATTCTGACAAAGATATCCATCAGCTCCTTGAAGTGGTGAAGTCGTGCCTGTCCCTAAACCTCGGTTGCTATGTTCCCTCCTCTATGAAGCCCTCCCTGACTGCTCATCTTGCTTACCGCCTCCTCTGCAGGCTGGGCTGGGCACACCACTTCAGTGCTCCATCCAAAACGTGTCTCTATGTTTGCACTCTCTTATTGTATGTATTTGCACTCTCTTATTGTATTTATGAGGGCTTTTTTACTAGCAGCTTGTGAGGTCTTTAAGGGCAAAGGATTGTCTTAATCATCTTTGTATCCCTAGCAGCACAAGTACATAGGAAATGCTAAAAAAGAAAAGCTTGTTGAAATGAATGGATGAACACATAACGGCAGCAAAACCCCACATCTGTGTCACACAGTAAAGAAACGATACAAATGCACTTTCCCCTAAAATTTTATGGTTAAGAATCAGTGTTGGGTTTTATCGACACATCGGTTGATCTCAGTCTATTGTCCTGAGAGACAATATCCTAAGATAACCACAAGGTAACCGTGATTTTATCTGGTAATCTATTTAGTAAGCTCCCCCCAAACAGTCATCGAATTAATGGTAAGTGCAGTGTATGGGCTGCATTTCAAATGAAGTCAGTGTATGTTGACAGTGAAGTGCAGCCTTGTTAACCCTGAACAATCATTCCAATTATAAACTACATGCACACAATCACTGTCACATAAAATATCCAGACTAATTACTTCTAGCCCTTTTGTTATGCAATTATTCGAAATGAAACCTACTCTTATGGATATTCGGTATTAACAGTGTATTTCCCAGAAAGAACATTGCTAAAGAGCTAGCAAGAATGTGATTCCATTTGTACCTTATTACAATAGATGGATTAGTGTTGTGCTTTTACAATTACACGGGCAGCCACTGTTTTGTAGGATTTCCCACTTACCAACACAGCAGCAAAGAGATCTCGGTTCAGGTCGTAAATACAACATACAAATCAGAGCCTTGTTCTCTGCACTCTTGCTGCAGCCTGAGGGAGAAGAGCATGTCCACTGTTCCATGACTGCAGTGAAAGGCACACTGAGTTTCAGGTCAAATATCCATGACATTGATGTGTCTGACTAGTCTGCCTAGTATGGTCTATGTTAATACCCTCCCCGTGGTGGGCAGGAGGGATATGCCTCAGTGATCAGCACAGCACACAAGCCTTTTAGGTTTCCTACAGGTGTAAAATTGATGCATCTGTGGAGTCCTGTGGAATGTCGATCTTCTACATGTAGCTAAACTGTACACTTGCTGTGTGAATGGTCATGTTTGTACAATTCTATAAGGATGCTCTCACCACCAATTGCTCTATCTGATGGTATTTCTTTCTTTTTTTTTTGCGGTACGCGGGCCTCTCACTGTTGTGGCCTCTCCCGTTGCGGAGCACAGGCTCCGGACGCGCAGGCTCAGCGGCCATGGCTCACGGGCCCAGCCGCTCCGTGGCATGTGCGATCTTCCCGGACCGGGGCAGGAACCCACGTCCCCTGCATCGGCAGGCGGACTCTCAACCGCTGCGCCACCAGGGAAGCCCCTGATGGTATTTCTTGATGACACATTTCGATAGCATTGTTAAAGAAGATAGGTTTGGGTTTGTCTATGCTTGTGATTTGTTCAGCTTTTCCTTCATGTACTTTGAAGCTCTGTTACCAGGTGCATAAATACACAGGATTGTGATAGCCCCTTGCCTTTACCCCGTTATCATTATATAATGTCCCTTTTTACTTCTGATAGTTTCCCTTGTTCTGAAATGCGCTTTGTCTGATATTAGCATAACCACTCCAGCTTTTTTTTTTTAATTTAATTAATTAATTTATTTATTTATTTTTGGCTGTGTTGGGTCTTCGTTTCTGTGCAAGGGCTTTCTCTAGTTGCGGCGAGCAGGGGCCACTCTTCATCGTGGTGCGCGGGCCTCTCACTGTCGCGGCCTCTCTTGTTGCGGAGCACAGGCTCCAGATGCACAGGCTCAGTAGTTGTGGCTCACGGGCCTAGTTGTTCCGCGGCATGTGGGATCCTCCCAGACCAGGGCTCGAACCCGTGTCCCCTGCATTGGCAGGTAGATTCTCAACCGCTGCGCCACCAGGGAAGCCCTCCAGCTTTCTTTTGATAAGGGTTGTCATGGTATAACTTTTCCTACCCCTTTATTTGTTTTTATATTTTAAAATGAATTTCTTTTAGGCATCATATAGTTGGGTCTTTTTTAAAATCCAATTTCACAAGCCCTATGTTTTCATTGGTATTTAGACCTGTAATGGGCTAATGGTGCACACCCCCCCGCCCCCCAAATATATGTCTGTGTTCTGATCTCTGGAACCTATAAATGATACCTTTTCTGGAAAGAAATGGTCTTTTCAGATGTAATTAAGCTAAGGATTTTGAGATGAGGAGGTCCTCCTGGATTATCCGAGGTGGCGGTGTTGAATCCCGTGAAAAGTGTCCTTATAACTGACATACGGAGGATATGATGATATGACAATGGAGGGAGACGCTGGAGAGATGCGGCCAGAAGCCCAGGAAGCTGGGCAAGGCAAGGAAGGGATCCCCCCACCACCGGAGCCCTCAGAGGGACGGCAGTGCTGCTGGATTTTGGCTTCCAGTCCCCCAAATTGTCAGAGAGTAAATTATTGTCATTTCAAGTCTGATAAAATATGCTTGCATCATTCAGCGTCCACCTAAAATGGTATTTCCTCCTTCAACCCTTTCATATACACATAAAATGTGATCTCGTGTTCTTCATGACAGCTTGTTTGTAAAATTGACCTCAATAATCCACCCCCATCCATGTGCTCATATCCCCTCGTGTTGGGATATTTGCATCTCCTCCCATCAAGCGTTGAGGTTTCTCTTTCCCACGTAAATTGGAACTTGCTTTGACTATTGTGACTTTAGCAAACGTGACACAAACCACTGTTTGTAACGCTTGCATGCCCCCCCACTTCTTTTAGACAGAGTTGGAATCATGAGACCATGCTGTAAATAAACAAGCCCATGATAGTCTTTGGCAGAGCACTCGAGGAGGAAAACTGAGGCGCCCCTGCTGACTGCAGTACCCGCCGCCAGATGTGTGAAGGAGGCCTCCTTAGTCCAGCCCCGGTCAATCTGTCAGATGGATACGGCCTCAGGAGTGATTTCTGGGTAGACCAGAAAAAGAACTGCTCAACTGAGCCTGCCCAATTTGCTGCCTGTGGAGTCATGACAGATAAAATGGTTGTTGGTTTAAGTCAGTAGGTATTGGGGCAACTTGTATCATCAACGGTTAACTGAAACACTTCCCTAATGCCCCTGTTTCAGTCAAAGCAAGGTAACTGCTTTAATGAGCAATACCAAGGTGTGAATGAATTTCTACAATGAAAGTTTATTTCTTGCTTATGCAAAACCCACAGGATATGTTTCTGGTCAGTCAGCTCTCCTTCAAGTAGTGATCCCGGAATGCAGTCTCCGTTTCGCACCACTATTTTTAACTGATAACCTCTAAATTCACCAAAAGGTACCTACCCACTTCAGCCTGGAAGTAAGTTCATCCACTAGCCATATCTCCTTATCCGGATGGAAATGTATCCAACTCAGTCCTTGCCATCTCTGATTTACCCCTCTACCCCTTTCCTCTTCATATCTTCTTAAGACATAAATAATTATGTGTCCCTTCTCCCAACACTGAGCTATAACCTTAAAGAATATAGTCATATCTGCTAGAGTCTGTTGTAATACCAAACCTAAATCCTTGTATACGGTAGAGGTGCCCTAATACACATCTATCATCTTATAGAGTTTTCAACGTACTTTCAGAAACTCTATTTCATTTAAATCTCACAACATTTTAAGATAGAAAATATATAATCATATCCAGTTTTTACAAATGATGGAACTGAGGACTAAAGATTCTAAGTGATTTGCCCGAAGTCACCACCCAGGAAACGGCAGAGCTGGAACTGGAACCCTATAATATGACTCAAGTCTTTTTCATACGGTCAAAAATATTTAAGTAAACTAGCGCTTTGCCTTTTTTCCCCCTAATTTGTCCTATGTCCAATTCAGTCACCACATTTCATTCATTCTTCTCTCATAATGTGTGTCTCTCTTTCTTTAAATTCCTATTGAAATCTTACCTGTTTTGGGTCGTTGTCACTTGATGACTAAGTTACTGCAGTAGATGCCTAAATTATAATTCCTGCCTCTATTCTGTTCCTCCTCTAATTAATTCTTAACACTGTTGTCAAAATAACAGTACTAACACCTCATTTTAATTGTCATTTTCTGGTTGGAAAATCCTCAATGTCAAAATTTTACATGTAGGATAGAATATGAACTAATTAGCTAGGCATTTTTGGTACTCCAACACTTTGACCCCTGAAGTATCTTTCTAGTCTCACGTCCTGTTACTCTCTAGGTCAAACATTCTGTACTAGTCAGACTAATTTACTCACCTCCCCTAAATTATCCATGTTGCAGTCATGCTATTTTGTCTCTACAACAGTTCCCCAAATATGTTTCATTGTCCATCACTCCTCCATGGGACCCTGAGAGAAATTCTGACCAGTCTAAGTCAACCTTGGAAATCCCATTCTTCCTGCACTGATTGATTTACAAAAGCTCCTACCAATGAGACACAGGGGAAATTCTGCAGGAATGTTTCTGGGAAAGGTTTTCTTACTCGTATAACAAGACTAATGGGACCTTAGTTTCCAGGCATATGGCACAGTAGGTATCCTTAAAAATTTCCCTTACCAAAAAACCTAGATGGAGAAACCAAACAACCATATTTTTAAATGCACAGTTAAGCCTGAAAAAGTAGGAAAAATCTAGGTACCCAAACCTGAAAACTGAGCTAAACATCAGGGTTGTAATTTGTCTCTGACACTACTGTTGTCCTGGAGAATTTCTCAGTCTTGGGAATTGAGTCTTAGTGGCTGATGGAGTCATTGGCCTGTGCCGGTTGAATGGTCTGAGACAAGATCCTCGGGTTGAGACATCCTGAGAGCTGTTCCCTTAGTGAGGGCAGCACTTGACCTTTGTCAGAGCCCTGCCCTCGGTGAATGGCTGGACTATAAAACAAATCTGCCCACCAGGAGTGAGAGAAGGCAGGGCTCCTGTCTGACTCTGCCTGGACTCCCCAGAAAATCTGTAAAGAGAGGTCTGCACACACATGAGTTAGAGGTTAAAGTTTTATTCCCTACTATGTTAGTCTGCTAGGGCGGCCACAACAAAATACCACAGACTGGATAGCTTAACCAACAGAAATCTGTTTTCTCACAGTCTGAAGCCTGGAAATCCAAATCAAGGTCTTGTCAGGTTTGGTTCCTCCTAAGACCTCTCTCCTCGGCTTGCTGCCAACTCTTTCCCTGCTGTGTTTTCACATGGTCTTCCCTCTGTGTGCATGCAACCCTGGGGTCTCTCCCTCTTCTTACAAAACACCAGTCCTATTTGGATTAGGGCCCTGCCTTATGGCCTCATTGAACCCTAATACTTCTTTGAAGGTCCTACTACAAGTACAGTCACATTGGGGGTTAGGACTTCAACAGATGAATTTGGTGGGGAGTACAATTCAGTACTATTTACTTGAAGCAGGTAGTAGGTAGTAGGTAGTAGTACTACCTACTTAGTCTTGTAAAATCTAAGTCAGGATGAGAACAAGAATTTGTCCAAAGTTAGTAGAACCCCTGGTTGCTTGACAGGAGCAAAAAGAAACACATTCTCTCTAGTGAGATAAAGCTTCAACATTGGCCCCACAAGATTCCTCAGAAAAAGTCCTCTGGCCATGATTTCACAACCCAAAATTACAAAGCACAGGAGGAATCAAGGCATCATGGGCAACGGCAAACGCAAATAACAAACAGTACACTCTGACAACCAAAAATTCCAATAATGGAATTATTGGTTAGAAAGTAAAACATAAAGGCCTAACATGTTTAAAGAAATAAAAATGAGAATTGAAAACATGAGACGGAAGCAACACAAGCGGTTTAAAAATCAAAACAAGTTGGAATGACAACTAAATGGAAATTCTAAATGAAAAACAGAATAGCTAATGTTAAAAACTCAAAGAGTGGCTTAAAGGGCAGATTAAGCACCATTGAAGTGAGAATTAGTTAACTAGAATGAGAATATATAACATACATATATTAGTTAACTAAAATGAGAATGTGTGTGTGTGTGTGTATGTGTGTGTATGTACACACACACACACACACACACACACATATATATATATATATATATATATATATATATAATATTTATGGGGTTGGCCAAAGAGTTCGTTCAGGTTTTTCCATACACACATACACATACATAATGTTTCCCAAATTAAAACACAGAAAGATCAAGAGATGGAAGATTTGAAATAGGGGTAAAGAGACATAGAAGACAGAAGGAAGACAGAATTAGAAGGTCTACCATATGTCTAATTGGGTTCCCAGAAGTAAATAATATATTATAAATGATGGGAAAGAGCAATAAGAATTTTTTCCTGTAACTGAGAAAACACAAGTTCCCAGATTCAGAAAGTACAGTAACTTCCAAACAGCATAAGTAAAAAGACACTAATGCACATCATGGTGAATGTATGGAACATGAAAACAAATAGATCTTAAAAATGGCCAGAGAGAAAAGTCAGACTATCCACTCAGGAATTAAATTAGACCAACAGCAACTTGAAATCAGCAACCTTAGAAACCTGAAGGCAACTGCTTAATTGTTTCAAAATGTTGTGATGAAATTCCTGTCAACCTAGAGTTGTACATCAAAGCAACCAGAGAATAAGTGTGAAATAAATATTTTTTCAGACAAAAAAACTATTTATCATCGACAGAAACGTAGTAAAGGAACTCCGTAATAACATACTGCAGAAAGAATGGAGATGTGAGAAGGGAAGTTAAGCAATGAAACTTGTAAATCTGTGAGTAAGTAAAGCTAAACAAAGACTGATTTAAAATTATGATACTAATGTCTAATTAATGGAATTTAAAAACACTATTAAATAAAGTTAACACAATGGTCAATAGTACGATGTAAGCCAGGAGAGGAATAAGCAGAATTGAAGAGTTCAATAATCTTGTATTGTTTGGGAGGAGGAAAAAGCTATGGAATAAAGTTGTTCACTTAAATATGCTTACTACTTTTCAAAAATAACCACAAAGAGGATAAAATACAGCATATAATTTTGAAAACAGAAAAAAAATGGCAGAACAGAAAAAAAAATCAATCCAAAAAATCAATCCAAAATAAGAGAAAGAAGCGAAAAAAAATAGATGCATAAGAATTATAAAAATAAACACAACTATATTAGTAATCATCAAATAGAAGTGAACTAACATCTCAGTTAAAGATTAAAATTATTAGAATGAATTTTTAAATCTATATGCTGCTTAAAAGAAACATATGTAAAATATTAGTGCAAAAATATTGAAAGAGAACAGATGAGAAATTATATACCAAACAAATTCTAACCAAGAGAAAGCTGCTGTAATTATATTAATAGCAGATGAAATAAACTTTAAGGCAAAAAAAGTTAGAATATAAAGGGATACTACATAATGTTAAAGAGTTTTGTTCACTCGAAGCTTTAATACTTCTAAAATAGTATGCATTGGGTCTTAGAATATAACTTCCTAAAAGTGTTTAAATGTAGCTGAAGAAATCTATAGCAAACATTATACTAAATGGCTAAACTTTAGGAGAACCTCCTTTAAAACGTGAAATAAGAAAAAGATATTTGCTGTTACCACTTCTCTCAACAATATACTGAAAGCCCTTATCAGCATTAAGACAAAAAAGAAAATTAAAAATTGTAAATTTTGGAAAGACAGAAACAAAACATGGTAAAGTTGTCATAGAATAGAAAACAACAATAAGTTTAATTTCATTGTGAGAACAAATGAGAAAATTTAACTGGGTTACTGGAGATAAAAATCAATATTAAAAATCAACTTTATTATTTTTATGCATGTTACAAACAATTAGAAGATACAATTTTAAGAGATAGATTTATAATGTATCAAAAATATAAAGTACCTAGGGATGAATATAAGGAAAGCTGTGCTATACCATACTGGTGTAAATTGTAAAACTTTGTGGAAAGAGATAAAAACCACTGAAGGAGTATTATGAATAGACACTCCATATTATGGCAATGTAAATTCTTAAATTGATCCCTATATTCAATGCATTTCCCATCATACAAACCAACAGGGGTGTTCATTGAACATGACATAAAGTGGATCTTAAAATGGAATCACAGAAAAAAAAAAAAAGAATCCTTTTAAATGGAATTATTTTACGTGGAAGAGAAATGAACAGACTACCCCAGAAAACTTTGAAAAGAGATGTGGGTGGGACTGTCTTATCAGATATGCAGGCAGATTGCAAAACTAGTACAGTTAAGACACTGTGGAGTCGGAGAAGTGATAGACTAATAGTTATTGGAACGGAACAGAAAACTCATAAACAGCTTTATGTGTATATGGAAACTTGGTACAGTACAGAGATGGCATGGAAGATTAGCAAGGAATATGTGAACTGTTCAATACAGAGTGCTAGGACATTTTGGTAAGAACAAATAAAATAGAAATTCTATCTCACTCTATGTGCAAAAGCCAGTTTCTGATGGATAAAATACTTCAAAATAAAAATCAAAAATTTAAAATTTCTAAGACAATATATGAGATTATTTTATGGCCTTTAAGTTAGAGAAAATTTTCTTAAACAAGATATAAAAAGCACAAAACATAAGGAAAATGATGAATACATTTGGCTACATTAAAATGAAACTTCTGTTCTTGAATATCTACCATTAAAAAGTGAAAAGACAAGTCAGAAACTGGAAAAAAATATCTGTGATATATACAACACACAAGAGACTCTTGTTCAGAAAATATAATAAACTTGTACATATTAATAAAAACAACAGAAAAGAACACTATGAGACTAGATATCAATTACAGGAAAAAAATCTGTAAAAAAATACAAACACATGGAGGCTAAACAACACACTACTTAATAACCAAGAGATCACTGAAGAAATCAGAGGAAATAAAAAAATACCTAGAAACAAATGACAATGAAAACATGATGACCCAAAACCTATGGGATGCAACAAAAGCAGTTCTAAGAGGGAAGTTTATAGCAATACAATCCTACCTTAAGAAACAAGACACATCTCAAATAAACAACCTAATCTTACACCTAAAGCAATTAGAGAAAGAAGAACAAAAAACCCCAAAGTTAACAGAAGGAAAGAAATCATAAATATCTGATCAGAAATAAATGAAAAAGAAATGAAGGAAACGATAGCAAAGATCAATAAAACTAAAAGCTGGTTCTTTGAGAAGATACAAAAAATTGATAAACCATTAGCCTGGCTCATCAAGAAAAAAAGGGAGAAGACTCAAATCAATAGAATTACAAATGAAAAAGGGGAAGGAACAACTGACACTGCAGAAACACAAAGGATCATGAGACATTACTACAAGCAACTATATGCCAATAAAATGGACAACCTGGAAGAAATGGACAAATTCTTAGAAATGCACAACCTTCCGAGACTGAACCAGGAAGAAATAGAAAATATGAACAGACCAATCACAAGCACTGAAATTGAAACTGTGATTAAAAATCTTCCAACAGGGGGCTTCCCTGGTGGTGCAGTGGTTGAGAGTCTGCCTGCCAATGCAGGGGACACGGGTTCGTGCCCTGGTCCGGGAGGATCCCACATGCCGTGGAGTGGCTGGGCCTGTGAGCCATGGCCGCTGGGCCTGTGTGTCCGGAGCCTGTGCTCCACAGTGGGAGGGGCCGCAACAGTGGGAAGCCCGCATACCGGAAAAAAAAAAAAAATCTTCCAACAAACAAAAGCCCAGGACCAGATGGCTTCAGAGGCAAATTCTATCAAACATTTAGAGAAGAGCTAACACCTATCCTTCTCAAACTCTTCCGAATTATAGCAGAGGGAGGAACACTCCCAAACTCATTCTATGAGGCCACCATCACTCTGATACCAAAACCAGACAAAGATGTCACAAAAAAAGAAAACTACAGGCCAATATCACTGATGAACATAGATGCAAAAATCCTCAACAAGATACCAGCAAACAGAATGCAACAGCACATGAAAAGGATCATACACCATGATCAAGTGGGGTTTATCCCAGGAATGCAAGGATTCTTCAATATACGCAAATCAATCAATGTGATATACCATATTAACAATTGAAGGAGAAAAACCATATGATCATCTCAATAGATGCAGAGAAAGCTTTCGACAAAATTCAACATCGATTTATGATAAAAACCCTCCAGAAAGTAGGCATAGAGGGAACTTTTCTCAACATAATAAAGGCCATATAGGACAAACCCACAGCCAACATCGTCCTCAATGGTGAAAAACTGAAACCATTTCCACTAAGATCAGGAACAAGACAAGGTTGCCCACTCTCACTACTATTATTCAACATAGTTTTGGAAGTTTTAGCCACGGCACTCAGAGAAGAAAAAGAAATAAAAGGAATCCAAATCGGAAAAGAAGAAGTAAAGCTGTCACTGTTTCCAGATGACATGATACTATACATAGAGAATCCTAAAGATGCTACCAGAAAACTGCTAGAGCTAATCAATGAATTTGGTAAAGTAGCAGGATACAAAATTAATGCACAGAAATCTCTTGCATTCCTATACACTAATGATGAAAATCTGAAAGTGAAATTAAGAAAACACTCCCATTTACCATTGCAACAAAAAGAATAAAATACCTAGGAATAAACCTACCTAAGGAGACAAAAGACCTGTATGCAGAAAATTATAAGACACTGATGAAAGAAATTAAAGATGATACCAATAGATGGAGAGATATACCATGTTCTTGGATTGGAAGAATCAACATTGTGAAAATGACTATACTACCCAAAGCAATCTATAGATTCAATGCAATCCCTATCAAACTACCACTGGCATTTTTCACAAAACTAGAACAAAAAATTTCACAATTTGTATGGAAACACAAAAGACCCTGAATAGCCAAAGCAATCTTGAGAAAGAAAAACGGAGCTGGAGGAATCAGGTTCCCTGACTTCAGACTATACTACAAAGCTACAGTAATCAAGACAGTATGGTACTGGCACAAAAAGAGAAATATATATCAGTGGAACAGGATAGAAAGCTCAGAGATAAACCCACGCACATATGGTCACCTTATCTTTGATAAAGGAGGCAAGAATATACAATGGAGAAAAGACAGCCTCTTCAATAAGTGGTGCTGGGAAAACTGGACAGCTACCTGTAAAAGAATGAAATTAGAACACTCCCTAACACCATACACAAAATAAACTCAAAATGGATTAAAGACCTAAATGTAAGGCCAGACACTATCAAACTCTTAGAGGAAAACATAGGCAGAACACTCTGTGACATAAATCACAGCAAGATCCTTTCTGACCCACCTCCTAGAGAAATGGAAATAAAAACAAAAATATACAAATGGTACCTAATGAAACTTAAAAGCTTTTGCACGGCAAAGGAAATCATAAACAAGATGAAAAGACAACCTTCAGAATGGGAGAAAATATTTTCAAATGAAGCAACTGACAAAGGATTAATCTCCAAAATTTACAAGCAGCTCATGCAGCTCAATATCAAAAAAAACAAACAACCGAATCCAAAAATGGGCAGAAGACCTAAATAGACATTTCTCCAAAGAAGATATACAGATTGCCAACAAACACATGAAAGAATGCTCAACATCATTAATCATTAGAGAAATGCAAATCAAAACTACAATGAGATGTCATCTCACACTGGTCAGAACGGCCATCATCAAAAAATCTACAAACAATAAGTGCTGGAGAGGGTGTGTAGAAAAGGGAACCGTCTTGCACTGTTGGTGGGAATGTAAATTGTTACAGTCACTATGGAGAACAGTATGGAGGTTCTTTAAAAAACTAAAAATAAAACTACCATATGACCCAGCAATCCCACTACTGGGCATATACCCTGAGAAAACCATGATTCAAAAAGAGTCATGTACCACAATGTTCATTGCCGCACTATTTACAATAGCCAGGACATGGAAGCAACCTAAATGTCCATCAACAGATGAATGCATAAAGAAGATGTGGCACATGTATACAATGGAATATTACTCAGCCATAAAAAGAAATGAAATTGAGTTATTTGTAGTGAGGTGGATGGATCTAGAGTCTGTCATACAGAGTGAAGTAAGTCAGAAAGAGAAAAACAAATACTGTATGCTAACACAAATATATGGAATCTAAAAAAAAAAAAAAAAAGGTCATGAAGAACCTAGGGGCAAGACGGGAATAAAGACACAGACCTACTAGAGAATGGACTTGAGGGGAGGGGGAAGGGTAAGCTGGGACAAAGTGAGAGAGTGGCATGGACATATATACACTATCAAACATAAAATAGATAGATAGTGGGAAGCAGCCGCATAGCACAGGGAGATCAGCTCGGTGCTCTGTGACCACCTAAAGGGATGGGATACGGAGGGTGGGAGGGAGGGAGATGCAAGAGGGAAGAGATATGGGGACATATGTATATATATAACTGATTCACTTTGTTATAAAGCAGAAACTAACACACTATTGTAAAGCAATTATACTCCAATAAAGATGTTTAAAAAAAAATTAAAAATATCAAAAGACATGAATAGTTATTCCAAGAAGAGAAAATATAAATGGCTAATAAAAGTATGAAAAGGTGCTCAACCTAAATTACTCAGGACAATCCAAAGTAATACCACAATTAGATATTATTTTATACCTGACAGATTGTAAAACAAAGAAATATTGCCTGTGAAATGGAGCAAAGAAAACATTTATACTCTGTGGGTGGGAGTATAAATTTGCACAAATGCTTTGGAAAGCTAGTTGGCACTCTATTAAGTTGGAAATGTGCATATCTTGCAACCAATAATTTCACTTTTGGCAGAGAATCTGATATATTTGTCTGCAGACTTGTAGAAGAATTTTTCTAACAGCATAGTATGTAAGAGCAAAAACCTGTACACTATGCAAGTATGTGTTAACAAGAGAAAAAAAAACCCAGTGATATGATCTAGCAATGGGATACTGCACAGCAGTGAAAACAAATGGACCTCAGCTGTACAAGACATGGAGGTGAAAAACAGTGGAATGCATACATGTAACGTCATTTAAATAAAGCTCAAAAACATACAAACATCAACAATGTATTATTTAGCTATGAACACATATATTTCAAAGACTATAAAGAAGAATAGGTACATTCATGGTATGGGAATGTTTAGTTGAAAACCAGCCTTCCACAATCACTGGTGTTCAAAGAATTGGTAAGATGCGACCCAGCATGATTTTACAACTGTCTTCTTAAACATTTTTAAAGCCAGTATTTTTTTAATTTTAAAAGATGTTTATGCTTTAAAATTTTTTCTGGTTTATTTGGACCTATCACTCCTGCTCGTTGATTTTATTACGAAAAGTAGAGACAGAACCTAAGTATATAACAATAGAAAATAAGATGGAATGCCCTAATTGTCTAATAATTAGTAGATGACTGAAATTATGGCAGGTTTTTTAAGAGTATATATAGCCTGACCCCATTTTAAAATAACACAGACACACACGTATATGTACACACATGAACATACATGCATGGAGAAAGACCTGAAGGTATTCACTGAGATCTCTCAAGGTGGATGGGATTGTGTGAATTCATTGTTGTTCTTTTGATTATATTTTCTGATATTGCCTTTGTGATAATAAAAATAGTCAAAGAAATTAGATGAGAATCTTATTGCTGGGCATTAAGTTGTTCTGACTAACACGTGTGCACTGCTGGCTCATACACTTGACATGACATACATTCAATGAAAGTTTTTTTCCCAACCAATCCCTCTTTGGGTATTTGAATTTATTTTCCTTTTAAGTTAGGGAGACTTTGTTGGAATAATTCGAAAAGCACTGCCTTATGACGTGCTTCAGATTGCCACATATTAATACACATTGTTAAATCTCATTTTTAGCTACATTCACCTGTACCTCTGTAAGTATCTTGTCATTTATTATCATTGCTTTTAAATCTGATGGAAGAAAATTCTTAAGTAATCTCATTAGTTTTATATTTTTTAATTTGAAGCCTTCAGTAAGATACATTTTGAATGTATCTTCAGAACATTCGGTAAGTACATACTTAGCTCCCTGACTGAAGCTGATATTTACAGATTTATTCAAGTTCAATTGCTTAAGGTGCTGTGCTTAGTATCTCCTTATACAACATCAATCTGTTCTCCTAGGGAAAAGGGAAAAAATTAAGAGCTGTTCTTAGTTATAAAGATCTTTCACTAGTACTGTTTTTTATCTTTAAAAATTTTAAGTGCACCCTTAAATGAAGTGTTATATTTGAGTCTCCAAAAACGTATGAATTAGATATGATACTAAATTACTCCTGTTTGATAGATCAGAGAACTGAGTTATTATAGAGAACTTAAGTGAGAGTGATAGTAGTTATTTTAGCTACCATTTATTTCTATACATATCTATACAAGAACTCTCCCTGCTTACTTAATGTAGGGGCCATAAAAAAGTGCTGTTCATATCTCCAGGGAGCACAAAGTAGGGAGCTAGGTGGGATACGGAGAATCCTTACTGCAAGATGGTGGCCTGGTTGCTAAAGATTTCACCAGCAGTGACCTAGGAAGACATCGCATTGGAGGGCAATGCGATGTACTGATGCAGGTATTTGAAAGGTATGGGGGAAAATACCTACAGGCAATAGAGCTAAGCTGAATTGGTGCCCCGAAGAAGGAAAATGAGAACCTGAGAGCCATTAACAGTGGGTTAAAGGCTGGGTGTGAGGATCAGAGGTTCTGTGGGGTAGCTTACAAAGAGGTCCTTGTTTCCTGCAGTGGAAGAGCACCCAGCTGAGCTACAGGCTGTAGGTCTAATGGAATCCATTTAGATGCTCCTCCTAGGCAGGTCTGGTGTCCTGAAGTCAGTACTCTGGTTGGGGAAACCTGGAAGCTTGACACATGGGGTGGTGGTGTCTACCTGGGTGCCCCTGGTGCTCTGCAGAGCAACCTGAAACCTGGGAGCTTGCAGAGGTGGCCCAACCTTCCCCAGTAAGAGCTGGCAGTTCCGTTGTGCTAAAAGATGCCTTTGGAGCCTCCCTTTCCCCCAAGAGCTGCCCCCGCCTCCTTTCCTGGCTTCCAGGTTGATAATCCAGGGTTAAATTTCAGCATAAGCCAGCTGAGGACAGCCTGGCAAGTGAGGGAGGAGACTACCCCCCAGGTGAAAGAATTATTAACAGGACGGACCAGGAGGAACCAGGTGAGTATCCCCAGGACTGGATCTTCATGGCCAGAAATAAGAGCAGGTAAGTAAGAATCTTTGACTTGAAGGATCCTTCTCGGAATTTAATACCCTGTCCAGGACACTCTAATGTGTCTAACTCACTGCTAGGGTGGCTTTTAAAAGCCTGAAAAAAAGTGAAGAACAGAATAAATGCCCAAGATGGCCTGGAAGAAGGAGTAAAGATGCTAAGGGAAGTGAATGTGTTACCGACCCTGACGAGTGGGTCCCCAACATGGTTCCTCCTGCTTGGTGTCTCTCCGGCCAGTAGAACGAGACCCACTTGGGTTCAGAAGCAAAGGAAAGCTTTCTTCTTGGGTCAGAGAGTGGAGAGGTGTGAGCTCGGGCTCTAGAGCACAGGCTCTCCGACAAGCCGTGCGGGGCTGCTTTACAAGGGCTGCTCCGCGGGGAGGGGGCGGGGCTCTAGGGGGCGGGGCAGCTGCCCTGCTCAGCCTCCAGATCTCAGTGCCGGGTGCAGCGACTCTGCCCTCACCCGGTACCCGCCATCTTGGATGGAGTGTCGTGCGCAGCGACTGCATGAGGCCCTGAGCTGAGGTGCGGGGCACAGCCCTTTAGCGCCGGGAGCTCCGGTCGGAAGGGCCTGGTGTGATTCCACTGCACATGGGACCCTGTGAGCCAGTGAAACGAGACTAAGCTCAGAGTATAAAAAAAGGTTAGACCTTATTTGATTATCCATAGTCGATTTTTATTTCCTGGGGATTGTTAACGGGCTTTGCCGGTGACGAATGTGCTGGAATGGATATATTTTGTGAGGCCAGAAAACCCGAAAGTGTTCAGCGGGAATGACCTGGAGAGCATCCTGTTCCCGGGGCCGCTAGAGCGCGCTGCTGAGCGGTTCCCACCACCGTGGGCTGGTGGTGGGGAATCTGGAGCCGCAGGAGGGAGGTCCTGAGACCGGAGATGTCCAGCCAGGCTGGAGGGGCAAGAAGTGGTAGAGATAGTTAACAGAGCATAGCACCCTGAGGGCCAGACAGACCCAAACGACTACTTAACGCGTACAAACCATAAAAAAATGACACGAGTGAAAGAACCGGAGACTCAGGATGGGCATCCCAATAAGATGTCCAAGCTCCTACTCAGTTCCTGGACCCGAGCCAGTTTAGGGTCGAGAACTCACTGACTGAAGCTGTTGGCCGGGTTCCTAGGAAGAACCATGCGGCACCGTGACAAGCGTATACAGTAGTGACGCCCTGGATCCTTCACTGTGGGACCATTTCCTTGAGTGAGAATACACTGGGCGGAGGGGAACATCTAGGGATTTTGAGGGTCTGTTGGATGCAGGGTCTGCGCTGACGTTAATACTTAGGTCGGAAGTGTCGCTAGCAGCCATGACTGGAGAGAGGAACGGCCTGCCAGCTCCAGCTGCTCAACTCCAAATCCATCACCATCTTCATATCCAGGCCATGCTTTCCCCGGGCTGCTTCCAGCCGATGACTAAGCCAGCCAGGGCAGGACCACTCCTGGGAGGTGCGCGATTCCTCTGAGAGGCCACTTGTGGATTGAGGATCCCCAGGCAGCCTTGCCAACTTTGCTTGGAACTGCAGGGCTGACACTTCACCCAGCCTTCCTGCCGCGTCTCTTTCACTTGGGGTCACAATGGTGTTGTGGTCTGCTGGTTCCCCCAGCCTCTTCTAGCTCCCTCTGCATTTATTCTTACAAGTTCTCTCCCAAAATTAATTGCTTGCATTTCTTAAATGTGTATTTTAATTTAAAAGATGCATAACATAAAATTTATAAACATTAATTTTTTAAACATTAATTTTTTAAATTGTGGTAAAATACATGCACATAAAATACACCATTTTTTAACCTATTTAAAAGGGTACAGTTTTTTGGGTTTTGGGGGGGGGTGGCCACATAGCGGCTTGTGGGATCTTAGTTCCCGAACCAGGGATCGGACTCAGGCCCTCAGCAGTGAAAGTGCAGAGTCCTAACCACTGGACTGCCAGGGAATTCCCTAAAAGGGTATAGTTCTTAAAAAGGCATTAAGTGCATTCACATTGTGCAAATATGACTGCCATCCATCCTCAGAACTTTTTTCATCTTCCCAAATTTCATATCCATTGCCCTGTCTCCCCAGCCCCTGGAGACTGCCATTCTATTACTTTCTGTTTCTATGAGTTTGACTACTCTAGGTATCTCATCAAAGTGGAATCATACAGTATTTGTCCTTTTGTGATTGTCTTATTTCACTTAACCAATAATGTCTTTAAAATTCGCCTATGTTGTAGCATGTGTCAGAATTTCCCTCCTTTTGTTAAAAATAAATTTATTTATTTATTTATTTATTTTCAGCTGCATTGGGTCTTCGTTACTGCAAGTGGGCTTTCTCTAGTTGTGGCAAGCGGGGCTACGCTTTGTTGTGGTGTGCGGGCTTCTCATTGCGGTGGCTTCTCTTGTTGTGGAGCACGGGCTCTAAGCATGCAGGCTTCAGTAATTGTGGCATGTGGGCTCAGTAGTTGTGGCTTGCAGGCTCAAAGGTGTAGGCTCAGTAGTTGTGATGCATGGGCTTAGTTGCTCCACAGCATGTGGGATCTTCCCAGAACAGGGCTCGAACCTGTGTCTTCTGCATTGGCAGGCGGATTCTTAAACACTGCGCCACCAGGGAAGTCCCTCCCTCCTTTTTAAGGCTGAATAATACTGCATTGTATGTATGTGCCACGTTTTGTTTACCCATTCATCTGTTCAGTGGATATGTGGGCTGCTTTTTGGCTATTGTGAATAATGCTTCTATGAACATAGGTGTACAAATATCTCTTTGAGAACTTACTTTCAATTCTTTTGGGTTTATACCTAGAAGTGAAATTGCTGGATCATATGGTAATTCAATTTTAAATTTTTTGAGGAATCACCATACTAGTCTTCCACAGTGCCTGCACCATCTTACATTCTCACCAGCAGTGCACAAGGTTTCTAATTTTTCTACATCCCCACCAACTCTTGTAATTTATTTATTATTTTTATAATATCCATGCTAATGGGTGTGAAGTGGTATGTCATTGTGGTCTTGCTTTGCATTTCCCTAACCATTAGTGATTCTGAGCATCTTTTCATGGACTTATTGGCCACTTATACATTTTCTTTGAAGAAATATCTATTCAAGTCTACCCCTTTTTAAATAGGTTAGTTTGTTCTTTGTTATTTAATTGTGGGAACTCTTTAAATGCTGGATATTAAGTTTCCAGAAGTCCCCGTGGGCCCCCCTCCAATGGCTTATAATGATAATTTATTTCTCTTTCATGTATTTTTAAAATTGAAATAAGTTAATATACAATATTATGTTAGTTTCAGGTGTACTAAATAATGCTTTGCATACATTATGAAACGATCACTACAATAAGTCTAGTAAACATCTGTCCCCATACAAAGTTATTTCAATATTATTGACCATATTCCTTATGCTGTATCCCTGTATCCCTGTGACTTATTTATTATATAACTGGAGGATTTTACCTCTTAACTCCTTCACCTTTTTCACCTCCCCCACCCCCTTCCTTCGGCACTTACCCTTTTGTTCTCTGTATCTGTGAGTCTGTTTTCATTTTGTTTTGTTTTGTTTGTTTTGTTTTTAGTTTCCACATATAAGTGAGATCATGCAGTATTTGTTTTTCTCTGTCTGACTTATTTTACTTAGCATAATACCCTCTAGATCTATCCATGTTGTCAAAATGGAAAGATTTCATTTTTTTATGACTGAGTAATATTCTGTTTATATATATATATATGTATATATATATAATCACATCTTCTTTATCTATTCATCTGTTGACACTTAGGTTGCTTCCGTATCTTGCCTATTGTAAATAATACTGCAATGGACATAGGGGTGCATATATCTTTTCACATTAGTGTTTCTGTTTTCTTTGGGTAAATACCTAGGATTGGAATTGAAAATAATTCTATTTTTAATTTTTTGAGAAAACTCTGTACTGTTTTCCATAGTGGCTGCACCAAATTACATTCCCACCAACAGTACATGAGGGTCCCCTTTTCTCCACAGCCTCGCCAACACTTGTTATTTCTTGCCTTTTTGATTATAACCATCCTGAGAGGTCTGAGGTGATATCTTACTGTGGTTTGATTTGCATTTCTCTGATGATTAGTGATGTTGAGCATCTTTTTATGTGTCTGTTGGCCATCCAATTTCTTACATGTTTAATACCATCTTGGTTTCTGTTTCTTGGAGGACTTGCACCAACACAATCATCATGTTTCTGTTAGAGTGAAGAATTCAGGAGCCAGGTGAAAAATGGAGTCTTGCCTAAGTCTGGCTTACAGTGGGTCTGGTCTGCTGTGGAGACAATGGGTCTGAAGATCCATCCATTGGTCCTTTCTCCAAACCCTGCCCTGAATGTATTACCAGTATTGATATACTTGGCAATTGGAGTAACCCTAACATAGGGTTCTTAGCTTAGGGGGTAAGAGCTATTACAGTGATTAAAGCCAAGTGGAAAACTCTGCAAACAAACCCCTCTCCACCAAAATAGTTAAGCAAAAATATTATTGCATCGCAAGGGTCATGGTGGAGGTTAATGCTACCATTAAAGGCCTAAAGAATCAAGGTAACATTCCATATCATATTACCAATCTGGGCCCTATAGAAACTGATGAATGACTATGGACTACTATAGACTTAACAAGCCTCAATTGTGCTGCTAGCCAGAAAAAAGCTAGAACAGTTTACTAAGGTCTCAGGTAGGTGATATGAGTCAACTGAAATGGTGAGTGCACTCCTTTTCATTTTGGATAGAAAAGAGTAGGAGTGAAAAACAACTACAGCCTGTGGATCCAATCTGGTCAGCTGTCTGTTTTGTAAATAAAGTTTTATTAGAACACAGCCCCACTTACTCATTTACATATTGTCTGCTTTCACACTACAACAGTAGAGTTGAATAGTTGCAACAGAGACCATATGGCCTGCAGAGCCTAAAACATTTGCTATCATGCTCGCCATAAAAAATTTTGCTGACCCCTGGAAAAGAAGACCAGAATCAGTTTGAATTCACATGGGATGGATAACGATATTCATTTGCAATTTTGCATCAAGTTTCTGTTAATTCTTCCACCCTCCATCATAATATAGTCCGAAGAGATCTGAACTGCCTGAACATCCATAGAAATCATTATGATCCATTACACTGATTATATCATGCTGATTGGACAGGATGAGCAAGAAGTGGCTAGCACTCTGGAGGCCTTGGTAAGACACATGCACTCCAAGAGGTGGAACTTAAATCCTGTGCAGATTCAGGGACATGCCTCTTCAGCGATGTTCTCAAGAGTCCAGCAGTCAGGAGAGCATTGGGATATCCACTCCTAAATAAAACACAAATTGCCACATCTTGCATCTCCTACCACAGAGCAGGAAGCACAAAGCTGTGTTCTGGAGGCAACACACTCCACATCTAAGAACACCTGTCCAGGTGGTATGTTAGGTGACATGGAAGTCTGATAGTTCTGAATGGGGCCCAGAGAATGAAAGAGTTCCGTACCAGGTCTAGGCTTGAATGCAAACAGCCCTATCCCTTGGGCCATACAGTCCAACAAACCTTATGGCATTAGAGGTGTCAGTAGTAGGAAAAAATGCCATGTGGTGCTAATGGCAAGCCCCAGGGGGAGGATCACAGCATAGGCCTCTGGGATGCTGGAACTCCAGCAGTGGAGTTGGTATGATGGGCCCATAAATGAAGTGACCCTGTTGACAGAGAGGGAGTCTATAGGACAACAGGTTAGACTCCACTTAGAAGACTGATTTGGATACTGCTGCCTCCGAATGTTTAACCTGTGAGCAACAGACACCAACAGGTACTACTGGTGTGGCACTTTCCAAGGAGACCAACCAGCCACTTGGTGGCATATCAAACGCACTGGCCCCTTCCACGCTGGAAGGGTCAGTGGCTTATCCTCACAGCGATAGATACATATTCTAGGTATGAGCTTACCTTCTGGCCCTCAGAGCCTCAGCCAGCACCACAATCCAGGGAATTACAAAATGCCTGATCCATGGCCATGGAATCCCATACAACATAGCATCCAACCGAGGGACTCACTTCACAGTGAAGCAGGTGTGGGAGTGGGACCATAACCAGAGACCCACTAGGATGGAGAGTGGAAGGTGAGCTGGGAGCCACCAGCTGTGCCCAGAGACCAACCAACTATGGTATTGGGGGCTATAATTTGTCCCACTATCCCCTCTTCTCAGGAAGAGAAGGTCCCAGGAACCACAGAATAGCTGGCTGTTCCTGAATTGCTGGGGGCAGTAGATCTGTGAGGCACGAGGGTGGTGGATTTTTGCAGTCATGGAAATGTGCTGCTTGGATCCTGCTGCGAGGAGCATCATTGACTGATGGCCCAAAATGCTGCTCCCCTGGGCCCACTCCTGTGTTTGCGCAGACACCACATTTCCCACAAGCATCTCCAAACTGATGACTGAGCACAGAGGGGATACGAAAGTCGGCTCATTCCATCAAGGCAAGGGACTCCTCCAAAAGGTGACTTTGGCTCAAGGACAACCTCTCCTCCTGGCTGAGCATCTCTTGGAACTGAGCTGCCATCTGACATCTTCCCACCCATTCCTCCTTCCTCTCTGTCTCCTTCCACTTGGGTCAAACCAGCACCTGCCCCTTCCTTCAGTAAGTCTCTCGCACGTCTAATCCCGTCTTGGCAGCTGCTTCTAGAGGCAACCTGAACTAATACATTTACATGCTTACAAAATAGCTTAAGGTTTATGTTATTATCCCAAGCACAGAGGCAGATGAAGAGCTGAGTTTTAAAGAGATTAGATGACTTGCCTGATGTCACTCAAGACCAAATGCTCCTCAGACGTCTTTCCAACATTCCTAGTTGCCATGTAAAAGAGAGGCTGTGCTATAATAGGATAGACACACTACTTAATGGGGTTGTTGCAGGAAAATGGGATTCTTCTACCCCAAATATGTCAGCAATTGAGAGTCTTTTCAAATGAGAATTTTAGAGTTGTTCCTCTCTGTGCCTTTCAGTCGCAAGAGCTTATGATTTTTCTTTATAGATAGAGTGGGGTTTTTTCTGCTTTTTTGGGGGGGGGGCTTGTTTTCTTTCTTTCTTTTTTTTTCTATTCTAACAAAGGGGTCTTGTTACTATAGATTAAAACCCTAAAATGACCCAGAAAGAGGAACGCTCCATTTCTAATATATTTACATGATCTGGGGTTGTGGAACTGGCCAAGCTCTCCCATCCCCCTTCCTCTCCCTTACAGGTTAGTCATTTTGCTCTTCCTCAAATAGGCCAAGCTTCAGGAATCTGCCTTTCTTTTTCTCTAGGCCTAAAATGCTATTACCCAGGTTCAGCCCCACAATTTAGGTCTCTACTAACCTTAGTCTCTAAAATGGACTCCTCCCCCATCACACATTCTATTATTTTACACTGCCTTGTTTTCTGCATAGCAATTATTACTACTTGAATGGTTTTATATGTTTCTTTAATTATTGTCAGTAAGTAATCTCCTGTAGAATAATATTTTTATAGCAGGCAGTTTTTCCTGTTCACTTGTATATGTAGGTTTTTCATAAATATTTGTTGAATTAATTATTAATACAGAAAATATATACCTTGCTGCTTTAGCAGGACTCTTTTCCAAACTTTCTCCCTTCCCATTCTCTTGCCAGTCACCTTTCATGTAGGTAAAATCTGGTAAAAATAAACATACATTTTGAAGAAGTAAGTAAGTTATAAAAATTTAACTTTGTAGAATCCTCTCATTCATTTAATATGTTTGTTGAAGGCCAACTATTTATATGCTAGGGATTTTTCTAGATCTGGAGACTCAGCAATGAACAAGACATAAAAGGTTCCTGCTCACCTGGAACTTACTCCGTAATAAGGAGGAGACAGATAATAATGACAAACAAACACCATAACTGCCAAAAATCAGATAATAATATGTGTTTGTAGAACATGTTAAAGCGGTGACAAGATGGAGTCAGTGGGCAGGTATTTGAAATTAAATGGTCAGGGATGATCCCTTTGAGAAGATGGCAGGGAAAATCATTTTAGTGATTCATTTCAAACTTCAAGAGGCCCTTAGAGTTTTTCAAAGTTGTTGTACCAATTTACACCAAGCCCCTTTCAATTTGTGAGAGTACCAGAGGGAATATAGCTAGTTTAGATGCTTAAAGCAATATGAACTTGGGGAGCTTGAGGAAGACAGAGACCAGAGCAGTGAGTGATGGGGAGAGTGGTGATAAGTGTGATAAGAGATCCAGGCAGGCAGGATAGAGATGTTTGGGTTTTGTAAATCTGGATAAGAGGATTAGATTTTAATACTGAGATGGGAAGGCATTAAGGGGTATTAAATGGGGACTGACATGATCTTTTTTACGTTTTAAAATGAATGAAAAGTAAAACAAATTGAATTTTAAAATGGTCAAAGGAGGAAGACTCTGGGAAGATGGCAGAGTAGGGAGCACTAGAAATTTCTCCCCGCAGCATCCACACAGCACAGGAAGATCAACTCGGTGCTTTGTGACCACCTAGAGGGTGGGATAGGGAGGGTGGGAGGGATATTCAAAAGGGAGGGGATGTGGGGATATATGTATACATATAACTGATTCACTTTGTTATATAGCAGAAACTAACACAACATTGTAAAGCAATTATACTCCAATAAAGATGTTAAAAATAAATAAACAAATAAATAAATAAATAAATCTCTCCCCCAACCCAGACAACAATGGCACTGGTAGAATATGACTATTTTGGAACTCTGCAGTCTACTGAAGGCTTGCAAATTCCAGGGGAAGGCTTGAAGAGTAAATTGTGATTAATTTTAGTCAATTTCAGCCTTTAGCATAGCAGCAGCTACCCATCTACCCCCAGCCAGCACTGTGGCAGGCAGCTGTGCATGTGTTTTGGAAGTAGTTTGCAGGAGCCAGGGTTGGCAACAAGGACCCTGTCTTCCAAATACTGGCGATCTGTGCTCTGATCTCTGCTTCTAATCACAGAAAGGCAGGCAAAGAGGCAGTGGCCATTGTTATTGCACCTCCTCCCACTGTTGTAAAGTGATTTCCAGGGGGTTAAAGGGATGGTGCCTTTTCCCAAACACCCTTCATTTTTCTTTTTCTCCTTTTGGGAATCAGACATTGAAGATTAGAACATTCAAAAGCAACTGCACATGCAGGGGAAATTAGAAAGTCACCATGCATGCCCAGGGGAAAGTACAGATTCAGAAAGGATTTGAGATGACCTTAAGTTTTCATGCAGACTGATCCTCAGCACAGAGTCTACAACAATAAAAACAAAAACAAAACAAAATCCAGTAAGCCTTGGGGAAGGGAGAGAATCTGACTTCTAGAGCTACCACATTATTAGATTTAAATATCCAGTTTTCAAAAAAAAAATCACAAGGTATACAAAGAAATGAGAAAATATGACTCATTCAAAAAAGAGAAGAAAAAAAAAACCCAGAAAAAACAGAATCTGGCTCTGAAAAAGACCTGATGGCAGATCTACTAGATAAAGACTTTAATATAACTGCCTTAGAGACACTCAAAGAACTAATGCATTTTTATTTATCTAAAAATAAACCAAAAGAAATTATGGAGCTAAAAAATTAAATAACTGAAATGAAAAAAGTCACTAGTGGGATTCAAAAGCAGATTTGCACAGGCAGAAGAAAGAATCTGCAAACTTGAAGATAGGACTATGGAAATTACTGAGTCTGAGGAACAGAAAGAAAAAAGATTGAAGAAAAATGAATAGAGCCTAAGGGATCTGTGGGATACCATCAGGCAGACCAATATATGCATTGTAGGAGTCCCAGAAGGAGAAGAATGAATATTTAAAGAAACAATGGCAGAAAAGTTCCCAAATGTGATGTAAGACATGAATATAAATATTTAAGAAGCTTAATGAATTCCAAGTAGAATGAACTCAAAGAAACCCACCAACAAGACACATAAACAAACTGTTGAAAGACAAAGACAAATAATTTTGAAAGCAGCAAGAGAGAAACAATTTGTCACATACAAAGGATCCTCAATGATCATCAGCAGATTTTTCACCAGAAAATTTGGAGGTCGAATAGTTGTAAGTTGATATATTCAAAGTATTAAGAGAAAAAATAAACTGTCAACCAAGAGTCCTATATCCATAAAAACTGTCCCTCAGAAGTGAGAGAGAAATTAAGACATTCCCAGATAAATAAAAGCTGAGGGTGTACATTGTACACAAAAGGAAATGATAAAGGAATTAAATCAATTCACTACCAAAAAATCAACTAAACACAAAAGAACACAGTAATGCAGGAAATGAGAGACAAAAAAATCTTTAAGACATAGAGAAACTAAATAGGAAAATGACAGAGTTCTCTCCTTATCCAATTACTTTAAATGTACATGGATTCAGCTACAATCAAGAGAGAAATTGGCAGAATGGATAAAAAAAATTATCCAACTATATATTGTCTACAGGAAATTCACTTTAAATCCAAAGACACAAATCAGTTGAAAGTGAAAGGACAGAAAAGGATATTCCATGGAAATAGTAACCAAAGGAGAACAGGGATGGCTATACCAATATCAGACAAAATAGACTTTAATTCAAAAAGTTTATAAGAAACAAAGGGCATTATATATTAATAATACATTAATTATATATTAATAAATGTTCAATACAAGATAAAACAATTATAAACATTTACACACCTAATAAAATACTGTTGAATTATACAAAGCAAAAACTGACAGAATTGAAGGGAGAAGTAGAACTACAATTGTAAATGGAGACTTAATACTCCACCCTCAATAAAAAATAGAACAACTAGACAGAAAATAAGTAAGGAAACAGAGGACTTAACTCAATAAACCACTAGATCTAACAAATTTTATACTGTACTCAATGACAACAGAATACACATTCTTCTCAGGTGCACCTGGGACATTTTTCCAGACTAGACCACAAATTAAGTCTTATGACATTTTAAAAGGGAAATATCACACAAAGTATCTTTTTTAACTACAGTGGGATGAAGTTAGAAATCAGTAACAGAAAGAAAACAGGGAAGTCCACAAAATTGTGGAAACAAAACAACATAGGGCAAAATATGATCCAGCAATTACCCTTCTGGGTATTTATCCAAAGAAAAAAATATCACTATCTTGAAAAGACATCTGCACCCCAATGTTCATTGCATCATTGTTTTCAATAGCCAAGACATGAAAACAACCTAAGTGTCCACTGATGAATGAATGGACAAAGAAAATATGTTTTATATACATATATATACACATAAGCACAGACACACACATACATATACATACAATGGAATAATATTCAGACATAAAAAAGAAGGAGGGCTTCCCTGGTGGCACAGTGGTTGAGAGTCCGCCTGCCAATGCAGGGGACACGGGTTCGTGCCCCAGTCCGGGAAGATCCCACATGCCGCGGAGCGGCTGGGCCTGTGAGCCATGGCCGCTAAGCCTGCGCGTCTGGAGCCTGTGCTCCACAATGGGAGAGGCCACAACAGTGAGAGGCCCGCGTACCACAAAAAAAAAAAAAAAGAAGGAAATCCTGCCATTAGCAACAACATGGATGGACCTTGAAAGCATTATGCTAAGTAAAACATGTCAGACAGAGAAAGACAAATACTGTATAATCTTACTTATGTGTGAAATTTGAAAAGCAAACAAACAAACTGAACTTACAGATACAGAGAACATATTGGTGGTTGCCAGAGGAGGGGTGTAGGAGTTTGGTGAAATGGATGAAAGTGGTCAGAAGGTACAAACTTCCACTTATAGGATAAATTAGTCTTGGGAATGTAATGTACATCATGGCGATTATTGTTATTAATACTGTATTGTATAGAAAGTTGCTAAGAGAGTGGATCTCAAAAGTCCTCATTACAAGAAAAAAATGTGTAACAATTTGTGGTGATGGATGTTAACTAAACTTATTGTGGTAATCATGTTGCAATATATACGTAAATTATTAAGTTGTACACCTAAAACTAATACAGTGTTATATTCAATTATGTCTCAATTTTTAAAAATCCCCCCCCATTTTGGGGGGGAACTTCCTATGAAAAGGAATTAATATATATCACATTTTAATTAAAAAGTATTTATATTGAGTCATTAGTTTCCCTTAATAATCCAACAAATTGGTCTTTGTTCCAACCTCTGGAATAAATCCATCTGTACATAACTTCCCCAGCTAGGTAGGTTTGTGCATGTCAAAAACAAACAAACAAAACTTTATCCCAAGCTAACTCACCCTCTGCATATATTCTATGGGAAAATTCAATAGAAAATGCAAATAAATAGTTACAGTAATGGTTATATATTAACCTGTAGTATAGTGGATCAGAAGTTAAAATATGTTTACTAAATCTCATCAAGGTACAGTCCACATTTTTAAATAGCCCATCCACCTCACTGAAATTTAGGGAACTGAATATTCAGAGATCTCCAGAGTCTTAGGAACAGGCTGAATCTTCCATTTATTCAATTTGTTCAATTAATAATTAATAATCTAGTTCAAAGCAAACCAATAACAGGGATATTCAGATAGATTTAACAATTATCTTGAGAGTCCACTACTTTAAAAAATATAGAACCACATTTTGTATAAATGTTATATAAAATCACTTATAATTTGCAAATATAAAATGGCATAAACAAAAAATATTCATAATCACCTAATGAAGCTATTTCTTCTTTACTAGTTTTTTTTTTAACATCTTTATTGGGGTATAATTGCTTTATCTTTACTAGTTTTTATTTCTACTGTTTGTGTGGAGTGTTTAGTGTAGGGTTTAGAATTATTTCAATGCAAGACAACAATACATAGCTTGGTATCTTGAGTTTAAAGAAGTGATGTATAAATACATTGCAAAATGAGCAGTGAGAAAATGTGGGGAAATTGTAAGGAATAAAGCTCCATGAGCTCTTGACCTCGCATGTGTGAAATAATTTATCAGAATAAAAGAGTTATAATGTTAATATGGCCTGGATTTCAAGAGATTAACTTTATTCCCCATTCTGAAAGTGCAAAAAATAGAGGAAAATTAAGAAAAAATAATTCTCTGATATAAGAGATTATAAATGAAAAATACAGCCTAAATCATAGGTGTTTCATCAATGAAAGAAATGTGGTTAGAGAGAGAAAGACTTTACATTAGTATATCCTTGGTTAACCTTTGATTGACATACCAGATACTCATCACGGGCATATTTTACTTCCATTGTGCCGTCTGATTTTGTTTTCTATTTGAGGTTCCACCGAATACATTCTCTTGTGATAAATGTGGACATTTTTGTGATTTTAATGAACATGAATTTTATTATTGTACTTTCCATTATCTTTGAATTCCTATGACTGAAACATTATTAAACTTGTCTCTTGTGCCATACTCTTAATTATTGTATTCCTAGAAGACTTAATCCTAGATCTATATAGAACATTCCATCCAAAAGCATCAGAATACACATTGTTTTCAGGTGCACGTGGAACTTTCTCTAGGATAGATCACATACCAGGCCACAAAACAAGTCTCAATACATTTAAGAAGACTGAAAAAAAAAAGAGAGACTTAATCCTTAGGTATGTGAGGTATTCTATAAGAGTGTGCATTTCACTGATGAATTTGACTGAGACTTCAAAAATATAATGGTATTATGTTAATCTTTCCCATTAATGTTTTGTGTTTTAATGCTTCGTACTTGGTCCCTCCTCTGGAAATTTTTAGTCCCCTTTCCTATAAAGACTCATAGTTGGCTTGAATTGGGGTCTGTAATAAGTAGGAGATACAGATACTACCATTTTCTCCCTCTTGCCATTGGGTGAGTTCTGTGAGCTGATCTTTCTCAGGCTTCCATTAAAATCTCTCTGGTTCTAGAGCTAAAGACTAATGGAGAGGGATTTCCCTGGCCGTCCGGTGGTTAACACTCCGTGCTTCCAAGGCAGGGGGTGCAGGTTTGATCCCGGTCAGTAAACTAAGATCCCACATGCCACGTGGCACGGCCAAAAAAAAAAATATCAGCAATGAAAAAAAAAAAGACTAATGGAGAACCTCATTAAGTATTTCAAGTATTTGTAGTATTTTCATATGTAAAAAAGTTTTGGAGAATATGTGGGATAATAGGAGTAGACTAGGAGCAGTGAAACAACTACAGAAAGGCATGTTTAGGTTTGTAAAGAAAAAGGTTGGCATTCAGAATTTTATAAACCTGCCTTTGGGAGGCAGTAAGGTGCAGAGATTGAGATGGTTTCCCATGGACTTCAGCTCAGCCATTGCTGTCCCTGTGATGTGTGCCTTGGTTTATTCTGTGAAATAGGTATAATAGTAATGCCTCCCCCAGAGGGTTTTTGTAAGGATTAAATGAGATGCTTCCCGCCAGGCACTTTTAAGTGTGTGGTACAGAATAAACATTAAATAAAAGTTAGCTTTGTTGTTATGGAATGGCTGTCTGCTTTTGTAGGCTCGCCAGCACTAGAGGAAATTAAGCAGAGGTACAATAATAAATTGGTAGGAGTTTTATGGATCAGAGTTAAGCATTGGATAGCGTCTTTAACCCCTAAGGGTTTCTGTTTCTATCATTTTGTTTCCAGTGAATAGCGAGGTATCTTTCATATATGACAATGGTGACATTAACCTGTATATCATGCTTTTTTCCTGGTAGTACCATTCCAATGGTACAATCTCCTGTAAGCAATCTATGACCACAGAATAGGGCAGAGCACACCACTGCTTCAATCCAGTCTCCAATGCCGACCTCATAGAGCAAACCACCTACAGATGTCAGAGACCTACACAGACTGTGAGTTCAATTCAGGGAAAACACTAAGGAACAGTTCTTTTGATAATTTGAATCTCTCTTATTTGATGGCAAAAATTAAAAAGGCTCATAACATTCATTGTTAGACGTAAATGAGAAAATGGACACGGTAATATATTGTTAGTGGGAGTATAAACGGCAAGCATTTTGAAAAGAAGTCTAGCAATGTCTATTATAGTCTAAAACACATATTCTCTTTAACATACCCACTCCATTTTGAATAGCTTTTCTGTAGAAATAGACACATTGTTTTTTTGGTTTTTTTGTTTTTTTGCGGTACGCGGGCCTCGCACTGTTGTGGCCTCTGCTGTTGCGGAGCACAGGCTCCGGACGCGCAGGCTCAGCAGCCATGGCTCACGGGCCCAGCCGCTCTGTGGCATGTGGGATCTTCCCGGACCGGGGCACGAACCCGTGTCCCCTGCATTGGCAGGCGGACTCTCAACCACTGCGCCACCAGGGAAGCCCCTAGACACATTGTTTTTTAAGGCCATGTTAAAGAATCTTTATTTTACCATCGATTATGGTGGCCAAAAATGGATACAGTCTCACTGTCTATCCACAGGGCGATAGTTCAGCGAAGTACATTTTTACCATGGAATATTATGTGACTGTTTAAAAGGATGATTTAGTTTTCTATGGACTTGAGAGGTCCATGATATACTGAACAAAGCAAGTCCCAGCATAATAGTTACAGTATTATCTAATATTGGAAACAGCAAATAAACAAAAAATTTCCAAATGCCCTTTGAATGTTTTTATATATAATGGGAGAAGTGAGGATGGTCACATGCCAGACTGATGACATTGGTTACCTCAGGACTGGGGCTAGGAGGGAATCAGCATTTTCTATGTGTGTTAATGCATTGTTTTGCACACTGCTTTTGGATGAGAGAAACTAAAAAGGAAGTGGTTTAATTAATGAAGAACTTAATAATTACAAAAATATACCTACTTTTGGCACAATGCAAATTTCTTGAGAAAAATACTCCTACTCTCCCTTCCTATCCTTGTTTTTTATTCCTTTATTCCTCTTTCCCCCCCACTTTCTTCCTTGTCCCTTTCCATACTCTACTTCTCCTAACAAAACAAAAGTATTTTTGTGAAAATGGGAACATATTACAAGTCAAGTGTTCTACCAGACTGGAAGTGTACAGAAAAGCAGCTTATTATTATTTTTTCTTTTTTATCTCAAGCACTAAATATTTATTGCAAAATTTCTTTTTAAGCAGAAGAATAGAGTACCCCCCCATCCCTATTAGTGGAGTTCTGCCAGTG
Source organism: Orcinus orca (assembly GCF_937001465.1). NCBI lineage: Eukaryota > Metazoa > Chordata > Mammalia > Artiodactyla > Delphinidae > Orcinus > Orcinus orca. The sequence goes on along the minus strand of NC_064559.1, from coordinate 28,436,627 downwards.
AAATGGAATCTCCAGTGAAATGGAATTTCCTAAGATCATGTTGTTCAGAGTGAATACAAAAACAACATGCCTTTAAAAAATATATATATTATATATACGTATATATGTGTATATATATATTATATATATAAATAAGAAACCAGCAGTTTATCTTCTTATGGTAGGCAATAATGCCAAGTACTCTAAAAGAAAAGTCAGATCTTTAGACTCTGACTTTATGTGGACAAGGGCAAAAAAAAGAATAGAATATATTAATTAGTTAAAGGGACCAAGCCAAGATTTTTCTCATGTAGTGACAATTAGCTATTATTAAACACTTGTGCAGATAAACCTTTTGAAATTTTTCTTCCTAAAATGGTATATATTTAGAGTTTTTAATGAGTTATGTGAACTATGCGGTTGAACAAATTTCTATCTTTATTTCTGAAGGGTTTGAGCCTTGGCTGACCTCTTTGTTAGGATTGCTATCATCTTACATTAATTTTCTTCCCAGAGTTCTATTTTTGTCCTTTCTTATTACCTTAAAATCTTTCTTGCAGAACATATGAAACAAATACAAAAGTATACGGAGAAAGTGTAATGAATCCCCATGTACCCATCACTCAGCTTCAACAGTCATGTACCCATGGCAACTGTTATTTCATCTACAGCACATCTGTTCCTTCAACCATATTATTTTGTAACAAATGACAAATACCACAAATATTTTAGCTCTTAAGTCTAAAGCATATGAACTCTTCCAAATATAGCCACAACACTATTATTATATCTAAAAGAAGAGGGATATTTTCTTAATATCAACAAATACAGAGTTATTGTTAGAATTTCTAGTTGTCTCTTAAATAGTATATTTTCTTTTCTTACAGTTTTTAATCTATAGGTTCTTCCTCGGTATATTTTTCCCCTTTGAAATGTATTTGCTGAAGAAACTGGGTTGTTTGTACTCCTTGTAAATTGGAAGTTGGAGCTAGAGACTTCATCAGATTTAGATTAGACATTTTTTCTTGCCAAGACACCTTACAGGGACTGTTGTGTTCTATAAGGAGACACAAATGGTTGATTGTCTCATTTTTTGTGATGTTGGTAGCTGTTAATGCTTAATATCTAGCTGTATTAATTTATTAGAAGCTGCAAAATTGTGATATCCTAATTATGGCATTCCTTCTTTATTTATTCGCTGGGCTATTTTTCTAAATAGAAAATTCTACTGTTTGATCATTTTAGTTACCCAGTGTTACAATTCATAAAGAGAAAGCAGGGTAAATGTTTGAGTTTATCCTTTTACTTACCAGTTTTCACAATAATGAATTTGTTCCCTAGCATCATGCAAGAGTAACCAATTAGGTTTTGGGGTTTTCTTTGGTTAGTATCACTGCAAACACATGGGATTAAACATATTTGCTATGTTTCAAGACATTATAGCTATTATTCTTATTGATGCTGTATGTGGCTAGTGTCCTAAGTAGTCTGATTCCCACTGACATTACCTTAGTTTTTGATGGTTTCTTTGCTCTTTGGGATGACAAGGTGTTCCACACTCACCTTGCACATTTCTAATTACACTTGGAATTAGCCAAGGCTCCTTTTGGTGGGTTCTTAGCTCTGTTGAGGTGGTCATTATTTCTAGACCTTATGAGTGGACAGAGTAGAAAATATTTTTTTTCCAATAAAATATGTCATTATATCAGAGTTCGTATTTACATATATTTTTAAGTAGATCAATCACTTTTTAAAAAATGTATTTATTTTTGGCTGCATTGTGTCTTCGTTGCTGCGTGCGGGCTTTCTCTAGTTGTGGTGAGCAGGGGCTACTCTTCGTTGCCGTGCGTGGGCTTCTCATTGTGGTGGCTTCTCTTGTTGCAGAGCATGGGCTCTAGGTGCGTGGGCTTCAGTAGTTGTGGCTCATGGGCTCTAGAGTGCAGGCTCAGTAGTTGTGGCGCACGGGCTTAGTTTCTCCATAGCATGTGGGATCTTCCCGGACCAGCACTCGAACCCGTGTCCCCTGCATTGGCAGGCAGATTCTTAACCACTGTGCCACCACGGAAGTCCCCCTATTTATATTTTAAAGTCAAAGTCAGGGCTGTCTTATATCTGTATTGCTTGTATTTTGCATCTATATATCCTTTACATTACTGAAACCCCCAGTTCTCAAGGTCATCACAGATGATATAATTAGAATATCACATACTTGCCTATTTGTTTTATCCACAATGTACAAGTGTCAGAATAACAGTACCAACACGCCAGCCACAGTACAATTTTTGTATTTCTGTGTTCCATTTTGCACGATTCTATTGCTATATTTTCAAGTTCAGTAATCATTCCTTCTGTTATATCTAATCTGCTGTTTATGCCATTTAGCATATTGTTCATTTCAGATATTATACTTTTTATGCCTAGAACTTCAATTTTAGTCTTTTTTAATCTTCAAATTTTCCTCTCATTAAGATGATTTTTTCTCTATCCTCTTGGACATGTGGAGTATATTTATAGTACCTATGGAGTATATTTTATAGCTTTTTAAAAATTGAAATATAGTTGATGTACAATACTATGTTAGTTTCAGGTGTACAAAATAGTGAATCAACATTTACATAAATTACAAAATGATCAGCGGGATAAGTCTAGTAACCATTAGTCCCCATACAAAGTTACCGCAGTGTTATTGACCATGTAGCTGTACCCTCGTGATTTATTTGTTTGATAACTGGGGGTTTGGACCTCTTAATCTCCTTCACTTATTTTGCACCCACCTCCACCTCTGACAACCATCTGTTCTCTGAATCTATGAGTCTGTTTGTTTTGTTTTGCTTGTTTTGTTTTTTTAGATTCCACATATAAGTGAGATCATACGGTATTTGTCGTTCTCTTATTTTGCTCAACATAATGCCATGTAGATCTATCCATGTTTTCAAAAATGGCAAGATTTCTTTTTTATTGAATGGCTGAGTAATATTCCATTGTGTGTGTATATATATATGTGTGTATATATGTGTGTGTGTGTATATATATATGTGTATATATGTGTGTGTATATGTGTGTACATGTGTGTGTATATGTGTGTGTATATATATGTGTATGTGTGTGTGTGTGTGTGTATATATATATATATGTATTGCATCTTCTTTATCCAGTCATCTATCAGTGGACACTTCGGTTGCTTCCATATCTTGGCTATTGTAAATTGGCTTGCTGGTATAAACATTAAGGTGCATATATCTTTTTAAGTTAGTGTTTTTTTTTCTTTGGGTAAATACCCAGAAGTAAACTTGCTGGATTGTATGGCAGTTCTATTTTTAATTTATTGAGGAAACTCCATAATGTTTTCCATAGTGAGCACACCAAGTTTCATTCCACCAACTGTGCATAAGGGCTCCCTTTTCTCCACATCCCTGTCAACACTTGTTATTTGCTGTCTTTTTGATAAAAGCCATTCTGACAGGTATGACATGATATCACATTGTGGTTTTGGTTTGCATTTCCCTGGTGATTAGTGATGTTGAACATCTTTTCATATGCCTGTTGGCCATCTGTATTTCTTCTTTGGAAAAATATCTGTTCAGGTCCTCTGCCCATCTTTTAATCAGATTGTTTGGTTTTTATGATATTGAGTTGTATGAATTTTTATGTATATTTTGGCTATAAATCCCTTATTGGATATACTGTTTTATAATAGCTTCTTAAAAATGTCTTTTCTAATGATTCTATCCTCTGTCATTTGGGGTCCATTTCTATTGATAGGCTTTTCTCCTGGTTAGGGATTACACTTTCCTGCTTCCTTCCTATGCAAATTTTTGATTGGATGCCAAACATGGTAAATTCTATGTAGTTGGTGTTGTATTTTGCTGCATTTCTTTAAATATTGATGGATTTTGTTCTAGAATGCTGCCAGATTACTGGAATCATTTTGACCCTTTTGAGTCTTTTTAAGCGTTGTCAGAGCAGGTCCAGAGCAGCCCTCCATCTAGTGCTTATCTGATTCCACTGCTGAGATTACACCCTTCTGAGGACTCTACCTAATGCCCTAATGATTCAGGGGTCTTTATACTCTGATTGCTTAGAACATGACATATTACCCACCCTGTAGATCGCCAGGGAATATTCCACTAGTCCTTTCTTAGGCTTCATGCACTGTCCTCCCATGCACATGAAGACCACTGTTCAACCACAGACTAACAGATCCTTCTGCAGATCTTCGGAGGCATTTTTTTTTTTTTTTTTTTTTGCACACCTATCTGCTTCCTGGAATTACACACTAAAATTCTAGCTGCCAAAGCAGCTAGGGAGCCAAAGCCTCCCTTCACTTTGAATTCTCTCTTTTCAACTCATCAAGAACGCCAGGCTCTGTTTGGGGACCTCTTCTCACTACTGCAGCCTGGACGCTCTCCGTAAGCAAGAAGCTGGGATAATTACAGGGCTCACGCTCTTTGTTTCTCTTCTCTCCGTGGTTATTGTGTATACTGTTCATTGTTCACTGTCTGAAAATGAGTGTTTCATGTAAACTCACCCATTTTTCTAGCTGTTGAACTTTGGAGGGTTAAATTGACCCCTATTATTCAATTATAGTCAAAATTTAAGTTTCGTCAATTTTTGACATTGAACACTGAAGACCCTCCAGGGTTTTCTCAGGCTTCTATCTATACAGCTTCATATCCCATTGTCCCCAGGATTCATTGTTCCTTTTAATAATCAGGATCATTTACCCAAGCTAATAATGAAACCTACTTTGGTCTGTTTGCTTAAAGGCATGAAAGATCTGAAATACCCAGGTGGCAGTCTACTTCCAATTCAGTTATCATTTTGTGTACCTAGAGGATGTATTATTTCCGTGTGTACTAAAGTTTCTAAAAGATCAGAACCCTGATTCACAAGAATAGGAAGAGTTTGTCACCTACAACTTGTAGTCCAAGCCATGGAGGCTCCGGCTAAGTTCCCAGCTTTGGCCACTAACTCCTATGCCGGGCAAAGCCCTGTCGCAGCAGGGCAGCCCTGGGAGGGATAGTGATTCCTCAATGAAAGAAAAGTAGATACCTGCCTAAGGCTCTCTCTCCTTCAAGGCAAGTGAACCATTATAAACCATCAACAGGATTTGTTGCCCACCCTCCTACCCATGCTTTTTAAAGGATCAACCCTGGGTGGGGCTGTAAAGTTTCAGCTGTTAATTTCTGTCCAGTACCAGCAAATTATACAGCAATACCTATATATAAGACCTAAACTTTTCCCTTCCTGGTCAATTAATAATTAAAAAAACTCCCCCTGGGATAAAAATAGAGATTGAGGGAGGGGCAACAGAACAAAGGACAAGTTGGGAATGACAGTCAGATGCTGATGAAATTTACCTGTGCTTTCAGGGGCTGCTTTGTCTGAACCCATATATTTTATTTCCACTTGAATAGTGGAATGCCACCGGGTATGCCTAACTCTGTGACTTCCTAGAGTTAGATAACTGCCGGGCTTGTGATAGCAATGGCCTTATGTTGTTACCTGATGTTCCAAAGTCAGACTTCTCTGTCAGGGACAAATTAAGTCGAGCTATTTCTCAAAATATCAATACTATTGTTATTGCTAAATATAAGTGGCTTTGCTCAAAGATCTTGGGACCCAACCTTAGAAATTTTTGCTCCAATATTTGACAAAAGCATTGTAACTGCTCATAGACTCTTAAGGTATAGTTAAAGCTTCTGGATCGTGAGGACCTTTGCGTTATGTTTTTTTGTTAAGTTTTGATTTGCTCTGGGACCCATTAAAAGTATTTGGCCTTTTCTTAAATCTGATAAATTGATGGGAGCAGATGCTTAAAGGTGGTATATTGCTTCCAAAATCAAAAAATATTTACCAAGCACTGTGTCTGTTTCTTTCAGGTAGACAGTGAAAAGGCGTAGGAGCTTCACCTCTTTGGAGAGGGTAGATATGAAACAGGGGGGAAGGGGGCAGGGCACAATCTTTAAAAATATGACATAGCCATGGAGGCTATGACAAAAGCTGGTTAGAACAAACTAAGTCCAAGATGGTGGAAGATTTGACTTCCAGTGGACCTTGAGCCTCCTTACTCGCTCATTGTAATACATTAGCTAAATGACACACCCACCAGCGCAATGACAGTTCTGAGGCTGACCATAAAAGGTCAAAAAGTGGACGGTGGCCCAGTTCCGGGAAATCCCCGCCACTTCCCCAAAATAATTGGAATAATCCTCCCATTCATCAGCCTATGAAATTACCCAGCCCATAAAAACTAACCACGCCGTATTTAGGGGTCTCTTGCCTTCTGAGATGGCCCACACTGTCTATGGAGTGTGTTTCTTTCTAAATAAATCCACTTCTTACCTGTCACTTCGTCTCTGAATTCTTTCATGACGAGGCAAGAACGTTAAATTCATCAGGAACAGATAGACATGCTGAGTTCTACTGGATCCCCAGAAATTTTCCTGAAACTGAGATAGGAGGGAAGGGGGCATGGCACAACCTTTAAAAGAATGACATAGCCATTGAGGATACGACAAAAACTGGTTAGAACCTACCATGCCTAAGATGGAGGAAGATTCCACTTCCAGTAGACCTTGAACCGCATTATGTGCTTATTGTAATACATTTGCTACACAGGTGCCATGACAGTTTTGAGGTCAACCATAAAAGGACAAAAAGTGGGCAGTGACCTAATTCTTGGAAATCCCTGCCCCTTCCCCAAAATAGATGGAATAATCCTACCACTCCTTAGCCTATGAAATTACCCAGCCCATAAAAACTAACAACCCCATACCCTGGGGCCCTCTCACCTTCTGAGTCAGCCCACACTCTGTCTATGGAGTGTGTATCTCCCTGAATAAATCTGCTTTCACTCTATTTCCACTTGCTCTTGAATTCCTTCCTGCACTTGGCAGCCTGTTCCAGGGACTCACTCGAGACCTGGGACATGACCTTCCTCTCAAGCCCCATTTTCCTGCAACAAAGTGGCTAACAAAAGTGGTATTTTAGTGGAACCAATATCCTACCCCTTGGCACAGAAGTATTTTATCCAGGCTTCTTGGGCAGCTGCCACTATATGCTTTCTGAATCCTATCAGCATATTGTCATCAATGTAGGGGACCAACATGAACTCCTACGCTCTGATGAGACAATAGATGTCAGTAGTGGCCCAGGATCCATGAGCTGTCACCCCTCTGGGGCAAGATAGTAAAGGTGTCCCACTGTCCTGCCAGGTGAAAGTAAACTACTTCTGTGTTCCCTGATTGTCAGCAGAGGAAAAATATCTGCCACCTCAGTAGCTGCTTACATGTGCCAATGGTATCAATTTGTTCCAGGAAAAAGACACATCTGTAGCAGTTGCTATACCTGGAGCCACAAATTAATGAAAACTGTTTTATATATTTTATAAAATATTTAAATGTAATAGAAATTTTAGACAACTGGATACCTAAGTTTTTATTTCTTGACTGTTTTTTTTTCCTCTGATGTATGTGTTCATTAATTTGAAAGTTTTCAGAGTAAATCACATTTGATACCTATTAATAATAATTGAATTTAACATATAAAAAATAATCATAGTCTAGGTCACTTTTATGTCATCTGGTTCATATTCCTGTGTGACTCTGAAAGAATATTATAAATGGCTATTTTTAATATCTATTTTGAAATGATAAGTCAATGTGTATAAAAAATGTAATTCTCAAAATATAAATTCTTTTTTGCTTTTATTTATTTTCTGATTTATTTTTTCACATGTAATTAAAGAGTTAAAGTTATATCAAACAGGTAATGAACTTTAATTACCAATTTTAAGAAACACTATAGTTTTAGGGCAGATGTCATTTGTTTATGTGTTCAATGACAAAAAAATCTGGTTGTTTTTTGTCTAGACCTTTAACACAGAGCAACTCCTTACAACAGAATGGGGTCTCCCCATGCCTCGTGAAAGATGAATATAGTCACTTACCTGTATTGTTTTTTATGGAAATATGCTTTAATCTGGTAATATTTTATGATCTAATGTTATAATTTCTTCTACTGTACTTTGTTAGGACTTCTAACTAGATAGTTGGATTATTAAATAATACATAATGTTTCCTTTTCTCTGTTTCCAATTCCCTCATTTTCAGTTACAACCCCTGGTCATAAAAATGCAAATTCAGTATGCAAATTATATTCATTTAAAAATGTATTCACAGCAGCTTTAGGTGAAAACACAACTGCCTTTCAGCTAAAGCCAAAATGAAAATCATGCCACTTATAAAATGAGTATTCATAATTTTTTTTGGAAAAAGCATATATGAACAAAGAGACTAGCTGATCTGTCTTGAGATTGTGACATTTGTGAACAAAAAGGGTATGGGCTGAAAATCTAGATAAACACTATGTGTAGAAACTCATAGCTTCAGTGAATCTTTGGACAGACACAATACTGAGCTATTGCAAGGATACAAGTAATGGCTACACAAACATTAGAACACAAAGCTTTTATAAAAATGCGAAAAATATGTAGGCTCTGTCAATAATAGAAGGTGCTGGCAATAATATCCATCATGGCTAAACTAACTGAACAAATATTTATTGAACACCTTCCAGGTGCTGAACTGTGTTAATGCTGGGGATTCAAAGATGAGAAAGTCATAAACTCTGTTCCTGAACAGCTTACTTATCTACTTAGAGAGAGAAGCATCTAATAAATACTTAGAATTCAATGTACAGCAATAGAGATATTAAAATATTTATGGTTGCTAGAGGAGAGACTGACAGATTTACATGGAGAGGTGGTGAAGGCTACGTAGAGGATGTGAACTGAGCAATGGAGGATATAAGAAGAGGGTAAACATACTCCATGTTGGTATTTAGAAAGTTGTTTATGTAAGGTGTGGGAGAGAGAATATGATGATTGGGAATCTTAGGATGCATCTGGAAAGGGGATGCAGGAAGGGGAAAGAGGTGGGATCAGGACTCCAGCAGGGTGGGCAGGAGAGCTGTAAGTTTCTGTATGTGTAGCAACCATGCTCAATCTGCCTTTGAGAGAAAACGCAATTCAGGTAAAAGCAGTGATATTGACCGTCAGTGTCCAGTGGTAACACCTTCAGGGGGCACGCCTGCAGTTGGGCTGAGGCCATGTTCTCCCTGGAGAGCCTCCAGCTGGTAGCTGAACACTAGGTGGGGATAAGGCCCTGCCGTTTCTGCCAACCGGGGGCTCCTCTAACAAGGCAATATCCCCAGCTCCCCACTGGGTTGGCCAAGGCTTTGGCAGCTCTGCCTCCTGGTGTGAAGTCCTCTCTGCCAAATTCCCTTTCCTTTCCCAGCTGTCAGATCAGCATCACGGTCTGAAGGCTTTCCCTTCAGCCGCCTCTATTTTTCATGGAGAAGCAGTAGACGCTGTCTCTCCTAACATCACTTCAGCACTTGCTTCCTGGAGGACCCAACAGACACAGGAAGTATCAGTTGTTTGTAAAATCAGTGTTGCTAAGAAGGGTACTCCTTTTATATCTATATTTATATGTTTATATCTATATACATTTAAACATTTGCTAAGTAAATCTGATTCAAATCCTATAAAATGTAAGAGATTAATTGTATGCAAATGCTATGAGAATTTTTTCAGAATTAATCATATACTTCTAATGTGCTTAACATTGCTGAGTTTCTTTTAATGAGAGTTTATGCATTTTCAGCTTTTGTTTTGTTTTTTTTGTTTGTTTGTTTTGCGATATGCGGGCCTCTCACTGTTGTGGCCTCTCCTGTTGCGTAGCACAGGCTCCGGACGCTCAGGCTCAGCGGCCGTGGCTCACGGACCCAGCCGCTCCGCGGCATGTGGGATCCTCCCGGATCGGGGCACGAACCCGTGTCCCCTGCATCGGCAGGCGGACTCTCAACCAGTGCGCCACCAGGGAAGCCCGCGTTTTCAGCTTTTTTACTGTCATTTCAGAAAGACCACTGGCTAGTGTTTTCTTCATATTATTTTTTAACAGCATATGCTTGATACATTGATGATGTCTTAAATTGCACAGGAGACTCACATGCATCTGCTTTTGCATGAGATTGTAATACTGAGATAAAGGTTGTGGAGATTTTAGGTTTCTGTTTTGCTATCCTTTTGAATTCATGACCTCAACATCTCCAAATTTATAATTGGATTTGAATCCTTGAGACACATGTTTACATTTTTTCCTCCTTGTTTTTATGTTTTCTATTTCTTTACTGAAAACCTTAGATGTATCCTATCACTGGCTCATTGATAGGCAACTAAAGAATTGACCTGAAAACACCACAATGAAGTATCACCTCACACCTGTTAGAGTGGCTTTTATCAAAAAAATAACAAATGATGGATGTGGAGAAAAGGGAACACTTGTGCACTGTTGATAGGATTGTAAATTAGTACGGCCACTGTGAAAAACAGTGTGGAGGTTCCTCAAAAAAATTAAAAATAGAACTACCATATGATCCAGCAATTCCACTTATGGGTATTTTTCCAAAGAAAATAAAATTACTGTCTCAAAAAGATTATCTGTACCCCCATGTTCATTGCAGCATTATTTACAATAGCCAAGACTTGGAAGCAACCTAAGTATCCATAGATAGATGAAGAGATAAAGATGTAATATATATATATATATATATATATGTTATACTGTATATATTCCTCAACATGAAAAAGAAGGAAATCCTTCCAACTGTGACATTGTGGATGGACCTTGAAGGCATTATGCTAAGTGAAATGCCAGACAAAGACAAATACTATATGATCTCACTTGTATGTGGAATCTAAAAAAAAAGCCAAACACATAGAAAAAGAGACCAGATTTGTGGTTGCCAGAGGTGCGATATGGGGGGAGGGGGAACTGGAAGAAGATGAGCAAAAGGTACAAACTTCCAGCTTTAAGTACTAGGGATGCAATGTACAGCATGATGGCTACAGTCAACACTGCTGTCTAATACACAGGGAAGTTGTTTAGAGAATAAATCCTAAGGGTTCTCATCACAAAGAAAAAAAATTTTTTCTTTTTTTTCTTTTTCTTTTTATCGTACCTACATGAGATGATGGGTGCTAACTAAACTTACAGTAATAGTCATTTCACAATATATTACATGTAAGTCAAACCATTATGCTGCACACCTTAAACCTATACAGTGATGTCTGTCAATTATATCACTAAAACTGGGGGGAATAAAGGTATCCTCAAGTAACTGTATATTTTCTGTCAGCAGGCTTTTTGGTATTTTTTTTAAAAATGTTGTGCCTGTGATTCTTCTCAGCATAATATTTTACTTAGTTGATAAGTGGTGCCTGTTTAATCTGCTAAATGCTGAATCATACTTTCTGTCGTTTCTTCGGTCTTTGAGTACGACTTTCATGTGTGTGTGCATCCATGTGTTTTAAAATATTTTGACATACTTCAAGTGAGAACAGCTAATAAATAACGTTTTAAAGAGGAGTATCGTCAGCACAGAAATGTTTCTATAAAATCATTGCACATTTATTGATGTAGTTGTTGAATTAACTTATCTATGTGTACTGGTTTCCTAGGGAGGCTCTAACACAGTACCACAAACTGAATGGCTTAAAACAACAGAAATTTATTTTCTCATGGTTCTGAAGGTTAGAAGTCCAAAATCCAGGGGTCAGCAGGGTTGGTTTCTTCTGAATGTTTTGAGGAATATTTGTCCCATGCCTCTCTCCTAGCTTCTGCCCTAAAACCTTGGCATTCCTTGGCATGTAGGTGCATCACTATAAATTCTGCCTCTGTCATCACAGGGTGTTTTCCTCTGTGTCTGAGTCTCTCCTCTTCTCAGAAGGACATTAGTCTTAGGTTGATAACATCAACAAAGATCCTATTTCCAAATAAGATCACATTCACAGGAATCCAGGATTAGGACTTCAACATCTTGTTGGATGACACAATTCAACCCATAGTAATATGTAAAACTACATTTTTGTGATTACTTTTAAGTTTATAGATGGCTTTGACATGTTTTCTCATTACGTTTCAAATGTTACTTCTTTCACATCTTCTTCCTCATGATGATTTTAAAGAAATTATTATGACTCATAAGTGTTTCATATTTAATCCTAGAACCATTAATATCTATTGTTAGTATATGAGATACCACTGCTTAACTAATTAGACCAATACAAAGTGAAGTAGTTTAAATATTCTGAACATTTACATCAAAATGTTAATCATTCGATACTCTAACTCTCTTCCAAATCTCTCTCAATCTCTGGAATTTCTCAATATAGGAATTGGACAATTATATCATTTTCAATTTCCTTGTTCTTAAATACCTCAAAGTCATGTAGGGCTTAGGGTAAATTTCACGTCCTTTTATAAGCATGGCTTTCTTATTAACAAAGGATCTTGGTATCTAATTAACACAGGAAAGACAGGGGGTGTGGTGGGAAGAACATAGGCTTTGGACAGAACTGGGATCCAAGCCTGTGTTCTACTACTGTAAACTTTTCAACCTTGAACAAGTCATTTAACCTCATCTGTTAGATGGTGCTCGTTGTTTGGAGGATTAAGTGACAGCAGCTAATGTAGTTCATTAGCTTCAGTGCTAATAGCTTCTGTAGCCTCTTTATATGCCAAGCATTGTTCTAGGTGCTTTACATATATTACAGTAAGTAAGTTTTACACAACATACCAATGAGTTAAGTTCTATTATTATCCTTATTTTAAAGAAGGGGAACTGAGACCTAAGACGGTTTAGTAGCCTTCCTGTGGTCAATTAGCTAGTTGTGATACCATTGGAATTTACACCATCCTGCCTTTCCAAGTCATTTATTGGAGAGCCTGGCCTAGTGGTCTGTGTGCCTTTTGGACATTTATGTGGAGATGTATTCAGACACCTTTATGTATCTGTGGTTTAACGGTAATGCTGTTTTTACTGGAAAACTAGAGCTAGCAAGGCACTGAAAATCCAGAAAAAGAGTTTTACATTAAAAAAAAAAATCAAGCATAATGTCTTTGGAAGAATGCGGAAACTGTCATCTGCTTCTCACCAATATTGATTTCTTTTTCATTAATTTAATTTTGAAGATGCCCAACTTCTCCCATGCCGTTTGTGAGTGGCCACCAGGAAAGTGTCTTACAGTCTTTAATATGTACTAGGGATTATGAGTGTGTGTGTGTGTGAGCACATGTGCGTACACATGCACATGTGAGCATTGGGGAGGGTGTACAATTTGCGTGAGAAATGTTTGAATCCCTCTCGAGACTCTCAAACTGTTCAGCAACACCTAACTGTTCAGCCGGATAACACTACAAACGCAAGAGAACATGAAATACCCTCTTCACATACACAAGAACAAGGCATGTTGTACTCTAGGGATCAAACACTGCCTTCTGTGAACTAATCTTGTGATTTCAACATTCACCAGGGAGCAAGGTGTAAATAACTGGAAAGGAAATTTGACTAGAAGTGACAGTCCAGCTACTCACAATGTGCAGCAGTAGAACTAAGGCTTGTTTGTTTAAGTGGACGTGAAGAGTTAATTTCTGGCTCTTGGCACTAGATAGTGGTCGTCCACTATCTGAGGAGGGCCCGGGGAATCTGGTAGGAGGTAAATCAAAAGCGTCTGGCACGTACGAGCAGCGGGCTGTGGGAAGCCCCAGCCTTACTGCTGATAGCTTATCTTTTTCCTTCCATGGAAGCTGGATCATGGTATTTAAAATATTGTCAGAGTAAATTTTGTGTGTGGTACTTTGGAGGTATTCATACAGATTGAAATCTTTAAAAAATGTAAGTTATATTTCTTCTTTTATTAGCAAATAGAACTTAGCAGCATATTTTTATTTTTTAATTGAGTATAGTTGATTTACAATGTTGTGATAAGTTATACTTCAAACTTACCAAAATATACAGAAAATAAAACGACACCCAGTTAGATATAATAGATGGTAAACCACCTACTTAACATATGTTTTTTTCTTCCTCGTTCTCTTCCTCTAAAAAAATATTTATATGCAATTTCAAAGACATAAAAGAAGAAACAATCTTCTTTCACCTAAACCTCAACCCACTTCCCCCAGCTGCCCAAGATTATTTGGAAGCAAGTCATAGCTATCATATCACTTCATCCATGCATTTTTAAAACATTAATATCTAAAAGATAAAGATTATTTAAATATGTCCACAATATCATTGTCTCATCTAAGATAATTAATAGTAATTCCTTAATATCCTCAAATATCCATTCAGTATTCGAATTTTCCTGTTTTATTCTATAATACAAACAGTCTGCTCGTTTGAATCAGAACCAAAGTAATGTCCACACATTGCAGTTGATTGACAGGTCTCCTAAATCTCTTTGAATCTGCAGATTTCTCATCCCCCTGTCTATTTACTTCCTTGCAATTTATTTTTTGGAGAAACCCACACTCCAGATTTTGTTGATCGCATCCCAGTGGTTCCATTTAATATTTTCCTTTGTTTTTCCATAAATTGGGAGCTGGGTTTAGAAATTTAAGCAGATATAAGTTCTCTTTTTTAACAAGAATATTTCAGAGGTATCTTGTTGTACTTCTATCAGGGGCACATAATGTTGGATTATCTTTCTTTTATGATTAATGCTCAGATTATCATCTTCTCTTTAAAGAAATAAAATGTTATACAGTTAAAGTTCCATCCCACCTCTCATTCCCTCCCCAGAGGTAACTACCATCCTGAATTTTGTGTGTTTCATTTTCTTACATATTTTTACACCTTAATTATATGTGCATATTTTTATAAACAAGATTTTAAATGTATATGTGTTTTAAATTTTTACACAGTATCATACTGTGTGAATGTATTTGTAGCTTCTTTGGTGATTTATCTATGTTGAAATATGAGGATCTAATTCATTTTATTTTTAACCACAATTTAATGTTACATTATATGAATGAACCCCAGTTTATTTATCAATTTGTCTAATTATAGACAGATATGTCATTTTCACTTTCTGCTATTATAAACAGCACTGCAACAAATACTCTTGGACCTGGGTCCTTGTGCGTACGTACTCAAGTTTCTCCAGTACTGGTACTGGAAAGGGAAATTTCTGGTTTGTAGTGATACACTGGAGCTGGCTTGGGCTGGCTTATTAGAGCCTATTGTTATATTTTCAAAATTTTTGCAAACTGGATTTTAAACACAGACATTATTAAAAATTAAATTACGTAAACTTACAAGTAACTTATATTAAAAACAAAGTAATAAATACCCAAAGTTTATCACTTACTAATTATTTTACTGTAATTTATTGATACTATGCTCTCTTTGTACATACTACCGTTATCTATGCTCTTGAGGTTATTTACATCTGTTTTATCTGTATGGAGGAAATACTATATAACAGTGTGATACTGCTTATCTCTTCCCAGCTCTGCACTGAGTGGCACCACACTGGTAGCTTGAAATCAGTCATGGTGGGAGTGTTCACATCACAGAAATTGAACCCTACTACAAATCAGGACTTAATTTAGTGTTTTGTTGATGGTCTAGACTTAAGAAAATAAGGAGGGAAATGTTAATACTGCAGATTCATCTTAAAAATGTATTGTGTCTACAGTCCTTACATTGTGAATAGCCCAAAAAGTGAGGAAATCGTCCCTCAGTGTTCAAAAACCATTATCCAGTAACACATCCAAAGTCACATTAAATGGTCACATTAAAATTCCTTGGGAAGTGATGGGCTATCCAGTGAATGATGGCAAAATTTAGAGGCCAATTCACACCACACTCAAAAAGCAAATTCCTCATGGATTAAAGATCTCAAAGCACAAGCAGTTTTCTTTTGAAAGGAAATGTAAGAGGATACCTTTGTGGCCAAAAGAGGAGGCACCACGCAGATCCATTTTGAAGAAAGAGCTCGTTGGTGGGCTACAAGCAGTGTGGACAGCTGTTAGCCTCCAGATGTTAGCTTTGTCCAGATCCACCTCAGCTTTTGGTCCAACCTAATGCTGTTCTTGGGGAGGTTGTCAGGCAAAGACTGAGCAAAGTGGTAATTCAAGCCATTTCCACCCAATGAGGGACTCCTTGGATGGGCAGTCTTTGCTCTGGAGTTCGCATCAGGCTGGTAGAGACTTTGTCAAATCTGCACTGTGGTCTCACAGTCCCTCGCCCAATCCTGTTTTCTCTCTCTTTTTCTTTCTTAGGTGTTATGCCCCAATGAATCTTCTGCGCACCTGACTTCATTTCAGGGTCTGCTTCTCCTTGGGGAACGCACCTGCAACACTCTTTATGACTTTTTTAACTTAGAAAAGGATTTTTCCTTTATGAGTTAAACAGTTCTACAATGTAAGTCCATACTGATCATATTATAGTATGGCTTGTATACAGTTCCACGGAGTTTGGAATTCTAAACCCCGAATTCAGACTAGGTTCTAAACACATGTATTTGCCAAAATGTTAGGAGTCGTTGCCTTTGGGTGGTGAGATATGGCTGAAAACTTTCTATTTGCATATCCATATTTTTTCGTTTCAACAAGCTTATTCTACTTCTATATGAGTTATGTAATAAAGTATATTTCTTCACTAGGAGTGTTCGTAGCAATGGCTGGGAGCTTGATGATTAATTCTACTCAATTAAAAAAAAAACATTTGTGGGTGTCCCTGGTGGCGCAGTGGTTGAGAGTTCGCCTGCCGATGCAGGGGACACGGGTTCGTGCCCCGGTCAGGGAAGATCCCACATGCCGCGGAGCGGCTGGGTCCGTGAGCCATGGCCACTGAGCCTGCGCGTCCGGAGCCTGTGCTCCGCAACGGGAGAGGCCACAACAGTGAGAGGCCCGCGTACCGCCAAAAAAAAAAAACCAAACATTTGTTGAGAACCTACAAGCTGCCGAGCATTCTAAAACAGCAGGAGATGTAAACGTGAGTAAGATCGTTCTTACACCCAAGGGTCACACAAATGAGACCAAGGCAGGAGACACTTTGTAGGGTTGTTCTGATCAGTTCATTGTATTCTATCTTAATGCATTTTGGTCAAATTCTCTTTGCTGAGAAACTTTTTGTTTCACTTTCAGGTGGTAGCTTCAGTACATCTAGAAACTTACCCTCTGTATTTACTTAAGGGAAGAAGTCATTCTTTTTTGGTTGACATAGGGCCTTTCTCACCCTATTTCAAAATGGCACTACAATTGTGTCTGTTGTGTGAGGAGGAAAATTTCTTCCTGGACTTAGTTGGCTCGCTGGCGCTCCCCTATGTACATCGGCCATGTCCCTGTTAGCTGGGGACATGTAAGTGTTGCAACTCTAAATGGAAGGTCCGTGCAAAAACACAAGCAGCACCCCCGCCCTGAGGTCCCTCTCTTGATCTCTGATAGGAGGAAGCCCTTTCCTTCCTAGAGCGGCAGGAAGGTGAGCGCCATACGATTAGAAACGGGAGTAGGAGTGAACATTGCAGCATTGCTTGGCAATAAAATAAGACACAATTTTAAAAAGCTGTTTAGATTCACCTTGAATGAAGAATATGGAGGAATGAAAGGGAAACAGCTGTGTCCTGAGACTTTGAATAAGCTGCCCCCAAATCCCTTATGGCAGAGAGAGATATGTGTGTGATGAGGCCAGTGGCATAGACTAAACTCAGTGATAGTGATGATTTAGAATCTGGCGTTGCAAAGTTTTTGTGTGTGTGTAATTTTTTGTCTGTGTGTAAATTGTAACCCCCCCAACCCCCCAGATTTGAATTAGGAAAGTTACTCCAACTCATCTCAGTCAACCTTCAAAGGAAAGCTAATCAGCAGAGGGGCTGGGGGAGAGGAGAGAGGACTGGTTTTATGTGTAGCCTGTCAGGGCAGGAGTCTCTGAATTTCGTCTTTCCAAACAGAAAAGATTGCTTATTGTTTTCCTTGTAGACCTATCACACAGCTGGCAACGTCCCAAAAACTCAATTTATTCTCTAGGGTCTTAGAACCAGAAACAGACAAAGAAGAGTCGTTTCTCATGGTCACTCAGAGGACATGGAATGAATATTTTGTGCAGCTGTAGTTAAAAAGGAAACGCCTTGAAGACTAAGAAAACTGTGCAATTTCTGTGTTTGGGCTGTTTTTAAATTTAAAGTGGAGAGGCCTGAGAAAAGGCAAAAGTAAAAATATTTCATAGACGGTTTAGCTGCATTTTGTCCAAACTCTTACGGCCAGTGTCGACTGAAGAAAAACACGCAACATAAAAGGTGTGAGTTGAGTTTATGCAGTGTCTTACTGAGGACACTAGCCTGGGAGACAGGCTGTCAGACAGCTCTGAGAAATTGTTCCAAGGAGGTAAGGGTGGGAGGTCAGCGTATATGTGTTTTTGGCAAAGGAGAGACGTGTAAACAAGCACACATCTCGGTAGAAGTTTGCTGCTAGTCACGAGGAACAGACATCTTAGTTAATTTTAGTGCTTTTCGAAGTATGGGAACATGCAAGAATCCAGGTTCATAAAACTTTTTAATGAAAATCCTGAAAACATCTACTATCTGAAGGCCTGTTCTGCCAGTTTTCCCAGAGCACAGAGGGCCTCATTCCTGATCTCCACCCTGAACTCCTTTCAGGTGTGTTGAAGGTCAGCGACTGCAGCGGCAAGTGACTCAATCCTTGTAGAACCGGGTGGCCAGCGACATTCCTTAGTTGGCACCAGACTTTTGGGGAAGAGGAAACTATGCAAAGCCGTAAGTTCCTAGCAGCTTTCTGTGGTGCTTATGGGGATTAAAATGATGTCCTCTCTCACACCCAGGCTTGAAATCTAATTCAGGACCTGAAACTGTCTACACATTTCTTCACAGTCTCCACCTCCCAGACCTTGGAGCCTCCATTGGAGGTTAGCTGTTTCCTGATCCCTCACTTAGCAAAACTAGTGTTTTTCATCTATTTAAGATATATTGTGTTGGGCTTCCCTGGTGGCGCAGTGGTTGAGAGTCCGCCTGCCGATGCAGGGGACACGGGTTCGTGCCCCAGTCCAGGAAGATCCCACATGCCGTGGAGCGGCTGGGCCCGTGAGCCATGGCCGCTGAGCCTGCGCATCCGGAGCCTGTGCTCTGCAACGGGAGAGGCCACAACAGTGAGAGGCCCACGTACCGCAAAAAAAAAAAAAAAAAAAAAAAGATATATTGTGTTCACATCTTTATTTATCTGAAAATCAAATGTATCTTGTCTTGATGACCCATTATTATGCAATTGACAGGATTTCTTTCTTTCTTGGTGGTAAATAAAATAATGGTCCACTTTATAAGAGGTTAAGTAAACAATAAAGTAATAATGAAAGTAATATCAGCTCCATTTTTGAGGACCTTCTTTGTACTAGTCACTGTGCTAAGTGCTTTGCAATTAGTATCTTATCTAATATAATCCTCACAAAAATGTGTGAGGATTAGCTTCATCTTACATATGTGGAAACAGACTGGGAGACCTTACCTTAAAAGAAGTAAGGGGGGGCTTCCCTGGTGGCACAGTGGTTGAGAGTCTGCCTGCTAATGCATGGGACACGGGTTCGAGCCCTGGTCTGGGAGGATCCCCTATGCCGCGGAGCAACTAGGCCCGTGAGCCACAACTACTGAGCCTGCACGTCTGGAGCCTGTGCTCTGCAACAAGAGAGGCCGCGATAGTGAGAGGCCCGTGCACCGTGATGAAGAGTGGCCCCTGCTTGCCACAACTAGAGAAAGCCCTCGCACAGAAACGAAGACCCAACACAGCAAAAATAAATAAATAAAATTATTAAACTCCTACCGCCAACATCTTCTTAAAAAAAAAAAAAGAAGTAAAGGGGCTTCCCTGGTGGCACAGTGGTTAAGAATCCACTTGCCAATGCAGGGGACATGGGTTCGAGCCCTGGTCTGGGAAGATCCCACATGTCGTGGAGCAACTAAGCCCATGTGCCGCAACTACTGAACCTGCGTGCCACAACTACTGAAGGCTGGGTGCCTAGAGCCCTTGCTCCGCAACAAGAGAAGCCACTGCAATGAGAAGCCCATGCACCACAACAAAGAGTAGCCCCCGCTCGCCGCAACTAGAGAAAGCCCGCGTGCAGCAACGAAGACTCAACGCAGCCAAAAATAAATAAATAAGTAAATAAATAAACAAATAAATAGAAAACATTTAAAAAAAAAAAAAAGGAAGAAGTAAGGGCTTCCAGAATCCAGGTCTACCTGAATCCAAACTGTATTCTCTTTCCACTGTGTTATGAGATAACAACAGCTGCCTCTTTTTATCCAGCTCTAATAACAGTAATAACAACAACAACATCATGGTATAATGATGATAGCAGCACTTATATGGCTTTTATAAAATGTGTGTGTGTGTATACACACACAGTCATTTAATACAACACGCCTCTATAAAGCAAGTACCATTTGCCATTATTATCCTCACTTCACAAAAGAGAAAACTGAAGGATGGAGACACTGCCCATTGCGCGAGGGCACACAGCTGCTCAGTGGCGGAGCCAGAGTTGATCCAGGGGCTTGACTAACCCATCTTGCTCCCACACTAGGGTTAACAGCCAACACTAGGGAGCTCTTCTCTTCATAAGAGCTCATACCCAAGTGTCCACAGGCCCTGAGCATGATTCATTCGTCTGTTTTCAGGAAGCAGATAAATTTACATCCTAGTTTATTGTCTTTTTCGCTCAGGTCCCGTACACCTCAATAAAGAACAGCTTGTAGGTTGCAAAAGAAATGTATCTAATGCTACTCCTTCAGGAGACTTTATTAAAGTACCAGGGCTTAGCCACATCCAACAGTAATGTAAATTCTAGGGTAAGAGAATGGAATGAACCTATTTTGTACTTAACCGGAGCTAATAATCATTTTGCTTAGGATACACCTGTCATCCTCCTAACAAGCTATTCTTGTTCTCATGACACAGACAAAGATGCTGAATAAAGGTGAGGCATGTGAAATCATGTGAACAAAGTTACCTCAGTTGTGACAGAACAGGTCTGTCTGTGGCCACAGTCATTACATACTTAGCAGCCAAAACGGGGGTCCGTTCGGGGAAAGATAGGAAGAGAGAGAAATTTGAGGTGGAGTAGAATATGGGCCCCAGTGTGATACTTGGCTCCGTCTAGGGCATAGAGAGAGCCTGCTAGGAAGCTGTAGAAACTGTATGAGGAAAAGCATGAGAGCAGGAGTAACTTGCCCTGTGGAAGAGGACAGTGGCCCTCAAAGGAGTGGCCCTTCTCTTTTGCAGGAGGGGGAGGTAAGCTTGGCTAACATTTTATTTCATAACGCTCATCTTTAAAAGACCAAATACAAAGTCTGAACCTGATTAGAAGCCATGTGAGGCCATTCCCGTAAGTCCCCAAGAAGTGCCCGAAGGCTAATATCATAATTAATGAAATGGTTTGTGAGTGAACATGAGAGAGCACATCCATTAAACTACAGCTGAGGATAATGCAAATTTTAGAGGTAAATCTCAAAATCTGGCAAATGATACAGAAAATCTGGCCAAGCTTTTTACCACAAATCTGCTGCTTTAAAAAAAATAGCCAAAGATCTTCAAAATAATGCCTGGACAATTGAAAAAGCCAGCATGTGATTTATAATATGCCACTGAATTTGAAGAGCGTTGGAAGGAGATTTGCTTAAACCTCATGAAGACAATGATTGAGCGTATGGAAAGGAGCCGCTCGTGTGGGCAGACGTGAGAAAGGTTACTGCAAAAACAGCCTGTCTTGTCTCGCAGGGAAAAAAACCAGAAGCAGGGAGGCTCTGTAGTCAATCAGCATGTCTGAATGACTCTATCACCCTGAAAAGTGCAGGTCAACACTGGACTTTTCAAAGCTGAGATGGGCTTCACCCCCTACCCCTCGTTCCCCCTCCTCCACCACCCAGGACCCTGCACCACCATCCTTCCTAATCGCTACAGGATAGAAGCAGCAACGAGCTGGAACTGAGACTTGGAGCAGAGCGCTGCACGGTCAATACAGCGCTGGAGCAGAAAGTCCATGAAACATAAATTTCTTGGAAAATGACCCTGGTTTTTGGCAATTATTACTGTGAATGAGAATGCTTCAGCATCTCAACCCAGAACAAAGTAGCAGGATTTTTTTTTTTTCTCCAAATTCCTCTACAGTATGTTTTACTCTTGTGTTTATCCCTGACTCACAATTGCAGGGACATTTTAATCATGCCTATTCCTGAATGACTTTGAAGGCGTCTATGCTATAAAACAATATCTGACTTTATTGTATACTATTTATTATCGAAACTTTAAACATTTTTTTCTTACTCAGAAGATTTTTCTTTTAAAGACAGAATATTGTAAATGTATTTCTATGGAACGTTTTAAAAATGAAAAACACAATAAAGTTAGACTCTACTAAAGTTTACTGCTTAAACATTTCCATTTTCAAGGGTAGAACTGGTATAGCAAATCAGCCTAACCTAGAACCTTCTGTAATTAGGACCCGACAGAGTAGAAAATATAGACAAGTGAGAAGTGAAATACTTTTAGCATTTTGTTGACTTATTCCTTTGGGGTCAGTGTACAGTAGGGAACCTGAATAATTCCAGCTTATTCTATAGAAAGTAGATTATGTTAAGTCCTAGAAGCTTTCTTCTGCAGAAATTAGGGTTCCTCATTAAAAGTCTAGAAGTAGGGCTTCCCTGGTGGTGCAGTGGTTGAGAGTCCGCTTGCCGATGCAGGGGACATGGGTTCGTGCCCCGGTCCGGGAGGATCCCGCATGCCGCGGAGCGCCTGGGCCCGTGAGCCATGGCCACTGAGCCTGCGCGTCCGGAGCCTGTGCTCCGCAACGGGAGAGGCCACAACAGTGAGAGGCCCGCGTACTGCAAAAAAAAATAAAAATAAAAATAAAAAATAAAAGTCTAGAAGTAATTTGTGACCTGGAGTTTGGGCAATCAGACAGAATAAAAGACCCATGTCACATGTTTTCAATGTAGGGATTTCATTTTTTGCCTCCATGTATTCTTTGTTGTTTTTTAAAGGAAGATTTATCGACAAGTTTCACTTAGTGCAATACACCTAAAAGGAAAATCACAGTACAAAGAAAGATTTAAATCAAGGCCTCAGAATTTCATACAAACACCAAGACCAAAATCCTAAAGTATTGGTATTGCATCTCAAAATTTCCCCGTTAACTTAAAAATAAAAGATTAAACTTATGTGCCATCGAGGTTATTAAATGAAACTAGAATTAACAAACATGCCAAATGTTTCACTTTTAGTTGTAGACACAGCTCCTATACTGAGTTTTACAAAAAAGCATGTCTTTCAACATGCATCCAAACAGTGTTCAATGTAATGTGGTATAAGAGCAGCATTTAACATAATTCAACTGCCTTAACCTAAATACACCTACTGCTTAAGTGCATCCTACAATATAACTAACTTGAGAAAACCTGAAAAGTATTTAACAGTAATAGATTACTCAACCTAGTTGTTACATCCTAAATGAATGTTTTGTTCAAAAATACTGAACCTGGGCTTCCCTGGTGGCGCAGTGGTTGAGAGTCCGCCTGCCGATGCAGGGGACACGGGTTCGTGCCCTGGTCTGGGAAGATCCCACATGCCGCGGAGCGGCTGGGCCCGTGAGCCATGGCCGCTGAGCCTGCGCGTCCGGAGCCTGTGCTCCGCAACGGGAGAGGCCACAACAGTGAGAGGCCCGCGTACTGCAAAAAAATAAAAAATAAAAAAAAAATACTGAACCTTAAATCTTTAAAACAATCCTGATTTCCATTTAGAGTAAGCATAAATCACAAGCTTGTATTGCAAAACTGTTAAAACTTAAGTTTTGTTTTTCTTTTAAAAAATGTTGACCAAGAGTCAGTGATCAGGATCAGTTACATTCCCCATCCACCACTAATACTGGACATGCTAGATATCCCTCCCATTCTGTTCACACCTAGAAAAAAAATGGCAATGAAAACACGACAACCCAAAACCTATGGGATGCAGCAAAAGCAGTTCTAAGAGGGAAGTTTGTAGCATACAATCCTACCTCAAGAAACAAGAAACATCTCAAGTAAACAAGCTAACCTTACACCTAAAGCAATTAGAGAAAGAAGAACAAAAAACCCCCAAATTAGCAGAAGGATAGAAATCATAAAGATCAGATCAGAAGTAAATGAAAAAGAAATGAAGGAAACAATAGCAAAGATCAATAAAACTAAAAGCTGGTTCTTTAAGAAGATAAGCAAAATAGATAAACCATTAGCCAGACTTATCAAGAAAAAAAGGGAGAGGACTCCATGTATTCTTGTATTCTCTCAATTGACCTCTAAAAGGCAAATGGTGAATATTAGTGGAAATAACTCAAGAATGGGAATTCTTTTTGGAGTTAAAGACCTGAGTGCTAGTCACAGCTCTGCCCTTGAACAGTTTGGTTTTAGACAACCTAAACCTCTGAGCTTCAGTTTTGTTCAGTTTTACTTTTTTTCTTGTTTAACTTGCTTATTCAACCTCCATTTACTGTATGTCTACTCTTGTGCCAGGCGCTGGGTTAGACACTGAGGTTACAAAAATGAACAGTCTACATAAACTCTGCCTTCATGAACCTTACAGCCCATGGAGGTAAGCAGACTTAACACAGTAAAATGGCATTAATACTTCGCTGATTATAGTTTTGGTAAGTGTTAAGAAGGAAAAGTAGGGCTTCCCTGGTGGTGCACTGGTTAAGAATCCGCCTGCCAATGCAGGGGACATGGGTTCGAGCCCTGGTCTGGGAAGATCCCACATGCTGCAGAACAGCTAAGCCCATGAGCCACAACTACTGAGCCTGCGCCCTAGAGCCCACGAACCACAACTACCGAAGCCTGTGCGCCTAGAGCCCATGATCCACAACAAGAGAAGCCACCACAATGAGAAACCTGTGCACTGCAGTGAAGAGTAGCCCCTGCTCATTACAACTAGAGAAAGCCCACGTGCAGCAACAAAGACCCAACAAAGCCAAAAATAAATAAATAAAAGTAAGCTGCAAAATGTCATTAAAAAAAAAAAGACGGAAAAGTAGAGTCTAGATTGACACCTCACAGCAAAGTTTCACCATCTTGCTTTTGTGGGTCTTAAATGACAAAATGAGCTGGCACTTAAAAGGTCAATAAGTGAAAGCTGAATCTGAAAACATGCTGTTTGGCTAATGGAGAAACTGGCCCAAAAAACCAGGATCAAATTTCTCTGATTCCTATTCCTCTTGCTTATCAGAAAACTGATCGCAATCTTATCAGAGGGCTGGCAGAGGAAAAAGGAAGAATTTCATGAAGCGTATGCTCTATCTTAAGGACTCAAATTTAGTATGTCTCTTGGTATGAATAAACCTTAAAGAATTCATATAATTTTTTTTTTGCACATTGCTTTGGTTTTTTACTCAAAATTTAAATCCTTTGACAAACGCTTTTTTTTTTTTTTTTTTTTTTGCGATACGCGGGTGGCCTCTCCCATTGGGGAGCACAGGCTCCGGATGCACAGGCTCAGCGGCCATGGCTCACGGGCCCAGCCACTCCGCGGCATGTGGGATCTTCCCAGACCGGGGCATGAACCCGTGTCCCCTGCATCAGCAGGCGGACTCTCAACCACAGGCGCCACCAGGGAAGCCCCCTTTTTTTTTTAATTTTTAAAGAAAGAGGCTTAGAACATGAAGCAAAGATTCAAGTGCCATTGGGTAAGGGATTTAATTGAAGGGATTTCATTCAGTTCTGTGCAATTCATCACATTCTGCTGTGAAAAAAAATGAAGGGAATCTGTCCTGGTACTAAATGAAGCCTTGTTCTGATACCATTGATCACATACAAGGACTCCTCTAAGCCAAACTAAAAATGGAATATTATAGACCCCAGAGGCAGCTTAGGAAGCTTCATACTAGCTCACCTGATGAACTCTTAATGTATGAGGGAAAGTACTGCTTTGTATGCATGGCCCTGTTTTGCATTTCATTGGCTTGAGATATTTAAGATACCTTGTGTTTTTGTGGCTGTCTTTAAGATCAAGAAAGCAAAACAAGGTACGGAGGAAGTTACTTCCTCAG
Organism: Orcinus orca; assembly: GCF_937001465.1. Classification (NCBI taxonomy): domain Eukaryota; kingdom Metazoa; phylum Chordata; class Mammalia; order Artiodactyla; family Delphinidae; genus Orcinus; species Orcinus orca. The sequence goes on along the minus strand of NC_064559.1, from coordinate 28,410,713 downwards.
GGAAACATGTCAGAAGTAAAGTCAGAAATACCTTTGTCTGACCCATTCTGGCTGGACCCGGCTCTGTGGGTCAGTGGTACGATGAGGGGAACTGGCAAAATGAAGAGGGGCATGGGAAGAAAGCAGAAGCCCATATAGAAAGGGAGGGGAAAGAAGTTGAAAGAGAGAAATTCTGAAAGGAATGCTTCTTCCATCAATTTAGAGTGGCTGATAATGCTTTTGGAGAAATTTCAATGAAAGAAAATCTTGGGGAAAGTTTTTCTTTGATTGTTTTTGAATGAAAAATGCAAATTCTGAGAAATCAGTTCAGATCAAAACCTGGAAGGGATAACTTAATAGGAAAGAAAGTAGAATCAAGATTCAAAAAGAATTTACAGGTTGGAAAATTGGGTCAAAATAAAGAATATAAAGAGATAACAAATGCTGGATGTGGAGAAAAGAGAACACTTGTGCACTGTTGGTGGGAATGTAAATTGGTGCAGCCACTATAGAAAACAGTATGGAGGATCCTCAAAAAATTTAACATAGAACTACCGTATGATCCAGCAATTCCACTTCTGGGAGTATATCCAAAGGTAAAAAAAAAACACTAACTCAAAAAGATATCTGCACCCCCATGTCCACAGCAGCTTATTTATAATAGACGCGACGTGGAAACAACCCAAGCAAGTGTCCACTGATGGATGAATGGAGAAAGAAGTTGTGGTATATATACAATGGAATATAATTTGGTCATAAAACCTGAGAATTCTACCATCTGTGACAACACGGGTGGACCTTGAAGACATTATGCTAAGTGAAACAAGTCAGGCAGAGAAAGGCAAGTACTGTAGGACCTCACTTACGTGTGGGACCTAAAACAAATCCAGATTCACAGAAAAGGAGATCAGATTTGTGACTATCAGGAGTTGGGCTTGGGGGAGGGGCTTGGGGGACAGTAGGTGATCGGGTAAGGTCATGTGACAAAGTAACCTAAAGCAGAATGTTTAAGGATGTACATGCAATGTCTTAAGTTAAAGTTTTGGTATAGGTGTTCCTCTATCATTTTGTTCTCTCCTGAAAATTAAATTATATTCTAATTGTTTTTTTACTTTTTTGTTGCTGTTGTTCAGCCTACAAATTTAATTCAATTCAAACCATACTTAGTTAGCCCTTATCATTGCCAAAGAGGTACCCAAAGAGATTCAAGAGGAAAATTTTAGTGAGACATGTTTTCGGCCTTTATGCAGCTTACATGCATGAAGTGACCAACCATCCCACATTCAGTTTGGTTTTTTTAAATAAAATTTTTACTTTAGTAAGTTCTGGACTTACAGAAAACTTACAAAGATAGTACAAAGAGTCCCCAATATAGTCCACACTTAGTTTCCATGACTAACAACTTACTATGGTACGTTTGTTACAATTAATGAACCAATATTGATAAAGTATTAATAACTTAAATTCATACTTTATGCAAGCGTCTTTATTCTTTAGCCAAGGTCCTTTTCTGTTCTAGGATCCAATCGAGGACACCCCGTTAGTATTTATGTCTTCATAGGCTCCTCTTGTCTGAAACAGCTTCTCCAACTTTCCGTGTTTCTGATGACCTTGACAGTTATGAGATGTGCTGCTCAGATAGTTTGAAGAATGCCTAATTGGGATTTGTCTGCTGCTTTTCTCGTGATTAGACTGGAGTTACGTTTTGGGGGTAAAGACAACAGACGTGAAGTGCTATTCTCATCATATCATGTGAAGGATACGTATTATCATACGTATGACTTACCACCTTTGATGTTGACTTTGATCACCTGGTTGAGACAGTATTTCTCTTCTGTACTTACTTTTTAAAATTTTTTTCACATGTACTTATTTTTTCTTCTCCTTTCCATACTGTTCTCTCTGGAAGAAAGTCACTATGCACAGTCCACACTTAAAAATGGGGAGTTTTGCTACACAAATTATTTGGAATTCTTTTGCATGGGAGATTTACCTATTCGTCCCCATTTATTTATTTATTCAATCATTTATTATACTGATAGAGACTCATGGATATTTATTTTCTACTTTGGTTGTAACTCAATACTACTTTATTTTGTTGTTTAAATTGTTTCAGCTCTGGCCATTGGGAGCTCTTTCCATTGGCTTTTGAATTCCTTTGACATTTCCCTTATCGCTGTGGGTTTGGTTTTTTGAGCACTTTCTTATTTCTGGGACGACAAGATGCTCCAGGCTTATCGTGCATCTTTCCTGACCCAGTACTAGAATCCAGCCATTTCTCCAAGGAGTCTTGCTTCCCTAGTTTGGAGAATGACATTAGAAACTAAGATCTGAGCACTAAGTGTGCTTGTTACTACTCGGGACTTCTCATCTGACAGAGCAAGGAAACACATGTGCATATGTGAACCTGTGTATGTGCACATCACTATCAAGATATCTATATGTAACCACTGTACGTATACTAAGCTGACCTTGAGTTCATATTGTTCTCTCAAGCTCTATGTTATTACTGCATAGCTCATCCTAGACTCTGCCCCTCGCTTATTTGTAAACTACCATTGCAACAGGAAGAGCCATGCACCCCGTTCACTAACTTAAATCTTCAACTGCAGTACACATGTAAGGTGGTTTCAGACTTGTTAGCCTGCACCCCTGCAGGAAACAACTTTTGTCAACCCAAGTACAGTTAACAACTCCTCTCGACTTTAATCCTGCAAAATCTACTCATTCCCAGAGTTACTTAGGTCAACACCTTTCCCCCTGCCCTGTCAGTGAGGATGTTTCACACATTGATGTTGCAGTTAGTTTCTCTCAGTCACATTCTGCATTCCATCCTGGTCCTCCTGACCTCTTAAATATTTGTTTTTTTAAATTGAAATACATTAAAGTTCGCTCTCGGTGCTGTTAAGTTCTATATTTTTGACAAATGCATAGTCATGTATTCACCTTTATAGCATCATTGTCATGGTTTCACCAGCCTGAAAAAAATCCCTGGTGCCTCACCTACTGAACCCCCACCTGGGAACCCCTGACAACCATTGATCTTTTTATCATCTCTATAGTTGTGCCTTTTTCAGAATGTCCTGTAAATGGAACCAAACAGTTTGGAGGCTTTCAGACTGGCTTATTTCACTTAGCAAAATGCATTTAAGATTCAGGCATGTTGTTTGGTCACTTGATAGAACTTGTTATCCCTTCCCAGTTATCACTTGTTCGTTTACTTTTTGGTCTCACCTACAATACTATAAGCTTTGTCAAGACAAAGATTCATCTTTCTTGTTCTTTATTTTATCCCCACTGCCTGGTAGACTTACAAAAAAAAAGATCAATAGCTATTTGCTGAATGAATAAACCCAATCAAGTCCTTTTGGATATTGTTGTGTAAAAGCTCTTTGCTCTGTTCTACTCCATAAATACTAATATTATAATTGTTAATACCTGGATTAGAACAAGAGAAGTTACTGTCAAAATCTATTTGCTAATTCTTAACCATTTCTTAGACTTTTCATAAACTTCATATTTAAGATAGTATTCCAACTGTAGCCTTATTTGTGACAAATATGAAATTGGGATAGCTAATTTGCTTATTTCTCTTGGTATACTGCATATAATTTGAACATATAAATAACATTTAAAAAGTCTAAGTAATGCGGCTTCCCTGGTGGCGCAGTGGTTGAGAGTCCGCCTGCCGATGCAGGGGACACGGGTTCGTGCCCCGGTCCGGGAGGATCCCACATGCCGCGGAGCAGCTGGGCCTGTGAGCCATGGCCGCTGAGCCTGCGCGTCCGGAGCCTGTGCTCCGCAATGGGAGAGGCCACAACAGTGAGAGGCCCACATACCGCAAAAAAAAAAAAAAAAAAAAAAGTCTAAGTAATAACCTTTAGCATTAATTTTTACAACCTGAGAGAAGCCTCTGTTTGTATTCACTTATATTTTAAGAAAAATGAAAACCTTACTTTTTAATTATGTAAATTCTTTATTAAAGTAAAAAGCACATGCAGAATTATGCATAAATTGTAAGTGTACATCTTGATAGATTTTCCAAAATGAACATATTCAGATAAACTTCACCCAGATCAAGAAATAGGATGTTGCCAGAACCTCAAAATTTCCTGTCATGTCTCCTTTTAATCACTACTTCCTATTAAGGTTAACACCCTTCTGACTAATTTTGCCTGTTTGTGAATTTCATATAAGTGGAATAATATATTGCATTTTATTTTTGCGTTTGGTTTCTTTTGCTCAACATTGTATTTATGAGCTTCATCCATATCGTTGTGTGTAGATTTAGATTTTTTTTTCCGCTGTTAGATTATATTCCCATATATGAATATACCATTAATTATTCATTCAACTATTGGAGGGCATTTAGGTAGTTCCTAGTTTCAGGCTATTATGAAGAGTGCTGCTGTAAACATCTGAGTATATGGCTTTGATGAACATAACATATATAATGTTTTAAGTACATATTTAGGAGCAGAATGGTTGGGTCATAGAGCATGTGTAATGTTATGATATAATCTATTTTTAAAACTATGTCAGGATTTTACTGATTGTCCTAGAAAGCTAGAGTTGAATGCTTTAAAATCCATAGTATTTAGTAAGCATATTCTACTGTATTTCATTTAAGAATATGAATATACCTGTGGTGGGCAGAATAGTGACACCCTCCCCTAAAGATTTTATATCCTAACCCCTGGAATCTGTTTAGTATGTTATCTAACATAGGAAAAGGGACTTTGCAGATGTGATTAAGTTAAAAGTCCTTGAGATGGAGAAATTATCCCCGATTATAGAGGTGGGCCTAATTTAATGACAAGGGTCTTTACGAGAGGAAGAAGCAGGAAGGTCAGAGTCAGAGCAGGAGATAGGAGGACAGGAAAAAAGAGGTCAGAGAGAAGGAGAGAGATTGAAGATGAAGGAAGCTGGCCATGAGCCAGGGGATGCAGATGGTCTCTGGAGCTAGGAAGAAAAGGAGCAAACTCTCCCCAGAACAGTCATCAGCAAAGTAATGGACTCTCTTTCTGAGCCTCCAGGAGGGACACAGATTTGTCAACAGTGGTTTTAGTCCTGGAAGATCCGTTTTAGACTTCTGACCTCCAGGACTGTAAGAGAATAAATTTGTGTTGCTTAAGCCACCGAGTTTGTAATTTGTTACAGCCGCAATAGAAAACTAATACAATATTGAATGTGATCCTTTAAAAAGGAGCTATTTTAAGTTCTGCTTATATGTTTATTTTTTAATAAAGTCTCTATTTTGATTCATAGTTTCATTTTAACACTAAAGATGACACGTTTTATATGTTAAATTCTACTGCATAAGAATGAATAAACACAGGTGGAATTCAACTAAGTACTAATACGAGCTACTTTTTATGTATCACATTTATTTTAGTGATACCATATTTATCGTGCAGCTTGTCTTTCTTCACATTTTAATTTTCCCATTTGCTCTATTTTCTTTATTTTATTTTGGTACCCATCATTTTTAAGCTCTGTATAGTTCACTCTATATTCCAAGACCGTGCTTTTCCCTTGGGGTTGGCAAAAATTTGCCCCTCTCCATATCAGATAGAGAAGAGTGGCTTTTTGTGCTGAAATTCAGGAAACAAGTAATTCTTGAGTCTCTTTTACGTACATTTGAAAACTATGGTCTAGTAAGCGAGTGGGATCAAGATGCCAGAGGAGGAAAACCCTGAGCTCACCTCATCCCATGAACACACCAGAACTACAACCACATGTAGAGCAACTCTCTCTGAGAATGACCTGAAGACCAGCAGAACGGCTCTTTTACAGCTAAGGATATGAAGAAAACACCCACATCAAAACAGGTAGGAAGGGAAGAGAAGTGATCTAGTCAGCACCCACGCCACCACAGGTGACTAAGAAGAATAGGGGGACATCGCAGGCTTGGGGATCCTCCCCAAGGAGTGAGGGGCTTGAGCCTGGGGTCTGGCACCAGGGAGAGGAGCGCCCTTGGCTGGGACTGACATAACCAAGGGCTGTAGGAAACAGAGACTCTGCGCTTGAAGGGCTCAGGCACAGACTTGCCTTCTCCCAGTCCCACCACGGAGGCGGCGTATTGCAAAGTGATTTGTGCTCTGGCCAGCCCTCAGTGGGCTCTGGCTCCAGCCCTGCACCCACAAAGGTGACACCCTGGTGCACCCAGAAGAAGCCCAAGTGCATGACTGCTTCTGATCCAGCTCCCAAAGCAACTGGGCACACTTAAACAGCATGAAGATATTCGCACACAAGGACACACTTTCAAGACTGGGATAGGTAACTGTTTGGCCTCATTTCAATAAAGGATAAACATAATGATGTAAATTCTGACATCAAAAACATAAAATGTGGGAGGGAGAGTAAAAAAATGTAGAGCCTTTAGAATGTGTTGTTTGACAAACAGAAAATCTAGAATGAAGGTTAAAAGACAAAAAGTTGTAAAATCAACTATAACTACAATAAACGATAAAGGATAAACATAATGATGTAAATTCTGACATCAAAAACATAAAATGTGGGAGGGAGAGTAAAAAAATGTAGAGCCTTTAGAATGTGTTGTTTGACAAACAGAGAAAGTCAAACAAAATGATAAGACGGGAATATTCCAAATGAAAAAAATAAGATAAAACCGCAGGAAAAAATCCTAGTGAAATGAAGGTAAATAATTTACCTGATAAAGAGTTCAAAGAAATAGTCTTTAAAATGGTTGCCAAACTCAGGAAAAGAATAGAGGAACACAGTGATAATTTCAATAAAGATTTAGAATATACAAAAAAGAACCAGTCAGAGCTGAAGAATATAATAAGTGAAATGAAAAATACACTGGAAGGAATTAACAGCAGATTAGGTGATACAGAAGAATGCATAAGTGACAGAGTAGTGGAAATCACCCAATCAGAACAACAAAAAGAAAAAATTATTTATTTATTTATTTATTTATTTATGCCACACAGCTTGTGGGATCTTAGTTCCCCAACCAGGGATCAAACCCAGGCCCCCTGCGGTGGAAGCATGGAGTCCTAACCACTGGACTACCAGGGAATTCCCTTTATTTTTATTTTTTTATTTAAATGAAGATAGTTTAAGGGACCTTTGGGACATCATCAGACACACTAACATTCACTTTATAGGGATCCCAGGACAAGAGAGAGAAAGGGACAGAAAACACATTTAATGAAAACTTCCCTAACCTGAAGAAAGAAACAGATATCCAGGCTCAGTGAGCAAAGAGAGTTCCAAACAAGATGAACCAAAAGTGATCCACACTAAGACATATCATAATTAAAATGGTAAAAGTTAAAGATAAAGAGATAATTTTAAAAACAGCAAGAGAAAAAGAGTCACATATATGGGAAACCATATAAGTATATCAGCTGAGTTTTCAGCCAAAACTTTGCAGGTCAGAAAATAGTGGCATGATATATTTAAAGTACTGAAAGGAAAAAAATCTACAACCAAGGATACTCTGCTCAGCAAGCTTATCATTCAGAATTGAAGGAGAGATAAAGTTTCCCAGACAAGTAAAAGCTAAAAGAGTTCATTGACACTAAGCCAGCCTTATAAGAAAGGTTAAAGGATCTTTTTTAAGAGAAAAAGAAGCCATAACAAGAAATAAGAAAATATATGAAGGGAAAAATTCTCACTGGTAAAGATAAGTATACAGTAAAGGCACTGGATTAACCACTTAAAAATCTAGAATGAAGGTTAAAAGACAAAAAGTTGTAAAATCAACTATAACTACAATAAATGATAAAGGATAAACATAATGATGTAAATTCTAACATCAAAAACATAAAATGTGGGAGGGAGAGTAAAAAAATGTAGAGCCTTTAGAATGTGTTTGAATTTAAATGGCCATCAGTTTAAAACAGATATATATAGAGGTTGATCTTTCTGAACCTCATGATAACCACAAACCAAAACCTACAATAGATACACAAAAAACAAAGAGAAAGGAACACAAATACAGCACTAAAGAAAAGCATCAAACCACAAGGGAGAAGACCAAATGAAGAAAAGAACAGAGAAGAATTACAAAAATAACCAGAAAGCTAGTAACAAAACGGCAATAAATACATACCTATCAATAATCACTTAAATGTAAATGGAGTAAATGCTCCAATGAAAAGAATGTCTGAATGGATTAAAAAACAAGACCCACATATATGTTGCCTACAAGAAATTCATGTCAGAGCTAAAATACACACAGACTAAAAGTGAAGGGATGGAAAAGGATATTTCATGCAAAAGGAGACAAAAAGAAAGCTGAGTAGCAATACTCATATCAGACAAAATAGAATTTAAAACAAAGTTATAACAAAAGTCAAAGAAGGGAATTATATAATGATAAAGAGGTCAATCCAAGAAGAGGATATAACATTTGTAAACATATGCACCTACCATAGAAACATCTAAATGTATAATGCAAATATTAATAGACATTAAGGGAGAAATCGACAGTAATACAATAATAGTAGGGAACTTTAACACCCCACCTACATCAATGGACAAATCGTCCAGACAGAAAATCAATAAGGAAACACTGGCACTAAATGACACATTAAACCAGATGGACTTAATAGATATTCTCAGACCATTCCATCCAAAAATGGCAGAATGCGCAATCCTCTCAAGTGCACATGGAACTTTCTCCAGGATAGTTCACCTGCTAGGCCACAAAATAAGTCTCAATAAATTTAAGATTGAAATCATATCAAGCATCTTTTCTGACTGCAACAGTATGAAACTAGAAATCAATTATAGGAAGAAAACTGAAAAAGTCGCAAACATAAGGAGACTAAACAATATGCTACTAAAAAAACAATGGGTCAATGAAGAAATCAAAGAGGAAATGAAAAAAATACATTGAGATGAATGAAAATAAAAACATAACTTTCCAAAATCTATGGAACACAGCAAAAACCAGTTCTAAGAGGAAATTTATAGCAATATAGATATCAAGAAATAAGAAAAATCTTAAATAAACAGCCTAACTTTCCACCTAAAGAATTTAGAAAAAGAACAAACAAAACCCAAAGTTAGTAAAATGAAGGAAATAATAAAGATCAGAGCAGAAATAAGTAAAATTGTGACCAAAAAAAGTAATAGAAAAGATCAATGAAACTAAGGGCTTGTTTTCTGAAATGATAAAAAAAAATTGACAAACCTTTAGCCTAACTCATCAAGAAAAAAAGAGAGAGGAGACCAAGATAATAAAATCAGAAATGAAAGCGAACAAGTTACAACTGGTATCACAGAAATACAATCATAAGAGAATACTACAGTAATACACCAACAAATTGGACAAACAAGAAGAAGTGGGTAAGTTTTAAGAAACATACAATCTTCCAAGATTGAATCAGGAAGAAATAGAAAATCTAAACAGACTGATTACAAATAATAAAATTAAATAGGTAGTAAAAAAAACTCCCAACAGACAAAAGTCCAGCACCAGATAGCTTCACAGGGAAATTCAACTAAACATTTAAGGAAGATTTAATACCTATACTTCTCAAACTATTTCAAAAAATTGAAGAGGAAGGAACACTTTCAAACTCTATGAGGCCAGATTTACCCTGATACCAAAATCAGACATAGACACTACAAGAAAAGAAAACTATAGGTCAGTATACCTGATAAACATAGATGTAAAAATCCTCAACAATATATTAGCAAATTTAATCCAACAGTACATTAAAAGGATCATACACCATGATCAAGTGGGATTTATCCCAAGGATGCAAGGGTTTTTCAATATCTGTAAATCAATCAATGTGATACACCACATTAACAAATTGAAGAATAAAAATCATATAATCATCTCAATAGATGCAGAAAAAGCTTTTGACAAAATTCAGCATCCATTATGACAAAAGCTCTCTAGAAAGTGGGCATAGAGGGAACCTACCTCAACATAATAGAGACCATATATAACAAACCCACTAACATACTCAACAGTGAAAAGCTGAAAGCATTTCCTCTAAGATCAGGAACAAGACAAGGATGCCCACTCTCACCACTTTTATTCATCATATTATTGGAAGTCCTAGCCACAGCAATCAGAGAAGAAAAAGAAATAAAAAGGATTCCAAATTGGAAAGAAAGAAATAAGACTGTCACTATTTGCAAATGACATCATACTGCACATAGAAAATCCTACATACGCACTGGAAAACTACTAGAGCTCATCAATAAATTCAGTAAACTTGCAGAATACAAAATTAATATACAGAAATCTGTTGCATTTATATACACTAACAATGAACTATGAGAGAAATTAAGGAAACAACCCCATTTACCACTGCGTCATAAAGAATAAAATTCCCAGGAATAAATCTACCTAAGGGGTAAAAGACCTGTACTCAGAAAACTATAAGACACTGATGAAAAAAAACTGAAGATGACACAAACAGATGGAAAGATATAATGTGTTCTTATTGGAAGGATCAATATTGTTAAAATGAACATACTCCCCAAGGCAATCTACAGATTTGATGCCATCCCTATCAAAATACTCATGGCATTTTTCACAGAACTAGAACAAATAATCCTAAAATTCACATGAAACCACAGAAGATCCCAAAGAGCCAAAGCAATCTTGAGAAAGAAATACAAAGCTGGAGGTATCAGGCTCCCTGACTTCAGACTATAATACAAAGCTACAGTAATCAAAGCAGCATGTTACTGGCACAAAAACAGACCCATATATCAATGGAACAGGATAGAAAGCCCAGAAATAAACCCATGCACATATGTTCAACGAATCTACGAAAAAAGAGGCAAGAATGTACAATGAGGAAAAATACAGTCTCTTCAATAAGTGGTGTTGGGAAAAGTGGATGACTACACGTAAAAAAGAATGAAACTAGATGTATATCATACTATATAAAAATAAAATGGATTAAAGACTTAATGTAAGACCTGAAACCGTAAATCTCCTAGAAGAAAACTTAGGCAGTACACTCTTTGGCAACGGTCTTAGCAATATTTTTTGGATATGTCTCCTCAAGCAAGGACAACAAAAGCAAAAATAAACAAATGGGACTACAGCAAACTAAAAAGCTTTTGCACAGTGAAGAAAACCAGCAACAAAACAAAAGGCAACCTACTGAATGGGAGAAGATATTTGCAAAAGATACGTCTAAAGGGGTTAATATCCAAAATATATAATGCACTCCTACAACTCAATAGAAAAAAAAATCTGATTAAAAAATGGGCAGAGGACCTGAATAGGCATTTTTCCAAAGAAGACATACAAATGGCCAACAGGGAAAAGAAAAGATGCTCAATATCACTAACTATCAGGGAAATACAAATCAAAACCACGAGATATCACCTCATACCTGTTAGAATGGATATCATCAAAAAGACAAGAAATGATTAAATGTTGGCAAGGATGTGGAGAAATGGGAACTCTTGTTCACTGTTGGTAAGATTGTAAGTTGGTGCAGCCACTGTGAAAAACAGTATGGAGTTTCCTTGAAAAATAGAACTGTCATACAGTCCATCAATTCTACTCCCGGGTATTTATCTGAAGAAAACAAAAAACACTAACTCTGAAAGATATATATACTCCAATGTTCGTAGCAGCTTTTTTTTTTTTACGACAGCCAAGATATTGAAGCAACCTAAGTGCATATCGACAGATGAATGGATAAAGAAGATTTGGCATGTGTATACACACACACACACACACACACACACACACACAAAAAAAAAAAATGGAATATTACTCAGCCATAAAAAGAATGAAAGCTTGCCATTTGGGACAACATGGATGGACCCAAACGGTATTATGCTAAGGGAAAAAAGTCAGAGAAAGGCCAATACTGTCTGTTTTCATTTATATGTAGAATGTAAAAAACAAGACAAATCAGCAAATACAACAAAACAGAAACAGAATCACAGATACAGAGAACACACTATTGGTTACCAGAGGGGAGAGTGGTGGGGAGAGGGGCAAAATAGGTGAAGGGGATTAAGAGGTATAAACTACCAGTTATAAAATACATAGGTCACAGGGATGTAATGTACAGCACAGGAAATATACTCACTGTTTTATAATAAGTTTGTATGGTGTGTAATCTACAAAAATATCAAATCACTCTATTGCACACCTGAAACTAATATAATGTAAGTCAACTATACTTCAATAAAAAATAAATAAGTAAATACAATAAAATACAGTCTAGTAAAGGAATCAGTAGACATAGAACATGTAGAGAATTTTCAATGGTAAAAATTGCTATTTCATTAACCTTCTTGATCTCTATTTTAATTAAACTTGTTTTTGATCTAAATTTGGACAAGACTTACTTGACCAACTAAGTAGATAGAGGAAAAATGCAAGAATAGACAAATACAAGACACACAAATGTTCTCTGGACTCCATCTTTCCCTGATTTCCCTAAATGTTTTCATCTATATTCTGTGCCGTTCCTTTCCCATTAGTATATAGCCCCTCTTCAACCCAGCAAACAAACATTAAGTACATGGATTAGGGCCAGGAATAAAGAAAAGCACGAGAATTAACTGAAAGTCCAGGAAAATTTTGATCGCCAGCAAGTATTCCCCTAAATTAGAATATGGACACAGCCCCCAGGTTAAATACCAAATCCCAGAGCCAGCAGCATGGTAGCATCTGGGCAGGGATTATCTGATCCTGGGGTTTATGCTGAAATCCACCTCAGGGAAATTAGATCCTCCTCAGGGACTCTGAAGCCACGTGTAAATTGTAACAAAGACCCAGATAGCAAGATTTTAAAACTTATAAATATTGTATTAGTTTTGTACAGATTAGATAGGAAATACTTAAACTCTGCCTTAAAGTAGAAAGTGGTCTAATACTTTGGCCTTCGAAGTATTATAGTTCTAGATAGAATGTACCAGTTGTACAATGAGTCACAAAATTGGAAAATACTATATACAAAAATTTTAAAAAGAGATAAATTAGGGAGTAGTTATTTGTGTCTATATATGTGTATATTATATATATATATTTTTTTCTCTTCTGTTTGTTTTGCTAAAGGATTCATAGAAAGTAACTGATACGTTTGAAAGGTGATGCTTGCCTAATTGGTGAGCAATATTTAACAATCCCCTTTCCCATTCCCCCACAGCCCCCCCCACCCCGGTTTACTGTCTTGACTTATGTTGTGGGCTGGTCAGGGGTGACTGTGCACTGCACTACTGCATACCACCTCCAAGTTCCTGCCCTGAGGTCTCAGCCTGCTGCAGATGCCTTTTGTTGAATTGGTAGCCTTGGTCAGAACTAACAGCAGAGGACAGTGTACCAGAGTTAATGACTAGAAAGAGAATTTGTGAATGCAAAGGAATATACATGAGTTACCAAGTTGGGGGAGAAAGACAAAATCAGGAGGAGAAACTCGAGGATGTTTTAGTTTCTTTGAACTCCAGAGATAAGGTGAACCAAATACCCAAGTAGATTAGGGTTTCAATAAAGACGGAATTAAAAATCCTCCACTCCCATTTGCCTTGGCAAAGGCCTTCTCCCCATGTTAATTATATTAAACTGACAAAAGATACAATTGTGGCACTAGTAAGAGCCCAGATATGGGGAAAAAACCTAAGTGTCTGTCGAGATGAATTAGTAAAAAGATGTGATATATATATACACACACACACATATACAACATGGTGTATTGTTCAGTCATGAGAAAGAAGAAAATCCTGCCATTTTCAGTCACATGGATAGACCTTGAGGGCATTATGCTTAAGTGAGGTAAGTCAGAGAAAGACAAATACTGTGTGATCTCACTTGTGTGTGGAATTCAAAAAATCCAAATTTACAGAAACAGAGAGTAAAATGGTAGTAACCAGGGGCTGTGGGGTGGGGAAATGGGGATATGTGGGTCAAAGGGTATAAGCTTCCAGTTATAAGATGAATAAGTTCTGGGGTTCTAATGTACACGATGGTTTATCATTAATAATAGTGTATTATTACATAATAATATTTATGTTACATAATATTTATGTTACATATAATTGATTATCAATAATTATAGTTAATAATACTCTATTATAAACTTGAAAGTTGCTATGAGAGTAGACCTTAAATGTTCTCATCACGGAAAAGAAATGGTAATTATGTGACATAATGGGGGTGTTAGCTAATGCTATGGTGGTAATCATTTTGTAATGTATAAGTGTATCAAATCAAACTTATACAATGTTATATGTCAATTATATATCAATAAAGCTAGGGGGAAAAACAAGAAAAGATACAAATGAAGTAACTTGTAATTAGAAGCAGAGCAACACACGGTTTAGTTAGCTACATTTTAAAAGAAAGTCTCCGCAGGGGTGTCAGTCTGTGAGAATTTCTTGCTGCAGAGGAAAGATTAAATCATGAAGGAAAAAATTCAAGTCATAGATAAAAAGGTAAAACAAAGCCCACATACTTAAGTGCTTCTAGGGTACTGGAGATGTTGGCTAAGTGGTGTTGATGATAAACCTTTGTGTTCAATATGCATATATCTTGCATGGTTTAGGTCACCTGCATTCCTGCTTAGAAGTAGTAACCTTGGGGACTTCCCTGGTGGCGCAGTGGCTAAGAATCCGCCTGTGAATGCAGGGGACACGATTCGATCCCTGGTCTGGGAAGATCCCACATGCCGCGGAGCAACTAAGCCCTTGCGCTGCAACTACTGAAGCCCGCGCGCCTAGAGCCCGTGCTCCACAACAAGAGAAGCCACTGCAATGAGAAGCCCGCGCACAGCATTGAAGAATAGCCCCAGCTCGCCGCAACTAGAGAAAGCCCGCGTGCAGCAGCGAAGACCCAAAGCAGCCAAAAATAAAAATAAACAAATAAATAAAAAAAAAAGGTAGTGGGGCTTCCCTGGTGGCGCTGTGGTTGGGAGTCCACCTGCTGATGCAGGGGGCGCGGGTTCGTGCCCCGGTCCGGGAAGATCTCACATGCCGCGGAGCGGCTGGGCCCGTGGGCCATGGCCGCTGGGCCTGCGCGTCCGGAACTGGTGCTCCGCAACAGGAGAGGCCACAGCAGTGAGATGCCCGCGTAACGCAAAAAAAAAAAAAAAAAAGTAACGTTGGTCGGGGAAGTTGAAACGCTCTCTTGGAAACCTGCGCCCTGGGAAACTTCACTGAGGATTGCAGGAACTGTCTCAACCTATAGCTAGAATTGTCCCATCTGCCCCATAATGATCACTCCCAGAATTGTACCAACACCAGCTCCTCCCTCATGGGCTGGAGTGGCCTACTCCTTAAGGTGAGAAATTTCTAAAAATGTGCCCCTTGGAACCCTGACTCTCTGCTCTGGAAGTTCTCTCTCATGCTCCCCCATCCCCACCTCATCCTTCTGTTTCGTGGAAGTAAGGAAATAAGGCCTTAGGAAATAAGGCTAAGCCTGTGAATATAAAACAAATTGTGTGTGTATTATGGACCAAGGGTTCCTCCTTACTGATTTTTGTATGTTCATACTTTCATAACCAACTATTAGGACTTTCCAACTTCAAGAGGCTGTGATACTTCTAGAACACATCTGTCATTACAAACCGAGTTCTTCTCTCATCTTAAATTGTGAACCTCTATGATAATTTGGGGATGTAGAAAACATTAACTTTGTGGCAGTTAGAAAAGAGAAAAAAGGGAATTCCCTGCTGGTCCAGTGGTTAGGACTCGGTGCTTTCACTGTTGTGGGCCTGGATTTGATCCCTGGTTGGGGAACTAAGATCCCACAAGCCATGAGCCACGGCCAAAAATAATTTCTTTTTAATTAAAAAAAAAAGCATGCATATGCGATAATCTTTTTTTTTTAATTTAGTAAACATTTATTGAGGTCATAGTATGTGCCAGGTATTGCATGTACATGAACTACTGGACAAATTGTTGCCCAAAGTCTTGCAAGAACATACTTTCAAAAATAAATAATTGTTTATAACAGCAGAGTAGTTATGAGAATGGGATTGTTTCCAAAGTATATAAAATACTTTGTACTGTATAATAGTTTAAGCTTTGTCTTCTAATTTTGTTTATAGTATTAAATGTTCATGAAACTTTTTTTTTATAGACAAAATAAAGGGACAGTTCAGCCACATCTTTCTTGGAATTACCACAACTTCTAAATTATTGAAAAAAGTCCTGGATTATTACAATGGCTTTTCTAACTGGTCGTGTTGTTTCTGTTCTTACCCATTTAAAGTGAACTGTCTACCCTGAAGCTAGATAATTTTCTTATATTGTTAATTTATGTCACTTCCCTGCCTACGACCCTCCATTGAGGGTCTTTCCACTTGAAAAAAAATTGAATCTTTTAATATATATTATAAATATTTTAGACCAATCACATTTTGTTGGGTGCAACATATTTACAAAATAAAACAAAAAAAATTACGATACATATGAATGAAATTGAATCTGATTAACAAGCAGCTCTATCACAACCACCTACTTAAAAGGAATGAAAAAACCTGTTAGTCTGCATATATTAAGAGTTTTGAGACATCGGTCCAAAATTGTATCTGGGAAAGAGATGTGGAGAAAATCCAAAAATTTTAGGACAAAATCCAAACTCGTAACCATAGTCTTCTTGGTTCTAAATTCTAGAGAAAGCAAAGTGACGACCCACTTCTTGCTTTCTATTATATATTTCTCTAGTTGATAATCTTTTTCAGGTATTACTTACATACTATAAAGTGCATAAATATTAAGAGCACAGTTCAGTCAGTTTTCACATATGCATACTCCCAGGTAACCACCGATTAGATCTATATCAGAACATTTCCAGCGCTTCCGCAGGTTTCCTTACGTCCCCTCCCAGTCATTACTTCCTCTGTAGAGAAACCCTGTTCACACTTCAATCGCCATAGATTGGATATCCTTATTCTTTATCTTCATATGAATGGAATTATACAGAATGTAGTTTTTGTGTGTCTGCATTCTTTTGCTTGACACTATGCCTACAAAATTCATCTGTGTTGCTGTGTATAGCAGTGGTTTATTCTTTATATTGCTGAGTCGTATTCTATCATACGCATATACCCAAAGAGATTTATATTGGTTCCTGTGGACTGATATTTGGATTGTTTCCAGGTTTTGTCTCTGATGGATAAAGTGACTATGAACATTCCTGTACATGTGTTTTGATGGACACGTGTGCTAATTTCTCCTGGACGTACACCCAGAGGTGGAATTTCAATGGCATAAGGTATTGTGCGTGTTATATTTTAGCAGATTCTGCCAAGGAGTTTTCCAAAGTGGTTGTACCAAGTTACATCCCCAGTAACAATGTACGGGAGTCCCAGGTGTTTCGAATCCTTTCCAACACTTGCTATTAATCTTTTCATAATTTTGGCCTCATGTTGGGTGTATTGTGAAATCTCTGTGGTGTTCATTTGCATTTCCTTGTGACTAATAACGTTGCACACTTTTTCACGTGCTGACTATCCATCTGGATATCTTCTTTTAATGAAGTGCCTGTCCAAGTCTTTTGTCCATTTTTGGGTCGTTTACTTTAAAAAAAATTGCTTAGTAGGAGATTTTTAAACATTTTGGGCATGAATCATTTATCAGCTATAGATACCCATGTGTCAGATATATATCCCTTAGGTTGGCCTGTAAGACAATGCTCCAGGACGATCTTGAAAGGATATCCTGTCATCATTTTGCTCTATTTCCAGAGTGTGGGTAAGTTTTCCTAAAACAGAATATATTTCTACTACGTTTAAAAGAATTAACATCACTAACGTAGGGCTTGTAAGCTGTTCAAAGGTACCTTTCTTTTCAGCTAACGGCACATCCTAGGGATGAATGTTGAGAACAGCCAAAAAAAAAAAGAATTACTCTCATTTAAATACAGGAAAAGGCAACGTCACAGAACGAAAATTGTCACCACTCCCACCCCCCCTTTCATATATTTCAGTTCATAATATCCCAATATGGGCCAAAACACTGTTTCCAGCAGGCTTTGCATTAACAGAAATACATGTAAGAAAGGAAAAGGCAGGAAACCTCCAAGGTTTATGAGGCTTCCTCATTAAGGAATGCTCCTCCTTTATTTGGCACCCCAGAAATCTGTATATCCTTGTAAAATACCTTTTGTTAAGATTTTGGGTAGTGAGGTGTGATCCTTTCCTTTGCAAAGCGACAGGCTCATTTTCAAGCTGAGCACTTTAGAAATGGGTACAATTTCAGTGGAAGTTGGAAAACTAGAAATCGATTCTCCTACAACAGTCTGTGCCTGTATACCCTTGGGAAATGTTCACATGGAAACACACACCTCAGTTAGGGAAACTCTGTATTAAGACTTGCATTAATCACTCACAACTGAAGCTACTTACTAACTCCGGGCAGCTATCAGAATCCCGAGTTGTGTCAGGTGTGCTGGATGTCTTCCATTTGCCTCTTCACACCACCCATCCCCTGCTCCCTAGGAGAGGAGTTTTAGTGGGTTCAGTCAATGAGCACCTCCACCCTCTGGCTTCCAGGAGGGTTTGGCCAATGAGAATCCCTGACAGGAGACTGAGATAGGGTATTGATAACCCTGACTCTTCCCCTATGAAATTGCCTTGAGGTGACTGTATCCCTCTTCTGAAGCCATTGCTCTTCTCAGTCTTTCTCTCCTGGGTTTTGATAACCTCTGTCATTGTCCAAAAGGCCAAAAGGCTCTAGAGGTGGGATAGTTCTGCTGCTGGTAGCCCAGGTTCCCGCACTATTCTCTGTAGCTTCCCAACACTGTCACTCTTTTCAATTAGTCTCTTTGTAAACGAACCCTCCTTAAACTTTATCCTAATTTGGGCGTGCCATGTGCTGCCTGTTGAGACCCTACATGATACTCACTTTAGAGATGCTGGCTAGTCCCTGGCCTGAGATCCATCAGAGAAGGGCTCCAATATGTTTTGGAGCCGAGCAGCTCCAGTTGGGCATGGCTGGGATGTTCTGAGGCTGAGGGGTGCAGGGGCTCAGAGCCACTCTGTTGGTCTTCTTTTATGTGTGTTGTCCCTGCTCCACCAGCATGAAGCAAGCTTAAGAATTATCTAAGCCCAGAGGCTCGGGTGTTTGGAGGCCTTGCTGGGACAGGTAGGCTGCAAAGTATCCCTGAGGGTCATAGCAGACCCTGCGGTGATAGTAGAGACCAGACCGGCCAGTCAGCCTAGGAGAACCTCCTAACAGTGAACCACATGTGTCAAACTATACTGCAGCTTAGAGCAAATAAAAGGCACAATGGCGTGGGAAGGAGACAACTTAAACCTATTCCTTAGATATAACTTCTTCCCATGTTCAAGAGACCAAACGGTCAAACAACATTTCCTGTGTTCAAACGCTGAAGAAGCCGATCAGTTTATCCAGAGTCCCCTTGAGGAGGAGCTCAGTTTCTAACTTAAGTGTTTTCTCTCCCAGTTCCCTGCCAGAGGGTTTCTTTTTGTTAAATTCTGTGTAAAAACTCCACCTACCTTGAGAACTCCTAACCTCATACCTATCAGAGTCTGTTATCATCCCAGGACCCAGCCTCCTTTGTCAGGCAGTTAATATCCCTAAACCTGGTTGTTCAGCTTTAGAACAACCTCAGCAGGCCAGTCTGGGGTAGGCGCAGCCCTCCAAATCTCATCAAAAGCCGGAGAGGACACTCGAGTTACTGTTTAGCCTTCAAGAACTTCCTGAGCATGAGTGCCAAAGGGTAATCTTTGCAGCAAAGCGAATGTTTGTTCTGACAGAGTCTAGCTTCCTAACCGTTCAAGAGAAAGAGGACGACCTTCCTAACTGCCTCTTCCTTAGCAAAGTTATCTACCCCAGGCTTCTGCCAAGTTAGCCTTTCGTTTTATTATGCAAGTGTTTAAATGACTCCTGTTCAATGGCGTTAGCCTTCCCTGTTATTATGCAGAATGCTTTAAATTGCTCATTTCCTTCCTTTTCCAAACTCTACCTCTAGCTCTTTCTTAAGGATGATGCTCTTTATAGAGTGATATACATCTTAAAGGTTACTTCCTTAGCCATACACACACACACACACACACACACACACACACACACACACACGCACACACACATGCACATACACGCATGCACGCACGTGCCAAAGCTCTGACCTGAAAAGCTTTCAATTTCAAAGTCCTATAGTACTTTTAGCTTTCTGATGAAAAACAGCAGTACCTGCCCCATTCCTCCCCACTCCTTATTCCCATCACCTTACGCACTTCTGTTTTAGCTATTTTATCTTGCCTACTTACCTAATTCTAAAAATTGTGCTTAGTCTGAAATTTCTGGATTTTTCTTTCACTGATATTCCTGATTGTGGACATTTATGATGCTCCTCCGTTAGGAACGAAGGGCTTAGTCTCCCACCTGCTACAAGAGCTGCTGGCAGACATCCTCAGGTGTCGGTTACCTTCAGAAACTGCCTCTGTAAAGGGGCGGTGCCGCTTTGCCCGGGTCACAGCCTCTTCCGGGGAGGCCCACATTCAAGGACAACGTTGAAGAGCTATCCAGCATCAGGGTGCCCTGAAGGGACGGCTGAGGCCCTCTTTGAGACTCCATTAGAGCCCGACTTCTTCCGCCCAATCTTCTCTGTGCCTTCCCTTCTGAAGAACGTTCCCTCATAAACGTCCAGCGTGATGATCTCCATCTCAGAATTCAACGTGGGGCATCCCCGCTGACTTCCTGCCATAGTAGATGAGGACTTCTCTGTCTTGCACAGATATCTCCTCTGTCCTCTGTCCCCGCATTCCACCTGTCCTAGGTAGTTATCTTACTCTTTTTAGATAAATCAGCATGCAGTAAAATGACAGTGTAACTATTATTCACAGCTAAGTCACATGGTTTTCTATGACTATATTGTGTTTCATGAACTTTTTCTTACTCCTGATGTAAATAGTTGCCTCCTATTTTTATTCCCTTGGTTTTTGTACCAATCATCTTAAAACTAATTCCCCTCTGCACAGGGTCACAGATATTAGCTCTTCAATCAGTCTTATACTATTCTTAGAGACAGCACTCTTGGAGGCCTCTGTTCTCTCTAATCTCGTTTCTCTCTGTGCCTGCTGACTGCTGTTATCTTGGTATTTCTGTCACCATCATTCTGGGAATTCCTTTTACTTTCCCCCTGTGTTGTGTCCCTTGGTCCCGGGATCCCTATCTCCCTCTTTCTTGGTTACTACTTCATTTCAGTGGGGGAGCATTCCCTAGTAGCTTCCTGAAAAAGGGTGTACTCTTAACACCTTGCATTTCTGAAAATGTCTTTATTCTTTCCTCATCCCTGGCTGATAGTTTGGTGGAGTATAAAATGTTAGAGAAGGAACCATTTCCACGGCTTGCGGGATCTTAATTCTCCCAAGGGATCAAACCTGGGCACTGGCAGTGAAAGCACCAAGTCCTAACCACTGGACCACCAGGGAATTCCCTCCACGGAGTTTTGAAGGCATTTTTCCGTTGTCTTCCAACCTCAGGGATGGGAGGGTCCTGTCCTTTTTATGTAATTTGGTTTTTTGTTTGTTTTTGATGTCTGAACATGAAAAATCTTCACATTAACCCTGGTGCTCTGAATCTTCATGACAATGTGAAATGAGTTTCTTTCTACTCAATGAGCTGGGGGTGGCCCCTTTCAGTTTCGAACGTCATGTCCTTTAGTTCTAGGAAATGCTCTCTTACTATTTCTTTGATAACATCTTCTCTTTATGTCTTTGTTCTCTCTTTCAGATGTTGAACTTCCTGTCTTGACAGTCTAGTTTTCTTCTCTATTCTCTTTCTGACTTTTATGCTAATTAGGAATATTTTCTCAACTTTCTCTCCCAATCCTTTTTACCGAGTACTTTTTTTACTTTGTTTTTGCTATTTACTTTCAAGAGCTCTTTCTTATTCTCTAAATGTTCCTTTTTTTTTTTTTTTTTTTAGGCAGTACCTAGTTTTTATTTCAGGGACTCAATAACTTGTCTGAGTGTAATAATTATATGTCTTAATTTTTTTTCCCTTGTTTCCTCTTTGTTCCTTTCTTTTGTTTATATTGTCTCTGCCTCTTATGTTAGAGACTTTCTGCAAATGTTGGTGATCCTTTGCTATCCAATTATTATTATTACTAAAGAGTGAGGCACTAAAAAGCTGATTAGAAGCTCTGTGTGCTCAGGTGGACTTTACCATCAGGCCATTTTGCAAGGCTCTTTTCCCTTGGGCTAGTCCACTTGCCTAGAGAAGTATCTTCTCTTTTCTGCTTGGAGGTTATACACCCTGGCTGCTGGTGTTGGGGGGAAAGGGAACTGGAGATTGCAGTATTCAGCATGTCCACTTTTCTAACCTTCCTTCTAAGTCTGGAGTCTCTCCTCCCCAGCGCATCAGCTATGCCTGTACTTGAGTCTTAGAGCCCCTGTGGCTCAGTTGCTCCAGAGAGTAAAGGTATCTTCTCTTTGGGAAAGCACATTTGTTTGTTGCGTGGGGTGAGGGAGATCAGGGTTCAAATGCCATTTTTCAAGGACTTTCAAATAGCCCTCTTCTTCTCAGCTTCACCCTGTTTTCAGAGGCACACATTGCCTCTAATTCCTTTGTCTTTCCGTTAGTCTGGCCTGAGAATTGATTTGCATCTTTTGGACTTGGATGCTTAGATTTGAGCTTTCTCTGGACTGCTAGGTCAGTTCCCTTCTCCATTCCAAGACTTCTTTTTTTGTATGCTGGCATATATTTTCCTAGTTGTGTGTGTGTGTGTGTGTGTGTGTGTGTGTGTGTGTGTGTGTGTGTGTCTGCCATTTTTCCTCTCTGCAATCATTGCTGTGGGGTTTTGGGAGGGACTGGAGATAGACGTTTTTATTCTTTCTTCTGTGTTTACATGACCGTCTGAGGGAGCATGCGTGGAGGAGTCTCATTCTTTCAGTACCTGCACAGGAACATTGTAGAGAGCGTCATTTCCACTGGAAAGATACGGACTCTGAGATGTAGTGACCAGCCTGGTGATACAGTGTGATTCAGTGTCAATTAACTGTGTTGACCTAAAGCAAATAGACTGTCAGTTATTTCTCCAGCAAACGTGGGTTTATTTGGGATCATCAGAGAGTTGAAATTTGCAACCATAGTGAGCCACGTGCCAGTCCCTAGCAAAATTGAAGAGGACAACTCTTGTATTTATTTATTTATTTTTACATCTTTATTGGAGTATAATTGCTTTACAATGGTGTGTTAGTTTCTGCTTTATAACAAAGTGAATCAGTTATACATATACATACGTTCCCATATCTCTTCCCTCTGCGTCTCCCTCCCTCCCACCCTCCCTATCCCACCCCTCTAGGTGGTCACAAAGCACCGAGCTGATCTCCCTGGGCTATGCGGCTGCTTCCTACTAGCTATCTACCTAACGCTTTTATACAGGGGAAAAGGAAGTCGGGAGGGCTACGTAAACAAAGAGTCCTTGGCTTTTCATTGGCTGGGTCCTTCCAGGAAAGGAGTCTTTCTTCTTCCTATTGGGCTCTGTTATTGTTACAGGGCATGAGAGCTCTCCCTTCTGGTCTCCAGAATCTATTTAATTGAAGGTCCTGTTTATTAATTTTTTTACCGTCATTACCCAAGGAGGCCCAGAGGTGAGAAAATATAGGGTAGATTAGAGGATAGCATGATATTTGACATTCTTTGGGTGATTCAAATTAAGTGTGTGGGACATGAGGATACAGAAGTAGAAAGGGCAAGTCTTGGACTAACCAGCCTGAGGGCTTGAAGAAACCATATGAATCAGCATGCCAACAAAAAGAAGTTTTTCCCTCAAGGCCTACCTTTATGCTGGGTGAAAAAGAGGATGAAGTTAAACAAGCTAGTGTGCTGTTCCTACCTTAGTATATACTTCGGTTTAGAATTTAGGACATACAGCATGTCTGCTTCAAAAGGACAAGAGGTAGTTTAGTGTGTGTACAATACAAAATGGACAATGGGCTGAATCTCTTCTGCTTGCCTCTCTAGATCACTTTTCCACCCCTCACTCTGCTTTTGGCCCTGGGGGACAGAACTGGACAGGCTACATCAACTCAGCTCGTGGGCCCCCTGCCTTTTTGTTGGATCCAACCCAAGGAAGCTTCGGTAGGAGATCCAAGGAAGAAAGGAGGGTGAACTCAGGGTGTTCCTCCCACCGGCTTCCTCCTTGCGGTGTCTGCTCCAGCTTTCTTACCAAAGGTGATGGCTCTCCTCAAGGCGCCGGTTCTGCAGGACCCCACCCTACCGCCTGCCCCCTCTTTCCCTCATCGTGCAGCTGGCACCCCCTCTTGCTCTGTGATTCCGGTGGGTGGCACAGCTATGACTATACTGGAACTTCCAAACGGGGTGCATAATGATGAAACAGAATAGTGTTACACAACTGGGGCTGTCTGCCTTTGGGGCTAAAGCACTACAGGGTGTAAGGCGCTGGTTTTTTTTTCCCTTGGGCTTTTTGTTGCCTCTGGATACATGACTGAGGGATAAGTTGCCAATATGTGAATTTAATGAGTGTCTTTTTAAAAAAATTATTTCATTTATTTATTTTTGGCTGTGTTGGGTCTTCATTGCTGTGCGCGGGCTTTCTCTAGTTGGGACGAGTGGGGCCTAGTCTTCGTTGCAGTGCATGGGCTTCTCATTGCGGTGGCTTCTCTTGTTGCGGAGCACGGGCTCTAGGCGCACAGGCTTCAGTAGTTGTGGCTCGTGGGCTCAGTAGTTGTGACTCATGGGCTCTAGAGCACAGGCTCAGTAGTTGTGGCGCACGGGCTTAGTTGCTCTGCGGCCTGTGGGATCTTCCCGGACCAGGGCTCGAACCTGTGTCTCCTGCATTGGCAGGTGGACTCTTAGCCACTGCGCCACCGAGGAAGCCCTGGAGAAGCGTTTTGAATGTAGCTATGAAGCCCTGCAGGTAACAGGTGTGCTGGGAGCATGCTAACTGATGGACCTGCTTGTGTAATGCATGGTGAGGGATGGTGATTGGCGCACCCTCCGTGTCCTGATACAGAGGGAACAAAGGCTTCAATGTAACTGCAAAGGGCAGAGAAGAGCCTGCCCAGTGCACTGCTGAAGGGAATGTAGTCTTCGGTACAGTCGTCAGCAAGAGAAGGGTAGGGTTTTTTGTGCCTAAAGAGCAAAGCACTACCTCTGTCTGGGCAAAAGCTGCTGTTGGTCACCTTGGTCAAAGTTCTGTTGAGGAATGGGTGGGTTGCTGAAGTCCTAAACGTCAGAGCTTAGCTTCTCTATCTGTAAACTCATGCTTATCCTGAGAAGCCGTGAGGGAGAGGGGGCCGCCAGTTCAGAAAGCCCTGGGGCAGGAGCCCACATTTCATCAACACCACCCTGAAAGCACCAGTGGGCCATATTTCCGCACCTGCCGCCAAGGGTTCCTCAGGCTGGAGGCTGCAGGTGTGGTGAGGAGAAGCCCCAGCATGACCTGGCTTCGCAGAAATACAGAGGACACGCTTTTGTAAACTGCAATAAATTGAATTGTTCTCTAAGTACAAGTCCTGAGTCTATGCAGTTCAGTCTCCTAGGAGCTAGGAAAATTAGCATTCCAAATATTTGTTATTATTGAATAGATGAATGAATGAAATAGGAGTAGGTTTGGTAAATTTAGGGGAGGGGAGAAGGAGAAGAGTGTGGCAAGACAGAACCTCATATTAGATGATGCCTCCGGGGGAGAGTCTATGACCTGTTTAGGGGACCTTCTCTCCTCTCTTCCCCTTCCTCAAATTATTCAAGTAATAAAATGATTTATTAAGTACTCACATTTTAAGCCATTTGAATTTTTCACAGAAGAACTCTTATTCAGTTGATATTGATGTTAAATATTTTTTTTATTTTCTCTTTTAGCTTTTTTATTCTTTCAAGTGTAATTTTATATATTGAGCCAAATGTCCTTTCTCTATCAAAATCTTATGGAGGAACTTCCCTGGTGGTGCAGTGGTTAAGAATCCACCTGCCAATGCAGGGGACACGGGTTCGAGCCCTGGTCTGGGAAGATCCACATGCCATGGAGCAACTAAGCCTGTGCACCACAACTACTGAGCCTGCGAGCCACAACTACTGAAATCTGCATGCCTAGATCCCGGGCTCTGCAACAAGAGAAGCCACTGCAATGAGAAGCCCGTGCACCGCAATGAAGAGTAGCCCCCGCTCACGGCAACTAGAGAAAGCCCACGCGCAGCAACAAAGACCTAATGCAGCCAAACATAAATAAATTAAATAAATAAATCTTATGGAGACAATAAAGTTCGCAGATGGACCCATCTTGAAAACAGTGAAATCCTGAATGGCGATAATATGCACTTTATCATTCTTCCCTTCTTTACCTGGTGGTCATCCCATCACTGTACTAGTCAGTGAGTAATAAATACAAATGGCCCCCAAATGATGTGGGTATTACAGAGGACACACACACACATGCAAAGCAGAAATCATACTTCCTGCCCTTAAGGTATTTATAGCCAGAAGTGCTTAAATTATTATATGTAAAAAAAGCAAGGAGCAGTTAAATATGAAACAGTTGGAAATTGGCTAAAAGTGCCATGGAAACGCAAAGGTCCACACTATCGCGGCCCAAAACCAGTAGAAGGAGTTTCCATGAAGGAAGCAAGAGCTGAGCAGGACCTTGAAGTATGGGCAGGAGGAAGATGGAAGGTCTTCCAGGTGGGATGGCTAAGCAGGAACGCAGGCATCAGAGATGGAAGAAGGCTGATGCTGATGCATCCTCTGTGTTAGAAGCCAGAGTAAGGTGTGTCTCTCACAGCAAGCACCAGGCTGTAAGTGCCAGGTTAATGTTATTTGAGGAGAAATGCTGCCTTGGGACAGTGACAGGTGGCACTATTGTTTGGTAATTGATTTGAGTCTTAATGGTTTGTGCCTGCAACAGGTATGCTGTGAATACTCTAATTGGTGATGAAAGAGGCTCATGGGGAGTAGCTGAGCTGCTGGGTGTTCTGTTTAAAAAAATAGGTAAGAAATTTAGAGTGTTGGTTATGTTTTAGGGATTTAGGGACATCATTTCTTAATTTTTGGCACAGTCTGACTTGTTCCTTTAGTCTAACTATGCTTCACCTAGTAAAATCCTGTGTTTTGATGGCTTGGGATCCAGAAAGACTTGGGTTTGTAGCCCATTTTGTGTAACTTTGGGGAAGTTATCTTTCTGAGTCCAATCTGCGAGAGAGGGAGAAAAAAATGGCCTCACTGGATTGTGAAGATGGAAGGAAAAATATATTCAAAATATGGAGTAAATCTCTTGGCACATAATTTTCCTTTTTCCCCTCTTTTCCTTTCTCAGTTCAAGTAATAGGCAACTGTACTCAAGAATACCACGTAACTTATACAAACTTGTGACATTTCTTTGGTGTAAAAGGGAGCGTTACTGAAAATTACCCTGGGCACAGTATTAAATTGCGACTGACCCTCACTACATTTCTTTATGAAAAGAGAAGAACAAAGACATGAGAAAAAAAATTTTAAACCCTATAAACCATTGAGTAAAAAGCCAACAAGCTTGTATCATGAGAAGTGTTCCACGTTTCTCAAAGTCAGAATCTCGTTGTGGTGTGCTTGGCAGTTGTCCCTGAAAGTAGCAATGCACACAAGTATTAAATGCAGACTGCCACTTCTCTCATGACAATCATGTCTTTCTCTATCATATTCTTTCTTCTCAAACTTTCTGGCTGATGCATTCTGGCTGTTCTGAGAAATTAGGGAGACCTGAATTGGGGCCTAAAAAGGCCACGTTTGTGTCTGTCTAGATTCCAGAGTGATTAAGTTTGGGGACTGAAATTGAATTCATGTGATGGCCTTTGCTGCGCAGGGTTGCAGGATGCCGTTGCATGTTGTGGTGTGGTAACACACGGGAATAATTAGACTTGTCATTAGAGACTTTCTGACGTCTCATCATTGTTGTATTTTTATGCTTTGAATTCCTTCACTGAAAGGTGGGACCGGAGATACAGTGAAGTGCCACTGAAATATCACTGCCCTCTTTCATAGATGACGTAAAGCCTCATCGATGTAAGGCTTATTATTTGGTAGCACTTAATACTGTGTTTATAAACGTAATGCTTGAACTTGATTCTTCTATTCTTGCCAGACAAACTAAATGGAGAATCTCAGCCCAAGAAGCTGCAGTCCTAACACATTCATTAGCACATGCCCGAGTCTGACTGGACAGGCACGGGCACAGTGAGTCAGCAAAGGCTGTACTCTGACCTACTCTGGGCTTCAGGAAGCAATTATTTGTAACCAGATGCATCTGTTCCACTGAGGGGACTCCTGCCATTAGGCTCACAACAGTTAAGGACTGATTTCAGGGTATGTTGGGCTGATCCTACAAGTCACTACTATAGATCCTGTACTGATTCTATAGATCCTGTGATTCCACAGATCCTGGCCTAGCCCCATGAAGCTGCCAGGCCCCTCCTGCAGGGTCCCTGAATCAGCATCACAGAATGTGAGGCAGCCAGGAGACATCAACACCTTCGTGGTGAATGCCAGGATACAGCTCTCTTCTTCTCTTGCTTGAATTTATGCTGGTTTTCTTGCTATGAGTTTCAAGCTTTTTGTTGCTTACTACCAAAATAATAGGACTCTATTTTTCACTTTCGTATAGCGTTGTCTGGGGGCAAGAACCATTAAAGAAAGCTCAGAGAACGTGATGAAGCTGGTAACCTGAGTCTGAAAAGTTTAACCCATCACTGGGCTCCGAGCATGCCAGTCACCTCTATTTATAAATGAGCCCAAAGAACACCCCCAAGACTTTAGTTGTCTGCCTACAATCCCTGGATATTGTGATGGTGACAGCTCAGGTTCATAGGTGAGAAATGCAGGCTGGTTCTCCTGAGCAACAGTCACCTAGGCCACCTCCTCACTTGGATGTCTGGCAGGCATTCAGCCTTTTAATGTTCAAAGCAGAATTTGGGGTTCCTTCCTCACCCTATACCATCACATCCCTTCTGTCCCTCACCAAATGGTCAAAAGGCCCATAGCAACGTGTCTTTGAAACCTGACGACTTGTCATTCTCACTGCAGCTGGAATCCAGAGCACTGTCATTTCTCCTGGGTTATAGCAATGGCCTGATGGAGAGCTTCCTTAATCCCTTACTTTGCTCCTATGCTTCACTGCAAGTAGAATAAAATACATAGCCTTTGCCATGACCTGCAAAAACCCTTTGCAATGTGGCCCCTGCTCAGCTCTCTGGGAGACTTTATCTCCTACTACTCTCACCAGCCACCCTGGTTTTCCTTAAATGTGCCATGCTTGTCCCTGCCTCCAAGATTCTGCATTACCTGTTCTCTTGGCCAGGAAGCCTCACCCCTGGATCTTCACACCGCTGCAGTCTGCAGCTCAGATGTCTCTTCCTTAGCGAGGCCTGCCTTGTCTATCCACCATCACTGTGTCACCATTCTGTTTATTTTCTTCTTAGCACTCATTGCGATCAGAAATTTTATTATTTATGTACTTACATGTTTATTGTTGGTCTCTATTAACTAGACCATAGGCTCTATGAGGGCAGGAACTCCGTGGTCTCTAGTGATAAAAATATTAGCCTAGGCAAAAAATCTGAACTTCACCAAAGAGTAGACTAGCCTTTATAACCAACTAGAGAATACGGATCACATACTCTAGCTAGGTCAGTTTGGGAGCCAAGATACATAGAGTCCTCTGGGAGAATGATGGTATGCGGGAAAAGTGCGAAACAGCTTAAAACAAGAGGACGGCATCTTTAAAGGCTTTGCTCATTTAGTTTTTTACTGTTGTGGTACTGTTGTACCTTCCGGTTGTTGATTCATCTATATTTTTATTTTTTTATTCTTTCTAACATATCTGTTAGTTTCCTAGTCTAATTTTATTTTTTAGTTTGTTATTGTTCCCTTTTTTTTGGCCACCCCACACGGCTTGTAGGATCTTGGTTCATGAGCCGGGGGTTGGGCTGAAGCTCCTGCAGTGGGAGCTCTGAATCCGAACCACTGGACTAACAGAGAAACTCAGACCCCAGGGAATATTCATTGGAGTGAAGTCTCAAGGAGGTCCTCATCTCAGCATCAAGACCCAGCTCTACACAACAGCCTACAAACTCCAGTGTTGGAAGTCTCAGGCCAAACAACCAGTAAGACAGGAACTCAATCCCACTCATTAAAAAAAAAAAAGAATGGCAAAAAAATGTCACAGATGAAGGAGCAAGGTAAAAACCTACAAGACCAAATAAATGAAGAGGAAATAGGCAATCTACCTGAAAAAGAATTCAGAGTAATGATAGTAAAGATGATCCAGAGTCTCAGAAATGGAATGGAGGCACCGATTGAGAAAATACAAGAAATGTTTAACAAAGATCTAGAAGAACTAAAGAACAAACAGAGACAAACAACACAATAACTGAAATGAAAAATACACTAGAAGGATCAATAACAGAATAACTGAGGCAGAAGAACGAGTAAGTGAGATGGAAGACAAAATGGTGGAAATAACTGCCGAGGAGCAGAATAAAGAAAAAAGAATTGAGGACAGTCTCAGAGACCTGTGGGACAACACTAAATGCACCAACATTCGAATTATAGGGGTCCCAGAAGAAGAAGGGAAAAAGAAAGGGTTTGAGAAAATATTTGAAGAAATTATAGTTGAAAGTTTCCCTCACATGGGAAAGGAAATAGTCCCCCAAGTCTAGGAAGCACAGACAGTCCCATACAGGATAAACCCTAGGAAAAACCCACCAAGACACATATTAATCAAACTAACAAAAATTAAATTCAAAGAAAAAATATTAAAAGCAGCAAGGGAAAAACATACAAAGGAATCCCCATAAGGTTATCAGCTGATTTTTCAGCAGAAACTCTGCAGGCCAGAAGGGAGTGGCACGATAAAGTGATGAAAGAGAAAATCCTACAACCAAGATTACTCTACCCAGCAAGGATCTCATTCAGATTCCAAGGAGAAATCAAAAGCTTTTCAGACAAGCAAAAACTAAGAGAGTTCAGCACCACCAAAACAGCTCTACAACAAATGCTAAAGAAACTTCTCTCAGCAGGAAACAGGAAAAGAAAAAGACCCACAAAAACTAACACAAAACAATTAAGAATATGGTAATAGGAATATACGTATTGATAATCAAATTGAATGTAAATGGACTAAATGCCCCAACCAAAGACACAGACTGGCTGAATGGATACAAAAACAACACCCGTATATATGCTGTCTACAAGAGATCCACTTCAGACCTAGGGACACATCCAGACTGAGAGTTAGGGGATGGAAAAAGATATTCCATGCAAATGGAAATCAAAAGAACGATGGAGTAGCAGTACTTGTATCAGATAAAATAGACTTTAAAATAAAGACTGTTACAAGAGATAAGGAGGGACACTACATAATGATCAAAGGATCAATCCAAGAAGAAGATATAACAATTATAAATGTTTATGCACCCAATATAGGAGCACCTCAATACATAAGGCAAATGCTAATGACCATGAAAGAAGAAACTGACAGTAACACAATAATAGTAGGGGCTTTAATACCCCACTTACACCAATGGACAGATCATCCAAACAGAAAATAAATAAGGAAACATAAGCTTTAAATGACAATGGTCCAGATAGATTTAACTGATATTTATAGAACATTCTACCCAAAAGTGGCAGAGTACACTTTCTTCTCAAGTGCACATGGAACATTCTCCAGGATAGATCACATCTTGGGTCACAAATCAAGCCTTGGAAAATTTAAGAAAATTGAAATCATATCAAACATCTTTTCTGACCACAATGCTATGAGACTGGAAATCAATTACAGGAAAAAAAAAATAAAGAAAACACAAATACATGGAGGCTAAACAGTGTGCTACTAAATAACCAAGAGATCACTGAAGAAATCAAAGAAGAAATAAAAAAATACATAGAAACAAATGAAAACAAAAACACAACGACCCAAAACCGATGGGAAGCAGCAAAAGAAGTTCTAAGAGGGAAGTTTATAGCAGTTCAATCTCACCTCAAGAAACAAGAAAAATCTCAAATAAACAATCTAACTCTACACTTAAAACAATTAGAGAAAGAAGAACAAAGAAAACCTGAAGTCAGTAGAAGGAAAGAAGTCATAAAGATCAGAGCAGAAATAAATGAAATAGAAATGAAGAAAACAATAGCAAAGATCAATAAAACTAGAAGCTGGTTCTTTGAGAAGATAAACAAAATTGATAAACCCTTAGCTAGACTCATCAGAACAAAAGGGAGAGGACGCAAATCAATAAACTTAGAAATGAAAAAGGAGAAATCACAACTGACACCACAGAAATACAAAGGATTATAAGAGACTACTACAAACAACTATATGCCAATAAAATGGACAACCACGAAGAAATGGACAAATTCTTGGAAAGGGACAATTTTCCAAGACTGAACCAAGAAGAATTAGAAAACATAAACAGACCTATCACAAGTAATGAAATTGAAACCATAATTTAAAATCTTCTAACAAACAAAAGTCCAGGACCAGATGGCTTCACAGGCAAATTCTATCAAACATTTAGAGAAGAGCTACCAGCAATCCTTCTCAAACTCTTCCAAAAAATTGCAGAGGGAGAAACACTCCCAAATTCATTCTAAGAAGCCACCATCACCCTGATACCAAAACCAGAAAAAGATATCACAAAAAAAGAAAATTATTGACCAATATCACTAATGAACATAGATGCAAAAATCCTCAACAAAATACTAGCAAACAGAATCCACCAACACATTAAAAGGCTCGTACACCATGATCAAGTGGGATTTATCCCAGGAATGCAAGGATTCTTCCATATACACAAATCAATCAATGTGATACACCACATTAACAAATTAAGGAATAAAAACCATATGATCATCTCAATAGCTTTTGACAAAATTCAATACCCATTTATGATAAAACTCTCCAGAAAGTGGGCATAAAGGGAACCTACCTCAACATAATAAAGGCCATATATGACAAACAAACGGCAAGCATCATACTCAATGGTGAAAAACTGAAAGCATTTCCACTAAGATCACGAACAAGACAAGGTTGCCCACTCTCACCACTATTATTTAACATAGTTTTGGAAGTCTTAGCCACAGCAATCAGAGAAGAAAAAGAAATAAAAGGAATACGAATTGGAACAGAAGAAGTAAAACTGTCACTGTTTGCAGATGACATGATACTATACATAGAAAATCCTAAAGATGCCACCAGAAAACTATAGAACTAATCAATGAATTTGGTAAGGTCGCAGGATACAAAATTAATGCACAGAAATCTCTGGCATTCCTATACACCACCAACAAAAAATCAGAAAGAGACATTAAGGAAACAATCCCATTTACCATCGCAGCAAAAAGAATAAAATTCCTAGGAATAAACCTGCCTAAGGAGGCGAAAGACTTGTACTCAGAAAACTATAAAACGCCGATGAAAGAAATCAAAGATGACATTAACAGATGAAGAAATATACCACGTTCTTGGATTGGAAGAATCAACATTGTGAAAATGACTGTATTACCCAAAGCAATCTACAGGTTCAATGCAATCCCTATCAAATTACCAATGGTGTTTTTCACAGAACTAGAACAAAAAAATTCACAATTTGTGTGGAAACACAAAAGACCCTGAATAGCCAAAGCAATCTTGAGAAAGAAAAACGGAGCTGGAGGAATCAGGCTCCTGTACTTCAGACTATACTACAAAGCTACAGTGATCAAGACAGTATGGTATATGGTACTGGCACAAAACCAGAAATATAGATCAATTGTACGGGATAGAATGCCCACAGATAAACCCATGCACATATGGTCACCTAATTTATGACAAAGGAGGCAAGAACATACAATGGAGAAAAGACAGCCTCTTCAATAAGTGGTGCTGGGAAAACTGGACAGCTACATGTAGAATAATGAAATTAGAACACTCCCTAACACCATACACAAAAATAAACTCCAAATGGATTAAAGACCTAAATGTAAGACCAGACACTATAAAACTCTTAGAGAAAAACATAGGAAAAACTGTCTTTGACATAAACCACAGCAAGATCTTTTTTGACCCACCTCCTAGAGTAATGGAAATAAAAACAAAATTAAACAAATCGGACTTAATTAAACTTAAAACCTTTTGCAAAGCAAAGGAACCATAAAGAAGACAAAAAGACCACCTCAGAATGGGAAAAGTTATTTTCAAATGAAACAATGAACAAAGGATTAATCTCCAAAATATACAAACAGCTCATGGAGCTCAATATCAAAAAAACAAACAATCCAATTAAAGAATGGGTGGAAGACCTAAATAGACATTTCACCAAGGAAGACATACAGATGGCCAAGAGGCACATGAAAAGATGCTCAGCATCACTAATTATTAGAGAAACACAAATGAGAACTACAGTGAAGGATCACCTCACACCAGTCAGAATGGGCATTATCAAAAAATGTAGAAACATTAAATGCTGGAAAGGGTGTGGTGAAAAGGGAACCCTCCTGTACTGTTGGTGGGAATGTAAACTGATACAACCACTATGGAAAACAGTATGGAGGTTCCTTAAAAAACTAAAAATAGAACTACCATACGACCCAGCAATCCCACTACTGGGCATATACCCTGAGAAAACCATAATTCAAAAAGAGTCATGTACCACAATGTTCATTGCAGCTCTATTTACAATAGGCAGGACATGGAAGCAACCTAAGTGTCCATGGACAGATGAATGGATAAAGAAGATGTGGCATATATATACAATGGAATATTACTCAGCCATAAAAAGAAACGAAATTGAATTATTTGTAGTGAGGTGGATGGACTTAGAGTCTGTCATACAGAGTGAAGTAAGTCAGAAAGAGAAAAACAAATACTATGTGCTAACGCATATATATGGAATCTAAAAAAAAAAATGGTTCTGATGGACCTAGTTGCAGGGCAGGAATAAAGTTGTAGACATAGAGAATCGACTTGAGGACACGGGGTGGGAGGGGGAAGCTTAGGCAAAGTGAGAGTGGCATGGACATATATACACTACCATATGTAAAATAGATAGCTAGTGGGAAGCAGCTGCATAGCACACGGAGATCAACTCGGTGCTATGTGACCACCTGGAGGGGTGGGATAGGGAAGGTGGGAGAGAAGCTCAAGAGGGAGGGGATATGGGGACATATCTATGCATATGGCTGATTCACTTTGTTATACAACACAAACTAACACAGTGTTGTGAAGCAATTATACTCCAATAAAGATCTATTAAAAATATGTATATATATTAATACAGTGAATCTATAGGTAGACTGAGGTCCAAGTATACTCTTTCTTTTTGGAAAATAATAAAAAAGCATAGTTCCTATGATTTTTTAAACGATTTATTTATTTAATTTATTTTTAGTTTTGGCTGTGTTGGTTCTTTGTCGCTGCACGTGGGCTCTCTCCAGCTGCGGCGAGTGGGGGCCACTTCTCGTTGTGGTGCGCAGGCCCCTCATTGCGGTGGCCCCCCTTGTTGCAGAGCATGGGCTCCATGTGCATGGGCCTCAGCAGTCGTGGCTTGCGGGCTCTAGAGCACAGGCTCAGTAGGTGTAGTGCATGAGCTTAGTTGCTCCACGGCATGTGGGGTCCTCCAAGACCAGGGCTCAAACCCATGTCCCCTTCATTGGCAGGTGGACCCCCAACCACTGTGCCACCAGGGAGGTGCCCTATGATTTTTATAAGGTACAGAGCTTAGCAACTTTTAAATTTGTTCTCATTTTATTTAACCAGAGTTCTACTCTGCTGAACTTGTCGATGCAGAAAATTAACCGTATTGTAGAAAAGGGTATACTGAGAAACTAAGATTGAAAAGTAATGATCACAGGAATGAAACTGGTTGGCCTTTCTTTGAGAGAATTTTCTTGTATCTAGTTTCAAGTTCCCATTTTGATCCCAAGCAACAAATACCACCTATGTGCCAGATGTCAAGGCAACCATAGGCCCAAGATTGGTAACTGAATGTGCAAAATACACCCTCAGGGGGAACACAGAGGGCCAGTCATGGTTGACATTTGGGGTTTTGAGGGTTTTATCTAGGACACAGTCAAGCAGGGATTGTGTTTCATCTTTTGACATGTTGTAGTGCCTCAATCGTTATCCCTTCAGCTGAAACACTTAGATATTCAACATGGAAGGGACACAGGCGGGGAAAAGTACTGTTTCTCCAATATCCTGACCAAGTAGAACCTTGACAGGGGTAGACTTCAGGGTTGTATTTATTTATTATTTTAATCCCAGGCTCCAATGACACAGAGCAAAAGTTCGGCTTAGTCAAGGGAAAGACAGGGGACACATGATCAGCCTAATTAGTAGGTTACATCAGAAGTCCGTAAAGTGAGGGATGGGTGAAAATTTGACCAGCACAGCCAAGGGGACATAATGATCAAGTGCAGAAAGAGGCTTTGGATGACAGATCCATTACTAAAGCGATTACCTACTTTTGCCAAAATGGAGACATCCCGGTCACCTGAGTTGTCCTCTCCAGGACAGGGAGGTTAAAAACAAAGGACTAACAAAAGAGCAAATCCTTCTTATACCCCAGCAAGTGATTGAAATTGCCTTCTTAAGAGTTTGACTTGGGATTTTCCTGGTAGCGCGGTGGTTAAGAATCCGCCTGCCAATGCAGGGCACACAGGTTCGATCCCTGGTCCAGGAAGATCCCACATGCCATGGAGCAACTAAGCCCGTGCGCCACAACTACTGAGCCTGCACTCTAGAGCCCACGAGCCACAACTACTGAGCCCATGTGCCTAGAGCCCGTGCTCCGCAACAAGAGAAGCCACCGCAATGAGAAGCCCGCACACCACAACGCAGAGTAGCCCCTGCTCACCACAACTAGAGAAAGCCTGCGCGCAGCAACGAAGACCTGACACAGCCAAAAATAAATAAATAAATTTATTAAGGAAAAAAAATAAATACAGGCTTTGCTCATTTAAAGGAAGAGGGCTAGAGCTGGACAGGACCGTGGCAACCGCACATCAGGGGAGAGCACTGCCTGGAGCCAGAGGAGACGGTGTGGCGAAGCATAAGGCCCAGTGGGTATTCAGTAGCAGATGGATTTGAACGTTAGTTCGGGGGGCGTGTGCCTGAGCCCATCCTGAGATAACTGTCAGTTCAAGTCTACCCAGGCAGCTCTTGCTAGCATCCATTTTTTGTAATACGCAGCTCAACTAGAGAGACGGGTATCTTCATTGGCTTCTTTTTTTCTACACCTCCACCTCACATAAAAAAATTGCTACTGCATAATTGTTTCCCAGTATGGAAGTTTAATGTAATAGGTTAAAAGCTTTGTGTTGAATGGAGACTCACACAACAAATAATATAATATAAAATAACAAGAATCATAATAGGAAGTCTATTTTGAATTTTTATGAATGTTCATAGAGGATTATACTTAGTTTTGCTTTTTCATCTTTGAGAACCAGGAAATCCAGTTGCCGGACCAAGACTTTCCCTAAAGACACAGTTCATCTGTGGACTAATTATTCAATACATTAAGAAAGTTTCAACTTTAGCTTTCATTATCTATAAAATGAGGGGGTAATAAGTTTTTCAGCATCTTTTAGATCCATATAACAAACTTATAACAAACTCTTTTAGTTTCTTATATAGGTGCTTTTGTTTATCCTATTGTACGGCGGACTTCTAAAGAAATGAATAACCTCAAAAATATTTAATACTGCTTGTAATTTGGGTATGTAAAGATGTCATGAGAGAGATGCCATATAATAATACTTTTGAATTGAAATTTAGACCTGCTGGAGTGTTGCTCACTTTTTTTGAGTGAGAGAGAGAGAGAGAGAGAGAAAAGAAATATATGTGCTTTATAAAGAAAATGGCTTTTAAAAATGGCTCAGTGGTATTCTGCAGGCTGACTTCTATTTCCTGGTACCTCTGGCACACAGGGGAAAGAGCATTCCTCCACACAGGCTTTCTTGGAATAAAATGTCCCTGGAGCGTTTGCTTCCTGCCTCATCATGTACAGTAGTACCTGTTTTACTTACTAATCTGTACCTCACAGGACTATCGAGAGACCCAGCTAATAAAATATCATCATAAAGCACTTGGCAAAATCACAACAGCTATAAAAAGGATACATGCAAATGTGGAGAGGCTTGTCTTTCTGGTATGTACACGAAGTCTTTGTGCATGAAATGATATAGTGACTCAAATGTTAAGATTTTTTTTCTCTCTCACAAATTGGAAGTAGTTTTGCCAGCTGGCTTGCTGGAGTGAGTTTTTGTTAACTCAATCATAGGCCACTTGATTGAAAACCTTCCTTCTAATTCTAATAGTAGGCCTCTCCTCATGAATTCATGCCTGCATCACTTAAGAGTTCATACCTGCTTATTTAAAGGGGAAGGGCAACATGCTTGTGTTAAAAATCAGAGAGGGAAATAAATGGGTCGTGTGGGGATCAATGGCCTTATGTCATCGTGGAATAGGAATTACTAGCACCTGTTTGGTAATTTTCTTAAGTAACCGCTGTGAGAACACAGTGTAATTACCATGCACAGTACGTAGGGTAATGTCCTATGTTCCTGATCTACAATCCAACGCAGAGGGAGGTGAAGGGAAGTCCAGGGGGTGGCTGTGTGGCAACAGACAGAGCAGTCAGTCCACACGGGTGCAGGGGCAGCAGATGGGGTGACTGAGTCACCGGTCCTGAGCCCCCCTGCATTCCTGCTTTGCTCAGCCATCCTGATTGGCAGCCTCAAGAAGACAGGAAAAGCTACTGGAATTGTGCACGTTGAATGAAGAAAGGCAGGTACGGCCGAGTCCTCTTTACAAGTCAAGCGAGTTCCCACCAAGCTAAGAAGACCTTGATGAGTTTCATGGAGCTGCCCGTCGGCTTCCCTTCCCAGGGAAGATTACCGGCCACGGTTGTCTTGCCAGATACCTGCCTATGTCTTGGATCTGTGACATCAGAAAAAACAGCAGAGAGATAAGATGACAGCCAGGAGACCTCTCAGTCCTTGTTTATTTTTATTTTTTTTGCGGTACGCGGGCCTCCCACTGTTGTGGCCTCTCCCGCTGCGGAGCACAGGCTCCGGATGCGCAGGCTCAGCGGCCATGGCTCACGGGCCCAGCCGCTCCGCGGCCTGTGGGATCTTCCTGGACCGGGGCAGGAACCCGCGTCCCCTGCATCGGCAGGCGGACTCTCAACCACTGCGCCACCAGGGAAGCCCTCCTTGTTTATTTTTATCATCTTCTTATTTGCACCAGTAAGAAAGGGGGAAGTAGACATTTTGAAGTTTTGAATCTCTGTTTATCTCCTCAAGGATATTCTGCTGTGGTATTTAACTGAGTTCTGTTTGCGGGCACACAGCATTTTCCTTTCTCTCCCTAGAATTGCTCAGACATAAGTGCGTGTAATGTTTGCCTAGTTATTGTATCTTAGGAAAGTAGAACTTGCTGTAAGGAATTGGCTGGGGATCATTTCTCTGTTTGTATCAGGATGAGGGCTGCTTATAGGGGTTACTGACTGTGTTGAACTAGTAACATTGCATTAGATGCTCTTACGCTACCTTCAAGTGAATTCTAACGTCATTGCTCATCGGATATGATTACTAGGCTCCAGAGAGTATTAGATGGGTGTGAGCAGAGTTGCCATACAATGCGGATGTCTTTATTTGTGTGGAGTATCTGGTGGGTGTGAGGGGGCTATGTTCTACTTTGGTGAGAATAGGACTGAGTTGACGCCCTGCATTCAATTTGTGCGGCCGAAAAAGGACCATTCCAGGGCGCGGCACTGGGCTTGCCACATTTGGGAGCGCCGCCTGAAGTTGGGCACACAGCCTCCCGACGCCCTGCCGTTGGGCAGGTGGAGGCCGCAGCAATGCTAGGGTTGCATCAGTCCTCCTGTTTGCACTATTTCTTTTTGCGACCATGGCCCCGCCTTAAGTATTTCCAATTAAGAAACAAAACCTCAGGAAACCGAAACTTAACCAGCCGCTCTCGCTTCTGTAATTACGCCTGCTGACCCCCCCCCCCGCAACCGTCCAACCAATCAGACGGCGACTAGTGTCTCTGTTTAAAAGTCAACCAATCGGCGACTAGTGTCTTTGTTTAAAAGTCAACCAATCGGCGACTAGTGTCTCTGTTTAAAAGTCAACCAATCGGCGACTAGTGTCTTTGTTTAAAAGTCAACCAATCGGCGACTAGTGTCTCTGTTTAAAAGTCAACCAATCGGCGACTAGTGTCTTTGTTTAAAAGTCAACCAATCGGCGACTATGTTTGTACCGGTCTATAAAAGAGCTGTACTAAACTCCACCAGGACCTTTTAGCGTCACCGGCAAGGAGTGCGCGGAGGTCCAGGTTCGAACCTGCAATAAATGACCCTTGCCGTTTGGCTTTGACTCTCGACTCTGGTGGTCTTGTGGAGGGGCCTCGCGACCTTGGGCATTTCAGGTGGGGTTGGGAGAGTCTTTCCCACGCCACAGGGTTACACACACTCCGCCCTGCTTCTTGCAATCCAGTGCAGCTCCCAGGACTTAGGAAGAAAACTTGTCTTTGCTTACAGTCGGTTGCTGATACTCTGCTCCGAATATTCTTTTATCTTAACTCGAAGGACTGTTTTTAAATTTTCCAGTGTCTGGAAAAATGAGGAACAAAGGTAAAAGTGAACTAGCTGAAGGTGGTCAGAGGTAAGAGAATCTGATTTTATAATTTTGGGCAAATCACCTGAAACAGGGGGGAAGGAGAATCTCTTTTTGCTGCATTATTTTTGAGAATTCTACTGTCTTTTTAGCTAAAAGTTTAACAGCAAAAGAAACAAATATCATCATTTCCTATTTGAATTTTATAAATATTTGGATATGTTCAGATTTGGTAATAAAGATGTTAAGAATGATCTGAACCCTTTGTCTCCAAGCTGGAAGACAACTTCTGAAGTTGGCTTTCAAATTAATATAGAATGCTAATATAGGCTATGAGGTGTGAAGACAACTCAAGGAATAATATGTTCAGGAAACATATTGCTCCAAAGTCTTCTCATCTACCTTATCTGTATTAAAAAAAATTATTTATTTATTGGCTGCGTTGGGTCTTAGTTGCTGCCCGCGGGCTCTTCATTGGGGTATGTAAGCTTTTCTCTAGCTGTGGGGAGCGGGCTTAGTAATGGCCGGCAGCATGTGGGATCTTAGTTCCCCAACCAGGGATCAAACCGGCATCCCCTGCATTGCAAGATATATTCTTAACCACTGGACCACCAGGTCTCTCTATTTTAAAAGTACTTCATATGTCATTTGAAAGGAGAATTTTACCTTTAGATTCAAATTCATGATATTGCTGCTAAGCCTAAAAAGAATAATATACTTAATGTTCTTTTTAACAACACTATCTCAGTTGGTATTAGAAGGCAGGTCCTACTAAAATATTTTCAAGATGTTTTTCTAAAGACTTCAAGAAATTTGACTTGTTAAATACTTTATATAAAGGATTTTTCTTCCTTAGTAAATGAGGTGATGATATTATTAATAAATTTCACCAGGGAATAATAATAGGAGGCAGTGTAGCGTTAGATTTCAGGGAATGCCTGACTTGGATCCATGCTGAGTGTTAACTCATGAGAGGGTTGTGTCTAAAAGCTCATGTCTAAGTTAATTGTTTGGAACTTAAAACCCTGATATAAATTGGTGAAGCTCATGGCCCAGATGAGTCTAGCTATGCTGTTCCAAACTTGAAGCATTATTAAAGGTATTAATTAAGAAATACCATTCTAGAGTTGACAATATTGTTTCTTTTTCCATACTCCAAAGGGGAAGGAGCTGTCGATACTCCAGGTATCAGTATCTCTTGATTTCTGTCTAAGGCATATTTCCATTGTGTGAACGGATCGAGTCTGGGGGGCCAGGGGTTACCTTTATGGTTATCACAGTACATTGTAAAGCAGGACAGTTGTCTTACTAAAGGCCCTGAACTTAGATTTCCCCACACCATTAATATATAAGGATGTATATAAGTCAGGGACTATTTGGGTATGGCTTGAGGAAGGTAGACATTATTAGGTGGATAGTGTAGTTAAAGCCAGTCAATTATGATGTCTAGTTAAAACTTATGCTGAAAGTAGTTAAAACTTCAGAATTAAATATTTTGAAAATTATTAAAGGCACTTAAGGGCAGTCAGGGAAGCAAGGAGTACTTGGTGGGGGTGAAGAGCAAGTGAAGTGGCCACCACAGCCATCTTCCATCGAGAGGGGGTTTGTTAAACTGGATGAACTGGAGTCTCTGTTATTGTGGCCATTTGGGGCTTAAGGCCCTTCCTAATGTGGGAAGTCCAATAGGATACCCCTCAGAACCAGGCATGCCAAAGGGATTCAAGGGAAACTGATTGTCTCAAACATTGGAGCAGAGTTAATCCTCCTGGAGGATTCATAACTACAAGTCACATCTCACCTGGGTGGTCTGAAAAGTTTCAAGCTGAGAATTTAGTATCAGAGGGTTCTGAACTGGTAGTGCTCCTTAGACTTCTACTGGCAATAAATGAATATCCTCTCCAGAGAACTCAGCTTCCTTTCAGATCTCACTAAATTTCCACATATGAAGCTCCAAGGATCAGGTAACAAAAGGAAATCACCACACGTGGAAGAAAAGAAGGGACCATAAATTAGAGCCAGCAGAAAAAAATCAGATAGTAGAATCAGACCCACAAAGGCTGCAGAGATTGGAATTATCATAAACAGAATTTAAAATAGGTATGTTAAATATATTTTAAGAAATTAAAGAGAGGCTTAAAACACAAGTTGAGAAAGCAGATTTAAAAATAACCAAAAAGAGCTTTAGAAATAAAAGTAATATAAATTGAAAACTAAATGTTTAGCTTTAACAGAAGATGAGACAAAGCCAGGGAAAGAATTAATGAAAAGGAAGATACCATATGAGGGGTGAGATAGAGGGAGGGGATATGGGGACACATGTATGCATGTGCCTGATTCATTTTGTTGTACAACAGCAACTAACACAGTATTGTGAAGCACTTATACTCCAATAAAGGTCTATTAAAAAAAAGATATTTGTGAAATTATCCAGAATTCTGCCTAGAATGATAAAGAAAAAGAAATTACGAAAGAGATGTTAAGAGAAATGGAGGGTAAAAAGAGAACATGTGTATAATCAGAGTCCCAGAAGGAAAGAGGAGAAAGGATGGGGTTCAGAATTTCCCAGAACTGACGAAAATCACCAGTCCAGGGTCAAGAAATGCAAAGAAATCAAGAAGGATGGATTAAAAAAAAATCTGCATCTCAGTGCTTCATAGCGAAACTAGAAGTCTAAAGACAAACAGAAAATCTTAAAAGCAGAGAGAGAAGACAGATTACACTTCAAGATTACTTTCAAAATTCACATTATAACTAGAGATGCTAGAAGACAGTGTAATGGTATTGCAAATGTACAGAAAGAAATGTCAATTTAGAATTCTTTGTCAGTGAAGATATTTTTCAAGAGTGAGGGTGAAATACATAACATTCCTCACCCAAACAAAAAGTGAGAGAATCAGTCAGCACCTATGGCATTTATTTTAGGCAGAAGGAAGGCAATCATAAATGGGACATCTAAGATGAAAATAAGAAAGAAGAGCAAACTAAGTGGTAGATGTCTGGGTAAATCTAAACAAACATTGATATAAAACAAGAGTATAATACAACATAAATAATGTGTTGTAGTTTTGGAGGGTATTTTAAAGGTCCTTGTGTTGTCTGGGAGAAGGTTCATGTAGTGAGAGAAGGTTCATGTAGTGATAAACTTTGGACTTAATCAGATAAATTTGCCTGTTAAAATTTCCAGGATAATCACTAGATGAATAGGAACAGAGTACATAACTTACAACTAGAATAGGGGAGAAGTGGAAGCATTAAAAAAAAAATCAATCAATCCTAAAGAAGGAAAGGTGAGAGAAAAAAACCACAGATCCAGAGAAGACAAATGGAAAGTACAACATTAGATGGCAGAAACAAATTCAAATATGTCAGCAATTATAATACATGCACTGGTCTAAAAGCGCAATCTAAGAGTCAGTGATTATCAGACTAGGCTGAAAGCCAAAAGTAACATTTGTTAGCTAAATCTACACATAATGATTTAGAAGGCTTTGATGTAATAGGATGAAAAGAGAGTTACTAATACTAGGTAAACACTAATCAGAAGAAAGCTGTTTAGATACTAAGGCAAAAG
This sequence comes from Orcinus orca, assembly GCF_937001465.1. NCBI lineage: Eukaryota > Metazoa > Chordata > Mammalia > Artiodactyla > Delphinidae > Orcinus > Orcinus orca. The sequence goes on along the minus strand of NC_064559.1, from coordinate 28,366,630 downwards.
CATTGCTAGAATTTAAGAAAGTCACAACATAATGATAAGTTTACCAGGCAGATATAATAATTGTAAACTGGCTTGCATATTACAACACAGCCCCAAACTATATAAAGCAAAAATTGAAATAACTTCAAATTGAGATAGACAAATCCACCGTCACATTAGGAGATTTCAAGTCATCTCGTCCATTAATTGAATTGTGTCAATTGTGATGCAAATCCAGTAAGAGGAGATGTCAACAACACAATCATAATATTTGATCAAGGACATATTTTTATTTTTATTTAGTTATATTTTGGCTGTTTCGCATCGCGCGGCTTGTGGGATCTTAGTTCCATCGACCAGAGATTGAACCTGGGCCCACAGCAGTGAAAGTGCTGGGTCCTAACCACTGGACCACCAGGGAATTCCCAAGGACATATTTTTATGTATATTCTTTACAAACACACACAGAAAACTAAAATAAGCTCAAAAGATTTTAAGATTATTAGCTTATAAACTATGTTCTTTGACCACATGCAGACTATGTCCTTTGATGACTATAGTCCTGAAATACGTTAACATCAATAGTCAAGTAGGAAATATTACTGCTGAAATATGATCTTAGGAAGATCTAATACCAATTTGAAGACTTGCCCTTTGTAGAGTTCTCTACGACTCATGTCAGAAGTTCTAAAACTGCTAAACTTATACCATGGGTTTCAATAAACATCTCACCAAGATAATTGTATACAAAATTCTCTTTTTTCAGTAATTTTAAACAAATCATGCAAATTGTGTCCATCTGTGTTTCTATCCCTTTTACCTCAGTAATATCTGAATAGATGAATAAACCTCTTCATCATGGTCAGCCTAAAAGCCAGTTTAAAAAGATTTGTGTGTGCATATGTAGTATTTCCTCTTCATATACTTAAAGTAAATTTAAAAAAATTATATTGTGCAGGGGTATGACTGTCACTTAAATCTCAACAAATGGTTGGAGAAAACAGTTGTATTAATAGTGCCTCACCACAAATTAAAAACTCCTGATGCAGGCAGCCCAGGTAGGGTTCCTTTCTTTGGAGAAGAATTAAATATAATGAAAGTAGAAGTCTGAGAAATTTAGTGACACTTGGAGCAGAAGTGGTTTTTGAGTTTACAGATTTTTTTCCAAGGCTTTGGACTATGGTAACTTCTTATGTAGAAAAGAGTTTTATTTGGGAAAAAAATTATGTGGTGTATGTTGCCTCATTGTGAAACTGAAATCCACAGAATGGTTTCTCAATAGAGCACACAATTAGTAGCACTTTTAAATTTGAACATCATATATCATTCATGTGATACACAAGTAGTAATTACCATTTTACAAATGTAGGAACCAAGAAACTGAGTGTCTCACCCCAAGTCAAGCTATGACAACACATTATGCTAAAATATAACTTTTTTGTTTCCCCATTATGTCCTGTCCTCATTTTAAGTTATCGGGTCTGACTATGCAATATATCTTGTTCTGTTGGCCAAGTAACAGCCTATCTTTGGTAAGAACGTTTGAGATCGGTATAACTGAGTTTAATTTTAGGTTCTTGATTCTAAATTCTTTACTTAATTCCCAAGACTTCCTGTTTAACTTGTATGTCTCATGACTCACACTCTATACATACCACATTTGGTTTCCTCTCATCCTCTTACCTTTTACGTGAATAAAGTCTGAAGCAGCCCCTATTTGGATGAAAAACACTGAAGCCATGTGTCAAGGGTGGTAACGTGTGGGAGAAGCCTTCTTGGGAAGGTGTCTGCGTTAACAGCCCAGCCCTGGACGGCCTTTCGCACGTCCATCCTAAGACTACTTCTAGCTCTGTTCTCACCCCAGGGAGAGAGGCGGTATAGGGTAGACCTGGTCTGAAATCCAGCTTGGCCATCATCCCAGGGTTGGTTTGGCCCGCTTCTTCATCTATGAGATGCTGGTGAAAGTGTCTGTCATGTAGAGTGACCGCAAGCGCTGGGACGGTGCATACCAGCTGCTCCCACGTACCCCAGGGCTCTGAACACTGCAGCTCTTTGTACAAGCCCCTCTGCCCTCGGGCCGCCGTCCAGCCCTGAGCTCCCTGGCTGCCCTTTCACGAGGCCTGTCCCTTCGTGGGTGTGTCCCCAGGTGAGTGCTTGGCCGTGCGGCGGCCTGTGGTGGGGGAGGTCTGTGTCCCCGATGTGCAAGCAAGTGGAGCACTGTTATTTGGCTGCTTGGCAGGGCTCTTAAGCAGGTGCAGGTCCTAACCTTCCCGACTCCAGAGGGGGCGGCTCTGGAATCGGAGGTAACCAGGCCCAGCTGGAGCCGAGCGGCACCTGGAGCTCCGTCCGGGTTTGCAGCCTGACAGCAATGAAACGCACCAGCCTACGCAGGGTCGAGCAAACACGGGCAATTGGTGCGCCGGGCGCACGCGGGGTGGAGCACAGGGCGAGTCCAGGTGCTTCGTCAGGTTCTTAGCTTTCCGCGGGCTGAAGCCCTGACGCCCCGAGCCTGGGCCGGCCCCGGGGAGGCAGCCGGCCGGTCCGGCGCTCAGGACGCGGGGCACTTGCGGTCTGGCCTAACAGCGGCCCGCGGGCCACCGGGCAGGGCCCCTAGGGGGGCCCCCAGACGCCCGCCCACGGCCCGGCCCCCCGCCCCCCCGCGGGGGCCGGCGGGCCGTGCGGCCCAGGTGAGGCGGTCCGGCTGCGGCCCCGCCCGCCGACTTCCTGGTTCGCGGAAGGTGCAGGCAGCGTGAGGCCGGCGCGAGGGGGCGGCGGGGGCGGCGGCCGCGCGGTCACCCGGACGTGGGGGCGGGGCGGGCGCAGCTCCACCGCCGGGCCGCGGCCGCCGGGCTCTGAGCGGCCGTTCCCGCGGCGGCCGGCGGGGCGGGGCGGCCCCCGCGACATGCAGCCATGGACTGCAGGACCAAGTGAGTGCGGGCGGCGGGCAGCGGCCCCTCCTCGGTCCCCCGACCCCGGGCCCCAGGACCCCCGGGTCCCCGGACGGCCTAGGCCGCGGAGCCTGCGGGCGGCGAGGACGCGCGGCCCGGCGCGGAGGCCTGGGCGCCGGCGCGGCCGCTGCGGGTCCTGGGCCGCGGGTCGGACGTGACAGCCGGGCGCCCGCGCCGCGTCGGGCCGCGCGGTGCGGGTGTGAGGTGTCTTCCCGGCGCGGTCCCAGGTCCTTCTTTTTACGCCTCTTCTTAGGACCTGAAAGGGGCCCCCGTGTGCGGTGATACGGCCGCTGGTCCCTGCCAGAGGGTCTGGGAGGCTGGGTGGGCGGTGGTGGTGTTTTGATGTGTTGGCTCCGGTACCCACCAGGGGAGGCTTTTCTTTAGGAGACGAATTAGGCAGAAAGCTATTTGTGTTAAGTGTGGTGATTTTCTTTTGGGTACCTTAGAGGCATGAGTTTTATATTTTGCTACAGAAACTTAGTTTGCAAAGAATTCCATTTTTCTTCTCTTCCCCCGCCCCCCTTAACCCTCCCTTCCTCCGAGTTTAAAATCGTGAATAACGTGTATTTTTCTTTTAGCGTGAAAGGCCTTTAAAATTTCCCAGTATAATAGAATCGATATTTACTATTTACACTTGAGAGATCCTAAAGACTATTACGAAAATAGGAAAATTGTGTGATTTAGAATTGTTTTCTTCAGTGTTTGATATCTTGCGGGGGGTGGGTTGCTAGGTGCATGACGTGAAAAGTGGACCTTTTGACCTGAACCGGCTTAGGAGGGAGGGTCACCTGACTGAGGGTCCAGGTTGATTATTCCCATTGAAGCAAGTGAATCGTGGGAGGGCTGAGGAAACTTCTATTTGCAAATAAATTTATGTGGGTTGTCGCTTCCTATGTTTCTAGATTCTTGTAATAAATTTTTTAAAAATCAAATGTTTATTTAGAAGCCAAAGCTGCCATTAGTTTCTTGAAGGAAGTGCATATTACAAACAGCCAGTGCACACAAAGACACTAAGGTCTCCTTGGCAGGAATAACTGAAATATATTAACACTTTGATCACATGGACTTTGTGGTATCAGACTTTGACCTTTTATCTTCTGGCAGAAAGATTAAAACAGAACTAAGTTTTAAAAAAAACCCAGAACTACGTTTTTAAAACAGATGTCTCAGTAGGTTTCAATTTGCTTTTTGAAATAAAGCAGAGACTATGTTGAATGTATGAGCAGTTAGTGAAGATGTGGATAACTCTTGAATGAAGCAAAGCCTCACTGTTCTTAGTGATAAAATCCAAGTATTGAGGCAGATGTCCAATTTCCCCAAAGATAACTGACATAAAATAAGGCTTTTTTTGGTTGGCCTTGGAGGCTATGTATAGTTTGGCACTTTAAACATGCTTATGTGCTGTAATTATTATATCTCAAGAAAAGTTTATGCGAAGTATTGCATTTAAGGAACATTATGAATGACTCATGGTGCTCTAGAACATGGCAGGTGGAACCAGGTGTTCATTTACACCTGTATTGCAAGTCCTTTGAAGAAAGCTGGAGAACCTGCTGTCAAACTCTGCTGGCAGGGAAAGGTAGAGACACTTAGGAACGTGCTGGCTTTCCGGTTTTGATTCAGTAAGATAAAGGCAATGCTTTATATTTATACAGCACTTAATACTTTATAAAGTACTTCCACTTGTATTATTTGATTTGTAATCCTCACCATTATTATTCTTTGAAGCGAACAGGGTACTTTACAGGTAAGAAAACAGGCTCAGAGGTTAAATGTTTTGCCCCAAGACTCCAGGCTCCTAAGCCTCAGGGTTCTTAAGTTGCTGAACTAGGAAAACACTTTACTTCTTATACGCTGTGGTCATGTAGTTATATGGAACATACTGAGACAAGAACGAGATTAATTTTTAGAGTTAAGAAAATATAAACTTTGTTATAGGAGATAAAAATAACAAAGTTCTTTTTCTTTTAGGGAAAATCCAGAAAGAACCTTTGACTTGGTATTGAGAGTGAAATGTCATGCCTCAGAAGATGAAGGTATGTGTGTTTGCTAATTCAAAACAAGCGCTATTGTTGTAGACGACCAGAACGTGGTGGCATCAGGATCGTACTGAATTAAATGTGTATTCTGTGTCTAGTGTCTCAAGTTCTGGTAATAAAATAGATGCTAAGTCTTTGCCACGAGGTGGTAGCAATCCAGAATGTTATCTGTGCAGCTTAAATTTCAGGTGTATGTAAAGGCCATGTAACTTACAACTTAACTTTACCATTGGTTGATGAAGTTATTGTTAGTTTTGGTGGAAGGGCATGCCTTTTCATTTTTCATTTTGTTTTGAAAATTCAGCTCCTTTTTTAAATGCTAGCAAAAAATTTCTCGCCTGTACAAATGGGAGCCGCACCAGTTCCCTTCTAATGTTTCCCAAATGCAGAATGTGAACTGAGTACCCACTCCATGGGGTTCACTCCGGGAGCCTAGGACTTTCAGGGGGAGGTAAAGAGTCATGGGACATTGGTAGGAGTGTAAAATGGTTCAGGCTCGTGAAAAACAGTTTGATGGTTCCTCAAAAAGTTAAAGATAGAATTTCCATATGATCTAGCAATTCAGCTCCTAGGTATGTACCCCAAAGAACTGAAAACAGGTATTCAGACAAATACATGTACACGCATGTCTGCAGCAGTGCTACTGACAATAGCCAAAAGGTGGAAACAGCACAAAGGCCCATCAGTGGATGAACAGATAAACAAATTGTGGTTTATACATGCAACGGAATACTATTCAGCCATAAAAAGGAATGAAGTGCTGATACATGCCACAATGTGGATGAACCTTGAAAACATTTATGCTAAGTGAAAGGAGTCAGATATAAAAGGTCACATATTGTTACGATTCCATTTATATGCAATATCCAAAATAGGTAAATAGGTTTCCAGGGACTGAGGGGAGAAGGAGATGTGAAGAAACGTTTAAATGGGTAGGAGGTTTTGTTTTAGAGTGATGGAAATGTTTCAGAATTAGCTAAAGGTGGCTGGGATTGTACCAGACCGTGAATGTACTAAATGCCATTGAATTGCACACTTTAAAAAACAAAAAACAATCACGGGACATTACTTGGAAGGGTTTCAGCTGTCAGTTCTATATAATTTCCTGAAAGGACAAGAACACTTTAGGATCATGAATTTTTGTCAGTTTCTCCCTTACTTTTATCCTGCGTGTGTGTGTGTGTGTGTGTGTGTGTGTGTGTGTGTGTGTGTGTGTGTTTGTGTGTGTGTGTGTGTGTTGGGTGGTGGAAAAGAGTAAGGGACATCTCTTCTTGCTCATTTCCTTCGTATTGTGCCCTCGGGCGATATGCTTTCATGGATATCTCCAGTGTATGATTTCACTGCCAGTGTACTTAGACCCCAGACAGCTTGATGATTCAGTGTGGAATTTTTGTCCAGGCTAGTTGTCCACTCTCAAGGCTTGGTGGAAAGTCTCTCGACACTCTTAGCTCCTGAAACCGGCCAGCAGTTATATACTCCTAAGCAATTTGGGGCTGCACACCTTAAAATAGAGGAACCTAACCCAGCTGTGGTGAAGTGGGCCTGGCTAATTTTAGGTAGGAAGTCAGACACCTTCCTGGCTCCCCCAGCCCTGCCTGCTGCACTTAGGCCCATGTGAGTTGCAGCTGTGGTCAGGTTTTTCCCCAGGCGGGGACTGATCCTAGGTTGTACGTGAGCTTTCTCCGATTAAAAAGGTAATCTTTTGTTGTCCTATATGTATTAACATTGGTCTGTTTACGTTCTTTCCAGGCCCAAGTAAGTTCTCTTTGAAGACTCCAATGGATACGTTATTATTATTATTTTTAGCTCCAATTTAAATCTGTTCTTATAGTATATTTGATATGAATAAATCTTCACAGTACCTACCATAGCATCAGCTAAGGTGTGTGAAGTAGTGCCGACCTGATGTGTTTGTAAAACAGGCTAAATTCCTTTGGCAAACATGGTTTCTCTGTAATTTTAAATGCATGCTAATGTGATCTTGATGAAAGCATGGACCTACCTTATGGAACACCCGCTCTGTGTGTGTGTGAGAGGGATTCGGACTTTCCATGCAGACTCCTGCGCGGTTTACTCCTTACTTCCGCCCTCTGCCTTTTTTCCATTTTTCAGGAACTGGTCATTTCAGTTGGTATCTTTTACTTCTGCCCTTCTTTTATTACCTTCTTGCTTTTTTGCTGTTGTTATTGTTAAATCGCTACTCATCAGAAACATCTTCATTTGTATGTTAGCCATTTATCCAGCATGATGAAGTTGGAAATATAATAAATGGTTAAAATAAGCACTTTGGCTTCTCTGTAGGGTGCAATTAATCCATTCTACCCATGTATTCCATTAAAATGGCTCATTGGCACCAAATTCAAAAGATTTTTTAAAAAGCTACATTCAACTAACTATGTAAAAAGCATTAACAACTGTTCTTTTTTGATTGTGACTTAAATTTATGAATATAACTAACATTTTAGGGCCTAACAAGTTACACTTTTTATGCTCTAAAAAGTGATGCTACTGTATAACTAAAATTTTATGTCAAATTGAGAGTTTGATGTTTCTAAATTTTTTTTGTTAGTTTTCTATTGTATTGATAAATATTGAAGGGCAAAATGTCCAGAAATTATTAAAATAAGTTATTGGAATATTCTTATTTAACTGTCAATGAAACCTATTTATCTAATGAGTCTCATATACGTATCAGTTTGTTTAAAGTAGGATATGGTTTTTTGGCTAACATTTACATGAACATGGATGATATTCTTATGTAGTAATGGACCGATAAAACAAAATGTGTAAGTTAGGATGTTTCAGGGTACAGATATAAAACCAATTTAAATAATAAGGAAACTTGATATTTCATAGGAGAGGAAGTCTAAAAGTAGGTCACCAGAGGCACGAACCCACGTCCCGTGCATCAGCAGGCGGACTCTCAACCACTGCGCCGCCAGGGAAGCCCTGGTGTATTTTTTTTTTTTTTTTTTTGGCGGTACGCGGGCCTCTCACTGCTGTGGCCTCTCCCGTTGCGGAGCACAGGCTCCGGACGCGCAGGCTCAGCGGCCATGGCTCACGGGCCCAGCCGCTCCGCGGCATGTGGGATCCTCCCGGACCGGGGCACGAACCTGCATCCCCTGCATCGGCAGGCGGACTCTCAACCACTGCGCCACCAGGGAAGCCCCCCTGGAGTAGTTTTTTGATGACTATCTGTTTGATCCAGTAGAAAATATGATGCTCAGGGTAAACTTGGTTTATGCTAAGACTGGTCATATTACATTAAGATATTTGGCATGTTTCTTGTTTACTTATTAATAGAGAAGTTTTAACTTATTTATCCCAAATAATTTACGTCATAAATATCTTCAGAGACAGACCGTCGTTAACTGAGTTTTAGTTACGATTGGAAATGGCGGTGCTGAACTATAACTTGATACATCCGGCTCTGGTGAGGTGATGCTCATCATCTCATCTGTTGCTGTTTGGACTTGTTTCAAAGGCAGTATATTGATTTTTTTGAAAAGGACACATTTTAGAGCACATGTGAAGGGCCCCACAGATTGAAGCATTGCTGTGAGTGGGGTTGGTAGTGTTTCCTACCGCGTCCCCTTTGTGTTAGTGGATGGGGTTCTGGTGGTGTCCGCCCGGCTGGCTGGGGCGTCTCCTCGTGGATGTTTTCCTGGCAGGACAGCTTCCCTGGTAGCTTCTGCTCCAGCTCTCCGAGAGTGAGGTGCCAACATCTAGGTCTTAACGCTCCTCCTGTTGGGTTTCCAGACATTGCTGGCGCCCCTTTTCTTCTCTTTGCTGTCTTTCTTCTTCCCAGCCATCAGGGAAGTTCAGCCAGCAGGGTGGCCTCCCTTCGATTCTAATAGCAGAACTTATTGTAACCCGGCTGCCCCTGCTTTCCCCAGAGTGATTCAGGGAAGGGAATGCTCAGTAGAAGATGGGAGATGCGGCCTCTTGGGGTTTTCCTTCCAGGCAGTGGCCTTGGAGCTCCGCTTTCTCTTTCGTGTTGTTGGCAGTGCACCCCCAGCAGCAGGAGGGCAGTAGCCCCTACTCGTGTAGCGCTTCGTGCCACACACAGTTCTGGGTACTTTACAAAAATGCTGAGGTAGGAAATGAAGAAACTGAAGCACAGAGGAATGAAGAAAACTTGCCCAAAGCAGTCTGGCTCCAGAGTCTGTATTTTAACCTATTGCCTTTTTATAGATTTGATATATGCATGTATATTTTAAATCTGCTGCCTCTGTCGCCTTTCAGTGTGCAGTAACTTCGCATCAGGAAATACTAGAGTATAAAATGTATGCGGTTCAGGTATTTTTTTCCTGGAAATTAATGAATGAAGTATAATTCCACATAAAATAACTAGTGAGCTTTTTCCTTGTAGTGTTGATTCTGGCACTAGTCTTTTTAGGATTTCCATCTCCGTATTTAGTGACTCTTTGATCTAACAGTTTTACTTATTAGTAGTGTTCAAGACATCTTTTAGCAAGTCTTGTCTTCTTTATCCCTTTCTCTTTAGCTAGAATAATTTCTCTTAGGAGCAAATCCCTCCTTGCTACTGACTTTTCACTTTATCAGCCTGCCTATCCCAGTATCAGATTATGCGTCCTTCTGAGCTCTAGCTTATGTGAACAGTTTAACTGCCTCTTTTTTCTTAAATCAGAACCTTAGGCCAAAGAATCCTGCCTTGGTCTGTGTCCCCCATGCCCTGCAAATGAAAGGTACTTCTAAACTCACTTTTACATTTGATGAGTTTTCATCTATAGGGATACTGTTTACACAGATTCACAGCATTTTGCTTCTTCCTGTGTTTTAGCACTTACTGTGTTCTTCTAGATATGTCTAGTATAGTAATATAGAGACATGTAGATACAGCATAGCATCTGCTTGCCCTGCTTCAAGGAAGCTTTTCAAGGACTGGGCCACAGCATAGTAACTGTATGTATCCTTAAGGAACAGTTTAGCACAGTAACTGGCATGTTTAGTGCATAGTTACAGAGTGAATAACAGAAATTGGACCGAGCATAGAGCCTGACCATTGGTTGGATGAATTCACAGAGGCTGCCCTTGTGGACGTGATCCTCAGTGTGTGCTGGTGGACAGTAGCAGGGACATTAGCGACCTGTGCCTTGGGTGGGGCTGTTTGGGGTCCCTGTGCTCACCCCCCATCCCCCATTCAGGACCCACATCTGCCCGGCTCCCTCCTCACGTCACAGGATTTACTGGCACACGTGCTGTGTTTGTGCGTTTGTGGAGGCTGCCCTAAAGCCCGTTGACGCCCCTCCACACATGCCAAAACCCCGCGAAAACCTTAACAATTGGAAAGTAGAACTTCGATGAGTCATACATACGATAAAATGGTCTAGGAGACTACAAATTGCCCAAGTGGAAAAAACCCTGTGAGTAAAACGCGGTTCCCCTGCTTTTGCTCTCGCTTTGTGTTCGTTAAGGAACTCTTGAGTCCCTCTCAGCCCACGTGCACTAGGATAACTTAGAGTAATCTTGAGTGAAAGTTTTAACTTTATATCCTACATTGTAGAAGAAAGCAAAACTTATTTTCTCATAGTTGCTAACCAGGGGCAAAGTTTAATGTGGTTCTTGAGGAGCATGTCTTTGAGATACACCGTTTTCGTTTTACGTCGAAGATATTGAGAACAGCTCTACTTTTCTGTTTGGCTCTGAGCATTACCTCCTTCACGCAGCTGCCTGCAGGGGAAAAAGCAAGTCACATTTCAGGGTTCAATATTTGTTGATTGTTACTTTGATAGGGATGCTGCAGAATTTATACTTTGGTAGTTTGATTGTAACTTGTCTCATTAGGTGCTTTTATTTCTTCACATGCTCTTTAATTTTGCTGCTTTCGTCCAAGGTGCCCTTTTGATTTTCCAGGTGAGTGACCCCGCCATTCCACTGGCGGTGAGACAGCTCCTCCAGGCGCTGTGCTCTCAGGCTGCTGTTTGGCCACTGCTGTGTTGCACGGTGCCATGAGTGTGTCCAGGTTTTTTCTTGGAACTTCCTTGTTTTCTTGACTTTCAAGGTAATATGTTTCTGGTATACTTTTGATCATATTCTCTCATTTGGAGAGAATATTGAGATTATGGTCAATTAATTTCCCTCTTTCTTTTCCTCCTAATTTTACTTTTCTACTTGCAAGTTAGAGGACAGTAATTTACCTTTTAAAATATACAATTTCAAAGTGCATATACAGTATTAGCAGTAGACATTTTTGGAGTACTTTAAACAAGCAGCCATGGAATTATTTTAGATAACAATGAAAATCAAAGGGATTAAGGGTGAAGTATGTTGTCAATCAATTCCAAAAGAATCCTTCTTCTGTAGAAATAGGTTTTAATATTTAACATTCAAAAACTCTTCCCACTTTCAAACTCTTAGGCTTAATGCTAAAGGGATATTATGGAAACCAAGAGAGTTTTTTAAAATTTTTTTTCGAGCTAGAAAGCATTCAGGACAGCTTTTTTTTTTTTGTTTGTTCGTTTGTTTTTAAAGAAGATGTTGGGGGTAGGAGTTTATAATTAACTAATTTATTTTTGCTGTGTTGGGTCTTCGTTTCTGTGCGAGGGCTTTCCCTAGTTGTGGCGGTGCGCAGGCCTCTCGCTGTTGCAGCCTCTCTTGTTGCGGAGCACAGGCTCCGGACGCGCAGGCTCAGCGGCCATGGCTCACAGGCCCAGTTGCTCCACGGCATGTGGGATCCTCCCAGACCAGGGCTCGAACCCGTGTCCCCTGCATTGGCAGGCAGATTCTCAACCACTGTGCCACCAGGGAAGCCCTCAAGACAGCTTTAATAAACTCCTGAGATGCTGTGATGGTCTTATACCGTTAGGTTAAATGGTTTTCCTGCTGTATTTATTTTGGGCACAGCTAGACTCTTAGTTTACATAAATTAAGGATGTTAATTTATTCCAGGTGGTGGTTTGATTTTTATCTATGGAAAAGGATGTGTTGTTTTGCATTTCTGTGGTAGGTCAGTCCTCAGGCCTGGTTGGGGAACTTGCCAGAGATGCTCCTGAATTGATTTTCTAGAGGCATTTAGGAGGTTAGTACTGCCTGGGGTCTTAGGGCACACTGCAGAAGAGAACAGTAGAATTGTAGAACTGGAAGTTTCCTTAAAGAGCACCTGGTATAGCCCATTAGAGGGGCACCGCGTTGACACGTTTTCTGACTCCTGGAGCCCCTCTGGTCCCAGCACGCAGGTGCGTTGTCCTCATGCCGCTCGGTGACCACACAGAGACTTGGACAGAGCATCACACAGGCCTCCCCCACCCCACCGGCACCTGGCTTTAAAATTACCCCTCTGCTCACCACTCTTCAAATCACAGTTTCTTTAAGTAGGTAGTGTTGCTTAACGTATTTATCTGATTAAAGTAATTCACCGTGAGGTGTGAACAACTGGTAGACAGCCCTCAGGGGAGCATTTTAATTTTAAAGAAAGCCTTGCACACTTGAATTAATTAGAAAGATGCAACTTGCTATAGTGGAGAGATCTCTGAACTGAGGATCAAGTGCACCTCTGTCAGTTACTGGTTAGGTTACTCATTTCCCCCCATTTATATTGATACTCTGTTCGTAATTTGTGATTAACAGCTTTAATATGAGTGTAAGTATATTTAGAGTATTTGTTCAGTGAATTTCATTAAGACTTTTTTTTTTGGTTTATAAGTTCTCAGTTAATGAAATAAAGTTATATAGCATCATGGTTACGGAGCCTTATTTACCAATTAATTTTCTCTGATTAGGCTTCCAGTTAGATGTATTACAGAAACAGAAATAAAAACTATGTATCTAATTTATACAATGTGTCAGTAAATGTGCCAAGAGCCTACAAATCCTATTTATCTTCACTACAACCGTATGAAGTGGGGACTGTTATCATTTTCATAAAGATGAGGAAATGGGATCTCAGAAAGGTTAAATAATGTGCCCAAGTCACACAGCTGTAAGAGGTGGGACTGTGATTTGAATCTGTTTTTCTGATTCTAGAACCAGTATGCCATGCTGCCTTTAAAATAATCATCTTTTTCTAATAGCAGTGACTTTTTTTTGCAGCAATTTTAGAAAACCATCCTTTTAGACAATCCCTAATTCTAGGCTTGACCAGAGTTGTGATATTATATGAAACATTTTAACAAACGTCAATCAAAAGACGAAAATGGGAAGAAAAGTATAAACGACATAGGAAATATTCAGTCCTCTTTCATTCATTCAGTGAGTGTTTCTGAGTGGCAGTTATGTGTCAGACACAGATGCAAAGCAGTTGAGAAGGTGACATTCTCGGAGAGAGTGTGTCAGTTCCAAATCAGTGACTGTAATCATGTTGCAAGGGCTGTGGTCGGGCTGGCACAGTGCCCAGCACCGAGTGTGAAAAGGGCGGCACCTCACTCTGGGTCATGGGGGCCATGGTGGGGGGTTCCTGACGGGATGTAGGGAGAGACAGATGTCTTGTCTGCTCTCAGCTGGGCACCAGGCAGTTATCTCTTTCCAAAGTTAGTTGTACTTCGTATTCAGAATCTTGTGTGAATAATTAAGAGTAAAGAATATATTGCTTTTGGTGTAAATATTTCGAACTAAGGAAGATGATTAAGAAGGACTCTCTCTGCTACAGTGTGATCTGCCTTGGCAGGCGATTGTTGGGCTTTCTCAGAGCCCAAAACAGTGTCTGACCCAAAATATCTGTTCAGTGAGTATTTGCTCAGTTGTTGAAGCACTATTTTTAAGGTACTGAGATGGCTTTTACGGAAAAGGAATGAAAATTATGAAGGGTGTTGAGAGGTATTGCTATTAAAATCTTTTCTTTTTTAAAAATATAACAACTTTATCGAACAGGTGGAATTTGTGAAAGTGAAACTACAGAAGTAGAAGATATAAAAAGAAGTTGATGAGTAATAATCCTTTTGATATTTGCCTCATGGCAGTTATATTGTATATTGAACTTGGTCTTTACTGTCCTGACTATGTGAACACTGGATTTTAGGTTTCTGAGGACAAGTATCTCTTTGGATCTCTTGTAGATTTTTGGAAGGTGTCATCTGTATGGATGATGTTCAATAGTGACTTAAGTTATACTCTGTTATTAAGGTGAAATTAGTAAAAAGTTGTGCTGTATTTCCAATACCTATTTTAGATTTCTTAAATCTTTTAAAAAACTTTAATGTGTAGAACTTTGAAAGACTATAGATTTTTATTACCACAAGCAATAGGTGCTTTATTGAACTTTTTTTTTTTTTTTCTAGTAGAACTGTTTATAAACCACAAACTCTGTAACTTAGTAGGCAGAACTGGTAAAGATCAGATAGAGCCTTTTCCTCTTTCAGTTCCGTCTTATCATTTGAATCTGAAAATAAAGCATAGAACTATCAGTTTAGTACATCTGATGGTCTTCTGCAAATGTGTAAGCGTCCAGAAATTAGTCATTTCAAAAATAATTTTGTCCTGGTTTGGTAGCAGAGATGCACCAGCATAAAGATATGTTTAGATATGTTTCATTTATCATTAATGAAAATTAAGCAGTCCTTTAAAATTTTGTAACCTGAGTAATTGTAAAATTTAAACTTCTTATTCTGATAAAAGATTATTTGAAACAGCATGAATTTGTGCAGAAAACATTGGTTGAAATGAAACACAAATAAGTTCAGAAGTGTGTTAATGTCCTCAAGGTCTGCACGTTAAAGATACATGGAAGTGGTTCAGGAAAGATTCTTAAGTGGCTTTCTTTTTTGAGATTCCTGTGTATTTTGGATATGGTATTTGGAAGAGGAAGTCATGTAATATTTGGGGAATTTTTTTCAAGGTCTTGGTCATTGTTAGTCTTTTATATAAATTAAAATGGTATTTTGTATTTAATAATTATAAGCAATTAATGAGTTTACTTTTGGAAAATACTGCTTTATCTATTTTTATTTTGTTCTTATTACCTCAGAGGACATGAGAACTAACCTTTGGAGTTGTCGTTTTGCTGTGTAATGTGTGATTTTGGTGATGAATATTTGCAGAATAATCATTGTGATAGTAAGGGGCAACACAGTTTCATCAAGATTATGTGTTGGTTGTGTTTACTGTGTACAGGTTTTGGCATGGTGCAAAAGACATAGTAAGCTAAGAATTGTTATGTACAAAAATACTAGTTTCCAGTTTTCAGTGGTTACTGTTGTGTTTGTTCATAACAGTGTTTACTCTAAAAAGTGGAAATATTAAAATGGAATATGACTTGCAAGCCAGAATTTTAATTTGTAAATATTTATTTCATTCTTAGCTCGATAGTTGAAGACATAATGAATCTCCAGTATAGCGCTTTTCATGTGGCATTGTTCTGCATTTGGTTTTTGAGGCTGATGTAGCTGTCCGGAATTCCTTATGTAGCCATTATAAAATCCACTCGCTTATAGTTTACTCAGTTTGGGAATTCATATAATCTCTTGGTAATTTTTTGACTCATTTCCCTTAGGTATTATCCAGATAGGCAGTGACCATTTTGTTTATAGATGGGTATGGAAAGAAGAGTGGAGATGCCCCTCATATCAAGTTTTCTACCTTAAACCTTGTATCATATACCACTCTTTTCTTCCTTGTGGTACATTCAAATGGTGGCCAGAGTATTGACAATGAGGTCACTGAACACTTCAGAACTGCCAGTAGGACTGAGTTATATTTACCGTGGTTTACAGCTTATATTTTCATGGTATTGTAGTCCTTTGAAAATGTATGATTTGTATTACCTTTAATATGTATGACAGATTTACCACATATAATTTATATTTACTTAACATAATTTTAAATTTGACTAGAATTCACCTTAGATATGGCTGAATTTAATTTGGTCATAACACAGAAATTATTTAGGCATTGTTATTAAGGGACTTATCGATTCATATTCTGAGTTACAGCTCTTAATTTTAAAGCTAGGCTTGAGGAGAGTGGACGGTGGGTGCTTTTGCTTGGCTTATGGGTTGGAGGAGGTGAGTAAGCTGGAGCTCAGTGGTCCCTGAGAGATGTCTTCTTCCCGTAC
This sequence comes from Orcinus orca, assembly GCF_937001465.1. NCBI lineage: Eukaryota > Metazoa > Chordata > Mammalia > Artiodactyla > Delphinidae > Orcinus > Orcinus orca. Next base: position 28,350,656 of record NC_064559.1, on the reverse strand, counting down.
AGATGTTTACAGCCCATAGGGGCAGGGGTGCTGAATCTTCTACAACCAAAGGAAAGGCCAGAGGCCCTGTTTCTGCTTCTGGGATCTGTAACCAGTAACTTGGCCCACTGAGGCCGGCGAGCTGTTTGCACACCTCATGCCACGGAGGTGTTAAATTCTGGAATTTGTATTTGCCTTGTTTCGCTTTTACTTTTTGGCGTATGCCGTGTTTATTCTTTCATTCCTTAGACATTTAATATTCTTACATTCCTTTGGACTGTTTTAACTTTAATTCTTTAGTTTGTAATTTTATTTATTTATTTTCTTTTGTGGTACGCGGGCCTCTCACTGTTGTGGCCTCTCCTGTTGCAGAGCGCAGGCTCAGCGGCCATGGCTCACGGGCCCAGCCACTCTGTGGCATGTGGGATCCTCCCGGACCGGGGCACGAACCCACGTCCCCTGCATCGGCAGGCGGACTCTCAACCACTGCGCCACCAGGGAAGCCCTCGTTTGTAATTTTACTTTTAATTGTACTTTGCTTTTGTTATTTTATATTCTTTTATTCAGTTTTTAAAAAGGTTTTATTCCTCTTATTGTTTAACAAATCATTTAATGAAATTCTTTTGTTTGAAAAAGTTTTGTTCTTTCTTGTTCTGATACAGAGTGCCCTTTGGGCATTTTTTCTTTTTCTAATGAAGAGACAAGGAGAGCTAGTAGAGGAGAGTGAATATTATTATTATATTTCCTTAACCTGATTATTTATTTATTTGCTTTCTTTGAATGAAAAATAAAAATAATATAATATAGCATAAGGTTTTCTTTTTTCTTCCAGTTTTATTGGGATATAATGGACGTACAGCACTGTATAAGTTTAAGGTGCCCAGCATAATGATATGACTTACATACATCATGAAATGATTATCACACCAAGTTTAGTGACCATTCATCATCTCGTATAGACACAAAATTAAAGAAAGAAAACAATATTTTTCCCTTGTGATGAAAAGTCTTAGGATTTACTCTCGTACCAGCTTGGTAACATACAGCAGTGTTGTTTGTGTTTTTCATGTGGTTCCTTACATCCCTCATATACTCACTTATCTTAAAACTGGAAGTTTGTGCCTTCTGACCACCTTCATCCAATTCTCCTTCCCCTACTCCCTGCCTCTGGGACCACAAATCTGATCTCTTTTTCTATGAGTTTGTTTTTGAAATATAATTGACCTACCACACTGTGTTCGTTTCTGTTACACAGCATAGTGATTTGGTATTTATATACATTTCAAAATGACCACCAGGATAAGTTTAGTTACAATATGTCACCTACAGAGATATTACATAGTTCTTGACTATGTTCCCCACACCGTACATTTCATCCCCATGACTCATTTATTTTGTAACTGGAAGTTTGCACCTCTTCATCTCCCTCCCCTAATCACCTATTTCTTACCACCCCCATCTCCTTCAACTACCTTTTGTTCTCTGTATCTGTAACCCTTTTTCTATCTCGTTATGTTTGTTCATTTGTTTTTTAGGTTCCACCTGTAAGTGAGGTCCTACAGTACTTGCCCTTCTCTGCCTGACTTATTTCACTTAGCATAATACCGTCTAGGTCTATTCATGTTGTCACAGATGATAAGATATTATTCTTTTTTTATGGCTAAGCAAATATTCCATGGTGTGCATGTATATTTACATATATATGTATACACACACACACACACACACACACACACACACACACACACACACACCACATTCCTCTGTTGATGGACACCTGGGTTGCTTCCATATCATGGCTATTGTAAATAATGCTGCAGTGAACATAGGGATGCATATATCTTTTCTAATTAGTGTTTTTGTTTTCTTCGGATAAATACCCAGAAGTGGAATTGCTGGATCATATGGTGGCTCTATTTTTAATTTTTTGAGGAGCCTCCATACAGTTTTCCAAAGTGGCTGCACCAAGTTACATTCCCACCAGCAGTGCAGGGGGGGAGGGTGAATATTATGAAAGGTAATTGTTGTGGAAACTCTCAGAGCAGACACACTCTACATAAAACTGATGCTTACTCTTTGATTGAATATGAATAGGTAGTTAAATCTCTGTTTCAAGGTGAACAGGAGTAAATGGGTCTGATGACATGATTTTCTAAAAACCTGAAGTTTGGAATCCTCTTATGAATAAAACAGAATGTCTTAACCTCACAGACGTCATGGTGGAGTGGAAAGGTACTGGACTAAGGGTAGAAACATGGCTTTTGGTCCTGGCTTTGCTACTTCTTAGTTGTGTGACTTGGTAGAGTTGTTTAACTTCTTTTAATTTCACTTTTCACAGTTATAAAAAGTTTGCACTGCATATCTCAAGAATTGTTATGAGAGTCAGATACAAAATGGCATGAAAGTGCTTTGTAAACTGCTGTAAATCACTATGTAGATGGAAACTTTTATTTGGTTTCTGTACCATGGTCATAAAGTCTTTGAAAAAAGGCATGATCTCTTCAACAGAAATCAGGTGTCAGTGATGAAGTTCCCTCCTATTTTGATGTGTGTGATCAACTTGGAAGAAAAGAATGAGAAAGGAAGGTGGTAAGGAAACCTCCCAGGCCCCCATTTAGTATTGCAGAAGGGTCAGACACTAGGAAGATGGAAGATGCCAGTGTATTTTGGGCTGATGAGTTAGTTTCACTTTGACAAGGACGTTTGTCAGAGAATACAGATGTGTAGTACTGAGTCTGACAGTACTCATTGAAAGGCTGGGTGGCATCTAGAGGGACTAAGCAGACCTTGGAAATCACAATGTGACTTTTCTTTACGCTCTTCCACATTTTTGACATGCACTAACTTAAACAGGGAAGTGGGGATTCCATATATGCGTAAAATTTCAAACTTTGAAGAGTTAATATTGACAAGCTGGAAGGTTATCAGAATGGGAATAAACTAAGGGCCCACGTCTCTCAAGGAATGATAATGAGGTGAGAGTAAGGGTAACATTATGTAACTGTAGGGTTCTCAAAGGACTTGTTATCAGTTGGAGGTGCGGTGCAGTTCCTTAGGAGTTCTGTGTAAACTGATACTAAGCATTGCAGTGTGTGAGTGGTTAGACTATAGCAAATTCAGGGTCGTCCCGGTCATGCCATCACTCTTACTTATTTGCATTCCTGTATAACTTTCTGGAATGCATGCTAAATGAATCCTATAGCTGTGGTGAGCATTAGAAGTTGTATGCATAGCACGGGCTAGCTTATCAATGCTACAGAATAGAATAAGCCACTGATTGGATAAATAACTAATGATTAAAAGTTGCTCCAGTGTTAATTACTTGAAAAACCTGTTTAGGCTTTTTAACAAAAATCTGGACTATGTGCCATAAGAGTGGGTTGTGGTTATGAACATCGTCTTTTATTCAAGTGATAATGGATAAAATTTGAGAACCATTGTGTTCAGATTTAAGTCCAGCAATTAACTTTGAAGCAGAATTGTTATATCATTGATATCAATCTCTTTTTATAGGCATTTTTATAAAGTTTATGAAGTTTACATTTTTTCAAACAAATTTAAGAGCATTCTGTATATTCCTGAGTTCTCAGTAGCAGTGTTCTCAACCTTATTCATGTCATGACACATAGAAGATGACAGGGCTTCCCTGGTGGCGCAGTGGTTGAGAGTCCGCCTGACAATGCAGGGGACACGGGTTCGTGCCCCGGTCCGGGAAGATCCCACATGCCGCGGAGCGGCTGGGCCCGTGAGCCATGGCCGCTGAGCCTGCGCGTCCGGAGCCTGTGCTCCGCAGCGGGAGAGGCCACAACAGTGAGAGGCCCGCGTACCGCAAAAAAAAAAAAAAAGAAGATGACAGCATTTGTATGGACATCTGGGCAGATGGACTTTATCAGTGGTTAGGAGGTATTTGGCCTGGGGCTCCCAGGGTTGAGGGCATCATTTTATTCTCACTCTTCTTTTAACCATGAGAGGGGCACGGGGGGGATGTTCTCTTTATGGTTTCTTTGGTGAGAGGAGAGTCTGCTCTTTTATTCACTGCTGTTGATGCTAGTATGGTAGGACTCTAAAGTTAGATTGGATTTAGAAGAACTTGGTTGGAGTTCTAAGTTTGTAGTGTGACTCTTAACCTCTCTGAGCCTCAGTTTGTCTTTTTTTTTAAATTTAATTTACTTTTTTTATTTTTGTTTTTGGCTGCATTGGGTCTTTGTTGCTGCACGCGGGCTTTCTCTTGTTGCGGCGAGCGGGGGCTGCTCTTCCTTGTGGTGCACGGACTTCTCATTGCGGTGGCTTCTCTTTGTTGTGCAGCACGGCTTTAGGCACGTGGGCTTCAGTAGTTGTGACACTCGGGCTCAGTAGTTGTGGCTCGTGGGCTCTAGAGCGCAGGCTCGGTAGTTGTGGCGCACGGGCTTCGTTGCTCTGTGGCGTGTGGCATCTTCCCGGACCAGGGCTCGAACCCGTGTCTCGTGCATTGGCAGGCGGGTTCTTAACCACTGCGCCACCATGGAAGTCCCTCTTTGCCTTTAAAATGACAACAATAACAACCTTCCTCTTTCCACCATAAAGTTGTGATGACCAATAGAGATAATAAAATATTACATATGAATATGCTTTTAAACAGTGGTTATTTTTATTGTAATTTAAGCAAAGTGTAGGTACATGTCTTTCATAACTCACAAGAAGTAATACTTAGATGCTTTTGTTAGATATGTATACTGTGTGTGTGTGTGTATATATATATACATATATATATACATATTTAATATATAATGACATAGTGTCCATCTATGAGGGCTGCTGACTCCAAAGGTAGGAGGGTGAATTGCAAGATTTCACAATGTCTGTGATAATATAAGGATTAATGAGGGATGTATGCATTTTTTTGCATTTCAGGCTAAGGCCTAGCATACACTTTTGATAATAATTCTAATTATGGCTTCTGATAAATATTATAAACAACTTTCATATTCATCTATTTTAATGAATTAAAAAAAATTTATTTTTTTTTGTCTGTGTTGTGTGTTCGTTGTTGTGCGTGGGGTTTCTCTAGTTGCGGCGAGCGGGGGGCTACTCTTCGTTGCGGTGTGTGGGCTTCTCACTGCGGTGGCTTCTCTTGTTGCGGAGCTCGGGCTCTAGGCATGCAGGCTTCAGTAGTTGTGGCTCATGGGCTTCAGTAGTTGTGGCTCGCGGGCTCTAGAGCGCAGGCTCAGTAGCTGTGGCACATAGACTTAGCTGCTCCACAGCATGTGGGATCTTCCCGGACCAGGGCTTGAACCCGTGTCCCCTGCATTGGCAGGCGGGTTCTTAACCACTGTGCCACCAGGGAAGCCCTTAATGAATTTTTTAAAATAAAAAGGATAAAAAAAAAAAATAAAAAAAAAAATAAAAAGGATAATGAATAAAGTTCAGTATTCGTAACCCACACTTACTGATAGTCTGGATATTCATACCACTTTTTTCCTAAATAATAAAGCTAAGCTAAATGTCCAATGGCATTATTCTAATTCCTAGGAATAAGTAGCCTCTGGCCTTGCAGAGTAAGACCACAAAGTAGTGGGTAAATATGTTAATTCTGTCCGTCACAATTGACTAATCAAAATGTTCTCCTCCATCATGTTAGACTCTGTGTTTAGGATAACTCTTCGCACTTTTATTGAAGAACTAGCCTGATACCATTGAAGAAATGAGGTCTCTGTTTTATTACACGTCTGTAACGCTCTCTGGAACCAAAGGTAGCCTCCTTGCTGGAGCAGCGCTGCTCTTTTGAGCGTGTGACCAGTGTGTGGGGCAGTCTTGTCCAGCCAAGGAGCTGTCAGCCTCTGTTGTTAACTGCATTTTTTTCAAACTAGGGCCTGCAAACTCTCATGTGTAAGAGACCCTGATCTCCAGAATAAGCTCTACCTTTAAGCCTAATGTTCTAGATCCTCCGTGACCTGGGCTCAGATGACCATTTTAGACTTGACATTCCTGTTTCACATCACTCACCACTCAAACAAATCAGGTGATGCTAAGATACACTTCCTTTCTGTCTAGAGTTCTGTTTCCTTCCACTTCTATATACAGTCTCCCTCAGTATCCTCGGGGGATTGGTTCCAGGACCTGTCGGGGATACCAAAATTCAAGGATGCTCAAGTCCATGGTTGGCCCTCCGTATCCGCGGATTCCACATCCACAGATATGGAGGGCCCGCTGTATATTCATTGAAAAAAACGGGCGTGTAAGTGGACCAGTGCGGTTCACACGTGTGTTGTTCAGGGGTCAACTGTAGTCTGCTTGTACTCATTCTTAAAGCTCAGCCATGGTGATCGTGTCAGTCATGTCTAAATGCATGTTAGTGTATTAAACCTAGCATCAGGTTACACACTCGTTTTAATGGCAGTTCTCTAAAATGTATATTTGTTTTAATGGCAATCATTTAAAAAGGTTTTTCTAAGGTAACAGTCTTTTATATCATAAAAAATAAACACAAATGATAAAAAAAAATTTTATTACCATTATATAAAATTTAATACAAAAAAGAGTCTCTCCCCACATCAGATCCAAAGTGCCTTAGCACCCCTTCCTAGAGAAGACATAGTTTTGGCCATTTCTTGTACATCCTTTCAGAAAATGTCAGTACATTTGCCAGCGTATTTATATAAATGTTCTCTTGGACACATATGGATGCATTCCATGCAAACTTATCTCTTTGCTTTATTTAGTTTAGTTTGCAGATTCTTCTACTTCCTCACACAGGGCTCTGGCTAATTGCTCTGTAGAGGGGTCACTCAGTGACTCTACTGTGATCTGGTTCCCCTTTACAGTTTCTTCCCTGAGATTTTCTCTGCATAGGATAGTTTTTCCATCTCTCAATTAATTTTGTTGTAAGTGATGTGTTCAGATTCTTGAAGGCTTTTATTTTCACTTTTTCCTCATTTGTTACTAATGCCATCAATTCTGTAAAGTGGAAATATTTAAGCTTGCTTTGATGAATAAAAAATTTCACTTGCCTCTCATTTAATTTCTTTTCACCATGATATAAAGAACTTTACTCCCTAAAATTGCACTTTGAAAATATTATTCTTTTATTAATAGTTTATTATAAAATGTGGAAAATCTTAGATCAAAAATCCATTTGCATCATCTACTGTCTTTGTGACTTTGGGCAAATTACTTACCCATTTTTTATGTCTCTCTTTGCTCATTTATAATAAATGAATCCATTTTGCATTATCACATGAGAAAATATATGTGGAAAAATGACAAATGTAAAATTTTTACGAATGTTATAAGAAATTAAAATCAACGTACCATCTAATATATAAGATTTTTCTCAACATCTATCCAGAAGAAGCCCAAAATAATATTTGTCATCAAATATTTTCATTGTCAGATTGTATGCAATTATTTATTTTCTACCTTAATGGCCAATGCAACTCTAATTGCTTCTCCTCTTCTTTTCCCATGTACTTTGGGAAGTCACTTGGTAAGATGGTTTGTATTACACTGTGTGAGAACCATTGTTGAATCCCTCAAGTAAGATAAGGAAAAAGCACGCCTTCTGTCCTGAAGAGGCATGAGACTGCCGATTCTGTTCAGAGTTCTCAATGTTCTATTTGCTTTTAATGTCTCTCCTTTCTGTGCCTTTTTGGCTGTTTTCCTTCATTAGTTTATTGTCCTTGCCTTACCTTCTCCACCTGGCTTCGTGCCATATCTCGGTGCCCCTTCCTCCCTCTGTTGGGCAGTGGAGGCTGTGTTGTAGAGATCACATCTTCTCCCTCCGTTCCAGCCAACTTCACACTCCGTGCCATTTCACTTTCCCGGAACCTGTCTTTAACAGCCAGCTAGTTAGTTTCCCGAACATTCAGAGTATTCTGTTAAACTTTTAATCTCTGTGACACACATCTGTTTGTTCATGGCTTGTTTGTCCATCTATCCAGTTATCCATCTGAGTGTATAAAACGTCATTCCTGTTGCTAAAAGGAATGCAGAGATGATACTGGCTGCAGTCATCAAGGAATTTATAGTTTAGTGAGAGAGAACATATATTGGGTTTATTGAATTTGTTAGATTTTGGACTCTTTCCAAACCCCATCTGTAACTGCTACTCTCAGTAGAAGATTGAATGCTTGAGAAGCCAATAATTACAACTGGATATGATAAAGTTTTAATTCTTTTTTTAGTTTATGGAAGTGCCTATGTTAATATCCTCTCTGAATGGGATCACTTCCGATTTGAAGATGCATTTATTAATAAGGAGGCTATGAGGAAGAGCTATTCTGAATCAATCAGTGAGAAGTGCTGGATCACAACTGGTCTTTGTTTTAATGTCTAAGCATTATTTAAAAAATTTAATTTAATTCTTTTTTTACAATTTTTGGGAAGCTCTCCAGGCAGGCTGTTAAAAAAATATTACCCCTCCGAACTTTTTCCCTTGTTTAATTAATGCTTGGGTGACCTCTGTGTCAGGCAGATAGAGACAGCCATTATTTCCTGATGGCTTCCTTTTCCTCTCAGTTTTGGCAGTGTTTCAACAGGAATGCAGCATTGACCAGGTGGTGTACTGTATGACAACTTATTTAATGGTTAGTATTTTATTTCCAGTGAAGTAATATCTGGTAACTAAATAATTCCAGTTGCCTGGCCCAGTCATCTCCAGAAGCAGGAGGAACTCTGCTCCATCCCCATGGTCTGTGTTGTAGCTTCAGGTTGCTGCTGACACAACTCAGACACAGGTGTGATGACGACTCAGCCTCTCTCTTATTCCTGGGCTATAATTCCGTTCTTCTACCCTTTGCCATGTGTGTCTCAGTTCTCGTAACTGGGTTTAAGTTTGTGTTGGTACTCCAGTTCCTTCTTTGAGTAAATGGTAAGTTTTTCAAAAACAAGAAATAATGTCACAGGTACCTCTGAATTCCATACGCTTAGCGTAGCGCTCTGTATTCAGTAGGCATTTAAATGAATGTATACTAGTCAGTGATGAAAATGCTTACTTATATTTTATAGAGTAGCTGTAAGTTCCTTTGATGGCTGGCGCCAGGTATCACATTCATCTTATTCATTAAAAGTATAAAAGATACTTTTATAGGGAACTCATATTTCAAATACTTTAGGTCTTAACATATGGTGGATAAAGTTCAAATTTTTATTCTCTATTTGGCCATGTTATAACTACTTCTCATTTTGTCTTTGAGGCAGTCTAATCAACTGTCAACTTTTTAAAATGGAAATTTGTTAAAGTTCATTTTCTTTTCTCAGTATATATCTATATCTGTATATCTATTTATTCACATATTTCCCCTTACTAATTTTCTTCCCATTTTAAAAATTCTGCTTTTTTCTTTCCTTTCATTGTTTTGGTGTCCTGAACCATTATCCTTCTGCTTTGCAGTATACTGCAACTGCTAATATTCATTAGTTGGAAAGTATTGTAGAAAGTATTCTCCACAGGAGCTACTCGTTTGATCATCCGTCAGCCTTGTCCTAGGACGGCAGTGGCTGGGCCATGTAGATGGTCGGCCGACTTGAACCATGACTTTAACCCTGAAATCTACTCTTTGCAGTCCACCTTGATCTTATGTCAGAAAAGTAGAGCAAATTGAGGAACTTGCCCCAAAGTACAGAATCAAGTGAATGATTTCTTTAGGTAGAATGAACTTTGTCTTTGCTAGGATAAATTGGAAGTTAGAGTAGCTAAATTGTCTATGTGTATCTGTGACTATAAATGCCCTTATTATTATTATTTTTTTTGGTGGTACATGGGCCTCTCACTGTGGTGGCCTCTCCTGTTGCGGAGCACAGGCTCCGGACGCGCAGGCTCAGGGGCATGGCTTACGGGCCCAGCCATTCCGCGGCATGTGGGATCTTCGCAGACCGGGGCACGAACCCGTGTCCCCTGCATCGGCAGGCGGACTCTCAACCACTGTTCCACCAGGGAAGCCCTGCCCTTATGTTTTGAGAAAAGAGATCCAGGCTTATTGGAAAAAATTCAAATAAAAGAAGAAAATAATAGAAGAGACTAAAAATCACTAAATCTTATCACCCAGAGAATATCATGATTAAAATTTTGCTGAACAACCTGTTACACATCTCTGTATAATGTGTAGTGAATATGTGTGCATTAATATTATGTACCTTTTCATAAACTGGCTCCTCTGTCCGTAGTGTCCTGTAATCTGACCTTCACCAATTGACAGTTTATCATGAACATCTTCCTGTGTCTGAAAATAGCAGTCTGCTTCATCGGATTTAACAGCTGCCTAGAATTCCATTATATGGGCCTGCTGGGCATACATCTTATTGCACTTCTGTTATTATCTACTTTGAATAAATTCTTAGAGGTGTCATTGTTGGACTTTTGATATGTATTGGCAGATTATCATACAAAAAGATATATATTATCATCAGTGCAAGAGAGCGTTTGAATACAACAGTTCTCAACAATACTAGGTATTACTCTTTAAAATATTAATATATTTTACGTGACTCAGCATATTCACATCATTACAATATGCAGTCAATATTAAAACATTACTGAAATAATTTACACAATTTTTTCCAACTTAGTCTATGTATATTTTTGAAAAATACAGTATTTTTAAGCGTGCTTTTAGGTTCATAGCAAAATTGAGTGGGACGTACGGAGTCCCCAAACCCCCCTCCAGCCTCCCCCATTATCAGCATCCCCCCCACCAGAGTGGTTCACTTGCTACAACTGATGAACTTACACTGATACATCACAGTCACCCCAAGTCCGTAGCTTACATTCGGGCTCATGCTTGGTGTTGTACATTCCGTGGGTTTCGACAAACGTGTGCTGACATGTATCTGCCATTATAGTATCATACAGAGTGCTTCCCTGCCCTACAATCTGTGTACTCTGCCTATTCATCCTTTCTTCTGCCCTGACCTCTGGCAACCAGGGATCTTTTTATTGTTTCCACAATTTTGCTTTTCCAGAGATATCGTCCCTCTTAAATTTTTGAAAACATTTTTACCTGTCTTACTTTATATTTCTTTTGATTGATTAGAAAAGTTGGCATTATTTCATGTTGGCATTATTATTTGTTCGATACGTTTTCCATTTTTGTCTTTTGCACATTTGATCGATAAAGTCTTTCATTTTATCTATATCCACCAATTATTTATCAAATATTGATATTTTTCCAATGTAACATTTATATTTTAATCTTGTTTATGATCTTTATTCAGAAGTTAAAAATTTTTTTTCTAGTCAGATTAGTCTCTTTTTATGGTTTCTGTTTTTTGGATTTTTGCCAAGGAGCTACTGAACCCAAGGAAGAAATCAGGAGGAGCAAGTGCTTTGAATATATTTCTGATACAGGTCAGCTTTATTACAGTTATATTTTTATTAGTGTACAGAGAAAATAAAGTTAATTGAATTACACTGACATTATTTCCTTAAATGTTTGGTAAGAATTCACCAGTGAAGCTGCTTGCTTTTGGAGTTTTTTATGTAGGAAGGATTTTGATTATGATTTCAGATTCTTTATCACACAAATGGCTATTCAGACTTTTTGTTTCTTCTTGTGTTAGTTTTGGTAATTTACATCATTTAAGGAATTTGCCTATTTCATCTAATTGTAAAATGTATTTGCACAAACGTGTTCATAAGATTTCTCATTGTCTTTTTAATTTCTGTGAGATCTGTAATGATAAGCCCTTGTTTTCATCCAGTATTGGTAACTTGAATATTCTCCCTTGTTTTTCTTGATCATTACAGCTCTGGGGGTTTACCAGTTTCACTGATATTTTCAGAGAACCAGTTTAGGGTTTTGTTCATGTCTCCACTATTTGTTCACTTTCTGTTTCATTGATTTCCGCTCTTTATTATTTTCTTCCTTCTTATCTTGCATTTAACTTCTTGCTGCCACTGCTGCTTCTGCTGCTTCCTGTTCTCCTTCTTCCCCTCCCCCTCCCCTCCCCCCTCCCCTCCCCTCCCCTCCCCTCCCCCCTCCCCTCCCCTCCCCTCCCCTCCCCCCTCCCCTCCCCTCCCCTCCCCCTTCCCCTCCCCTCCCCTCCCCTCCCCTCCCCCTCCCCTCCCCTCCCCCTCCCCCTCCCCTCCCCTCCCCCTTCCCCTCCCCTCCCCCTCCCCCTCCCCTCCCCTCCCCCTTCCCCTCCCCTCCCCCTTCCCCTCCCCTCCCCTCCCCCCCCTCCCCTCCCCCTTCCCCTCCCCTCCCCTCCCCCCCCTCCCCTCCCCCCCTCCCCTCCCCTCCCCTCCCCCCCCTCCCCTCCCCTCCCCTCCCCCTCCTCCTCCTTTTGGTGTTTGTTTATTGCCATTTTTTTCTTTTGCTTTTATAAAAATTGAAGTATAGTCGATGTTCAATATTATTTGAGTTACAGGTGTCTTCTAGCTTCTTAATGTGGAAAATTAGAGCATTGATGTTTAAACCTTTTTTTCTAATAGAATCATAAATTTACCTTTAAGCATTGTTTCAGCTGTATCCCACAAATTTTGACATGTTATGTTTTCATTATTATGTAGTTGAAAATATTTTCTAACTTCTCATTTTTTTCTTGGTCCATGGGTTATTTAGACATGTAGTGCTTAATTTCTAAATACTTGGGATTCCGTCTTGTTATTGCCTTTTTAAAAAATTTAGCACATTTAATGATCATTGTTTTTCTCCCCAGCTACACTGTAAATTCATTCAGGATGGACTTTAGACTTCATTATATTGCTGTTGCTCTGTGTATCACTTTTATTTTATTTATTTATTTATTTTTTTTGCGGTATGTGGGCCTCTCTCTGTTGTGGCCTCTCCCGTTGCGGAGCACAGGCTCCAGACGCGCAGGCTCAGCGGCCATGGCTCATGGGCCCAGCTGCTTCGCGGCATGTGGGATCTTCCCGAACTGGGGCACGAACTCGTGTCCCCTGCATCGGCAGGCGGACTCTCAACCACTGCGCCACCAGGGAAGCCCTGTGTATCACTTTTGAATGATTTTTAAATGAAATCCCAGCCCCATCTTCGAGTAACACTGAAACAACCTTGTCCATTCTGTCCAGTTTTGTGTGTCTCACACCTCAAGGCCATTGTGGTGTAGCCACTGGCCCTTGCACTCGGGAGTCAGTTTTGACTTCCAGGCCGAATTCTGTAATTTAGGCTGGACTCCTTTATAAAACTAGGAAAATCCTGTCACCACAGGTTTGTGGTAAGACCAAATGAGATGCCCGTGTAAGGACTGTCACAATCCCTGGTGTGTTGTGCACCCCCAGTAGAGGCTGGGTGAGTTGAGTAACTGAGGTACTGCTTTCAGACAGCACTTGGATGGGGAAGGTGGACTGCGGTTCCTTGCTCTCGCACCATTGCTCTGCGGTCCCAGCCGCACTTAGGGGCACTGGCCCGTGCTACCTGGTCTTTCCCCCCACCCCCAGCCCTGTGGCCCATCCAAGCCCAGATGCTGGTGAGCACAGCGCCGTGGCTGGTGCCCAAGGACAGACCCCACTGACTTATGATGCAGTTTAATTTAGGTGAAAGAACATAACTCTGTATATGACTTCAGTACTCGAAAATGTAAGGTTTGTTTTATGGCCCATAATGTGTTCTGTCCTGGTCAATATTCAATATGTGCTTAAACACAGTATACATTGTGCAGTTGTTGGATGTATTGCTGTATAAATGCCAATTAGGTAAAGTTGTTGATACTGTTTTTCAAATCGTTTATATCCTTACTGATTTTGGGGTCTATTTCTTTCAGCTACTGAGAGAGAAGTGTTAACATCTCCAACTATAGTTATGTGCTTGTTGATTTTCCCCTTCCAGTTTGGGCAGTTTTTGCCTCATGTATTTCGAAGCCCTTTTATGAGATGCATACACATTTTTGATTATGTCTTCCTTATGAACTAACCCTCTTAACGTATGGAATTTCTTTCTTAGTATCTGGTAATGCTTTTTGTCTTTAAGTTCACTTTGAGGAATAAGCCGCTCTGCCTTTCTTATGATTAGTGTTGACACGAAATTCCTTTTCCATTCTTTTCTCTAAGCTGTATTTCTGTATCTGTATTTAAAATATGTAGATTTGGATTTTCCTTTGTCTATCCAGTCTCACAATTGCTACCTTTAATTAAAGTGTTTAGTACATTTACATTCAATGTAATTATTGGTATGTTTGGGTTTAAATCTACTGTCTTGTTATTTGTTTTCTAGTTGTACTATCAGGTTTTAAAAAAAATTTGTTTCCTTTTTTTTCTACCTACCTTCTTCTATATCAGTGGATTTTAGAAAGTATTTTATACCTTTCTCTTCTGTTGGCTTTGTTTTTAGTGGCTCTAAGGATTACATTATACATTATTCAATTATCATAGTCTACCATAAATTAAAATTATAAGAACTTTCCAACAGTAAATTATATTTACTCCCTCCCTTCCTTTGTGCCTTTGCTGTCATACATGTTACTTCTATATGGGTTATTATCCCCACAATAAATTATTATTGTTGTTTAAACCATCAATTGCTTTTTAAAGAAATTAGAAAATATTAAAAATAGTCTTTTATATTTACTTACACATTTATCATGTCTGGCAGTCTTCCTTATGTAGATTTGAATTTCTATCTGGTTTCATTTTCTTTCAGCTTGAAAATCTTGTTTTAGTATGAATTGTAGGTCAAGTCTGCTGGTGAGAAATTTCTCTCAGCTTTTGTTTATCTGAAAATGTATTCATTATTTTGAAGGATAATTTATTTGGAAATAGAATCCTAGTTTGACAGATTTTTCTTTCTGCATTTTAAAGATGTTGTTCCATTGTTTTCTGGCTCGCCAAATTTTTGATGAGATCTCAGCAGAAATTTTTAATCATTATTCCTCTATATGATAATATGTCTTTTTTCCCCCCTCTGGCTGCTTTTAAGGTTTTCTCTTTTTATTTTGGTGTTCAGAAATTTGATTATCATGCGCCTAGATTTACTTTTCTTTGCATTTATTCTGCCTGGGGCTTTGTTGAACTCCTTGGATGTGTGTGTGTGTGTGTGTGTGTGTGTGTTCAGATTCTGAAATTATTGACCATTATTTTTTTCTAATGGTTTTTCTGTTCACCCTCCTCTGTTTCTCCTGGGACCGCAATTCATGTATGTTAGGTGTTTCACTAATCACAGAAACTCTGCTTTATATTTCTTAGTATTTTTTCTCTCTGTGCTTTAGTTTGTATAGTTTCAGTTATTCTGTATTCAGGTTCTCTAATCTTTTATTCTGTAATATTCAGTTGCTGTTAGGCCCGTAAGGTGAATTTTTTTGTTTCAAATAATGTATTTTTCAGTTCTAGATTTTTCCATATTTGGTTCTTTTTGTTAGTTTCTATTTTTCCACTTAAATTCTTTCTCTGTTCACTCATTCTGGCCTTTCCTTTAAATTCTTAGACATATATTTTTTTAAACAAACAATTCTTTTTTAAATTCTTTTTTTAAAAATTATTTTTTATTTTTGGCTGCGTTGGGTCTTCGTTGCTGCGCGCGGGCTTTCTCTAGTTGCAGTGAGTGGGGGCTCCTCTTCATTGCGGTGCGCGGGCTTCTCGTTGCGGTGGCTTCTCTTGTTGCGGAGAGCGGGCTCTAGGCGCGCTGGCTCAGTAGTTGTGGCACGTGGACTCAGTAGTTGTGGCTCGTGGGCTCTGGAGCACAGGCTCAGTAGTTGTGGTGCACAGGTTTAGTTGCTCTGCTGCATGTGGGATCTTCCCGGACCAGGGCTTGAACCCGTGTCCCCTGCATTGGCATGTGGATTCTTAACCACTGCACCACCAGGGAAGTCCCTTAGACATACTTTTAATAACTTGTATTAGTTTCTCATTGCTGCTGTATTAAATTACTACCAACACAGTGACTTGAAGCATCAGAGGTTTATTATCTTACAGTTCTGGAGGTCAGAAATCTGAAATGAGTCTCACTAAGCTAAAATCAGGGTGTCAGCAGGGCTGTGTTTCTTTCTGGAGGCTCTAGGAGATAATCGGTTTTCTTGCATTTTTTAGGTTCTAGAAGCTGCCTGTGTTCCTTGGCTCATGGCCCCCTTTCATCTTCAAAGCTGGTGATGGCCAGTGAGTCTATCACATTGTGTCACTGACATGGACACTTTCACTTCCCCCTTTCATATTTAAGGATTCTTGTGGTTACATTGGGACCACCTAGATAATCTAGGATGCTCTTCCTATTTTAAGGTCAGCTGAGTAGCAACCTTAATTCCATCAGCAACCTTAATTCCCCTTTGCCTTGTTACCTAACATATTGACAGGTTTTAGAGATTAGGGCATAGACATCTTTAAGGGTCGTCTGCCTTCCATATCACTCTCTTAAAATTCTTGTCTGCTAATTCTAATGTCTGGTTCATTTGGGTTTTTTTTCCTACACACGACCCCTCCTGATCTGGTTATGGACTACATTTTATAGCATCTCTGCATATCTGATAACTTTTAATTGTATGTTGAACATTGTGGAGGTCCTATTATTGACAGCTTAAAATGTGTTACCTTCTTTTAGTGAATGTTGTTTTGTTTTTGTGTGCAGTCAGTTCTTTGACGGATGGATCAGCTTGATTCTCTTAAGATTTCTTTGTAATCTTTGTTTGGGTGGGTCTAGAATATTTTACTCCCAAGGTATATCTCCAGAACTGTGCAAGGTCGGAGATTTTACCCTATTTCATGGATGCTGTCAGATGACAGGGAGTTTCCTGACTCAGAAACAAAGGACTTTATTGCTTGTGGCACATCAGGCAGAGTGTGCACCATCATGTTTTCCTTGCCCCTAAGTTACATGGGGGTGGTATGAATGAGCCTAGATGGATGCCTGCAGATGCAACTGGTTGCATTATAGGGGAGGAACCCTGAGGTTAGGGGACCCAGATTGTCTGTGATGTGCAGTCAGCATGCCTGCCCTTTGCTCCTGGAGGGAGATTCTCTGTCTGCTTTAATTCCATTAGTATCACGTTAATAGTTTTGACCTGCTTTAATGATTACTTGCTTTATTAGTAAAACATCCTGGAAAAGATAGTCTGGAACGAAACCTAGTTAGCGGCTCTTCTCTCAAGAAGTGAAGAAAGATAAGAGCCCTGTGGCCTTGCTTCCCACCAGTGTAACCTTTCCGGGGTAGCTTCAGTGGGATTTCCCGGTGTTCAGTGTGGCATTGTCTGTGTGCTGTGTGACCTCTAGAATCCGTTCACCTGCTCACAGCCAGGTTTTGTAGACTGTCACCCCGCATGTGTGCAGCCTAGTGTTTGGCTAAAGACTTGTTAATATGACCCTTATGCCTGTTTTTGGAGCTCTTTGACTTTGGTCTCCCGTCGCCTCATACCTGCTTATTGGCCGGCTTGACTCCCTCCTCCTCTGCTCAGCAGGACTGCTGTTCTTCGCTCTGTGCTGAAGTTTTGAAAACGCCTCCAGATGCAAAGCCAGGGAGCTTGTAGCGCTCGATTCATTCTGTGTGTTTTCTTTTTCTCAGGGACCATAATTCTGCTTTGCCTATTGCCCAGCATCTAAAAACATTTTTTTCAGATACTTTGTGCAGTTTTATTTGATTTTATGTTGCTTATGGTGGGCTGGCTAGTTTTTACCTGTTACTGCCTCATGGCCAGAAGTGGAAGTCTCCTATCACTTTAATTGATTTATGCATTATGTATTATGGCATCCAGACTATGAGACTGTTAAAAATCAGGGATCTTATCTTTCTTTTTATTCTTCAGACTGTTATATAAATAGGTGCTTAATAAATGTGTCATGTTCCACAAAACACACAGTAGAGATGAGACTGAAGTACACAATTTGTACTGAAGTACAAAAGTGCTGTCCCTTGATATTATTGCTGTGATAATGTTGAGAATGCTATATGTCAGATTGGTTTATAGCTATTTACCTCTATGTAAACAGATGTCTAAAGCTGATAACAGAAAACTTTGTATGAATTGTTGCTGAGTTTTTTGAAAGAAAAGGAAACCCCTGGAGAAATTAGTAAAAATTAGAGTGCTGTGTTTGGACTTCTTTTTACTGAAACTTGAAATAGTGCCATTGTATTATATTTGATATTTCTCTATATAATTTAAATTTGCATAGTAATTTATGGGTCAAAAAGGAATTTTACATGCATTATCTTAAGTTACTTTTGAGTTTCTCAGCAGCTCTTTGTGTTAGGCGCTTCAACAGCTCTCCTCATTTTACTGATGAGGAAATTAAAGCTCAGTGAAGAGTATTCACACTTAAGGTTCCAGAGCTATGTAGTGGGAGATCTGGGGCTGCCATGGGGTCTCCACATGAAGTTTAGTGGTCTTGTTGCACACCATATGTGTGGGCCACCAAGTTAGCTTTATTTATTTTCTGAGTGTGTACAGTTTATGTCCATCTTATGTATTCTGATTTCTATTTGGGATCATAGAACGTTAAATTCTTAATCTGGTGAGATTGTGTGGGCGCTAATGTTGTAAACTTTGTGTAATTGCTAAAATTTGAAACTCCTTTTAAAGGTTTTTGTTAATAGTAAACACTTTCTTAAAGGCATAAAAAGTATGCTTTTGTGTTACCTCAGTCCATAAATATTTATGGTCCTATTTGTCAATTTGATAATTAGGTTCAAACTATTATGTAAAAAACTTAAGAATTGTTTGTTGACACATCCTCATATTAGGCTTATTTTACTGTAGATATTAGTATTCTAACATTAGAATCTACTTAAATCATGTTACTAGTTTAAAACTGCTTTAATGATTATTTACATTATTAGTATGTATAAATAGGTATGACATCATTGTAATCACCCTGTGTGTATTTATTTGGATAATATATCCTTAGTTGCATTGAGTTTAAATGTTGACAATTTGGAATGCATGCTTGAATTATATTGATTACTGTATTTTAGGGTATTTCAGAAGTACCAGTACTTTCACTGAGAGGATTATTTGGCATGAGATGTTAGTTTTCCTCCAGCCAGTGGTGTTTGCACTTGATTTGAGAGAGGCTAGCTCTATCAACACATAGGATAATGATTTACTTGCCTTATCCTTTTTCTTTGTAGCCTTTAGAAATTCCAGAAAACAGAGTCTCTTTGTTAGGAAGAAAATACGGTCTTTATATGAAAGCTTTGAATGCTTTTCTTATCAAAATACAGAAGGCTCTTTATCTTTTGATCCAGTGGATTTACTTATCAACATAGGTATCAGCTTTGTGTTTCACTCTTTCCCTCAGAATTATAGGGCAAATCTTTGGGGCTGGCCAGCAGCTGGTTTCTTTGGACATCATAACAGCAAGTGAAAGTGACAAGTGTTTATCCGTTTTTGCAAAAGTGGTTTATAAATATTGTCTTCAGCTTATCCTTCATTCCATTGCTAAGCTGGACTTCGAACTGAAGATAGCTCATTTCTAGTTCTACCTGAGCCTATAACTAGTTACATAACCTTGCATAAATCATTTCCCCTTTCTTCGCTCGAATTGCTTTGGTTAAAGGGAAACTGTAACTATCCTAAAGCTTCTTGCAGTTTAAACATTCTGTTATTTTAAGGGTATTTGTGCTTTAGTTCTTCAACTAGATTATCAACTCAAGAAGGCAAGGATTTTATCTTACTTTTGGTACTTCTCACAACATATAGTATGGTACATCGGATATAATAATAGAAACTTGTTCACAGCCTCAATCCTCAGACCTCAACTTTACAAGAATCACTTTTCCCCTACAGGAGTGTCCTTCCCTCTGCCGTTTCATATCATTCAAATAAAAACTAAAAACCTTCCAGGGACCTTCCATGGCCCTCTACAGTCTGATTTGAATCCCCTCTTTTTGTGTTTTTAACCGTATCTTCTATCCTTTTCTCCTGCTCCCTCAGCTGTAGCCAGACTGGCCTCCTTACTGTACCAGGAACACATCAGAAATGCTCCTTTGAAGCCTTTTGGTTTTCACTCTGCCAAGTGCTCTTCTCCAGGATATCTCCATGACTAATTCCTTTACCTTCTTCCAACTGTTTGCTCATTTGCAATGAGACCCGCTTTGACCAACTTAATGAAAATTGCACACTTTTTTTCCTTGGCACTCATGGTTCAATTATCTGCCCAGCCCTGAATCAAACACTAGTTAGTTCACGGCTGTAGTGATTGTCTTTGCTGATATAAAATGAAATTTGATAGCCCCTGGAGTCATGAAGTGAAACCGTTAACAATATCTTAGCACGTTACGCATTTTAATTTAGAAGTAAGGTTCTGATTTCCTATAAGTCGATAGAAGCATTTGTAGACTCAATTATGTTCTATTGGGATGAACTCATTCTAGGAGTTGGGAGTAACGTTAACTTCCTTGGAACTACATGGTTCCCTGAATGGAAATCAGGGGCCTTTAGAAAAAGGTGTTATGGATTCTATATGTTGTATATGTCCTCATATTTCCACGTATATATGACAGTAAGAGGTGCTCTTTCAGTCATGAAGTTGGTATTAAATTGGACATGCTATTTATCTGATAAATGCCATATTGGTGTGTGTGTGTGTGTGTGTGTGTGTGTACATACATATATACATATATATGTATGCATATTCTTCCTTGAGTTTCTGATATAAGATGAAATTTGATAGTACAGAACTCCTTAGGGTACTTGAATTATGAACAATATCTTAGCATATTACACATTCTCATTTACAAGTAAAGGTCTGATTTCTTAGAAATTTGTGAAAACATTTTGGAGACTCAGTTATGTTCTATTAGAATGAATTTATGTGCTTATTTTCCATCTGCATATCTTTTTGGTGAAAAGTCTATTCACATCGTTTCCTTATAGTTTTTAAAATTGGGTGTTTGTTTTCTTTATTGCTAAGTTTTTAAGGATACACACACACACAGGACTTCTTCGTTGGATATGCAAAATTTTTCTCCCAGTCTGTGTCTTGTCTTTTCATTCTCTTAATTGAACAGTGTCTCCCAGAGAGGAGTTCCTAGTTTTGGTCAAGTTCAGTTTATTAGTTTTCATTTTCACTTAGTTCAATATATATCTAGTTTTCGTTTTGATTTCTTCTTTGACTCATGGGTTATTTAGAAGTGTAGTACTTAGGTTCCCATTATTTGGGGATTTTCCAACCATCTATTATATTTTGGTATTGTAATGCCAGAGAATATATATGTGTTTGATTTGAATCCTTTTAAATCTATTGAGACTTGCTATATGACCCAGAATATGGTCTTTCCTCTTAAGTATCCTGTATGCATTTAGGTTTTTGTTTTAGGACACAGTTAAATTATTTGAAAACAGTTTGAGGGCTTCCCTGGTGGCGCAGTGGTTAAGAATCCACCTGCCGATGCAGGGGACACGGGTTCGAACCCTGGCCTGGGAAGATCCCACATGCCGCAGAGCAGCGAAGCCCGTGCGCCACAACTACTGAGCCTGCGCTCTAGAGCCCGCGTGCCACAACTAGTGAGCCCACGTGCCACAACTAGTGAGCCCACGTGCCACAACTACTGAAGCCCGTGTGCCTAGAGCCCGTGCTCCACAACAAGAGAAGCCACCGCAATGAGAAGCCCGCGCACCTCAACGAAGACCCAACGCAGCCAAAAAATAAAAAATTTTAAAAAGAAGAAGAAAAAAGAAAACAGTTTGATTGTTTGAGGCTTGCTTTGAGGCTTTGTCAGGTGACACCTTCAGTCTAGTGCTGAACTTGTTCTGCTTTCAAAGCAGTACTACCCTCTGGGGACTGGACCCCATACCCTGTTTATTATTAGGTTTTTTTCCCCCACTCGGATGGTGTGAACGTCAGCTACTCCTGGTCCCGGGAGTTTTCATTCTGCTTCCTTTGGGTGGTCCTTTCCCCAGCCTCAGGTAGTTTCCTCGTATGTGTATGCACCCACGGATCAGACTCCACTGGAGAGGTGGGCAGGACAGGGAGCTGGGGCGGTGGTGAGCCCTTGCGGATCTCCAGAGCTCGTTCCTGTGCAGCTTTCTCTTCCCCATGCTCTTCTCTGGGCACACTAGCTGCCTCAGCCTCCCAGGCCCACCTCCTAATCTCAGGAAAACCACAGGGTTCTGTCCTGCTTGTGCTACACGCTGGAAGCTCTCCAGACAGTAAGCGGGGGCAGCTGCAGGGTTTGCCTTCTCTGTGTTCTCTGTCAGGGATCACTGTCCTGTGCTGACTGATGTCTGAAACATTTGTTTAAGGTCGGGGGTCAGTCTAGTTCCTGTTCCTTTCTCTTGGCTGGAAGCAGATGTCCTGTTTATAGATCATAGAAGTGCTGCTTTAACACTCCGTACCTTGGGTTAGAGGAAAAGAGATGGCAACTAGATATACGGGATAAATACGTTTTAGAAATATAGTTCATGGTAGTTCTGAGGATCTTCTGTCATCTTTCTGCCAAGAAAGTGATTCTGCATCAGCACCTCCCACTTTGTGTATTTCTCACTTCACAATCGGAATTCTTCTATGAGAGAGAACGGGCCCAGATTTGGGCCTGTGTTCGGCTCATTCAGCTCTGGCCTGGGGTCAGATTTACCAAGTATGGATGTGGCTTTCTGGACGCCACCTAGGGTCTAGGCTGCAGCTCCCAGGAAACAGGGAATTGTGACCTGGGCTCTCACTCCCTTTGTGGATTTAATATTGCTGTTTTTGGTTTTGGAAGGAAAAGATTTATAAGTCCAAATGAGAAAAATAGTACCTTAAATTCAAAACTCAGCATCTCTTCAAAATAATTTGTCATGAAAGCAGCTTCTCCAGTTGTAATTATATTAAATTCTCCTCTTTGTCCTAAACAGTGGTTACTCATGCTTGCTTATCCATACTGGGTTAGAGAAAAAGAGGAAATGTAATAAACAGGCATCAGAGAAATTACTAGTGTAAAAGCCGTTGAAGAGGAATGTAAGTAGAGAAGGTAAATCGTAGGAAATCAGGGAAGTAAAGAGGTCCTGCTGGAAGAGAACCGGCTGGATTAGGTGCTTTCCAGTAAGTATCCGTACATCATTGCTTTCCTTTCTAATGCTGTTTCAGCGTTATACTGGGAATTTTGCCGTTGCAATAAGTAATGCCTTATTTATTTCTCTAAAGGCTAGTTAATTGGAAAACACAGTTCTGTCAAGACTAAAGAGAGATGTGTGAAAGAAGGAAGGAAGCCAAGCCTTTTTTTTTTTAAAGCTAAATTCTAAATACTTATTTTGAAATTTACCAAATTTTACATAATTGGAATCTAGAGGCTTTGTATCCTTTACTAAATTAGATTCTTATGTTGTGCATGTCTTTCTCATCTAGCTAAGGAAAGGCCTAAAAACTAGTAAGGATAATGGCCCTACTGTCATTGAAATGATTAAGTAGAATTGCCTATAATACTTGGTAGTAAATAGAGGCAGATGAGTCTAACAAGAGAATGCAGACATCTCCTTATCCTGGGGGGCCTCTGGAATTCTGTAATGTGTCCAGGTAGAATGCTGCTAGGTGGGTGTCCACAGCTTTTTTAGACCTGCTGTTCAATGTTTGTCAGTATGTTCTGGAGCTATTGATTGTTTGCTTGACTGATTGATAAATCAGGTTCCTGGGGTGCATTTTAGATTGTTTTTATGGGAGGAAAGAGATAGAAGTGGGACCTGCATTTTTGAAGAAGTTTCCCAGGTGACTGTTAAGCATATGGAAGTTCGAAGTCATTGTCCAAAGGAGGAGGGCTGTGGTGGTGCATAGGTCCAGCTGCTTGGGCACAGGGCAGAGGCTAAGGTCTGACCCCCCGCTCCGTAGGTGCGCTGCTGGTCGCTGGCTGCAGGGGCTGGGCAGTGTCTCCCCTAGGGCGCTACGTGTGCAGTAGGAACACCGGATCTGGTTGGGGACGGGTGCGGGCCGGCTGAGAGTGGGCAATGGTACTTGAACAAGAAAGACTGGGGGGGATTTGGGCTCATAACAGGCCGTTGACCGTGTAATCGGGCAGTCGGGTGACTTTGAAGAGGGGGTGGCAACGGATTTTTGATGTCTTGCATAAATGCTAGTACTGAGAAATCTCATTTATGAAATCAGTCTCAAAGAGACATTCAGAAAAATAGAGGCTTGGGTGTGTACACAGAAGTTAACAAAAAAGAGGAAGCGTTTTCAGAATGAGTGATACGACAAAAGCAAGGAAAGCAGTCAGAAGCGAAGGTCATGAGAGCAGGAGAGTTGAAGCTAGTGCATAGTCATTCCACACAGTGGGCGTGGAGCACAGGCGTGTGTGTCAGATGTATCGCTCATCATCATCATTCATCTCAGGGATCATCTCCATGACAGATAGAATTTATTCCTTTAACTTAAATGGTTTGCCCAATTCTTATATTTTATCTTCTTGGGTCGCAAAACGAGTGGATGAGATTAGGTATTATCTTTGGTTCCCTCTTAGTGTCTTTACTATTCAGATTCAATAAAAGTTCTCATCTCTTGCTGCTGAGCTCTAGCAAGAGGGTTGTTTTACAGTTTTTCCAGCCTGCATTTTCTAATAATATCTCAAAATTGATAGGAGTCTAAATACCCATTGTTAATGGAATGTTTTATGGCTCACACAAAAGTGAGCATGAACTGTTGAGCAGAACTCCAGATCACCCACCCAGAAAAGGAAATATGCTCATGAACCCATGAGAAATAGCCTCAGAGTGAGGAGTTCTTTTTAAGTGTAATGGATGGAGATAATGCTCAGCCTGAATTTTTTTCATTTCAATTTTATCTTCCTGCCAAAAGCCAGGGTATTTTATAAAACCCTTCTTATGGAGCTGAGTAGCCTTCTGCAGCAAAGAAGACCCTTGAAGCAGGTGTGTTATGCAGAGGACATAGTAAAATAAGAGCTACTCTCCCTCCAGCATTTGGAAGGATGCCCTTGATACTGTAATCAAGGAGAAACAAATCAGGACCCAGACCTGTAGGAACAATGTAAGATTCTACACCTTGAATTTTGAACTTTGAGCAAGTACAGAAAAGAAAGAATTTTCCTTACTTATTATGTCAGCTTTGGTATAAAGAAGTGACTTGTCTATTTGGAATCCATATAGATTTTTATGCTGTTCAAAACAGAGCCATTGTACCTATTTTATTTTGCCCATTTTGTTTCCCGTTAAAAGAACTGTCCCTTTTCTTATTGAGACCAGTTCGTTTGTTTGTTCATTCATTCATTCAGCAAACATTAATTGATGGCATACTTTGTTCTAAATGCAGTACCAGGTACTACGGATACGAGTTTTTGAATCAAAGTTATGCTAGATGCCAAATTAAACTTTGTGTCTCTTATTTTTTTTCTGGTCCTTTTTTCCTCCTGTGAGTTCTGGCATAATCCCTAAAGCTGTTCTCCATATCAGTTATTCCTCTTTCAAAACTGTCCGTTTTTTGTTAGTGCTCTATTTTAAAGAGTAAAGGCCAACCTGACGTTTTTTGCTTTGTTTTTATTTATTTATTTATTTTTAAAGACCTCAAAATGTAGAGGCTTAAGTAACAAGTTTAGAAGCAGGTGGTCTGTCTGGAGGACGCTGTTGTGTGAAGTTATTCAGGGATTCATGTCCTGCTATTTCCTAGACTGTTGTTCTCATCTGCAGAGTCAAAGCTGGGTCACTACTGTGTCCAAGTTCAAGCCCACAGGATGGGCAAGGGAAGTAGTTCCAGCAAGGCATTTCTTCCGTGGCACGGCAGGGAGAAATTTGATACATCACTTTCCTTGGTAAAAACTTGGTCCACAGTGATCCTTGGCTATAAGGGAGGTTGGAAAATGTAGTCCTTACGGTCAGGCGGCGAGGAAGGAGGACAGGAGTTAAGGGGCTCAGCTAGCAGTCGGCTGTTTGTGCCCGTATCCAGTTGGCATCTTTTGTGGTTTCAGGAGCTCACCCCAGTCCAAGGAGCTTGTGAGGAATAAACAACACATTATAGGCCCAAACCTGTTTACTGTTCTTTCTCTTGTCCTTCATCCCTCACCTCCAGTGCAAACACATCTAATTTCCAAACATAAGCTGCCGTGTGTGTCACTGGGTTTAACGAAATACCAGGGAAAGAGTGGTGGGAATGATGTCACTCTTTTTACCGATTACACGGATACTAGCTCAGCTGGCCATTATAGTGGAAAAGCATTTAAAACTATGAACAAGCTTTATAGAAGTGCCAGATATTAGCTCTAATATATATTTTTTTATTCTTTCTTACGATAAAAACCTTGGCTGGTCACCATCATGTCACTGCATTGTTTTTTGTGACCTCTGGTATTTCCTTTCCTCATCTTTCTCTTCTCCCTCTATCCTTCATTTATTTACAGAAGACTTTATTTTTAACATTATGCTTTCTTTAATTTTGAAAAGCTGGCATGTTAATATATTTAATCCTAAACCTGGTCAAAATTAAATTTTTAACAGAAGTATGGAGTGAATTTCTTATTTAGGATTTTCAATTTGATTTTATGTTGGAGGAGGTGACTATAAGGTATAGAAATACTTCTGAACGAAAAGGTTTTGTTGCAAAGTATTCTTCTTTACCAAGTTAAGATACTCTATAAATTAACTTTTATATTTTAATAGTAGTCTAATACTGATATATACATATATCTATTGTATGTATATGAGTACATATATATGCATATTTATTGATGAGAATTTGAAAAATAAAAAATGCATATATCAGAAAATATAAATCACTTATAATGCCATATTCTAGAAATTACCATTGTTAACATTTTTAGGTGTTTCCCTTGTGTCTTTAATATATGTGATGTTGATTTTTTTTTTTTTTTTTTTGCTGTACGCGGGCCTCTCACTGTTGTGGCCTCCCCCGTTGCGGAGCACAGGCTCCGGACGCGCAGGCTCTGCGGCCATGGCTCACGGGCCCAGCCGCTCCGCGGCATGTGGGATCCTCCCGGACCAGGGCACGAACCCACGTCCCCTGCATCGGCAGGCGGACTCATAACCACTGCGCCACCAGGGAAGCCCGATGTTGATTTTTAAGAGTCATGGTCAGTTGGTTGTCTTTTGTCTTCATTTTACTGTGGCATAGTTCATAAATAAAAAAGATATTTAATGGTAGACATGATAGATTCATTCAATCTTGAGTTTTGTGTTTTTCTGTTTTATCAAATGTTGTCCTTTTTAATTTTGTTAAATTGTTGTGCATTTTTTCCTGCAGCAGTCAGAATAAAATATTTAACATTTGCTGCCAGTCATTGCCTATGTGCTTAAGCTCTAGAGTCTTCAATTTAAATGTTTTCCTTTGCCAAACTTAGATTTTTATGTAACTTTTAAAAGAGTAAGTACATACTCCTCCAAGCCAGACATCTGTTGTGTATAAGCATTGATTCCCCGCACACCCCTCCCCACCGCCCCCCAAGGATAAATGTATTCCTTTTGTTAAGCTTGTTTGTCATAACCTCTTGAAATTGTCAGGCTAATCAGCATCATAGATTAAAAAAGAATCACATTTTATTTCTCCTAAAATTTGGGAAATCAACTTTATATTGCTGTATGGGCTATGTAAAAGAAATGACTTATTCCTTAATCCTGAATACTTTATACAGTGGTTGCACGTCTCTCATTAATCACTCTCCATTTGTAGTCTTTTGAACTATTCTGATTATTTTGTAGTTTCTTCTTTTTTTAAATTATTAATGTAGTATGTTAACAATTTTGAAAAAAAGTAAAAAGATTCTTCTTTTTCATACCAGCAACATAAAAATATTCATTTTTGTGCATTCCCTTTCAGATTTCAGTGTGAGCTTACTTAATGTGGTTGTAATTGTATAGAATAGAGTTTTTACTTAATAATTTTCAATATTGGTTGCTGCCATGGATGTGAATTACAAGATTATGTATATTTAAAAAGCTGCTCTCCTCCCTACAGCCATTGTAAATATTCATGAATCACCCATAACTTAACATGCTTGAGAGAATTCTTTTGTTGCCATGATATGACCAAATATAAATTTGTCTGAGGTATTTAATACTTACAGGTTTAAAAACATTTACAAATAGTTTTCATAACTATGGTTTGGCTCATGTACCATTATACTTCCCATTTCTAAATTTTAATCAAATACATGCTTTGTGGTTTACAGTTTCTTCTTTGTTCAACATGAAAAAACTTGTAAAATAAATAAATATTATGACATGTGAAAAGATCTGGGTTTTTTTGACTTCTGCATTTTGACCAGCTCCTTCAGTGATAAATGCAGCAGTAAAATTTTTAATGAGAAATAGCTAATGTAAAAATTGCAAAAAAAAAACCCTGTTGTAATTTTTTGCATGTATCCTTTAGTGAGGCAGATTTTTAAGTGCAAGAGACTAGAATATCATAAATAGTCCTGCGTATTATTTTAGGGGCGTGCATGTATGTCAGTAAAATACAGTTACTGACCCATGTGCGAATTGGTGACTGAGATTGTTCAAGCCTTGAGCTTTAAAAGTTTTCCTCTTATCTTTATGTTAAACAATGGAAAGTTTTACCGTATGGTCAAATGACATCTTCATCAGGTTCTCAACAGGGTACCTTAGTTAATTTTCAGCTGAGTGCCTGACAGGATTTTCTCTCGGGCGAGCCGGCTGGACGGGAGTCTAGACGCAGAGGCCGGGCCGTGGAGGGGCCTCACGATAGTGTCACTGTCCAGGCCGAGTGGGAGCAGCTTCCTCTGATGTGGGGACTCCATGCCCGAGCCCCGGAGACAAAGACGTGGCCTTTGTTCTCCAGGAGAGGGGCTAATCCGCCTGCTGCCCACTGGGAGGAACCTTTTATGAGGGAGAGAAAAAACCTTCCCTGGAAGGTGAGGGGTGAGCAGTTTAACCTCTGACCGCAGAATAAAAAACCAGTCAGGGGGAAAAAGTGCTGGGAAGGGGCGAGGCAGAAGAATAGGAGGACCGTCCACTGAGGTCTCTGCCGGGTTTATAAAAACAGGTCCAGCGGATGGGTGACTGTCAGAGATGGATCCCTGCATTCTCGTAAGGCAGGCATTTTTCCAAAACTGTCTTTTGACTCAATAGTCTTAAATGTAGGTGTTTAATATCTTTATTTGAAGATTGAATCTTGCGGACCACAATATAAATGCAGGAAACAGTAGAATTGTAATATTTTTCTTTTGCTGTCTCTCTCTGATTAAGCAGTGCCATTAACAGACTTCTGCTAAGCTCTGAATGTTTATTTCCTTGCTGTACGAGGATAAGAGCCTGTTCCTCCTTTTTTCTTGATTCTTTTACCCCTCAGTTTCTTTATTTGATATGACTCCGCATCTTTACAGCAGAGAGAAGCAGGATGTGCACATCTCTGTACATTTTAAGACTCCCTTCCATTTGATCTGTGGCATTTTCGTAGCTACTGTGTTAATTCCGGGTCTTTGGGAGGTCAGGGTTATTATACAACTCCAGGCAGGAGCTAGTTGCAGTCCTAGTGTAAAGAAGCCTCTGAGTTTGTCTCCCAGTATTATCAATACTGCAAATTTAGTTATAATCCAATTAGAACGGATGGAAGTTAGGTTGTTAGTTAATCATTGGGTCACCTGCCCTCTTGGCTCAGCCAGTATGGACTGTTTGCTTCCCCTTCTCCTCTCAATCAGGTCGAACAATCCTGGGTGATAATTAAGGTCTTGTGCGTTTGGGCCCCTTGCTTGACCGCGCTGATGTATGTAACTTTTTCCTGAAAAAAACTGAATGTCAATACGGGGTAAACAGCCGCTTGCATCGTGTTATGTGGGACATACTCTCAAGCTCAGTCGGCCAGGGGTCACCGTTCACTGAGTTAATATTCCTTCTGTTGTTCGGATTTCCTTTGGTAACAATAGATGCTTCTCCCTGCAGTACCCAGTTTCACCCTGAAGAAAATGGGAAAAGAGGGAGGGTTTGAAAAAGAGAGGGGGAGAGAGAGAGCATGCTGGCTGGATGAGCAGAGAGACGCTGGAAAGTGGAGGTGCAGAGAGGGTTGGGGGAAGGAGATGGGGTTGGGGGCGACGTCTGAAACGCACAAGTCAGGGAGGTGGGTTTATGTGAAGAGAAAGAAATAGCTATAGTGACCTGTCACCTAGGCTGATGGATTATCTTCATTCATCACGGCCACACCTGTATCTCAGTGTTTCCCCTCTCGCCTTATAGTAATGAGTGTTAGTGATTTCTAACAGTGAGCGGAGGCTTCTCATGTGTCAGGTGCTTTTATAAGCTACGTGTGCGTGTGTATGTATATAATCTCCACTCATCCTAACAACATGCCACAAGGAGGTACTAGTGATAATTCACCGCTTTACCAAGGGGGAAACTGAGGCCCAGCCTGAAGTATCTTGAGAAAGATCACGCGTAGCTCATGGGTGGCGGTGAGCGGCACGTCTGCCTGAAGTCTGACTGGAGCTTAGCCACCTGGCCTCCTAATGCTATGCTATGCTTCTTGAAAAATTCACAGAAGGTGTAATTATATACCGCCTAAAGTTTTGAACTTCAAACGATAGTCCCCCAACTTTTAAAAAAAATTGTTCTACTTTCTTAGTACTTCCTGTAGAATAACCTAAACAGGAGTCAATTGCTCACCTTTTAAGAGGAGAACCTGGTGTTGAAATACACAAATAAATATAGATACTTTTGATCTGTATATCGTGAATTTCAAATTCATTTTTTTCTTTCATTTTGTCTTTTCTTCCTAGTATAGTTTCTCATTTAATTATTTTTCTAAATGTGTAGTTCTGTTCGTTGTTCCAAATGACATAGTTCTCTTTCTTATTCCTCTATTAATCTGTTTTGATTCTTTGCCCGTCTGGTTTTGTCATTTCTTCCAAGCTGTGATGTGAATACTCTTGGGCAGTTACAAGAATAAAGTAGCACCCGCTGTTCCTCAGACTCTCTAGGAGCAGTTGTTCTCTATGTTGAATCATGGAGTTGTCATATGATGATATCAACATTTATGAGTTGTAGTAAGCTGCTTTTGAGCGTGATAAGCTCTCTTCTACTTTGAGATTGTGTTTTCTTTGGATAGTGTGCCTGTAAAATCGAGACCTCTCAAAAACGTTAAATTTCTGTGATGTGTATATGTAACAGTTATGATTAAACAACCTGTATCTGACTTTTATTTTTTTTTAAGTGTGGTTCTTAAGTCCAAGGAAACTGGTTTGTTAATACTATCCATTTTCATTTTATCTTAAAATGTTACCTTAGAATCAGCAAACTGGAGGGATTCTCCTGCACTGAGTGTGAACTTAGATACGCAGGAACCATCTTGATTCTAAAAGGCACCAGAACAGATTTTTAAAAATTTCAAAATAGTGGTTTACTTTGAACATGTGATCAACCTTAAAGAATTATTTTCCTTTTCTAATTTAAATCCTCATACCATAGTGAAGAGGTCAAAAAATAATGGCCCCCTGAAATACGTTATTTGGCTCACACAGTGTTTATGAAATGTTCGATTGTTTTTCCCAATTTAAAAATTAGGTAACTTTTTTTTCCTGAAAATTCTGACTTCTCTTGAAAAATCAAGAGTATCTGTCAGTGCCAGGCCCACGCTCCACGTGGCTGGAGCTGAGTGGCGGCTGCCTTCCGAGGAGGGGCTTGGGATCTGCCCTCCACCTGTGTCTCCCCGCAACAGCCCCCAGTTCCCTGCTCACTCAGTTCCATCCCCTGTGTATCCCCTGGAGGCATTTGGCCTTGAAACATCATTATTCCTTTTCTGTCTAGAAAGAGGGACTATATTTGTGAAATGAATAAATAATTATACCTTGACTTTGCTCAGATTTTTAAGAAAATTTTATTTATTTTTTGCTTTATGCCACATTTAAACATTGGCACAGATACTTGATTCATTATATTACTTTTCAGTCAGGGTTAATCAGACTTATGTTAGAGTAGGCTGACTACTTCTCAAAAGTAAGCAAATTAAAATAAGGAAAATTCACGAAATTTACTCTGAATAAATTGGTGTGATAGGGAAGAATTTTGTGTGCATTATATATGTTCATTGAATGGAGAGAATGAAGAATTCAATAAAAACCTGAAAAAGCCCTTTAGGCCATATACATCAAGAATATGAAACATGATTTCTGCCTTCAGGAGCTTTATTTAAATGGGGAGACACAAATAACATAGTGAAGTCGTAGTGTAAGGCAGTGTACTTCAGAAGAACTGGTTCAGATGGTGTGCGTGGCCCGGGGGGCGGGCCAGTCTGCGTGGTTGCAGTGTTTCGGGAAGGCCTCAGAGCCTAGGTGCAGAGCAGTGCATATAGAAACTTTGGAACGATAGAGAAAAGGATTTCAAGGAAGGGGTTATAGCATGAGTCAGTGCTTGGAATTGGGGATAAACTTTATTTATATGAAGGACAGGAGGCCTGGAATGAGCAGAAAACTTGAATTGGAGTGTGGTGGGAAATGCACTCAAGATTACTTAAGTAATTGGGTGCACAATGCAGAATTTTGCTACACTGACTAGTCTCAATACATGGAGTTAGTTATTGTGTTAAAACGGAATATTTTATTTGAGGCACAAAATACCTACGAAGTTTGAAGAGCTGAGTTTTGTTAGCCTCAGCAGCGGGAAGCCACTGAACATTTTTCTGTGAAGGGAGACATAACAAGAAGGCTTTTCTAAGAAGATGAATTTAGTGGCAGAGGATTGAGAAGAGCCGGGGGCGGGAAGACTTAGGTAATAAGGATGTAGAACAGGATGAATGTGGAAGAGGAGGAACGGACGAGAGCCACATTTCAAAGCAAGAACTGACATGATTAGGAAGTTGATTGGATGTAGAGGATGGAGGAGGCATATTAAGGCTGAATCTGAGCTGTTTGAAGAAGCTTTGGTGCCTGGGTTCTATTAGTAGAGATGGATAGGATTCCGTTTTAGATACCCGTGTAAGGTGTTGGTATAATGAAATCCTTGGAAAAATCAGGCACGAGATACAGAACTTTGCTTTATTGATGCTTGTGAGCGACTCTGTACAGCACTTATGTTTTATATATGGCATTATATGTTCTACTTTTGAGTCCAGTGTCTGAAACAATATTTGAAACTTGAAGAAGACTGAAAACTTTTAAAAGGCTTGAGAAAAAATTTCTTTACAGAAAGATTGAGGCAGTCATTCTCAGCCCAAGCTGCACATTAGAATAACCTGTGGAGTTTTAAAAACTCGCAGACATCCTGTGGTCTGGGATGTAGCCAAGAGGCGGGGGTGTGTGTGTGTCACTTTTTTTTTTTTTTTTTTTGGTTGATGTTTCTTAGGTAATTTCTAATTAGCAGAAAGGGTTGAGAACAACTACCTTTACATAGTGGAAATACTTGGTGATGGGAAATAGAGTTTCAGTAACCATTTTTGAGTTTTTTTTTTTTTTTTAAATTATATGTGGGTATGATCCATTCCCCCTGCCCTCCCACCCCCGCCAGTTTTTCAGGAAGAGAAAAAAAGATGTAAATTTCCAACCATTAGGTTTATTTGACACTTCAGGAGGGAGGCTGGGAGATTTGGAGCCGACCCTGTGTGGGCAGAATACGAACAAGTACATCTGTTTAGTGGAGCAAAAAGGAACCTGACCTTCAGGGAGAAGACAGGCCCCTTAAGACCCCTCCAGCCCGTGATCTACAGTGCATGATTATCTCCATCTGTGATAAGTAACCACATCTTCTGCACACGTTCTCTGTAATCTCACGTGACAAGTTATTTTTGTGAACTTGTGTTTGCTCCTGCAGCCTACTTAGAAGTAGAATCCAGCCCAGTTCGCCCCCAAACTGGATCACTGTTTTCTACTTGAAATACTCGGCAGTCTTCTAAATGTATCTTCAATAACTTGATAATTATATGTTCCAAGGAAAAGGGTGAAAATTACCCTAGGGCTTAATTATTTGCAAGCAAGTTCAGACTAATAGCTTTCTGCCCCTTCCACAAAATGTTTCTTGTTGCCAATATCAGTATTATATTTACCAATCACAGTATTGGCCTCGGTTAATGGTTAATGATATATGCCCATTATTAGTTCAAAGAAATTCTCTCTACCAACAGGGAAGACTTTAGAACTAAAACAGCATAATTCAGTTAGGAACAGGATGAAATGTCTATTCACGTATCTCTTCCTTTCATTTGTTCTTTTATAGTATATCGAGAAAGACCTAAAAGTTCCTCTCTTGTAATTGAGAACTGAGCTATAATATCTAGGTTATGCACACTTCGCTTATCGTAACGCATCTCATTAACAAGGTCCGTAATCTTTACTGTGGACATTTTACAGGTGTTGTCCCAGTGCCCGTAGGCCTCTCTAGCTTGAGGGTACGGGTGGCGTCACATTGATATTTAGACTCAGACGTTGACTGCTTGATAACCCCTAGCTGAGTACCCTCCAGGTCTCTGTCCCATTTTGGAGTGTTCCCTCTTCTTTAGGATTTCTGTGGACCCCTCAGAGGTGCCTCACAGGTGCTGAGGAGTTGCTTGTCGACCTCACCTGCCCTGCTTCCTACCTTTGCTCTCAAAGCCTCACCGCAGTCATTTCTGTAGACTTGGCAGTGCTCCCGCTAGGATGCTGCTTGTGCTGCTGGCCGGTGCCGACGGCGATGACCCTTGCTCTCACCTGGGCTGCTGGAGTCACTCTTGCTGCTCCTGGCTACTGGACCGC
Organism: Orcinus orca; assembly: GCF_937001465.1. Classification (NCBI taxonomy): domain Eukaryota; kingdom Metazoa; phylum Chordata; class Mammalia; order Artiodactyla; family Delphinidae; genus Orcinus; species Orcinus orca. The sequence goes on along the minus strand of NC_064559.1, from coordinate 28,316,226 downwards.
CACGCCACTCGCGATGATGTCAGTCACAGCTCGTTGCATTTTCAGTGTCACCTCACAGCCTGGATCGCAGTTCTGCAAAGTGGGCGAGGAGGTGGCCCCTAATCATCTATGTTAAAGGAGTTCTGCAGAGCTCCTTTCGTTTTTATGAAACACTCTTCTTTTCTCGCCAAAGTACTCACCTGCCACTGGGTCAGGTCAGATGCATAAAATGTCTACTGTAATCTGTTGGGAGAACTTCCCTTTGATTTTTAGGCCCTACTGCGTTCTATCTCAGGAGGGTGGGTCATCTCGTAAGTTTTATCTGCCGCCTTCCCTTCTGTTTTACCACACAGATTGTCCATAAATGTCTGAATCCCAGTCCCAGAGGTTAATGATATATGCCCATTATTAGTAAGATAATGAGATCTAAGTTCTTTTCTCAGGAGGTTCATTTTATGTTATCGGGATTGGTGCAGTAGTCTGGTAACTGGCTTTATTATTTTGTTGTCTTTCATTTTGTACTCAAGGCAGCAGCCAGGTGATCCTGTTAAATACGTCAGAGCTTGTCACTTCTCTACTCAGACTCTTGTGTGTCCCTTTCTCAGAGTGCAAGCCAAGGTCCTTTTGCTGACTCATAAGGCCCTCCTGTTCTGCTGCCTCATCCTTATCTCTCTGACCTCATCTTGCCTCCTTGTTTTCATTTAACACTGTGTTTCAGAGATTTTTTTCCTATGAACAAATATGTTTTTCAAGGCTTTGGTCTTTTTCAAGGCCATATAGTATTTCATAGAATAATAATGCTATAACTGTTTCCATACTAATGGACTTGTACGTTATTTCCAGGACTTTATTAGTTGCAAACAATGATTCAATAAATATTGTTATGTGTATATGTCTGGGTACATGAAATATATTATTTCTTGCATTTCATACTTTTCTTTTGGAGAATTAACTTTTTTCCTGATGATGCTACAATCTTTAGAAGTTCCTTAGCCAGTGTCCAGTTTTATCTTTCTAAAAATATCTTTATTTTACCCACATTCCTGTTTATACAGTTCTCAGAGGACAAGCATACTTCTTCAGAAGTTTTAGATATATTATTCCACTGTCTTCTGGATTCCATTGCTGTCTTCGGGAAGTCTGCTGTAGGTGTAAATATGTATATATATTTAGAGATTTAGAGTTTACCTCTTTTCCTCTAGCATGCTTTTAAAGATGTGTATGTCTTTTTGTACTCTGTAACTTCATTATAATGCCTCTGGATGTGTCTTTCTTGAGATGTTCCTTGGGTTTGTTGTGATTTCTAATTCTGAAGATTTATGTCTTTCACTGCTTTTGGAAAACTCAGTCATTATTACTTCTAATGTGACCTCCATCCTTCCCTTGTTTTGTACACCCCAGTCTCTTAGATCTGATCTTTTAGAACTTGAAATAGACTTATATTATCATTCTAGTCTCCATTTTTCTTAACCTTCTTTATATATTTCACATTTTGGAGGGTTTCGCTGTGCCTTATTCTGCTTAATATCTTTTGTGTCTGATTCATTTCACTGTTTCCCTCTTCACTTGTATATGATCTGTTTATTTCTTCTAGTGAGCTTTTAATTTCATAGATTATATATTTTTTCATTTCTTAAAGTTTTGGTTGTTTTCAAAATTTGCCTTTTGTTTTTTTTTTTTTTTTTACAAAAAAAGAATCTCATTGCTCATGTTTTGAATCCTTATTTCTTTAACTATTAAAAAAATCCTTATTATATATGCTGTTTCAGATAATTGTAATATCTTAAGCCTTTGAGGGAGAGGGGTTCTAATTCTGTTGTTTCTGATGGCTTATAGATTTTCTGTAGTAAATTTGAATTGCAAACCCATCTTTGGCAAGACTTGGGCTGAGTGTTTCTCCTAGAGGCAAATATGCTTGCCTCTGTCATATGCCTGATAATGCCATGTTTCTGGGGTCACAGAATCCGTTCTCAGGCTCTGGCAATACAAAGATAAATAAGATAAGGAGTTATGGCATTTACAGTAAGTCTCTTAGTGAATTTATATGTTTGAGCTTTAAACTACATTTCTTTTACATTTAATTTGTTTCTAGCTTGAAAGTATTTTGAAAAAACTGAGATGCATCGTTTTATTTGGTTCTTTAATATTTTGTTTTATAGTTTTATTTTTCATTTTAAAATTAGTTTTTAAATGTTTTTAGTAGTTATACTTTATAAAGCTCACAGAGATTTTGATTTTAGTAAGCTTTGAGTCATTTTAATAGTATATTCTATTTATTAACTTTGGCTTATTCCCAAGTGATTGAAACTTGTGTTATATCCAAGAGTGCCAGGAGTCTACTGTATTTCAAGCTATATATCAAACAAGAAAAGCTTTGACCCAGTTTGCCCTTGTGCTTGAGATTATTTCTTGGTCTAATATGAACATTATTTTAAATGTTGTAAATAAAACAGAACTGTTTTATGAGGCTCAATTAATTTTACATTTCTGAGTTTTCATGTCAATGCTATTTCTTGAAAATCTATTTTAATTCAAAGAGTTAAATATAATGAGTACTGAGAACATAAACATGTCTTCTTTTTAGTTAATCATGTACTCGTAGAAAGAATATATAAAGAGCAACAGTCTCGAAATGCTAGTCTGAGAGCTAGCTTAAAGCATGGCCCCTTGCCTGCTCTTCTCTTTAAGGGAATTATAATAGAAGCTATTGCTTTAGGATGTGATGAACATCTCAGCTGACTAAAAGGTATTCCAGATTTTGTATGGAAGATCATCTTTCTATAAGCAGCCCACTAACTTTTATCCCTTGCATTCTAATAAAAACTTTTGTGTTGGTTTTTAATGACTGGTATCTGAAAAACGTCAAAACATTGATTCTCAGGTGTAAGTTCCTTGTCATAGATTAATCAAGATTGAACATCTGTGGTACAGCATTTCTTTCCCTTTTTTTTGTTGTTGATTTTTTAAAAACGCTCATGAAGGGCCCTTGGGACAGATGGCCCCTCACTGTTGATGGTTCGATTACCATGATCACCCACAGCTTCAGAGGAGTGCGAAGAAAAGAAATTGCTTTCTTTGTCAAGGTGTTTTCAATTCAATTCTCACCCATTAGCCCTGTTTGGTTAAGTTTGGAATTACTCAATCAGGTGATTGATGAGGGTTTTCATTTTATTATAATAGGTCTTGTGTAAAAGGAATGGAAGTAGCAAAATGATATATCTAAGCTGCTATGGAGTATATTTTCTTAAGGTTCTTTGAAGTTCCATTTTCATTACCTTAGCTAGAATTTGCTTATATATGAGCAAAAAGAGCTTCATTGTTTTGAGTTGTGATGCTAATTTTAGATCGTTCTGGGAAGAAACATTTATAAAGGCTAGAACTGGTAATTAAATTGCTTCTATAGTTTAAGTTTCAAAAGCACCAAAATAATTTTACAGTAGTAGTTGTTTAATTATCCAGATGATTCTTCAGAGTGAAGATGATCACTATGGGATCATTATTATATTCAGATGTTTCTACACCATTGCTTATATACATTTTTAAGAGGTTCAACAAACTGACAGATTTCCAAAATTGTGTGTTTTTAATTTTAAATATGTACGTTATGTAAAGCAGTAAGTAGAAGCATGATCTCTGCCATTTTTGTAACTGGTTATAAAGTAAGACATCTTGAAATAATATTTTCATTTCCTTAAGGTTTCTGTATATGTAAGTCAAACTCAAATGAGTAAGTGAAGAATTATTTTAGTTCTAGAATGAGAAGATACTGATTTGAATCTATTAGTAATTAATATTCTATTTTAGCTTTGTTCACATATATTTTTCCAAAGATTGTTCAGAGAAAGTCTGTAGGGTTTAGGCCATTATTTTACAAAAATGCTTAAATATTTGGTTTGCTAAAAGTATTTTCCTGTGGATAATAAGGAAAATTTCTAAACTTGTGAATATGCCTTAAACTACTGTCCACTTAATGAACAACAAAATTAAAGATCAACAAGTAGAGCAAATTTGGCTTATTTGTAGTGTGCTTTTATATGCAGCAGTTTATGTTAGAAACGCTGTATAATAGGAACAAGGATATCTGGATTGTGGTCTTGGCTTGAATAGGTAGTACGTCCAGACATGAAATACAATATAATGTCCTAAGTATGAGTGGTAAAAAAAGAATCTTTAAGGTCCTCTCCCATTCAGAAAACTCTATGATTCTATCCATACATAATGAACCTTTTTTTGAATGTTTTAAAAGAAAAAAAAGAAAACCAGGCCCTAAAATTAGTTTTTACATTCACAAATATTGGCATTTATCCTTTCTGTTGTTCACATTGGAACTAATTGCTTAAATTCTACAAAAGAAAGCATTGTAGGAAAGCACAGAAAAATAATTTCTCACAGACATATTAGATGGTATGGTACAAAAAGACTTACATCTTTTTTTTTTTAATTTAATTGAAGTATAGTTGATTTACAATGTTGTGTTAATTTCTGCTGTACAGCAAAGTGACTCAGTTATACATACATATATTCTTTTTCATATTCTTGTCCATTATGGTTTATCACAGGATATTGAGTATAGTTCCCTGTCCTAGACAGTAGGACCTTGCTGTTTATCCATTCTATATGTAATAGTTTGCATCTGCTAATCCCAAACTCCCAGTCCATCCCGCCCCCCACACGCCCTCCTCCTTGGCAACCACAGGTTTGTCCTCTATGTCTGTTTCTTAGATATGTTCATTTGTGGTATATTTTAGATTCCACATATCATATGGCATTTGTCTTTCTCTTTCTGACTTACTTCATTTAGTATGATAATCTCTAGGTCCATCCATGTTGCTGCAAATGGCATGATTTCATTCAAAAAGACACATCTTATTTAGACATGGACTATCTGTGTGTATGTATCTGGCATATAGAGATAGAAGAAATAACAGTGTATCTTTATGTCTATGTAGCCATAGTTCCTCATCATTGTTCCTTAAATCATATAGTCCCAATGTCATAAAACACTTAATTTTGAGATAAAATTATTTCCATTGTGGTACAGAAATAGAATTACCATTTTGATAGTAACTTTTAGCATTGAAATAGTTTAAAAACATTTTGGTAACATTTTTCTTGCTCAGATTACTTCCCACTATCACTGTCATGGTTGATATTTTCTCTGAAAATATACCTGTTGCCAGATAAAATGTATATGTAATAGAGGGAATTCTGAATTATTCATTGCCACATTTTAAAGAATATTTTCAGTCAACAAATATCAAATTCTTTAACATGTGGTTCGTAATGCCCGTCAGCGTGAGAGATACGTGGTCCTTTGCTATTAGTTCTCAAAGTGTGGTCCTCAGATGAGCAGCGCAGCATCACTTGGGAACTTGTTAGAAACGCAATTCTCAGACCCACCTTTGACCTCCGGACTCAGAAGTTCTACAAGTGGGACCCTGGGCTCTGTGTTTTAACAAGCTCTCTTGGAGCTTTTGTTGCACACTAAAGTTCGGGAACTACTGAGCTGGGCTTTGAAGAAGACGCTAAAATTTTAAATTAACATCTTATGTTAACTTTAAAGTAATTTGTACAAACACCTGGCTATGTATGCTTTCTTAAGACATAGCCTGAATTTAACATTATTGAGCAATGAATTTGTTTTTACTTTTACTGTTGCTAGTAGTCTTAAAGTTTGTAATGTTATGCAGTCTATGGTACTGCATTTTTTGGGTGGATTGGTAAAGATTTTTATTAATATCTTGTTGGCATGCGTGGTATCTTTCTACCAGGGCTGTAAATCTGTGTTTTACTGGGTTGCACACCAAGGAGAAATGGGAGGATATATGTTTTCTGGATCTCTGGCTTCACCAAGGTCATCTGTGGCCCTAAATGAGGGAGTGAGTTGCTTTTTTAAATACTTTTTTTGTGATCAGGCTGGATATTAAATTACAGTAATTATTTTGCAAGCTATTTTGACAGATGTAGTGAAAATTACAATTTTAGGGGTGTGACATCAGCAAGATGGTAGAGCAGGAGACCTCCATCCCCTCCCCCCACCAAATATAAACAATTAGACAGCTGTTCACAAACAAAAACTGCTCTCTGGGAGAGCTCTGGAGCCCACTTTAGAAACTTCAGCAACACAGTGGAACAAGAAATTTGAGAATAACCAAAGTGGGGAAGGAAGAACAGCTTCATTTTGACTGTATCATCCCATCCCCCAGGCCAGCATTGCTCGGTACCCAGAATGAACCCTACAGCTAGAAGGAGTTCCCCTTGTAGGGAAAGAATAGTGGGATGAGTGACCAGATTCCCCAGTCTTTTCGGGCACCACACAAAGGTCCCGCCTCAGTTTCACCCACCCAGAGACCGGCAAAGCCAAGAGGTATAGAGATAACTAGGAACGAGGAAGAAAAGCTGGCCACCCAGCCCATGTGGCAAGAGCAACTGCAGTTCCCCGTGACCTGCTCTGCAGGTGACCCCAGCTGGTTCGGAACCCCTGCAGATTTTACTGGCTTTCACCCCACGGATATTTGTGTTTGCTGACACCAGCCACCTGAGTCCCTCCTGTTTTGCCAACTCCTCTCCCAGCCTCCCCTACTGGAGCCTGGGAATCGCACCGGTAGCCAGCCCAGGCCTCTACAGCTATGCAGGTGCAAGACACCAGTCTAGACCCTTGTGGCTGACCCCCACTGCTGTGCAAGCGCTCAGGGCTAGCTCCTCCAGCTGTGCACGTGCATCCCCTGGTCTGATGCGTGTCACCGCCCTCCACGGCTCTGTGCATGCCTGAGGGAAGACTATGCAGTCTTGGGAGAGCATGCTGACAGTCAGGGCCCCCTGCTGTTGCGGGCCTGGATCAGATCCTGTGCTCTGTTGCTGGCCGGAACCACTATGCGGACCTGCAGCTGGTCCCTCCAGCTCTGTGCCTGCATGCCTCTGGTGGGATCCTCATTATTGGCCTTCACTGCCCTGTGAAGTGCTGAAAGAGACCACCAACCAAGAATACAGTTGGCCCCCGAATGACGTGGGGGTTAGAGGGACTGACCCCCACACACCATGTAGTAGAAAACTTGCGTATAACTTTACAGTCGGCTCCCCTGATCTGCCATTCCACAGACTGTGTAGTACTGTAGCATGTATTTATTGAAGAACATCCATGCATAAGTGGATCTGCACAGTTCAACCATGTGTTGTGCAAGGGTCAACTGTACTATACCCAGCAAAGTCATCCTTCAGAAATAAAGGTGAGATAAAGACTTTGCCAAGCAAATGAAAGCTGAGGTGGTTCATCACCACTATACCTGCCTTACAAGAAATGTTGAAAGGACTTCTTCAACCTGAAATGAAAGGATGCTAACTATGAAAAAATATGAAAAGAAACAACACACTGGTAAAGGCAAATGTATAGTCAAATTCAGAATGCTCTGATACTGTAATGTGGTGGTGTGTTAACCACTTAACTCTAATATAAAGGTTGAAGGACAAAAGTATTAAAATTAATTGTTATAGCAACAGTTTGTTAGGTACACAATATAAAAAGATGTAAAGTGTGACATCAAAAACAAAATGTGTGTAGGAGGAATAAAAGGGTAGAGTTTTTGTATGTGATCAAAGTTAAGTTGTGATGAGGTTAAAATAACTGCTGTGTCTCTAAGATTTTTCAAGTAAGCCTCAGGATAACCACAAAACAAAAATCTATAGTAGATACACACAAGATAAAGAGAAGGGAATCAAAGTATACCATTATGGAAAATGATGAATTCACAAAGGAAGACAGCAAGAAAGGAACTACAAAACAGAAAACAATGAACAAGTATTTGCTTGATTATTTAGGTGTTCTGATGTAGTATGCATTTATACTTACGATTATTATAATCTCTTGATGAATTACCTTTTAATTACTTCAGATGTTAACAGACTAAATTCTCCAGTAGACTGAATTCTCCGATGAAAAGGCATATAGTGACTGAATAGATAAGAAAATAAGACCCAACAATATGCTGCCTACAAATAACTCTGTTAGGTCAAAGGGACCTAATAGACCTATACAGAACATTCCATCCAACAGCAGCAGCAGAATATACATTCTTCTCAAGCACACATGGAACATTCTCCAGAATAGACCATATGTTAGGTTACAAAATAAGTCTCAGTAAATTTTAAAAGATTGAAAATACCTTTTCCAACCACAGTGGTATGAAGCTATAAATCAGTAACAAGAGGAAAACTGGAAAATTCCCAAATAAGTGGAAATCAAACAACACACTCCTGAACAACCAATGGGTTGGAGATTAAATCAAAAGGGAAATAAAACAATATATTGAAGCAAATGAAAATGCAAATATACCAAAACTGATAGGATGCAGCAAAAGTTGTGCTAAGAGGGAAGTTTATGACAATAAATATCTACATTAAGAAAAAAGAAAGATCCCAAACAACCTAACTTTACACCTCAAGGAGCTTGAAAAAGAACAAACTAAGCCCAAAGTTAGCAGAAGAAAGGAGATGACAAAGATTACAGCAGAAATATGTTAAATAGAGAATGGAAAAACAATAGAAAAGATAAAACATAATAATCTTATCTTTTGAAAAGATAAACAAAATTGACAAATCAGATTTATCAAGAGGAAAGGAGAAAGTACTCAAATAAATAAAATTATAAATGAAAAAGGAGACATGACAACTTGATACCACAGAAATACAAGGATAATAAGACACTACTAGGAACAACTATATGCCAACAAATTTGACAACCTAGAAAAACAAGAAATGTATATATTTAACCATTCAAAAAAATATAACCTACCATGTCTGAATCATGAAGAAATAGAAAATCTGAACAGACCAATAATAAGTAAGGAGATTGAAATAGTAATCAAAAACCTCCCAACTAAGAAAACCTAAGACCAGATGGCTTCATGGGTAAATTCTACCAAACATTTGAAGGAGAAGTTAGTGCCAGTTTTTATTATACTCTTCCAAGAAATTGAAGAGCAGGGAACACTCCCAAACTAATTTTATAAGACCAATATTACCTTGATATTAAGCCATATGAGGATACTAAAAGAAACCTACAAGTGCCAATAACCCTAATGAATATATGTGCAAAAAATCTCAACAGAATACTAGCAAACCAAATTCAACAACACATTAAGAGGACCATACACTATGATCACGTAAGATTTATCCATGGATACACAGGTGGTTCAACATACACAAATTAATATGATACATCATATTAAAAGAATGAAAGATACAAATTTTTGGTCATCCCAGTAGATCAGAAAAAGCATTGGATAAAGTTCAGTATCCTTTCCTGAAACTCTCAACAAATTGGATATAGAAGGAACATACCTCAACATAATAAAAGCCACATGACAGTCCCACAACTGGTATCATGCACTACAGTGAAAGGTTCAAAGCTTCCCCTCTAAGATCAGGAAGAAGACAAGGGAGCCTGCTCTTATTCAGCATAGTGCTAGAAGTCCTACCCAGAGCAGTTGGGCAAGGAAAAGAAAGTCATCTTAATGACTTAAGGAAAGAAAGAAGTAAAAATGTTTGCTGATGACATGATCTTATATATAGAAAATCCTAAATACTCCACCAAAAAACTGTTATAACTAATACAGTAAAGTTTCAGGATACATACAAAAATAAGTTACAATTCTGTCCACTAACAATTACCTGAAAAATAAATAATCTTATTTACGATAGCATCAAAAACAATAAAATACTTAGGAATAAATTTAACCAAGGAAATGAAAGATTCATACAGTGAAAACTGTAAGACCAGTGATGAAAGAAATTGAAGAAGACACAAATAAATCAGAAGATATCCCATGGTTGTGGATTGGAAGAATTAATATTGTTAAAATGTCCATACTACCCAGAGTCATCTGTATATTCAATATAATACTCATCAAAATTCCAATGGCTTTTTTCACAGAAGTAGAAGAAGAAGTTCATATGGAACCACAAAAGATCCCAAATGGCCAAAGCAATATTGAGAAAGAACAAAGCTGGAGGCATCCCACTTCCAGATTTCAGACTATACTACAAATTACAGTAATCAAAACTGTGTGGTACTGGCAGAAAAACAGACACAGAGACAAATGGAATGGAATCCAGAGCTCAGAAGTAAACCCTACATGTATGACTGAGCAATATTTGGCAAGGGAGCCAAGAATACTCAATGTGGAAAGGATAGTCTCTTTCAATAAATAGTGTTGGGAAAACTGGATATCCACATGCAAATGAATGAAAGTGGACCTCTACCTTACAGAAGTCACAAAAATTAACTTGAAATGGATGAAGGACTTCAACATAAAATGTGAAAGTATAAAAATCCTAGAAGAATGCATAAATGGTAAGTTCCTTGACATCACTGTTGGCAATTATTTTTTGGATATGATACCAAAAGCACAAGCAACAAAAGCAAAAAGCAAGTGGGACTATATCAAACTGAAAAGCTCTGCACAGCAAAAGAAAATGAAAAGGCAGCGTATAGGATGGGAGAAAATATTTGCAAACCATATATCTGATAAGGGGTTAATACCCAAAATATAAAGAACTCATACAACAGCAAAGAACCAAATAATCCAGTTAAAAAATTGGCAGAGGGCTTAAAGAGACATTTTTCCAAAGAAAAGATAACAGCCGCCAACAACTACATGAAAAGGTTCTCAACATCACTAATTATCCTGGAAATGCAAATCAAAGCATAATGAGATATTATCTCACACCTGTCAAAATGGCTGTTATAAAGACAAGATAACAAATGCTGGCTAGGATGTGGAGGAGAGGAAACCCTGGTTCATTATTGGTGGGAATGTAAATTGATGCAGCCACTACGGAAAACAGTATGGAGGTTCCTCAAAAAATTAAAAATAGAACCACCATGTGACCCAGCAATCTCACTTCTGGGTATTTATCCAGCGAAGATGAAATCACTATCTTGAAGAGAATCTGCACTCCCATGTTCATTGCTGTATTATTCTCAATAGTCAAGATATGCAAACAACCTAAATGTCCATCAGTGAATGAATGGTTAAAGAAAATGTGGTGTATACGTAGCATGGAGTGTTATTCCACCCTAGAAAAAAGGAAGGCTACCTTGCCATTTGCAACAGCATAGGTGGACGTCCTTGAGGATGTATGCTCCATGAAGTAAGTCAGAGAAAGACAAGTAGTATGTGATCTCACTCATAAGTGAAATCTAAAAACATTGGACTCAAAGAATCGGAGTAGGATGGTGGTTGCCAGGGGCTGAGGGGTGGCAGGAGATGTTGGTTCAAGGGTACAAACTTTCAGTAATGAGTAGGTTCCAGGGATCTAATGTCCAGCATGGTGACTATAGTTCACAAATACTATACTGTGTATTTGAAAGTTGCTTTGAGAGTAGGGCTTTAATGTTCCCACCATACCAATGATAATGAAAACAACAAGTCAGTAACTATGTGTGATAAAGGATGTGTTAATTAACCTTATTGTGGTAAAAATTTCACAATATGTACGTTTATCAAATCATCTCGTACACCTTAAGCTGACAGAGTGTTATATGTCAAATATAATTCAGTAAAGCTGGAAAAGTTGTAATTTTAACTGTAGTTATCTAATTCCATGGTTTTCTGGGTTTTTTCCCCCACATAATAGTATATGTGGAAAATGAGATTTATATGGTAAGCTTGGGTAAACAGATACGACTGTTCTTTCAGATAATTCCAGAGAGAGCGGGGAGGAGTGGAAGGCAAGGAAGAGAGGAGGGAAACTGATTCTGTACTTTTCAGTACCTACCTCTGATCGCAGACAGAAAGCATTGTTATGTATAGGTATAAGACCAGAACTTCGTCTGCCTAACTTCATAATTACAAATGTTCCGTTTATTCATTTTACTTTATTTTTCAGTCCTACAGTCTTCAGATATATGCAGTAGATTTTCTACTGAAAAGACACTGTTTTAAAATGCATTAGCATGACTTGGTATAACATTTAGTACTAATGGGTTTTACAGAAAAAAATAAAACCACTTCTCTTTTTTAGCTTTTGATCAGCAATTCACATCTGTAACCACTCTTCTGTTGAGGCTCTCATTCCATCACACATGGCTGACAGAAACCTCAGCCCTGACTGAATCTAGCAATTATCTCCTGCACCTTGGCCCTTGGATGATGATGGGGAAATACCACATTGTTGCCCTTAAACACTAGGCTGAGCACCCACCAAACTGAGTGCTCAGCAGTGCCTGAAACAGCTGTTTCACACCTCCTCAAGCCCCCCAACAACTTCCCTCCTAGGAGGGAGCTTTGCTCCTACTATACACACAAAATAATCAGGAATTTTTGCACAAAACTCTTAACTTTGTACCCCAGATTCTAAAATCTCCTTGGATTCATACCTCCTCTCCTCTTTTCTCATCCCTATAACAATGGGAAAATATTCTTCAGCTTCTGTCCAAGGCTCATCTCACTGTCTTGATCAGGATGCCCTCTTCCTGCCTCCTCAGGGGTGTGCGTCTCTTCTTTTCTGGCTCTCCACTGCCTCACTAACTCCCGTGATCACCTGAACATGTTCAAGTCTGCTCCGGTCTAAAGGAAACAGAAACGACAAACAGACCTGTCTGGCTTCACCTCTTTCCTCCTATCTTTACTTTCTTCTCCCTTGTACTGTCTCTTAAATACGTTGCCCCCATACACGGTGCCTCTCTTTCCTCATACTCCATGATCTTCTTAATTGGCCTTCTGCTTCCCATCCTGCCACTGGAGCTCATTTTACTGTGTGTGGCTTATGCTCTACACACACTTACCATTTTTTGAGCCATCACCTTGCTTAATGTTCTGCCACATTTGTTTGAGAATTTTTTGGATACCCTCTCTTCCTGTGACTTTCATAAACACACCCTCTAACTATATTCTCCACACAGTTCAGGTGGTCCTTCTCCCACGGTTTAGTGGCTCCCTCTGATACCTTGGGTACATCTTCAACTCTGTGGTCTGTCCCCTGTCTCTCCAGCTTCATCCCGTGACATTCTCTCTCTCCTACTCTGCATTCTAGATGTATTTCTTCTTTTTTTTATTTCAGTTTCCAAATGTTTTCTGCTTTCTTGTAACCTCTAAGACTTAGTGCATATTGTTTCTCCATTCCGGAATGTGCTCCTCTGCCCACTTTATAGCCCAAATCATCCTTTGCTTGTCTAACTAGTGGCTTTCTAAATTAGATTGGCTTTCCTTGTGCTGTCTGGTAGTATCCTATCCTTTTAGCATAACACTCATTAAATTTTACTGAGCTATAGGTTTAGATGCCATCCTTTTTTGTACATTGTAGAGACCTATTTTGTTTAGTTCACCATTATATCTCCATAGGTGGACGATTTTCTTTAATGATTCCTGCTCATTTATATTCAAGAGACATCACCATTCTTTTCTTAGGAACATTTTTTGAAATTATTAAGCCAGTGAATTTTCAAATTGAGTTCAAGCATTCCCGCAGGATACCTTGTTTGCACAAAAACTAGGTAGCTCTGTGACATTTTTCTCCATGTATGCTATAGGGCTTTGAAGGGCAGGGACTTTTCCTGTTTCTTTAGCATTGCATAGATTTTTGAATAAAATAAATTGAACTTAAGTGGGACACAGAAATGTATTGATTTTGTAAATTATTTAAAATAGCTCCTCCTTAGATCTCAACTAAGAAAGTTCTAGCCTCTGACATTAACTAGCCTTATAATTAAGACATGCTCCCAGGGACCTCCCTGGTGGCGCAGTGGTTAGGAATCCACCTGCCAGTGCAAGGGATACGTGTTCAAGCCCTTGTCCGGGAAGATCCCTCATGCCACGGAGCAACTAAGCCCTTGCACCACAACTACTTGAGCCTGCATTCTACAGCCTGCGAGCCACAACTACTGAGCCCACGTGCCACAACTACTGAAGCTGGCACGCCTAGAGCCTGTGCTCCGCAACAGGATAGGCCACCTCGGTGATGAGTAGCCTGCGCACCGCAAGGAAGAGTAGCCCCCACTCGCCGCAACTAGAGAAAACCCACGCGCAGCAACGAAGACCCAATGCAGCCAAAAATAAATAAATAGATAACTTTATTAAAAAAAATAAAGACATGCTCCTCATTGCATTGGCTTCAGTTTCCTCATTTGTAAAATTCTGATTCTACAATGTAGGTGAATAAGCACTGAAGCTATAATCAAGCAAAACACTAATACTATATATATATTCTGCCTTTTCAAAGGTATATAGTCTCTGAACTGTGGTTTTACAAATGCATAATTTTAAATATATTCATCTATGAATTCCACAGAGTTAAGTAAATATTATTCATTTGTGTAAATTAAAGTTTTTCCTGCATGAAAAAGTGTAGTTGAATCAGTAATATTTTAAGTTATTTTAATTTTTGGTTTTAGTTACAGGCCAGAAAATGTGAAAGGTCTGGTTGCAAAGGAAAATAAAATATTACTAAATTTATCTCACTTTACATTAAAAAAAAAGCCTCAGGAATTTGGAATACTTGTGATGGTGATGCACAAATAATACATTAAATACTCTCCTTCCAAATTTACTGATTTAATAAAAATTTGTATATTTTTCTCACTACACTGTAACATTCTTTTATTAAAATAAGAGATTAACTATATTTATGTAAAAATCAAGTTACATGTTCTTCCTTTCATGCTTATTTGGTTTCTGGATTGTTGGTGGCAAAGTTCCTCTTTAAGATGGGAGTCTTCTCTGAGTTACGGGTGGACACTGGACAGAAGAGAAACACAGTGTGTCCCAGTCACCGCAGGCAGCGGTGACTCCTACCAGCAGTTCCCATCCTTTCACCCATAAAATCAGCATAAAATCGACCTAGCTTTGCCAGGTCAGATCTCGCATCTGGAAAGTAATCCGCAGGGAACAGAAAATTCCGTCATTGTGCATAAATTTGAAAATTGGACTATTATCATTTTTTTTCAGAGCTCTTTTGTTTCTTCCTCTGCAGTCCTTGTGAAGAGTTGCTGCCAACATGTGTCAGATACGGGGTAAACCTAACCACACAGGCAGTAACTAAGTTAATCCATTTCAGATACGGATTGCACATGATTATAATACATTTTTGGGTGCTGAAGTGTAACACGCATTTAATGAAAAGAAGAGAAATAGGGTATTTTCCACTATGTGACTAAACCGATATTTGCTGTTTTCATGTATTCACTTGTTCATCCTCTGTGAAAGAACAGACCAGACGGGACAGAAAAAACTGCGTAGTGTAAGGGATGAAGAAAAGTGAGGGAGGAAGACGTCATTAGGTAAATGCTGCAAACAGCAGGGCAAAGTGTTAGGGCTGTCCAACAAGACAGCTATCCTGGCTTTAAGGTGTAAGTGTAAGGAATCTGTCGTATTTTCTCAAATGGCAGCTGTAAAATTGAGGTTGTTTAAAACGGATATTTAAAATATTCACATTGAAACTCTCTAACTCCATTATTTATAAGAAGGGACTATTCCACATTTCTGCATGATGACTTGTTTATAGGGCCATTAGTTATTGTGTTAATTTATCAAGATAATAACTTGTTTAATATTTCATGAAGAATCCGTCATACACTTTTGTTTTATGAGATGCAAATCTTAATAACTACTGTTTTGGTAAAACTGCCACATAAACACACACACACATACATATATGTACATACGTGGGCACATATATATGTTTTCCAACATAATTTCTACAGGACGTTAATGTTTCAGTATTTTTAGGTGATGTATACATGTCACAGTCATTTTAGAAATGTACACATTTTGTTTTACATGAAGGCATAATCATTAATGTTAGCTCCATAAATTAGTAATGCATTATTCTTATATAAGATGTTTTAAATGATTTTTATGTAGAAACTTTTTATTCCTTAGTAAAAAGGTTAATTGTAGAAAGTATGCTTCCTTTTTTTTTAAGCTAAAATATTTGAAAAAAATTTTTTGAGCCTAATAAGTAATACAGCAGGAGAAGCCGCCTCATGCTCAAAATGTTGCTGGTAATTACTGAGTTTTGAGATTAAATACTTGAAATTATGCATCCTTGGACTGTATTTTTTAAAAAGCAATATGGTATAGTGGAAATAATGGGATTGAGCCGTAATTTTTTACTGACTGGGTACATAAAGTGGTATTTTTGATATTTTGATCCTGTCTTGTCGGTTGTGCTTGTTACTTATATTGGGCTTTCAAAGGCTTTTTCGGAAGTAATATTATCCTTTGTACAGTACCCTTTTAAAGCACATTTGCAGTATTCAGAAGTATGTTATTGACAGAATTAAAAGATACGTATGCAACCAAAATATTTTTTAGTGTTAATTAAAGCCTTCTTTTTATTATGCTAAGTAGAAGAGAAATAGTGTGAAGAAATAACGAAAATGAAAACCAGTGCGAAAATTTATAAAACAACATTGATTTTTATATATGAATAACTGGATATAATATATTAGAAAAAATATCTATGAAATACCCCAAAAATGTCAATTGTATTTTAAACAAGCTTGATGCCTTATGCCTACCAACTTATCTATTGTTTTAAAAGCTGATTTATGGTGTTGCAAATATAGGATTTCAAAAGTGAACCTTGATATAAAACAAACATTATTACTGTGTTTATACACTTTTATTGAGGATTTTATTTTCTTTTTCATTTTTTAAATTGAAGTATAGTCGATGTACAATAAATAAATGTAAGTTACAGGTATACAGCATAGTGATTCACAATTTTTAAAGGTTATATTCCATTTATAGTTACTGCAAAATACTGGCTATATTCCATGTGTTGTACGATACATCCTTGTAGCTTATTTATTTTGTACATAATAGTTTGTACCTCTTAATCCCCTATTTTGCCCCTCCCCTTCCTTCTCCCCACTGGTAACTACTCATTTGTTCTCCACATCTGTGAGTCTGTTTCTTTTTTGTTATATTCACTAGTTTGTTTTATTTTTTTAGATTCCACATATAAGTGAGATCATACAGTACTTGTCTTTCTCTGACTTGTTTTGCTTAGCATAATGCCCTCCAAGTCCTTCCATGTTGTTGCAAATGACAAAATTTCATTCCTTTTTTATGGCTGAGTAGTATTCCATTGTGTGTGTGTGTGTGTGTGTGTGTGTGTGTGTGTGTGTGTGTGTATGTATACACATACATACCACATCTTCTTTATCCATTCATCTGTCAGTGGACACTTAGGTTGCTTCCATATCTTGGTAATTGTAAATAATGCTGCTGTGAACATTGGGGTTCATGTATCTTTTCGAATTAGTGTTTACATTTTTTTTCAGATATATATCCAGGAGTGGAATTGCTGGATCATATGGTAGTTCTTCTACTTTTAGTTTTTTGAGGAACCTCCATACTGTTTTCCACAGTGGCTGCACCAATTTACACTCCCATCAATAGTGTAGGAGGGCTCCCTTTTCTCCGCATCCTTGCCAACATTTGCTATTTGTGTTCTTTTTGATGATGGCCATTCTGACAGGTGTGAGGTGATATCTCATTGTGGTTTTAGTTTGCATTTCTCTGATGATAATGATGTTGAGCATCTTTCCATGGGCCTTTTCACCATATGCATGTCCTCTTTGGAAAAATGTCTTTTAGGATTTTAAATGGAAATTTAAGATGTTGTATTTTAGTCTAGTTTCTGAGGGCTGTAATATAATTGATTACATATTTACCACATTTATATTTTTCTTTTCAAATTAAAACCAGTATATTAAGTGGAGTTAAATCTGAAAATTTATATTTCAGAATCTTAAAATCTAAGGTATATAAGTAAAACATGAGTTGCTAAAAGAAATAATATTTTTAATAATCTGACCAAGTTATTCGTTTTATTATTCCTGTTCCAAAGGTCATTAAAACCCTTAAACTATCAAAATATTTAATTTTGAACCTCATCAACTGTAAATATTTAAAGAAAAAATTTAAAATTTTTAGAAAAAGTAGCTTTGACAATTTTAAGAGTATTTGAACAAGACTGTTGCTATAAATGTGTTATTTTCTCTGTTTAATGCTCTGTGTCAATTATTTACAGATCCGGAGGTATTGTGGAAGTTCCCAGAGGACTTTGCAGACCAGGTTGGAACCACATAATTTTTAAAAAGCATTTAAAATTGGAGAATTAATTATTATTACTACTGTTACTACTACTACTATGACTACTACATATGAATTGATTTAAGTATTTTCTCTTGATCAACTCTGAGAATAAAAAGCCATGTGTGCAGAATACATGGAAAATGTTTTGAAGTTACCAGGTAGATGCGTGATGAAGAGGCCCTTTCGTGAAGCTATTAGGAAGTGAATGTTTACAGTTTCAGCATGTTTTTATACTCTTTTAATGTGTCTGTGGAATATATATTTGGAAACAAACATTTCCCCATCAGAAAACTTGATGATGTGGTACTTTGAGGGATACCCTTCTGTAAGTAAGACAGTAAGAAGTAGTAACTGCTATAACTAAGAGGTCAATTCTACCCTTGTTACAGTAATGTTCGAATCATTAACATATATAAGTTGAATTGACATTATTTTCTTATTTTAAAATAATTCTTATCTATGGCTTTTGTTTTCTTAAAATGGGAGACTTGGAAATGAATTTACTGCATTTGTATTTTAATTATAATATTCTCTAGTTCCTTAAGTATTTTGTATAGCCAAAACTATGAATTATTTTGACATAATGTATGTAAATTTTTAAAATCTTTATAATTTTTATATGGATTTATCATTTTGAAGTGAATTATATGGTTAACCGTACAAATTTAAATTTTTATATAAACAAGTACTACTGGAAATCTGATGAGCAGGTTCCTTTTTTTATCTACAAAGAAATGGGGTAAAACAATCTTGTCACTTAAAATTATAACAGTACAAGCTTAACCATCAGTTAAGTTCACAGGTATGATTCTCATAATTTACCAAAATAAAAGCTGATAAAAGTATTCATTTTAAAGCAGTTCATTCAGAGCTATACAGACACATGTGATTTTGATGTGGAAGAATAATTTTCTACATGTGAAAATCAGTATAGAAGATTAGGAAATGTCACTGAAAAAGTGAGTTAAATGAGCATGTTAAATACTAATTAGATCTAGTGCAGTCCTTGACTGTTCTTTCACATAAAAAGAGAGCATGTACTCTTAATTTGTTTTTAGCCCCTTGGAGAAAGAATAGATTTATAAGTATCTTAAGTATATAAAATAAGTCCCCACAGTGAAGACATGATTTGCACATGTGAGGCTTAATTGGGTTTGTTTCCCAGTAATGGGAAGTTACGTTAGACACTTGTTGACTAATGTTACTGTTTTGAAATATCAATACTATTCCTCTCTTGGTCTTTCTAGTTCTCTCTGGTCTAACCTCCTGTCCAGATTCATTTTTCTTTTCTTTTCTAACTTCTACCTCTTAAACTGCCCCTGAGAATTCCTAGGGTATCTGAAGGCTCCTAACTTTGGGTTCACATAAGGGTGATAGTGTACTTGTCGAGTTCAGCTACAGTAAATTTTTCAGTGAGACCAGCAATTGCTGTTCCTCTTTGTGACAGATAAAACTGGTGCTAGGAATGTTTTAGCTGTTGCTTTGTTTCCCAGATTTGTGAGGTCAGTGGAACATTAATAAGCCCTCACATACTAAGTAAAACATAAAAGCATTTGACCATGTACTGGTGATGAGCATTCGTAACCCCCAGGATTCCAGGGCATGCGGTTCTTACAGACTTTTTGAAGGTTAGAGCTGAAAGGAGCTTTAGATACCATTTTGTCTTACTACTTCAGTTTATATTTAAAGAAACAAAACTTCATACGGGAATCCAGCCAAGGGCCTTGAAGAATGGTTTTGCTATATGCTTTTTGGTGAATATGCTGCATACTACAGATGACACAAGTGCTCTGTGTGTATTTCTCATCCTCCTTATCTTTTACTACTTTCCTATACTAATTGTCTACTTCTTCCTAAACAGCCTGTTCACTGGATCTGAGACTGCTTCAGTAAGAGTAATTCTTAATCTCTCCTTATTTAGCTCTTAACATGTACTAGGCACTATGCTAGGTGCTTATGTGCACAACTGATTTTATCTTCAAATTCTCCCAGTACTGCTAGGAGATAGTATCAGCCCTGAAACTGAGACTTAAGTAAGAAACTTGCCTGATAACACACTGCTTAGAAGAGGCAGAGCTAGCTGAGACTTGAGGGCAAGTTGGTGTAACTCAGAAGCATGTGTTATTAGCAAGGAAGCTGTATTATTCCTTCTGCTTGGAATGCTGACCCAAACCCTACTCACTTATTTTAGTTCTTTTAGAAAAAGTTTATTAGAAGTTTTCCCCCCAGTATCTTTATAATTTGAAAGCAGTGTGTTGTTTAATCCAAATAAATGATACCAATCTGTTTAGTCCTTTAGTTGTACCACATACAGCTCTTGGTCCATCATAGGCATTGGCTTATTATATACTTCTTTGCATGTGTTTTCCTTCTTTTGGCAATAGAAGAACCAATGGGACAACCCACATCACATTTCAGGAGTTGTAATTAATTTTTGTTGTTGTTTTTTGTACAGTGGAGAATTTTGTGTAGGAGAGTAGGAGATGAAACTATAAGCATATACTGGGCTGGGTCTTGGCAACAATGAAAGGCCTTGCTGAAGAGTTGGTCCTTCAAATGAACTTAAGGAGAGTGTGATATAACAAGATAAGTCTGTTAGGAATATTGATTTGGAAGAGATTTCAGTATGGATTGGTTGTGGGAGAAACTGGAGGCAAGGAAGTGAGTTGGCTTTGCAGTAGTGCCGCTGAGGAGCAGGAAGGATCTGAAAGAGTTGGTTACATTAGGAATGAAGTAGAGGATGAGTGTGTTAACCTGAAACAAATAGACTGCCAGACGTTTCTACGGCAAAGGTAGGTTTATTCGGGATCAGCAGAGAATTGCAGCTCGGGGTCTGCAACCATGGCGAGCCAGGTGCAAGTTCCTGCGTGATGAGGGAAGGAGAACCTTTTATCCAGGAGGGAGGAAGTCAGGAGAGCTGTGTAAACAAAGAGGCCGTGGCTTTTCATTGGCTGAGTCCTTGCAGGAAAGAACAGTATTTCTTCTTCCTGTTGGGTTCCACCATGGTCACAGGGTGTGAGAGCTCCCCCTTCTGGTCACCCCGGTCTATTTAATTCAGGTTTTTGTTTATTAATTTTTTACAAGTGTAAAGGGGGGAAAGAGAGACTGCGTGCAAAGGTGTTTTGGGGAGCATGGGGTGGAGAAGAGTAGTGAAGAGAGAATGAGTTTCTTTTTGGCACTTTGAGAAATCTTGAATTATCTTCCATGCAAGTGATGGGAGGGGACTTTGGGGATTTAGGAAAAATGGAGGGTTTGCAACCTTCGGAAATAGAAAGGTGTGAATGAATTTGAGGATTTACAGACCGATTTAGTTGATGTCAGATTTATGTTTTGCAAATACATTGAGAGCTGTGGCTGAAAAGATTAATGCAGAACAAATCTTCCCATCCATGCTGCTGATAATTGCAACATCTCCTATTACCTTTGTGAGTTCACCACTTCTGTAT
The DNA here is from genome assembly GCF_937001465.1 of Orcinus orca. NCBI lineage: Eukaryota > Metazoa > Chordata > Mammalia > Artiodactyla > Delphinidae > Orcinus > Orcinus orca. The sequence continues at coordinate 28,294,700 of NC_064559.1, read as the reverse complement.
AAAATGAGTAATTTTGTTTCTTTTTGCTGCTGTCAAGCTAAGCTCTCCATTGTTCTTATATTCCTGTTGCTCACATTTACACTTAATAGCTTGATGCTGTTTTTCACAATACTTGACTTTTCCCCGGTACTTTCTGCTTGTTATTTCATGGTTCACTTTTCTGTAGGTGTGCTGCTTTCATGAACCATCGGCCTCTTAGGGCCACGGCTAGTCTGTATTTCTTGAGCGAGAGGAGTCAGGCTTTGGGAGCAAACTGTACCTTTAGAGAGTGGTCAGAACTAAAATCTTATAAATGCTGGGGGCATTTTTGCGTTTGAATCACGGCTCTGTATTTACAGATTGCACGAAGTGTTGCTTTCGGCAGGGGTTTTCTCTGTCTTAGTTCCTCACCTGCAAAATAGGGCTGACGTTGCTACTCTGACAAAAGTTAGGGTAGGAATGACGTCTACGAAGCATAGTGAGTGCCTGGCACATAGAAAGCACTCCATAAATGTGAGCCGATAGTTCTATTGTTACATTGTAATGCCACGAGCGTTTATTAATTTATGATGAGGAATAGATAAAACTGTTTTATGTAGAGTATTGTTTTTATAGTTTGATAACAAGTTGGAGAATTTCACTGCTTTATAGATCTCCAGAAAGATGTATAATTTTATAGTGTCAGGGAAGAAGAAATTTTCCTCTACCCTTCTAAGTCCTTCTGGCTGGCTTAAGAATTACATTGACATGAAACAGATTAACAGGAGAAGAATCAAACAAAAGGTTAATAACTTGTACACGTGGGAGAGACCCAGGGAGACTAGTAAGCAGCCAGAATGGCAGAAACCCTCCCCTTAAATACCATCTTCAGCTAAAGACAAAAGAGGATGTTGGGGGTCGTGGTCTGGGACCTCAAAGGGGAGGAAAGCAATTCACATGGAGAGGGAGAAGCAAATGTTTGGTAAACACGTGTTTGCTGGGTCAGGCAGGGACAGGGGGGGCACAGAGTGGACTCTGTCTGATCTCTCTAGTCTAGTTCCCCCACCACACCTGGCCCATATTCTTTGCAGGTTTCTCTGGTGACGGGTCTATTCTGGGAACAGGCCCTCTCTCTAAATTCTTTTAGGCAGTTACCGGGGAGGGAATAAGAAAAACTTCCCGAGTCTTGGTTTCTTAAAAATAATCAGCCTGAATAAATCTTCTGCCAGAGACACACTTTGTGGTGACAAATATTGCTCCCCGATGGTAGCATGAGAGACATCTTCAGGATGGCTCCCAGCAGAAGTCATAGGACCATGGAGCCATCCTCTGCTAGTAATGGCCAACACACAGAAATCATTAGGTCCATCTGCTTGGTTTCTAGATAGGAAAAGTAAGATGATGAGGCACTGACCCCAGGTCATATTTCTTGTTTACCTTTAACTCTTCACTCTTGCAGTATTTTTCCTGCTTTCACACAAACTGCAGGCCTTTCATGATTCTGGGCCATTTCTTATGTCTCATATGCCGTTTTCCATTTCTCTGATGTGCTTCCTTTGTAATACAACTTAGACGCTTTACCTGCTGTGATATATTGAAGCATTCCTCTTTTTGTGTTCCGTAGGCATTTTTTGTGTTTTGGGGTTTATTGCGTTACCTGACGTGTGGAGGAGTTGTTCTTGTGCATCTTATTTCAGGGGATGCTCCAACTTAAGCTTCTTTCTCAAGCCATGGACTTTTATATATTTATTTTTGACTTCTGTGTCCCCCACTCAGCTGCTGTACTCAATCTGTCATCAAATCTTATTGCTTGTGCCTCTTTTATGTCTTGTAAATCTGTCCATTTCTCTTTACTTCTAGGGTCCTTTCCTTAATTCACATCCTCCTAACTCTCCTTTTCACCTCTGTTTTTGTTCCTATTTAATGTATTCTCCACAGTGTAGCTAGAATGATCTGTAAGAGAAATGATCTCACTAAAGGGAAAATACTGCTACTGACATCACTACTGTCACTGGTTCCTTACTGCGTGCTAGGCAGTTTTCTAACTACTTTACCTGTAGTAGCCCAATTAATCCTTATAGTACCCTTATAAGCCTAAGGGGCTACTGTAATTCCCATTTTACCGATGAAGAAACAGAACTGCAGAGTACTTAATTGATATAGCAGGAGTCACACAGCAATAAGTAGCAGAGCCATTATTCCAAGCCAGTGTGACCCCAGAGCCTGCTGTACTAAATGCTTATTGAACTCAGTTCTCCCCACTGACACCTTCAAGATAAAGTCCAGCCTTCTTACCATGATCAAGCCCCTTGTTCAAGGCCTTTGTTTATATCTAGCCTCATATTTCTGTCTCCCTTTCCCGTTGTCTAATACAAAAGTGGTCTGCATTTCATAGCGAACAACAGTTTCTCTTATGTACTCACCATCCATTTACCTTCTCCCTTTGAACATGGGAGTCCTTCAGCCTGAAATGCTAGTCTCCTCCTTGCTCTCCCCTTTGCTTGTCTTTCTGGTCTCAGCTCGGAGGTCATATCTTCTGAGAAGCCCTTTGTTTGTCATGGGTCTGGATTGGATGTACCTCATTGGAGTTCCCTCAGCATTTTATGTTTCCCATGTTATGGCACTGAGATCTGTCATCTCTTTACTTTCTATTTACCCCATTAGACCAACGATCTCTGAGACTAGTATTAAAGAATAATTTTTAAAAGAAAATAAAATCGTGACTCCTACACAAATTGAAGATTTTATTTGGTAGAAGTGTTTTACTTTTTTAACTCGTTAACTGGCAAGGGCATCAGTAAAATGCTATAACCTATTCAAAGAAGAGTTCAAAGTATCACGATTATATAGGTAAATCAGGAATATTGTAATATATTTTCAGTGACTTTTTTACATGGGGTGAGGGAGGAGGGGCATCAGCTTTCCCTCCATCGGACGTGTCTGTGGACAAATATCATTTGCGATGCTGTCATTTATCTGCAACTTACAGGATTATAGAATAGCTTAGACAGTGAAAAATGCAGGGCCCTGAAAAGAAGATGTCAGACGATGGCTTGTTTTTCATTGAAGACAGCCAGTAACCTTCGGTCCATTTCAAGTTTTACAATTTTTCCCTGCAGTCTTCCTCTTTATCCGGCAAGCATAATAATATCAAACAAAGATTATTCTAGATAACAAGTTCCATTAGGTTTGGCCTGATTATTTACATAGGCAGGACAGGAGTGTTAATTTAGCCTATAAGCCTCCATGAATTTACATATCCAGGGCCATGCAGTGTAGAACAATTACTATATCTACAAAATCAACTTCTTTCTGGAAGTTTTTATAAGGAATTTCAGATTAGACTTTTAAAAGCGTCTGTTTCTAGATAATCCCAAAGCTAGGAAACCAAGTCCAAGAAAATATCTTTCCCAGATTTTATGTGTACTATCTGTAATATTCGTAAATTCCTCTCAAGCTTAACAAATTTGCTAAGGTTCCTGGGCCGTGAGGAAGGGACCTTCTTTAACACTGTCAGGCAGGCATTAGGCCAGGTTTCCTGGGAGGGCTTTGTAGGCTCCCTAAGTATAGTTAACCTTTATTCCTTCCAAGTGCCTTGACATGGCTGATTAAACAAGCATGTTTCTCCAAAAGGACACTTTAAGTAAGGTCTTGGTTGTTAGTCAGTTTTTCCACTTATATCCTGGTAAAGTGAATGACAGATTTTTATTAAACTTATGCAAATAATAATATTGCAATGAAAAGTAAAGGGACTTAGTAAGAGTTTCTGAATTCTGGGAGGGAAGGAATCAGTGAGAACTAGATGTAATTTAAAAACTATATTTCAGTTTACAGGAGCAGGGTTTACAGAATTATTGTGGGTTACAGACAGCTTAGGAAGAGAGGAAAGGGCTTCCTTATATGTCCAGAAAATAGAGCATTAAAACAGCATCAATATTTCAGACAATAAGATTTCCATTAGTTTATCCAACACAGTGCAGTAAATTATTGTTCTGCTGGACCTTGGCTTAGCAGTTTCATGAAACTTTCTGCTTCTTGACTAAAAGCGTCTTGGAAATCCTGACTCAGTCCAGTGGAATGGCCTGAACGTTGTCTCAGTGATGTCAGTTCAGAGACCTGTACCCAAGCGTCTGTTCTTTGAAGTGTCAGGAGTTTGAAGTACCTGATACAACCCCTTTCCACAAAGCTCTGAGGCTGACCTTCTTTGTTGAAAACAAACTGTGGCCTCTAGCTTATGGCAGTCCTCAGGGTATCAGAAACAGAAGTAAACTGTCTGTAGATGACAGAGACTTAATGGATATGGTTAATTTATTAATGATTATTTTCAAGTTTGAAATGTCTACTGAGGGTTCATAATAAAAATAAAATATGGAAAAGGAAATTTGTTTCCGTTGTATGAAAAATGAAGGTAATAAAGCCATTCAAAAAAAGTTTTAGACAAAACGTGTGTAAGACCAACAAGTAAGCCTGTTTTCGAAGGAGCCAGTTCAGGTTATGCCTGATTTATGAAAATGGGTGAACAAAATTTATGGAGGAAAGATCTTGAGATATAACATACAAGAATCCTGAGGCATAATATGGCAAGAGTATACCCAGAATATCAAGTGAAGAGATTCATTGTATCTGGAGTAGGGCCTAGATGAATATATTTTTGTAAAACTTCAAGGGTAAGTCTAAGGTGCATATCCAGTTCTGAACCACTGACTTAGAAGATACAAAGAATTTAAAATAAAGAACTAAGGTTGCGACCAAGTGGAATTTTAAATAATAACTGAAATTATAACTGGCAATATTATACTATTGTTGTCTAATATTATCAGGCAAAGCACTGCCAGTAGTCTGATAGTATGGGAAAATTCAGCAGAACTATTTCGTAAGAGTTTGACTCTTGTTTTCCTGGAGAGTAAAACATATTCTGGAGACCAGGGGCATTGGCATGTCTCTGGAAACTTCCCATAAAGCATGTGATTTCTGAAATATTCATATTCATAAAATTTACATGTACAAATTTAACCTAGGGCAGGATAAGCACCTCTTCTGATTTGCCAGCTTTTTGTGTAATAATAATAATAGTTATATCAGACAACCCTCATGATAATAATATATCAAACAAACCAAATTACTTCTAGCATCTCATTTTATAAGGCAAGAGTACACATTCCTGTGATTTTCAGGGAATCTCTAGGAAATCTCCAAGATAGTTTTAGTTATAAAACGTATCCTGAAAGTTTTTGATTTTTTTTCTGCATTCAGAATCTGAGTTTGGGAAGGCAAAATTTTAAAAGTTGTTAGAAGATTTGGCTGTTTGATTAAGATGGGGTCCATAGGTGCCTAAGAAGCAACACTTGATTATCTGTTTAATCAAAGTGACACGGCTTCCCTGGTGGTGCAGTGGTTGAGAGTCTGCCTGCCAATGCAGGGGACACGGGTTCGTGCCCCGGTCCAGGAGGATCCCACATGCCATGGAGCGGCTGGGCCCGTGAGCCATGGCCGCTGAGCCTGCGCGTCCAGAGCCTGTGCTTCGCAACGGGAGAGGCCGCAACAGTGAGAGGCCTGCGTACCGCAAAAAAAAAAATCACAGTGACAATAAAATATTTAAAAGTAAATATAGACGGTAACACAATTGAATAGTTCTTTCGTAAATGAGGAACTTTTGTACCTCCCCACTCTGCCCGAATAATAGAAGACATAGTAAAATCAGTATCAAGGACAGAGAATTATTCTGTTAAGACACAGAGTTCTGGCTATCTCAGAGGTACACGGAGGTGAGGATAACTTTTCATGTTGCAGGCGAAAGCGTTAATCAGGAATCCAAGGAAGCAAGCCCATCAAAACTGAGTGAACTTTAAAAATTCTTACAGCTTCTTTTCAGTCAGGTATTACCAAACATTTTAAGTTTTATTCATTGTGCTCTGTCATAGTCAAGAACAAACTGACACTTAGAGACATATCTCAGAGATCTGCAAGGTCAAACTAATTTCATTATCATCACCATAATAATTGTGTCATTTGTGTTAACATGTAGTGCATCCATGATTGCTATCTTCAGATGAATTCATGTATCTTTTAAAAATTTATCAGTTTTAATTTCTAATACACTACATTTCAATAGTTATTACATAAACACTAGCTCTTCACCATCCTCAGCAAGTCCCAAGTATATAGAGGTAAAAAACAAAAAAAGCCCAAGAATTGCTGTTTTAGGATAAAACTGTTCTTTGAAAAAACAAAACAAAACACACAGTTGTATTTATCTGATACTGTTGTTCCTAGTGTAGTCTTAACCACTCATATTAATCATAACTTTTAACCTAAATAACTAACTTCTGTTTCACAGAAAAAGAAAAAACAAAAAACACTTGGGGGACAGATAACTGAGCACCTTGTGTCCTGCACAAGCATTTTACAAGACTACCAGACATGGTACCCATCATACCACTTTCTAACACCACACACCTCCCGATTAGATCTCTGTATAGTGGCCAAAATGAACAAGTTTATTAAAATGAGCCAAAAGTGTAGGATTTTCACAGCACACAAAAATAAAAAGTATATAGACTTAAATATGCTTAGTAATCAGTGTTTTTAGTATTCTATCTTAGAAATTATCTAGGTTCATAATATATATAATGTATCATATAATGTATAATACAATGAGTATACATTGACTAACTCAATATCAGTTCAATATTTTGGTTACCTAAAGGTTTTCAGAATTATGTTTTAGCAGATACATTACAAAATATAGTTACTGTTGAAATAAAGCTTACCAGAATAATGATACAGTTTGGTTGAGTAGAAATTTACACCTTTTGTAACCTTAAACAGTATGCCATTTGTTCATCAAACCTGTATACATTTAGGAAAAACAACCCCAAAGAGAATGAATGTATGCTTATATTGTACTTAATATTGATACATCAGAGAAGTCCCAGCTATATTTATTAAACTAAATTGATAGAACTAGGTGTTTGCTAAGGATTTTCCTTAATCATGTGAATTTGAATTCACCAAGAATTTTTTTGAAGTCTAGCCCATCTGAAGTATTAGAAATTCAGTTTCCTTATTTTATAGGACTTTTAGGAATAATCAGTTTATGCTCATTTCTCTCTATAAGCCAATCAGAATAGCGCTCCTTTAATTTAGTTAAAATTTTTGTAAAGGACTCTGTTTTTCAGAGCAGCTTAAGGTTCACAACAAAATTGAGAGGAAGGTACGGTGATTTCCCATTTACCCTGCCCCACGTTTGCATAGCCTCCTGCGTTATCAGCATCACTTACCAGATGGTGCGCTCTTGACCAAGGATGAACCTACACTGATACATAATGACCCAAAGTCCGTAGTCTGCCTTAGGGTTCACTCTTGCTGTTGTACAGTCCGTGGGTTTAGACAAATGTATAATGACATGTATCCATCACTATAATATCATATGGGTATTTTCACCGCCCTAAACATGCTCTGTGCTCCGCCTAGTTATTCCTCCCTGCCGTCCCCTGCCCTAGCAACCACTTATCTTTTTATTGTCTCCATAGTTTTGCCTTTTCCAGAATATCATACAGAGAAACCATACAGTATGTAGCCTTTTCAGATTGGCTTCTTTCACTTAGTAATATGCATTTAAGGTTCCTTAAAGTTCCTCCGTGTCTTTTTATGGCTTCGTAGCTTATTTCTTTTTAGTGCTGGCAAATATTCCATTGTCGTAAGTACCACAGTTTATCCATGTTCCTACTGAAGCACATCTTGATTGCATCCAAGTTTTGGCAATTATGAATAAAGCTGCTATAAATATCCATGTGCAGGAGTTTAATTTGTGACTTTATAATCTAGTTTATTGATACTCTCTGGAGATAGAGCACCATTTCACACCAACTCAGTAAGAGCAAAGGCCTTTCTGAATTATAGACATAGAGACTCACAGACACCAACAATTTTGATCATATTTTTAGGTATACTTTACATAGTGAACAGATAATATAGATAGGTAGGAAGCTGAAAGATACATTGTTAAAAGCAATGCTATATTTTACAAGGCCTTTTTAGTTACGTTTTTGGTTGTTAGTTTTATGATATCAGAGGTGAAAATTTTGCCAAATATTGAACAAGTTTACTTAACCTAGGCAATTAGCATGTGCCTAAAGCTGCCTTAAAAATACTCATAGAATACTTTTTTTTTTTTTGCAAGGTACTGGTCTGGCAACATAAGGCTTGTAAACAGAAAGACGTGTGGTCCTTGCCTTCCAGGAGTCTTACTATTGGGGAGGAAGATTGGTTTGGGAATCAGAAGTGAACTAATATTCCGTTTCTACTTCTAACTTGAATGTACGACTTCAAGGAAATCATTTTTACTCTCTGAGGTTCAATTTTCTCCTCTGTAAATGGAGACACAGGTTGCTTATTGTTTTTACAATACTTGGTTCTACGTATAATTCCAGCAGAAGGCCGGGTGTAATATGTGCCATGAAAGTTACTCACAATGCAGTGTAGACGTTCTGGGAAGGAAGACCTCACACATTTAAACAGGCTAAGAGGGAAGTAGTAAGTTTAGACTAATTGTGCTGGTGATGGCAGTATTTAGTGTATTTTGGTAGTTTCTAGGATTAAAAGGCTTGAAGAGGGAAGACCATGTTTATATAGAATAGCAAGAAGCCACTTTAAAAAGGAGATTGAAGACAGAAGCTAGAACTGATTTCTGTGTCAAGAAGTGACAGAGATGGCAAGATGACAAATACTACCTGAATACACACCATGCATTATTTTTTTCTAATACTAGATAAATAAAGATAAATATAAGAAGTTGTCAGCTCAGAAGGACCTCGTAGTCCAGTAGGGGAGAAAAAATTATTCATAATATACTGTCTGTTCTGTAATACTAACGGACAGGTTGTAACGGTGGTTCCCACAAGGGTGCCTCACAGCTGCAAGCGGAGGGTTTAGCTCTGGACGGCAGTGGTGAGGTGTGCCTCCCTCTTTAAGATAAGCAGAAAGAAGGAAGACTGATGGCAGGGGCTTATTGATAAAAGACAGTATTCTGGGAGGACTCAGTTTCAGGGATGTTGAAAGTACCTTTGTTCCTTAAATCGTCTTGATTGTCATTCTTATGCTGGCGTGACTTGAGAGAAAGGGGTAATGGGATGTGAGAGGAAAGTTTATCCTGGATATTCCGCCTTGGTCCTACTACATTATTGTCTCTTGCTTCCCCAAGAATTGTTGTCAGTTGGTACATGCAGAACAATGGCAGTGCAGTTGGTGTACTTGAAGGGTGTGAATCTTCATTCATTACTTCTGGGACTGAGAGTTATCAGAGGCCAGCAATAGAGAAAGTGGTTTACAGGTCTCTCAGCGGGCGTTGGAACGATATTTGGGAAGAGAACGTAGTTGTGGCATTGGGTGCATGTTTACAGGTCTCTAAGTGGGCACTCGAAGGATATTTGGGAAGAGAATGTAGTTGTGGCATTGGGTGCATGTTTTACTTCCATTCTGATATCCACGTGGCGATGCTGGTGTTTGGCAGGTGTGCGTGGAAGGGTATCTTTAAGCCTTGTTCCTGGACCACTGAGTGTATTCTTGGAGTTGGTCCTCTTTTAGGGTAAGAGTGGAGGATACTGTCTTTTATATAGAGTTAGGGTAACTGATTGTGACACCCTATTGTATTAGAAGCGCAGAATGATGAAATTATTTTGTGATTTGGAATTGATGTGGAATGATAGCTAAAGACATTAGAATTTTATTTCTTGCATTAAATAAAAGACTTTTTTTTTTTTGGATAGTATAAAGTGGAGTTTGAATTCTGTCAAGTTATATGCTTGGCTCCATCAAACTACAGGGTAGGCATTCAACAAATGAGAGGGCGTAGTCAGATTCCCTTCATGCCCTGCCCTGGCTTTTCCTAGATCCTGTTTCTTTTTTTGGTGGCATTTCTGTTTTTACTGCCCATTTTTCTTCTTCTCCTTTTTTTTTTTTTTTTTTTTTGTGGTCGAGTTCTACTTATTCTTAGACCTTAGCTTGAAAATTAATCCTTCTTTGAAGGTTTTCCTGACCTCCCAGGCAACCTGTCTGTACTTCTGTGTAGCCTCTTGCATTTGCCTCTATATTTTACAGTTTTATTTTCATTCTTTCTTTTTTCAAATGTCTCTATCTCCCCTACTCTGTATGTATCTTCTTATTTTTCAGTCACCACATCTAGCACAGTGGCTCGTACATAATAAGGTCTGAATAAATGTATTTTGAATTACTAGTTGAATAGATAAAAGGAAGTTGAGTAAACTCGTTATAGATTATTTTAACCTTCTTGGAAAAATAGGAGCAAGATAACCTTCTAAGCAGAATAGATATGAGGGTGTGGAATATTAAATTTTGAAAGATTTCAGACTGGTGTTATGACACATATAATAGGGATTCATCAAACTGTGAATGAAAAGATGCGGCTCAGTGGAGGGGTCAGGCAACATGAAGGTTTAGTAGGTCCACCACTGTTCGTTCATGACGAGCACCTGCCTGTGTGTGTGTACCTTCTCTCTTTCTCACATTTCTGTTGAAGGTTAAAAAAAATTAAAAATCAATATATATTGACACACTAGTATGGCTCTCATGCTAGATAACTAAAAAACACCCTTGGTAATGCATTGAGAAACGTTCACATATTACATAATTATTTTAAATTACAATAATAAAAATTCCATTAATTAAGCAAATCTTGGTAGAAACTAATTAAGAAAACTTGGTGGAATTCAACAGTTTGAATTACAGTTCTGAGCGAATAGTAGTAAGAAACTATGTAATATACAGTAATAAAAGAACATTTTAAATCTTACCCTTCAGCTGTATCTTTGTAGGTCTTTTGTAATTGTAGGTAACTTGCTAGTTAGCTGTTTCCAAAACAAATAAACTCATCAGCACTGTATACAGTTTTCATGTTCAGCAATATCTGGTAGTTGGTCTGCATGGTTTAGGAAGAATGCCTGTTCTTTATTTAAAAAAATGTTTTACACATCCATCATTTCCAAAATGTATTTCTTTTAATAATTTTAAAGGGATTTGATCGCAATAAATAAAGTCTTTCATGATTTGAAATTGCGGTAGATTGATAGCTGGACATTTTATAATTATGCTTCTTGCATCAAGCATAAAATCTAAATTATTTGGGAATAATTTATTAAATCTGAATACTTTCAAAATAAATATTTAAACAATTACAGGTATTTTTAAAAACTGGATTTCTTTTTTTGCTTGTTTGGATTTGATTCTGTCATTTTATACTACCAGTTGATTGTATCAGGCACAGAAAAAAAATTTAATTGCATTCTATACCAACTATTGTTTTTCCAAATGGAAAGAACAAATTGTCTTGAACCAGTTTTTTATGTGTGATGGTTAATTTTTATTTTACTACCACTATGAATATTTCCATTATATATGAACACGTATTTTTGATTTCTTAATTTTTAATGAAATTAAATCTTATAAAGAGAGATGATGGCTAATTTAAGAGAATTATCATATCAAGACTGTATACTTTGTTTCATATTCCATTTTATCAGTGATTTATCTTAATAACCCTAAAATATAAATTATTTCTTATAATTTGCTTTGTAGATACACATAGTGTTATGTGTTTCGCACATTCCTGTGTCAAAAAAAGAAGAATCATAATAAAACTAAGTGGCAAGCATGTGGGAAAGTGCTTAAAATTAAGTCCAAGATCATCACCATAATTATATCTTTCTGTCTTTCTTCACGTAGGCAAGATTTGTTTCCTTTGTAAATGCAGTGCTAGAAAGCTCAAGGCAAAATGTGATCATGTTCTTATTTTACCTGCATGCTTGTCTTATATTTTCTACTGTTAAAATTTTAAAGTTTTATTGCAAACAGGGAAACTAATTTGGAAAAACATAGTGAGAAATTTTGCTTTAGAGCTGAGGTATTTATTGGAATACAGAACTGTGTAATCTAGCAAACTCCTATTGAAAAGAATATTTTTGCATACATTTTAGATAATAAAATTTGAAAGCTCCTGAAAAAAATGACCTTATTTTTCTGCTGAAGGGTGAACAGGTTTTACTTTAATGAGCTCTTAGAGGTGAGGGGTTTTATACTCATTTTTATAGCAGTGAAATTATTATATTTTAACTATGCAAATAATTTAGACCAATCCTGGAAGGTCTGGCATTACTCAACAACCTATAGAAATTAAGTAATAATAGATGATGCAGATTGAAAAAGATAAATGTGGTTTCACAAGAACTTACTTTGTATTGAGCAGTAAACGTTTGATAAAAGTCACTTTGGAATTTAGTTCTATAACGGGTTCTGAATCTTTGAGATAAAGCGTTAGGAAATAATTTTTTTCAAAATGATGTAGCATAGGCTGATGAATCAGAAGCCATTCTCCTGAAATCAGGAGAAAAAAAGTTAAATTTAATATAGGGGCATGAAAGTCTCTCTACCAGTTCAAAATGTTACATTTCACATTTTTCTTTATTTTTAGCTTAAAAAGAAGTTAAAATTAATTAACTATGAAACAAAGGATGGAAGCAAAAGTAGCATGTTTTCAGATGTTACTTGGTGGAGAAATTAAAATCCTTCAAATTGACATAAAGTCAATATTAATTTACATGGAGTATGTTACTTTGAAATAATCTTAATCATTATAACTTTATAGTGCTTTAAAAAATGCCTTTCAGGGAAATTTCTTTTTTAGGAATAGGTATAAGTTGAGTGAAACTTGTGGGTTATAAGAATCAGTAGCTAACCATAAATTGCTACCTTACCTTTTTATTTTGCTATTTCCATTTTCTCTCCCCTCTCAGTACATTATTAATAGATAAGCCCTATTAAAGTAATATTGCCAGGTTGTTTACTGGTGTTTAAAATTTAAGCCTGAAATACAGTTAGGGAGAATAAGTAGATATGAAAGCAATTCACAATTAAAATTTTGAAATTTAAAAAATATCCTCTGTTAGCTGAAAATGTTGAACTTGATCAACATATGGTACCAGCTAGCCTCATCCCCACCCGTTCTTTTGTTATCTTGTTATTGTTATAAGGCTTAATGACAGTTGTAAGCCATAGTTCTGGATATGGGGGTTAGTCCACCCTGGGGAGAAGAGGAGGAAACAGCAGTGTGGATTATGGAAATATGGATTGATCTAAAAAGAGACCCCTTGTAAAAGAATGGGACTCAAAGGAAAGCTAGGAAAAACTGAAGAAAAGATGATGGAATATGATGTGAAAATGATCATTTGAAATCTTTCCTTTCATTCCCAGCTGCTGTGTTTTGGAGAAACGGAATGCATTTGTATGTTAAGGGAGATGCCAGATGAATAGTATTATTTATTAGATATATTTTCATTTTGAGTGAGATAAATTATGTGCATTTTAATAGACTTTGCATATGTTAGACTTTTTAAATCTTAAAGACATAATGTTAGGTATGATATTTCATAGAAATATTTCAAGCAGTGTACAATGTTTGATTAATGTTTGGCCTTTAAATAGACCTAATTTCAAAAATTAACTTCATGGTTGTTATATATTAAGTATTTTAACTAAATGTGATGGTGAATATTATATTTAAAATATGAATTATTTTTTTGTTACTTTTATAACTTAGCTATTCAAATATATAGTTACACGTTTATTCATATGTGTTTTTCTAGACAAGTGATAACATTGCGGCTTGTCTTGGTAAGCTAGTACTAAGAGATAACATACATCTTTATCCTTAGCCTCTTTGATCAGAAGCGACAACAATGCAGTCTAGTGGTCATTTTTGCGAATGCAGACACAGAGTCCATGTGGTTTTAACTAGTTTGTGATGTGTTTGTATACAATGAAAGAAAGACTGTTGCCTTGATTCTGAAGTTTGGGAAAAGTTAGATTGGCAAAGAGTTAGCTTAAAAGCATAGAAATAAGGCCTTTGGGAGGAGGTTTTGAGGGAGGATGTTTCCAGTTTTGGACGTGCCAGGTAAGCTGGTAGGGATGTCTTCTAAGTAGTAGGACGCCTCTGGCTGGACGCCGCCGGCTGGGGTTCAGGAGAGGAGTATGATGTGGCTTCACACAGCTGTTGAGTAGCTGAACTGGGTTCTGACCCTCACCTTCTGGCTGGAGAATCCAGGCTTTACCCGTGCTGTGTAGCAGTGAGACTGGATTTCCCACGGAGAGGTGAGGGCTGCAGACGGAACCCTGGGAACACCAATGGAGAAGGCTCCATGAAATAGCCTGGGGGGCAAGGAGGAGAGCTGGATGAAGTGGGCACAGACGTCTGGGGAGGGTGCTCGGGAGCGGAAGCCTTGCCTTCCTCGGTCAAGGGGCAGGTCACTGTCAGCCTTTGATCCCACATGTCTCATCCCTGGTAGGCGTGGAATAAACATGTGTTAAATGAATAAAGTGTTACACATTGCAGAAGTCAAACATGATAAAGACTGGAAAAACGGCTATTAAACGTAAAAACTAGCGATCACTGATGACTCTAAGCTGAGAAGACTCACCAGCAAGCAGTGATAGACTTACATCGTTCTTGCAGGAAAATCTTCAGTGAGAGGAAGAACTATTTTAGTCTACTTTTTAGCTGACCAAAGGTTGCCTCTACTTTATAGAATTTACCTTAGTGTGCTTTTACAAGTAAGTCACTCCTGGTTTTTATATATACTCCTTATATTCCATATATTCCAATACAGTAATATATTGTAAAGAATAAATAGAAGGCATTAGATCATTTATTCAAGAGAACTACCAATCCTTAACTGAGAAAATTTATCAAATGACTCTCGCTCTGTGTGTGTGTGTGTGTGTGTGTGTGTGTGTGTGTGTGTGTAGTTTCTGGTTTATTGAGTAAAATGAAGAGACTCTTTATTGTAAAGACAAGAGACTCAGCACATTGTGTGTTCTCTTTAAGGTCATTTATGCTGAAGTGGACTAGACTAGGAATGATCAAAACTCATTGCTATTTGGTGAGGCTTGTTTGGTGGCTTTCTCTGTGTGAAAAGAACCAGTGTTCACAGTTGAATTTCTCATAGAAAGAGTTCTGCATTACAAGAACTAAGACCAAGATTGGCACCTTTTCTTAAAAACCTCAGCAAGAGGCCAAAGATTACATCAGCAGGGAGTGTGAACTAAATTTTTATTCCAAGAGGTAGATGTTCTATAATGGGTGGAGCAGAATAAGTTTGCAAAATAATAGCTCACAATATTTCTATTTAGAATCTCAAGAAGCAAATCATGCAAAAAACAAAAAGACCACTTGTGACTTCAAATTTAATTGTAATTTGACATATTAAAAATTATGGGCATGTACATTTTTTATAAAGGAAAAATCTTGTATAAATTAAGATGACTTAAAAATACAAAAAAAGAAACAGAGTTCCTAGATTCTTGATTTTTAGTCCTGCTTGCTAGCTATATTTGAATAAGGTTTTATATTAATTACTAAGTACTTTAGTTCCTGCTTTAAATTGAAGGGGATAAAAATGTCTCGCAGACTTCATGAATAGAACGGCTAATGGCATCAGTGGCCCGGGGTGTTTACCATCTGAGCTGCAGTTTTCCGTGTCCTCACCTGCCGCCACGTAGAGGCAGCTTTGGCCTGATCTGCAGGTTCCTACTCTTGAGCCTAAGATAATTATCAGTGCATGCTCTCTCCACCCTCAGCCCCTCTGTTGCTATTAACATTGTTTAACCTCATCCTGCCTGTGTTACTTGAGCATTATTTACTTGTTCTGGTATGATCCTTGTTCTGATAAGTGACAGATGATTTTGTTTCAGTTTTTAAATAATAGGCTTCAGGGCTTCCCTGGTGGCGCAGTGGTTGAGAGTCCTTCTGCCGATGCAGGGGACACGGGTTCATGCCCCGGTCCGGGAGGATCCCACATGCCGCGGAGCGGCTGGGCCCGTGAGCCATGGCCGCTGAGCCTGCGCGTCCGGAGCCTGTGCTCCGCAACAGGAGAGGCCGCAACAGTGAGAGGCCCGTGTACCACAAAAGATATATATATATAATAATAATAATAATAGGCTTCAAATTTAATTCCTTGGTCTTTTGTTCCTCTGTGAGAAAGAATCTACTTAAGTCCTTATAAGTCTTACTTGAAAGAAATCAGATGTATGTTTATACTGTAAATCTAATATTTTCAGTGGTGATAAATAAGCGTAGACATAAGTAGCATTGCTTTTTTGCCTCAGGACTTAATTTCAAGGGCATAGAACAACCCAGAGCAGGTAAGACTCACATTTGTGATGACATATTATCCCATCTCTTCTCCCACGATTTCCTCACATCTCGGCCCCCTTTATTTTTCCATACGCCAAGCTGAACTTTGGTTCGGAGGTATTAATTGTATACCCTTAATTCTTGATATGTATGGACAATATCTACCATATAGAGACCAAGCAGGCATCAGATTCAGGCATCTGCTGATTATATATTGAACCCTACATGAAAACAAAGTGAAAAAAAGGCATGGCATGGGGAATAATGGTTAGAAGCTTCAGCCTGTGAGTTCAAATCCCAACTCTAACATTTGTTAGCTGTGTGACTTTGGGCAAGTTACGTAGTCTCTTTCACCTCTTTTTTCCCCTCCACATAGAAAAGGGAATAAAACATGGGTTGTTGTAAGGGTTAAATGAGATAAACATGTAAGTGCTTAGGTCAGAACCTGGCACAGAGTAAGCAATTATTTTATCATATCTTTATTTGGGAAGATAATCAGAAAGAAAGCATGCAGACTCTTAAATCACATTTCCTTGAACTGTCTACTGAGGTGGGTTGATTCTGCTGGTGCTAAAACAGTGTCATTTCATATGAAGTCAACAGTTTTTTTTTTTTTTTTTTTTTTTTTTTTTGAGAGCATGAGTGATGTCCCAGGCACTGGTTAGGCATTAGGAGAACTCCAGAGTTGAATAAGCCGTCAAAGATTTTGGAGATTCGTTTGTTCTGATTGATCATGTCAGTTAGAACAACTAGGACTTTCTGGGTCACTACTGACTTCATTGATCTCTGGTTACTGACTGATGACATACTGTGATTATAATACCAGAAGTGGTTGAGTACTCTATAACGTATATCTTGATACAAATCACTAGAAAAATAAAGACAGGATTATGAGAAAATACAGTGATTTCATAATTTGGGAACATTATAATAAAGCTGCTTGTTGAGGCGACTATAAAAATATGAAGAATAATAGTAACTGTCCATAACAGCAGACAGTAAAAGAGTCCTATCTCTTATCACTTCCGTATCTTTTAATCGGTGCCATTCCCTTTCTTTGTCTCTGTCTAGGCCAGATTCTCTCTCTGGAGCACCAGACGTTTTATCCAGCTACCTCCTGGGCGTCTCCATTTTTACTCTTGTTTATATCTCAGTTTTGTACCTTCTCTGCATTCCTGCTGCACTGTCTCACTTCAGGTCACCACTCCTCACCTCGACGATTGCAAAAGCCTTTCTATCTGATTTTCCAGCCTTCAGTCTTGTCCTTTTAAAACCCATTCTACAAGCTGTAGTCAGAGTGATCTTTCTAAAATTCAAGTCCAGTCATGTCCCTCCCTTGCTTTAAACCTTTCAAAGCTCCCCTGTTTCTCTTAGGTTGGGTGACCATGATTTATTGTCCAAACTGAGATACTTATTTATTACTTTTTCACTGATAATTTGTATATGGTGCAATGCAGATCTCAAGTGTACAGTGAAATGAGTTTTGACAGATGCTTACGCCTGTGTAACCCACATTCCTTTAAAGATGCAGACTATCTCTGTCACTCCAGAAAGTTCCCTCTTGCTGCTTCCTGGTTACTTCCTGTGCCTGCTAACCCACTCCCACAGCCCCAGGGTACCACTGTTCTGATTTCCGTTATGATAAATTGTAACTTGGACACATGAGAGTAAAAGGGGTTGCTGCTGATAACTGCACTGAGAAGATGCATGTAAAGGGTTCTGGGCAAACCAGGAGGGGTGGTTTCCCTACTCTTTGCATCAAGTCAGAACTTCTTAATTGGCCTAAAGCCCTTTTGATAGAATCAGTCCCCTGCTTATTTCTCAAGGCACATTCTCTTATCATCCCCCCAGACTTTGTACATGTTCTTTCTTGTCTCCAGACCTTTCTGGACCTTTCTGTAATATTCTTTCCTGTGATGGGAAAACCACCCTTAACTCCTCTCTACCTCCCTCCCGTTGTACAATAGTCGGGCCAACTTCTTGTTCTCTCTGTATTTCTCTGTTTAGCAATAGATGAGATTTCTTCCCTTGGGACTTCCACCACACTCCTCCAGAAGCACCCCTGCTGAATTTGGTGTACATGTCTGATTTCTAGACTCCCTGGTGTTTTTCACTTTTACCACCCACGCTTTTATTACATTACATTGTGATTGTCTTTGATTACTATTCGCACGTTAAATATTTGCTAACTGAATATACATAAATGTACATAAGCATATTAATTATTCATATAAATAAGTTCATGTTGAGTTTGTAAATATGAGTTAGTACTGATTAGACTTTATACCTAAGTAAATAATCTTCATAGAACAGTCTGTATTTTATAATTGTGTAATTATAATTTAGTTCTTCCAGACAAAGCCTCCAAATGGGTAAATAGTCAGTTATGATTTTTCCAAACTTTAAAAAGACACCGTGATTCTCATTTCTACTAGGTGACCTTATAGACTCCAGGGACCTTCAAGGTATAGAGAAATAATTAGTATGTGTACTGTTGCTCCCAGAATACAATAGTCATCTAAAGTGTAGGGGCCCTGATTTATGCTCTAAAACTAAAGTTTCTGTTGTTTCTTAAAGCATCAGACAAACAAGATTCCCATCTGGTTTATCGCAGGATTCACTATCTAGGGAAAATCAAGCAGTGCAGGCATAGTTCTGAACTGGGTTCAAGGCAGGATCAAAAAAAAAAGAAAAAGGGTAATTGTAGTTTACTTCTCTGGGACATATCATACCTCGTTTGTCATCCATAACAGCAAAATACATTCTTTAATCTGTGATTTACCCAATGAATGGAGAGTATTTACATGAATACAGTGACAGAAAGATTGCACATGGTCTAGGTCTGAAGAATATGAGAAATAATATGAATCAAGGGTCTGGCAGTCCACAGGACTGGGGAAAATATAAAATCCAGACTGGAGAAAATGTAAAATCCAGCTAAAGGTTAACAAAGAATGACTCAAAATTAAACAAAATGGAAAACATAATTCAGTAATCAAGGGCAGTGTACAAAGAGGATGTGTTTTCTAAGGGCATCTCTGTCAGTGTCTTCGCCAGGACAGTTGCAGGGAAGCCCCCTTTGAGGTGAAGGGGGCAGGAAGTCTCTCCGTTCCTCACACTGGACAGTGCCTTGTGCAGAGTTGGTAATTAATCCTTATTAAGTGCATTGATAAATAAGTACATGAAAAAAGAATTTTATTAGTAAACCCTCCCTTAAATGAAAAATGTCTGTTGGCATGACTCTTTGAAGATATTTTTAATTCAAAGAAGTAGCCAGGGTGGTAGCCCAAAGTAAGCTCCTGTACATACTGAAAACATCAGATATGCACAGTGTATGATTTTGCAGCATTAACCGAGTTTGCCTCTATTGTGTTTGATTAAACAGAAATCGTTGAATATATTCAAATCTATATCTATATCCATAGGCACCTATATTAATTAAATGTGTTAACCATTTTCCAAGGAGGCAGATAAATTATTCAGTATAATACTTTGTATTTTGTATCTCAGTATGTTAATGTTTTGGCATAGGTCATTGGACACAGGACCTTAAATGTTGTAGTTATTTAGTAAATATGTGTTGAATAAGTATCTTCTTCATTTGAATTCATATGACACTTGAGTTCTTAAAATAAGTTAACTAATTAATAAAAGAGTTAACAGTTGTCAGTGGGGTTTATGTACCTGACACTGTCTAATCATTTTACATGGATTTTCAACTTAATCCTCATACAAATCCCAAGTAAATCCTCACTTAATCCTATGAGATAGATGATAATTTTGGCACATTTTCTAGAGATGGTGACGGGGGCGCTTAGCCGGGGGCTGGCACAGCCAGGTCTGAGTGTCACCTCCTGGCTCCAGAGCACCGTGCACTGACCACTGGGCTTTGCTGCCTCGTGGGTGTGTGCCTGCACACTGGTGCCTGTGCCTATTTCTGGGATCTCATCGTAGCTCTGAAAATTAGTAATCACGTTTCCTTTACTCTCCACAGCATCTAGCTGTGGGTTGGGGTCATGGTAGCGGATCAGTTGACTGGCGTCAAACTCGTTTCTCTCTAAAAATTGAGGCTTTTTTCTACTTATCTTAATTCTACTTATCTTGATTTAATGGCAGTTTGATATTCATTTTTAAGTAGCTTAGTGTCTATAATGCAAATAAATATTATAGGCAATGCTCTATTTTATTATATAGGTGTTTCCTTTGATCTAGAAAATGTTACTAGTTAAAATAGGAGTGAGTGATGCAAAGAATAAGTATATTAGTCTGAAAGGAATGGGAGGTTACATGGTTATTAGGGAAAAAGAAAGGGAGTCTTCCTAGGTGGCTTTTTCTTAGAGTTGGATAATTGTTATTCAAATCACTGTTTAAAAGTTAGTGTTAACGTAGGCATAAAAATTTGAAGGTGGTTGGAATAGAATTTTTGACAAAAAACCTTTGGAAGCCCATTTGCTTATATATATATATATATATATACTTTCATGCCTTTTGAATTATTCTCTTTATCTTAAATTAATGAGGGAAATGTATTATTCCTTTTATTTGCCAAGTAAACCACCTATCTAATCGTTAAGTACAGTATACGTATTTTTGGTAACATCATGCTGTACTGCTTTGAATCTAGGCTTTTTCATTGGCATTAGCTTAAGCTAATATTGAGTACAGAGCTCTCATCACCTGACTGATACACATAGAACCAAAATCTCAAAATGCGTATTTCTACAATACAGTTCTTTTTACAGTCGAATGTATTTGCTTCGTGGCAGTTATTTAAATCTTTCAACAATAAAAATTCATTCATAATTTTTTTTGTTTGTGGTATGTGGGCCTCTCACTGTTGTGGCCTCTCCCGTTGCGGAGCACAGGCTCCGGACGCGCAGGCTCAGCGGCCATGGCTCATGGGCCCAGCCGCTCCGCAGCATGTGGGATCTTCCTGGACTGGGGCACGAACCCGTGTCCCCTGCATCGGCAGGCGGACTCTCAACCACTGTGCCACCAGGGAAGCCCCATTCTTAATTTTTGATAGTGAAAAATAACTTGATCAGAGTTAACAATCTAAACACTGTTAGTGTCAGAATTCACAGACTTGGTGTTTTCCTTAAATTAAGGAAGAAGGGTGAAAGAGAAATTTACTTCTAATTGAAATAGTACATAAAAGTAAAACCAAGAGAAAAATCCTGCAGTGGTCTCAATTATTCTGATAGTTATTCCTTGGCTCTAAGTTTAAAATAGAGTCTCCAAGCTTAAAAAACTTTAGAAAGTAAGACGATGTTTAAAGAGGCTGTATGTGTAATTTACAGTATAATTGTAGTTCTGCCTTTTAATAAAATGCATCCCAATCTAAAAACCCTGTTAGTGTAGCTGTGTTTCCTTGGAAACTTAGAGCATCTCGCAGTACCCCTGTGGGTGTGCCGTGGTGCCTTGAGCAGCTTGGGTGCAGTTTGGGAATCCCCGTTGTGCGCTGTGCAACCTGCTTGTCACTAGGTAGCTCAGTGAATATTTCTTTTGAGAAAAAAAAAGTTTATTTTTCCCCCATGTAAAGCACAAATAGATTGAGTGAATACATGGTATTAATGAATTCTCATTTGTTTGGGGAGATAATATTCAAAATTAAGTAACTATCTTTTTAGGAATCAGTGGCCATTGTGAAAAATTAGATTAAAATTGATAAGTAAAGCCCCCTTTTTACAAAAGGATTCTGAAAGTGTTATTCAGATGAATAAATTTATGCATATTTGAAAACTGTCCTTATGTAATATCGTGTATATTTTTCCTGAGAACTTTGGTAGAACTGTAATTCTTATATAATTAAAATTGCTGTG
The DNA here is from genome assembly GCF_937001465.1 of Orcinus orca. Lineage (NCBI taxonomy): Eukaryota > Metazoa > Chordata > Mammalia > Artiodactyla > Delphinidae > Orcinus > Orcinus orca. The sequence goes on along the minus strand of NC_064559.1, from coordinate 28,272,719 downwards.
AGGAGTCTTAAGAAAGAAAAGATGATGCTTCACTCAAGCTTCTTTGTAATTAATTACAGGTGTTGTGGCCAGTGGAAAATGGATGGGTTTGAATTCTGACTTCTCTAAGTAGTCTAAGGCTAAGCTAAGCATGGGTAACCTTTGCCCTGCCCGTGGTTAGTCTAGCAGTGGCCGCCACCTTCTGGCTGATCAGCTGCCACGGGAAAGTCAGCCGGTGGGCCTGCTGGGAAAGGTTTCCCCGCTGATAGAAAGAGCCTCCCAGGAAGCTTTCGCTGGATACAGCGGTATCTTCATGTGGTCAGCTGAACTCTGGCAGCTCGTTTTGTGACCACGAGTAGATGTGCCTGAGGACAAAGCCACAAACTCCGGACAGCAGAGCAGAAGGATGGAGGACTCCTGAGTCCTTGAGGAGGGTGCTGAATCAGTCCCCGAAAAAGTCCACCGTGTCACTTTGGCAGTGAGAGGGTAACTACTGCTTGTGTACAGTAGGCGCCCTTATCTTATTCCTTAGTTATAGGTGCCAGTCAAACCAAGTTAAACACTCAAGACCCTTACTGTAGGCAATCGAGTGTGTTGTGAAAAACCCTCCCAAGTGATTATCTTATACCGTCTTATCTTCCGTCTAATTCTTTCTGCCCTCCCATTGAGAACCCCTGGAGAAAGACGGTTATGAAGTTGAACAAACAGAATTTGAGGAATGATTGATTGCATATGGGGGTCAGGGAAAGGGAGAGGTCTAGGCAACTACCATGTGCTTGTTTGGGTAACGGGGTGGGCAGTGCTGCCGTTCTGGGTGATAAGGACTATAAAACTGAAAGAGTGACTTCAGTTTTGTTCATTCTGCATTGGAGGTGTCTGGGGAATGTTCAGAGATTGATACTAGAAAGTAGTTAGAAGTATAATCCTGGAGTTCACAGAAGTATCTGAACTATAGGACTAAGAAATTTGGTAGTTGTAGTTGAATCCGTGGGTGTAGGTGAGATTGCCTAGGCAGGTATAATTTACTGAGTGTGGCGGAGAGGACTGGTTGGAACCTCAGCATTTCAGTGGAGGGCAGGGGAAGGAGCCATTGAGGACAAGGAAAACAAGTACTGATCCCAACGATGGTGCATCTCCTTGCCTCTTAGATTTTTTTCAGAGAAATTCTAAGACCTTTGTAGTTACTGAACTCTAATCAGGAGGTAAACTTTACATATTTCAGCTTTTTTTTTTTAAAGTAGATTCTTAAATGCTCCTTTCCTCTTTTATTTGATCAATTTATAATGCTCAAAGGTAACCTCATGGATAGTCAATATACCACTCTTAACATGAGCAGTTTCTTCTCTCTTACACGATCAGTTTGATCATAATGCTTATTAGTACAGATACAGGATATAGTACCAAAAAACCACAGTGTATAAATTTGCATTAATCCTTGTTTTCAGTCATTTATATATTTCCCAGTCAGTTTATTTATATAGTAGTAGACTTGTTTTTAGGGCATATGCAGATATATGTGTTATTGCCTCTTGTATTTTGCTATTCATAATTTTATATTCTATTAATATATCATTCTTTTTCTTATTTCTGTTTTTAACATTTGACATGTTAGTCAATGTGTTCTTTCTATGAAAAATCTTTTAGAGAATTAAGAGGATTTTGAGAACCCAGATAATTTTTCTTGCCTGAGGAAGTTAGGTATTTCATAAAAACAAAAGCCGGTAGGAATAGAGAAACATAACTTTTGAAGAGTATTGTCTTAAACCTTTCACATAATCTACGGATGCCAATCCAGAAATGTGTGTGTGTATGTGTCACATCAAGAACACAGTGCGGTGGAAATACCAGAGTTTATGAGCACTTCTAATCAATATAAAAGTACAGTTTTCAATTAACATCATTGTTAAAAGGATCCAAAAAACTATTTGCATGTATTTTATTCCTCCCTCCAACTCTCTTCCCTCCCTCCCTCTCCCTCTCTCTCCCTCTCTCTCCCTCTCTCTCTCTCTCTCTCTCTCTCTCTCTCTCTCTCTCTTTTCTTTTTCAACCTCAGTTTGAATAGCACCTGTAATTAAGGAAGAAAACCGAGCCCTGGGAGCTAGGTAGGACTTGCAGCCATTGATCTGTGTAAGCCCAGCTTATACTGTCAGGGGAGGAACAGTCAACTGCTGAGCTGCTTTGTCACTGACATAAGCTGAGAGAGGATTTTTTTGTCTATACTGTTTATACACTAGTCTATAGACCTGCTGGCTGGTTGAATTTTAAAGAGTGCGGAGGTTTAAAGACTTGTCCCCTGAGGGATGCTTCTGCCAGTTGGGGAGCGAGCCGTGGCTGTTTTGCAAAGTGTGTGCATGTGTGTTGCTTCTGGAAGGAGGGAGGGGGAGGGTGTGAACGATTGAGCAACTAACTGGGAAACATTCTTCTTTATTTGAGTCTTAAAATCAATGTGAAATATATTATTAATTCGGGTATATTTGGAAGCAGACAGTGGATTTTGAATATCTATCTTTATTGTTACAGAAATGATATGAACAGCTTTGCAGGGGGAGTATCTGAATAGCGTTCATGTGTGTTGTAAATATGGGAAATGGCTTCACTTTTGCAGCACAAGATAAGGATTAGCAGTGGTCAGATGAATTGTTCTCTTTTGTAATGTCCTGTTTTCAGTTTAAGTAATTTGAATTATTTCACGCTTAGCAGCTCTTTTAGTTCCATTTATTGATAATAAAACATTGTCAGTAGTAAAACAGTTGGCTTTTTCTAAATACGGGGTTTGCGCTCGTACTTACAAATGTATGTTCATAAGCAAACCTGGGTACCCTGCCCTAAAGATAGAAGATAGCTTTTTTACATATGCTTTTCTTTCAGCTTCAGGGACTTAAGGCTCATGAAGCTTTCTTAGGTTTTGGCATTGGAATTTTACAATGGTTTATTTTTACTTGATACTTTATACCAGTTTACATTTTAAAAGAATGGGAGAAATTCTGCTTAAAACACTCAATCCTATGACTGTGTATAGGGCTTAATATTCATATACTGATGATTTCTCTGAATGTAAGTTTTATTGGTAGAGAAGTAGTGATAGGGCATTTTTTGCTGGGGAGTGGCTACTGCATGAAGATATTTGCTCTTTACTCTTTTAATATGAAGCCTCTTCATCAATCTCTGCTTTCTCTTGTAAAATCGCCTGGCTTTAAACTTGTGTGATGGTGTCTTCAATTCTGACTCTATGACAGGAGTTAATTTTAAGTTGTTTTTCATATTTAACAAAATAGATCTTTTTCTATGTTTTTGCCAAATATCTGACAATTATCTGCATTTTGTTTTACTTGTTAATGTATATGATTTCTAAAAGCTTTTAAAATTATTTTATAATAACTATAAAATCACTGCAGTTTCAAGTCAGTAAGATTATTTTCTATGCTTAATTAAAACATTGATTTTCATATTAGGAAATTCTTAAATAAAAGTGCACAGAGTAGAAGCTATGTAGTTTTACATTAAAGGCTTATTTTTAGATACACATTTCTTTAAGAGTGTTACTTGGGATTAAACTTAGTGTTACTGATGTTGAATTTACCAAGAGTTCAACATATAAATGTGTTTCTTTAGCTATAGAAAATACTTTTTTTTGAACCATTTTACTCTGGGCCACGTAGAGTTGTTATACCTCTCAGTAATTCATTGCTGCCAACTTCATTCCCTTTTCTCTGCCTGCATTTTAATTGAAACAACATTTATATTTCTGAGCCAGGATCTGTCAGAAGTCCCTGTGGCTACTCTGTGGTACAAGCAGCAGCAGACGCAGCTTACCCATATGGTGCGGTGCTTCTTGTAAAATCCATATGGCCTTGTTGAAGGGAGTCCCAGCGGGGATGTGAGGGGTGTTAATACCCTTCAGGCCAGGCCTTTCCCTCCTGGGGCTTCCGTGGCATTGTCAGTGCAATCTGCCAAAGCACACACTTAATTCCTTTTTAATAATCAATTATTTTAGTCCAGGAACCTCTGTTATTTTTCTTAAGAAAAAGACAAACTTTTTTTTCCTAAAAAATGTCTCCAAAAAAGTTTTAACTGCATCTTTAAAAATATTCTAAAGCTTTTTTTTTTTTTTGCATTTGCAGGAAGTACTACAGACTGTGCCAAAGTTCTGTTTCCCCTTTGACGTTGAAAGGTACAGTATAAGTCATCATTTAAAATAACCTTAGCCTAATCTCAGTGAGCACTTTAAAATTATTACATGTGTTTTCTTTATAAAATGAAATGTATTTTTCCCCCATTGCCTCTAACAAAAAAGACTAGAGGTTCAAAATTAAATAATATTTGAAATGGAGAAGCCTTCTAAATCATTATATCTTCTGTTTATTCCACTGTGGCCAGTTAGGATTAGTCTTAAGGTTCCATTTCTTCCTTTTGTTCTTCAGGTACACGTTGTAAGCACTAGGAGAAAAAAACATTAATATGTCCTTTATCAGAGCCTTAGAATTGTGTCTTTTAAAATTAGATGTATATATCCTGGTTTCTATCTCACTTCACCCTGATTGAAAAGACCATCTGTGTGATATTGTAAAACTCATGGCTGGTTGTCTCCCAAGAATAGCTTTATAGAAATCGTGCAATATTATGGAAGGCTGCAGAGAAACCCTCTTACCTAGCAGTTTTGAAAATCTCATTATGTTTGTATTTTACTGAACAAATGCTGGATGAATAGAGTATTACCTGTGTGTAACTGGAATGTCACAGAATATATAGCCCTTTGAGCATAATAACAGATCATTTATTGTTTTTCATGTGATTTTCATACCCTATTATCAGTTTTCTTTAAGGGTATGCTGTGAGGTGGTATTAAAAGAAAATTTATTTTAGGAAAATATTTTGCTAAAAGTAGAGATTAGTAAAAATCTAAAATTTTACAGTGTTAAAGATAAAAAAGCCTTTCGAACGATGGGCTAATTGATAGTAATAAGTACTGCTGGTGAATGATGCCCCTTGTTTTACCTCTTTTCTGGGGAATCACTTGTGCCTGCTAAAGTTGCAATTTCCAAATTAATAGCAAAGATGAAATAAAGGAAGAAAAGCTATGGAAGTAAATTGTGAACATTGGGCACTAGAGGGCACAGGAGACACTAGAGGTTGTTTGTGAAGTTTGTAAAAGTTAAAAAAACAAAAACAAACCTGTCCCCATAAAACTGTGTTTGTTAAATATTCAGCATTTGAACTGCAGTATTTCCTGACAATTGAAAATGATTTGTAGTATTGGTGCAGTAGGGGTAAGTAGCTTGTTTCCTCATACATAATTCCTGTGGCTATTTCAAAGCCAAAGTTTAGGTGTCCTGGAAACTTTATTTTGGGACAAGGAAGCAGATGTTCAGTTATTGTTGTCTAATGGCAAAGTTATGGCCAGTAACAGGAAATATATTTGTATATTTTAAATAATAGTAAAGGTTCAGCGTAATGATTTATACTGCACCTTACATGGCAGTGTGACACGTATGATGATACTTAGTTCACGTTAGCTCAGATTCTTTGTAGTAAGCTTTTTTTTATAGAAATTGTATTCTTATTTTGTACTTGGAAATTTATTACCAGGATACAGGTAGCTCTAGAAGAGAATGCTAAAAAATTGCCAATAGTAATTTGTATGGTACTTTATTGGGTGAGAATGTCAACAGAAGAAGCAATTAAACAGAGTTGGTGGTGGCTGCCAGTAGGCTGTGCAGCAACACGCTGTGCTGTGTGAGAAGCCTTAGAGTCACCTGGAGGAGAGGCTGGGGAGGGGCGGACCGTCGTATGACCAGCTTCTCACCTCCCCGGTTCCATTAGTAGTACGTTCGGAATTTATGAAATATTTGATAAGTACTTTCAAGCATGTGAAAACTTACGGTAAGATACCTTATGATTCCCTAGTAAGGGATTAGAATATGCTGAATTGCTCAGTCCATAAGGCGTTTCAACCTATTTTGGTACTTGCTTCATGATTTAGTTTGCACATTTCACGCTCATTTTAGTTTTTAAAACGTCATTCTATCTTTGAGAACCAACTGATTGGAAAGGTGAAAACAATGCCACACATACATCTATTCTTGCATTTGCTTTTCTCTAAGAAAATTCTCACACAAGGCTTAAAGTGTTATAATACTGCTGTATTTTAGAGTGTCTCAGAATCAAGTCGGACAGCACTTTGCCTTTGTACTGACAGACATTGAAAGTAAACAGAGGTTTGGATTCTGCCGACTCACATCGGGAGGGAAAATCTGCTTATGCATCCTCAGGTAAGTATTTGTAGTAAAAAATAAAATTGGAGGCACGATAGATTAACGGTGTCTTTCTTTTGTACTTTGCTATGCTTGGGATGCTTAAAAATATGCTTATATATACTTTTAATTGTTTTATTTAAATCCAACTAAGTTGAAAAATAATTTTATTTACTCTCTATATATGGCATCAATTTGGTTTAAAGATATACCAGTAAGAGTAGAATTTTGCTTCAAAGAATTGGCTCCTTCTTTTTTTTTTAATCTATTGAAGTATAGTAGATTTACAATATTGTGTTAGAATTGGCCCTTTTAAAGATTAGTTTTTGTGGGTTTATTTTTGAAAAATTAAGATATGAGGTCAGATAATATATGCTTCACATATTAAGTGGGATGCAAAAAATTCAGTTAAGTTAATATGTGTTGTATTGCTGACCCAGAACTTGGATTTTTGAAAGTGAATTGTTGGTTGTAGGTAAAGGTTGCAAGCTGGTGATTCTGGGCAGAAGTGTTTAGAGGTGTTTTATTTGGCCTCATGGTGTTTAAAAAATTTTAGAAGGTGTTTCTAACCTTATAAATTTTAGTGAAATTTTGCATAAAGTTCACGTTTTTCGTTCCTTTTGCTAGCGCTGGTCTTGCTGTCCCAGCAACACTGAGCTGGTGCTGAGCAGCAGGTGTCTCCTTGTGTCAGGAGTCTGCTTGTTTCACAAGCCCTGCCTGTCCGCCTCCATCACTTACCTGGTTGGCCTGGACTCACTCGGCAGACAGTTGAGAGCGCGTCTCTCTGTCTGTGGACCTTGGGTTTGAGTTGCTAGTGCTGAGGAGGACGGTCCGGAAGGTTAGCTTCCCTTTAATATGTCCTGATGACTCAGAAATGTAGGTGTGTTCTATACAAATAGGACTCTATACTGTGATGACAATACGGATATTGGTCAAGCTAGATTCTATAGAAATGTTTATAGTAAAAGAAATAACATTAAATTTAATGTTCATTTGCTTTTTAGCTACATTCCTCTCAATCTTTGAGGGTTAAGTTATAAATTCTACTCAGAATATCTTTTCATTAAAAAGTCAAATTTACAGAAAAGTTTCGAGAATAGTACCATGAGCTCTTGTCTACACATCCCCTAGATTCACAGTTGTTAGCCTGCTTCTTTCTCTCCCCACCTCCCCCCACTCTCTCAGTGTACACACGCGCACACACACACACACGCATGTGCACGCATGCATGCACGCACACACAAATTCTGTATGTCTCTCTGTTGTAGTATTGTTTTTGCTGACCCATTTGAGAGTAAGTTACAGACATCATTCTTATGTAATATTTGAATCTATTTTACATAAATTAATTATGATATCCATAATTAAAGAGTCTAAATCTTTGTTTTGAACTCTTAACATACTTTGAATACAATGAACCTATTAATAATTAGCACGTTTTTAAATTTTCACAATAGTCCCTGTGAATGGGCTTGTAGAATAAACATTCTTAGCCATTTCTGTTTCAATTTAGGAAAGCCATTGTTAACCTCGAAATATTTACACAAAATATGAACTATAGCTATTTGTTAAATGATTGAAGGGTTAGTATCGTGTCTGTATCTCCAAACCAGTTGTCATTAATTTGTAGGAAGCAGATTCTAGAGCAGTTACCATATCAGGTTACTTTTATGTAGTTCTCAAACCCGTCTGGGTGGAAGGAGACTTGAATGTTGTCGTTCTACATTAAGAACAGTCTCACCCGCAGAAAATATGGTTCACTTATATCAGTGTAATAAAAACCAAAAAAATCGTCTATGCCAATAAAGAAAACCTTTCACAGTAAGCATTATTGGTTATTTAGTCTTTTTAAAAAGAGTAAATGTTCCTTTTGTTATTTGACGGTGCTTTCCAGTAGATAAGAAATAGTAGGTATCAAAGCTTTATGAAAAACTGTGGAGGAGAGTGAGAATCTTAAATTGAGAAAATTCTATCCTACAGCTTATTTTTTCCTAGAAAATTAAAAGACTGCCATCTCATAGATGTTAATGGCATGTCTCAGTCACTGTCCTGGAAAGTAGTATGCAACGGTGTTCTTTGAGAATAGCCAATTTAGAGACTAGCCAGTAAATTAGAGAACAGAGAATTAAAATATAATCAAATTCAGCAGTTTATTTAGAAAGTTGTGATGGGTAGGTAAATACCTATTTTAAGGTGTAATCGGTGTATGTCTGTGAAAATAATTTTGGCAAATCTCGGTGAGTGCTGTAGTGAGAGGAATAATGGTGTTTTGGGTTCTGGTTTGTCCACGGACTACACTGAGTCTTCACCACTTTCGATTGAACTTCATACGTGTTGAAAGGAAGGATGGGACTCTAAACGTGCTAGAAGAGATTGTTGTTGATTTTTAAAAACTACTGTAACTGTGAGAGCCTTTGAATCCTGACATTGAATCCTGAAGCCAAAAACGTTGGCATCCTTTGACTACATAATGACGAAAACTTCTGTTTGGTGACAAATATAGTAAGGAAATTGAATATTCCAATAATAAGCTGGTAGGACTATATTTACAACCACTGTGACAGAGAGTTAATCACCATAGAGTATAATAAGAGAGAGAAACAACCCAATAGAAAAATACGTAAAGCATCTGAACGGCATATTCACAGAGGAAATGTGAATAGCGTATATATACATATATGTGTGTGTGTGTGTATACACACACACACACACACACATCACCTGTGAATGATGCTCAGCCTTACTAAAGGTAAAAGAAACGAGCACATTACGATGGGCAGAAATGAAAAACTAAAAATAAAAAGCATGAGGGGAAATAGATATTTCATGTGCTGCTTGTAGGACTGTAAAATGACATGACTTTTTGAAGGGGGATTTAAAAATATCTATCAGATTTTTAAAGTCTCCTTCTCCTTGACTCAGTTAATTCCAGTTCTTGAAATTTAAATCTCAGGAATATTCCCAGTGGTGAGTAGTAAAGTGTGAGCAAAGTTATTTATTATGACATGGTTTATAAGAGCAAAACCACTGGATGTAGATGTCTCTCAGGAGGAACTGATTAGGTGCTTTAGGGCCCATTCCCCAGGCTCCACTCTGTGCCCCCTCCCTGCCGGAATGCTATCTGTGCTGTTCACTGATGCGTTGTATTCCCAGTGCCTACAAGAGTAAACTCTTAATAGATATTTGTTGAATAAATACGTTAATGAATTAATGGCTAGTACAATGGAATATTATTTATCTGTTAGGAAAAATTATACACACAGATACTGACTTGGAGAAATGTTTATGATATATTGTGAAATGATGAAAAGTTTCAAGGTAATATTTATAGTGTGTTCTTACATTTGTAAAGAACAAGTTATATGTATATATAAATGTATATTTTAAGGAGTAGTCAATAACAGATTTATATATTAATATATGATTGTATATACTTATAAAAGGATAGATCTCTAATTCTTTGACTTTGTACACTTCAGCATTCATCTACTTTTTGCAGTGAGCAAAAGTAATTTTAATCAGTTTTTCCTGCACTAAAATTCTGAGATGTCAGGACTATATAAAGAGCATATTAAAAATGTGTGGGAATTTACCCAGATCATCTTTTGTCAGGTAAGACAACCAGGACAGGAAATGGTCCTACAAGTGTGTTTTCGTGGAGATACTCCAAAGGCAGCAGCTGGTCATTGTTGACTAGCAGAATTAAGAATGGGAAGGGAACAGGCATTTCATTCTACACGCTTGAAATTTGGAATCACAGTGCAAAAGAATGATCTTTGGAAGACAAAAAAATATTACTTGTGAGGTGACCTTCCCATCACCATCTTAGAGCCAGATATTAGTGTTTTTCTGTAATTTCAACACAGAATGTTCAACGTGGTGGAAATGCTTTGTGAGAGGACAGGAGAAATGTGACTACACCTACAATTTATTTTCTATTATTTTTTCTCTTCCAACAACACTCAATTTCATCGTATCCTTAAGATGTAGTAGGAGAAAGTTTGTTTAGCTTCATATAAAACCAAGACTTAGAATTTAGTCATTTTTGAAGGGTTGTGGGAAGGGAAGGTAGAAGCAGCAAACGAATTATTCATGGGATTGGTTGGGGCAATCAGGTCTCTTCCTTTAAAGGCCAATTTCTTGAATTCCAGACTCTGCTGCTTCCAGGGGTTCTGTGAGAGAAGGCCACCTCTGCTAGTGTTCTGAGTGTTCACTGGTGGCTGCCAGGGCTTTAGAGTAATGTTTGCATTCAGTGTTTTGGGAATGTCCTGGTCCTCTTAGAATTCAGGCTTAATTCTAAGTCCTAAATTCTAAGGCTTCTTAGAATTAAGCATTAATAGGGCTAAAATTTATTGAGAAAAATGACAAAATACTTGAATAAGCAAGACACAGAAATATGTGTCTTTAACCATGCTTTTCTGTTAACAAAAGTAATTTATTTTACTATAGAAAAATTGGAAGAAAATAAAGAAAAAGAAAGTAAAGGCACTTATATTTGTAAAACATAATCATTGCTTAAATTTTGGTATTCATTCTAGACTTATTTCCATGTCTTGTTAAGACACATTTATAAATCTTTCTATTGGATAGCAAACTAAATATTTAACTGTAGTGTTTATTCACAGTTGGTAAAGTGAATGAATATGTATAGAAGCAGTTAATAAATTGAAAAAGCTTCTGTGGCTTTCATATTATCCACTGTAAGTGCTGAGAATTTTTGTACATGCTTAATCTGACAATTGGTCATTTCACTTCTTTTTCTTAAAAGTTGAGATTTAGCATAAAGATGATTTCCTTTCTGATTATAGTTTTTAAAACTAGTTACTTATTTCTTTACCTGGAGTATATTATGACTTTCAAATATGAAAAAATTTTAGCGTCTTTTTCTTGAAGCTGTCTTTTGTGAAAAATTAGTGCATTTATATTGAAACACACTACATTTTTAGTTATTGTTGCGAGATAATACTGGATTGATTATTCAGAGGTCATTTTTAGTATCAGTGATTTAAGATTCTTAGATAGAAATTAATAATTTCTCCTGTTGTCTTTATATCCTGTTAAACACTAAAATTTTTTATTGTGATCAACTATATATCTTCATCAAAAAACTCTTCATTTAAAAAAAAAACTCTTCATTTATTTTACCTTCTAATGTTTGAGTTTGTGTTTTAATGATCTAAATTTTAAAAGAAAAGTATAAATATCTCTTGAGTTTTTGTTGACATCGAACAGTTTAAAATATTTTAGGTCCCTAAAGAGTAGTCATAATGAAAATGGGATACATTTAAGGATGTTTAAGATTTTTTAATACAAAGTAAAATTAAATACAAATTGGTAGTAAATTTTCATTAGAAAAGCAAAAAATAACTCTGAGTGTTGGATTTCTTGAATAACTAAGACTTTTAGGTTAGAGATGACAATGATAATACTAATAATAACACATAAATTAATAACATCATTTAGTGTTTGTTTACTATAAGCGAGGCATTTTGCTAAGTGATTTATATACATTATTAATAAAAACTACTCTATGCCTTAGAGTTATGAGCTAGAAAATTTTCACATAAAGCTTTAAAGCTACTTTTCATCCTGGATGATGCCATTATATAAGACTTGAAAGTAATTTAGATTTACCTTAGAGTTCTAAGCTAGAAAATTTGCACACAATGCTCTCAAAAACCATGGGTTCTTCTTTGACTGGATTTATGCTATTATAAGTTTTGAAAGTAAGTGTATTTAATTTGTATTTGTTTCATTCTCTCTGTAGAAGAAATATTACAATTCAGGTTTATTTAATATAAAAGTCAATATTTAATTTTGAATTTTTGTATGCTTTAGCCTTTTCTATGGCATGTCTCTCCTACTTTAACAAGATTTCAAAAATACCCTGAGGGCTTCCCTGGTGGCGCAGTGGTTGAGAGTCCGCCTGCCGATGCAGGGGACACAGGGGACACGGGTTCATGCCCCGGTCCGGGAAGATCCCACGTGCCGCGGAGCGGCTGGGCCCGGGAGCCATGGCCGCTGAGCTTGCGCGTCCAGAGCCTGTGCTCCGCAACGGGAGAGGCCACAACAGTGAGAGGCCTGCGTACCGCAAAACAAAACAAAACAAACAAACCCTGAGATATTACTAATTTAAATCATGCCATTGTTTGTATTTAGAATTGCTTTCGTATAATAGCAAAAATGCAAGAAGTAACTTTTCCCCTAATTTGATTAACATAATTTTACAACTATAAAGTTGTCGCCAAGGGTTCAAAATTAAATACTGTCATAAGGAAGACAGTTTGATGTTTGGGGCCTTTGTAGTCCTCCCTGCCCACATCCCCTGTAACTCATACCAAACTTGAGGCTTTCACACTCTTCCTTGAAGCAAGTCCCTTAGAAGCAGAATGTTTCAATTTTACACATTTTGTGTCAATTTTCCAGGCAGAAAAACAGCCTCTAGACATTAGACATTTTTCTACGGAAAGGCAGTTTCCTTCGTTTTATTTGATTACTCTAAGTTAGGTTCCTGCTGAGCACTTAGACTGTTAGTGGTTACCTGACTGTTTGACAAAAAACATTTCCTTTCCTTTATTTAACCTTTGACTTTTGGATGTAAAAGTTTTATCAGCTCGATAGTGGAAGCCAAGTGTGAGGGAAGTCTCGCATGGCTTTACATATACATCTGTCCTTTGCCTTATGTCTTTATGAAAAATTAAGGAAATAATCTTAGGAGATGCTTTGACTTTCGTTTTAAAATAATTGGCCTTCATGTATTTGTTTTACATTTATGTATGTTTACAAGACTATGAAAGTCCCAGGAATCCTTTGTTAAAGAACTACATTTTCAGTTTTATAAAATTCAAGTAAAGTGTCTTATTTAGTCATTATATGTTGAATACATTTTTTAAAACTTTCTGGGATTTTTGTGTTTGGTTGTACAAAAACAGATTGGGACTGTAAAATTTAGTGAAAACTATTTTAACTTAACGACCATCAGCTTAGGAGCTTATACATTAGTTAAAAATTAATTGCCTTGAACTTATGTTGTTTGAAAAGTATCTAAAAACCACAAAAATAAAAACATGAGAATAACATTTCTTACCTGAGCAAGATAAGCTTGTATAATTTATAATATTTATTTTATATCTATGTGTGTATGTATTTTTTTGGCACACGTTTTATCTTTAAACTGTGCAATGGAATCTTGTTAAAATATTTGAATTATTGACTACTTTGTGTACCCCGGACCATTTTCTTGTCATATAAAAAAGTAAGCAGGACTTCCTGTTGAATAGTTGCACCATACCAGGGGTTGTGAATTCAGTTACCTGTAGGGACAAGATAAGGGCCTAAAATGAGATAAGCAGGTTTGGCTGACAGTAGGAAATTGGGGTGATCCAAATAAATAACACATGCCCCATCCAAAGACAGAAGCTGTTACCCAGCTTTAGGTATTTGTTGCAAAGTTAAAATACTGGTTACAGTATTTTACCAGTATTGCCAGTTCTTTTGATTTTTAAGAGAAGAAATCTAGATTTTTAAGTGAATTATCTGATTTAGAAGTTGGCCACTTACTCAGTTCAACAACAACAATGGTGCGTTGCCCAAACAGAATATGACTGTGGGCTGGGTATGTCTGCATGTAGCCAGTTTGCACCCTCCGCTCTGGATGCTGTTGTTTATTTGCAACGGAAAATGTCCCTGTTTCCTTGACATCCTAAGAGCGTGACTAGGTTACAGAGTAGTGCCACTTGGATACAAGTGATGTTTTCATTAAAAAAAGATGAATGATATGTACTCTTAAAAAGGAGCTAGTTATCACCAAGAACCAGTACATGTTCACGAAGCAGATTGTGTGTAACTAAACTCAGTTCTTTATGGTGATGGTACTTACTGGTGTATCAGGCAGTGCTGTTGTAGAAATTTGAAAGAGTCTGTCCCATTATCTCTCATGAACACATTATATATAGAGAAAAATGTTGGCTAGACAATAGATAATGCAGTTATGAGTCTTCTTATTGATCGAAATTTACTTAGATGTTGATAGATTTATGTTGTTTGGGCAGAGATCTTGTACCATGTTGCAGGCCATATCCTTCTCAAAATTTTTATCCACAGTGATGAACGTATAAGCAGTACTAAAATCTATAATTAGAAGGAATTACCAATCTGTGAAATGAAAGAGTCAACCAGATGTTTATCTGCTGGGAAATTTGCCCATATGAATAAAATATAATTTAAGAGGCAGAAAGGAAGGTAATGCTCTGAACATTAGTTAAACAAATTTTAGAAGATAGAATTTACTTTAGTGTATAGAAATTATAAGTAGGCTGATTTAAGATTAAACTAGAATGAATGAATTTTGTTCACATTTTATGCAGCTTCCTGAAAACCTCTGGTCATTGGACAATGTTTATTCAAAGGCTGGGTATTATAGAAGTACATGCCTGTATTGGGTGATTGGTAGACCCCTGAGCATGTATTATTGCTCAGAGTTCTAATCTCAGGCTTGCCATTTGGTAGCTTTGTGACCCTGGATAAGTTGTTTTACCTTAGTTTAGTCAAATATACATCATAGTATTATTATAAGAATTAAATGAGAGAACACGTATAAAGTACCTAGCGTATTTTCATACCTATAGTTAGTGCCTAAGAAGTTTTATTCTCTGTACTTCCAGTTATTTTAATGTGTGGAATCTCTGATTCTTAGATTCTGCTCTCTACTCCCTAGATGGGCATAGACCTGACTAGTAAGTCTTACTGTCCAAACAGAAATAACTAAGCATGATGGAGCCTTAGAGATCACTGTGAGAAATATCTCATAGGTGTAAGCCTTGTTGTAATAGTTAAAAAATTATATTAGTCTGATTTATAGCAGTGATCTATATATAATAGAGTCAAGAGTTGAATGAACATGAGAACAAAATCCAGCATCCCTGTATAAAGAACAAACATAGCCTGGTATCAGGATGCAATGCAGTTGAAAGTATTCTTGGAGATAATAAAAAATAATAGTACTTGTAAAATGATACCAAAATACCTAGCACTGTTAAATTTTGAAAAGTGAACTGACTGTTAATCAATTATTAATTCAGTTTGTTTCATTTTCAAAAACAGGTCCATAATCTTACAAATAAATTGTGGGTTTTTTGGTATAAACTAGCTTTTTAATGAAAAATTGGATTCCAGTTTGTTTTCATAATTTGAAAAGAAATTGGAAGGGGAAGATAATCGATGAAAAGTAATAACGTAAAGATGAGAAAACCAGAACATTTGGTCTAGAAAAAAGAGATTCTCTCACTTTGCAATAACTTATAATTATGAGATATTTATTACATATCTTATTTTTATAGTGAACCAGGAAGGAAGTTTAAACAAGGTTCCACATTATTTGAGTAAGGTGAAAATGACAGTATAAGGATTAACAGGTAGACATGCAAACCACCTAAAGTCAATAAATCTTGCTTTATCTTAAGATTCTTGAGAGCAGGATAGAAACAGACCTGCATGTTCCTTGAATAGATTAGGTCTCATCTCATCTGAGCATATAGATCTGAATTACATAACACATCGACATTTTCTTGAAATAGCAATTTCTTCAGGCTGTTAAAAGTTGAAATGTGACTATGAAGTGACTTCAAATGAAAGAAATTGTACTGTATCCAAGGAACTACAGTGTGTCTTAGCAGGACATCCTCCATGAAAATTATTTCATTGAGTTATAATGAGTATGGAAAATACGATGTGGTAATTTGCATGATATTGAGTTGATAATCTAAAAACAGTATTAGTAATGTTTAAGGGTTTTTTTTTTGTAAGCAAAAGGTATGGTAGAAAGTAGATTAGCTATCTAAGCACTAGGGTTAGAAGAGTTGAGTAACTTAAACGTGAAAATTGAGATTACCTATGCTAACTTCTGATTCTTAGATTTTCCCCAAACCGTCAGAGCTTTGGCACATACTCACCCAGGTTTTTCGAGACTCCCACATGAGGCTGTCAGCTTGTTGCAACCCCCTGTCCCAGAAAATCCTACCCAATGCCCTCATCCCTGTTTCCATCTGGACTGGTTGCTTACCAGGCTTTGGCACATTTATCCTTAGACTTACCTGTTCTTCCCTGGAATTCAGTTTCTTGTCTCTATATCCCCATATTCCTCCTTTCTACCTCACTCTTGCATTTTGTCGCTTCCCAAGAATATTATGGAGAAGGTAAATTTTTGAGTTCTAGAAAGACTGAAACTGCTATTAGTCTATCCCCAAACTTGATTGATAGTTTCTCTGGACAAAGAATTCTAGGTTGCAAGGGATTTAACCTCTGCCTTTTGGAGGCATTATCTTCTGACTTCCCAGAATTGCTGTTGAGACAGAGGTTCAGGGACATTTTGGATTTGATGCCTTCGTACGCTACCTGTTTTGTCTCTTTGGAAATTCTTAGGTGCTTCTCTGTTGCCCCTGTTCTGCAATTTCACTGTGATACTCTGGTTTGGCTCATTTATTTTACAGTTACCCCAGTGGCACTTTCAATGTGGAAACTCATGTCTAAAGTTCCGGGATTTTTCTAGTAATTTTTTTTTTTTTTGGCGGTACGCGGGCCTCTCACTGTTGTGGCCTCTTCCGTTGCGGAGCACAGGCTCCGGACACGCAGGCTCAGCGGCCATGGCTCACGGGCCCAGCCGCCCCGCGGCATGTGGGATCTTCCTAGACCGGGGCACGAACCCGTGTCCCCTGCATCGGCAGGCGGACTCTCAACCACTGCACCACCAGGGAAGCCCTCTAGTAATTTTTAAAATGAAATTTTCATTTCTTTTTTCCCCTCTTTTTTTTTTAGAACCAGTATTAGTCAACTACATGATAGTCGAGGTTGATACACTGATATTTTAATATTTACTCTTATTTTCTATCTGTTTATCTCTTTATCCTAGTTCCTAAGAGATATTCTTCATTTAGGTTCTAATCTTTCTATGGATTTTTCTTTTTTTTTTTTTTTTTGCGGTACGTGGGCCTTTCACTGTTGTGGCCTCTCCCGTTGCAGAGCACAGGCTCCGGACACGCAGGCTCAGCGGCCATGGCTCACGGGCCCAGCCGCTCCATGCATGTGGGATCTTCCCGGACCGGGGCACGAACCCATGTCCCCTGCATTGGCAGGCGGACTCTCAACCACTGCGCCACCAGGGAAGCCCCCTTTCTATTGATTTTAATTTTTTTTAGCATTTGTATTTTGAATTTATAAGAACTTGTTCTTATTGTCTAAAAATTTATTTTTTCACTTCTTTCTCCTTTTTTATATTTCATTTTGTTTAAAAGCATCCTGTTCTTCCCATCTTGCCCCTCGGTTCTTCATGACCTTTTTTGTTGTCTTAGATTCCATATATATACGGTATTTGTTTTTCTCTTTCTGACTTACTTCACTCTTTATGACAGACTCTAGGTCCATCCACCTCACTACAGTAACTCAATTACGTTTCTTTTTATGGCTGAGTAATATTCCATTGTATATATGTGCCACATCTTCTTTAGCCATTCATCTGTCGATGGACACTTAGGTTGCTTCCATATATACACTACCAAACGTAAAATAGATAGCTAGTGGGAAGCAGCCGCATAGCACAGGGAGATCAGCTCGGTTCTTTGTGACCACCTAGAGGGGTGGGATAGGGAGGGTGGGAGGGAGGGAGACGCAAGAGGGAAGAGATATGGGGACATATGTATAACTGATTCACTTTGTTATAAAGCAGAAACTAACACACCATTGTAAAGCAATTATACTCCAATAAAGATGTTAAAAAATTAAAAAAAATAAAATAAATACTAGATTAGAACAATGAAAAAAAAAGCTTCCTGTTCTTTATTCAGCTCCTGTGGATATTAATGATAATTTCTGAAACTTTCACCTGGTGTTTGTATTGTCTTTGTTTACTTGGAGTTCCTTTTATGTTTGTATTGGTGTCTGTATTTCCTCAAATATCTGGTGGTTGGACCGTTAATTTATATTTAAGATAGAGGCACTAAACTGAATTAGCATCATTGTATGTGCAGTGGTTAGTTTCACAAGAAAATATAGGGCCTTTGAGGTGTTTTCTTCCTTTGAGAAATTCCCAGATCAGTGTCTCAGGATGCTGTGGGGGCCAGTCTATTGGCTAATGGTCATTTTCCCTTCTCTTGACACTCAGGTTTTGGTTTTCTCTTTTCTGCAAAGTCAGTTATTCTTTGCTTGCTTACCACCTTTACAAAGCCATTCACCTTTGTTGCTTTCTATTGCATTTGCCTTGTCCTCATTAATTTATACCCTTTTTATTTATTTACAGTCATTTTAGTGGCATTTCCAAAGGGCACAGAGATAAATGGATGTACTACTCAATATGCTAGATTTAATGAAAAGTTGGTAGATATTTTAAAATATGATAGGTCTCTTTTGTATCATTACTTACTATTTATAATGATCATTTTAAAGAACTCTATAGCATTCTGCTGAGTAAGGATGCTGTCATTTACCTGACTGTTCTTTTGTTATGACTTCAGGCAACTCCTAATTAAAAAGCATCATTCATGGTCACTAATAAATCAGACATTAAATGAAAAAAATGCAGAAAGAATGCTGTTTTTCTAAGCTCTAGTCATTGATTATGAAATCTGTTTTGTGTATCTGTACTCTTGTCAGTATATAATTGTGTAGTAAAAGTATCACACTTTTTTCTCTTAAAAAGTAGTCTGTTGCAGTCATTCTTTGAAGAAAAAAATGAATATTTGTTAACTGATAATTAACTACACTGGTGTGTGTTGTGATTTACTCTTATATGTGAAAAGTGTACATTTTAATAAACAATTAAAAACTTTGGATAGATTTTAAATATACATACCTTAATTTGTTGAAAAGGAGTACAGATTTTATTTTGTACAATTGATTTTTGGATTTAGTATTTTGCTTTCATAAAATTAATTATATTTGTATCTAGCAAAATGAATCAAAATGATTTTTAAATTATACGTGTTTTTGATACTTAAATGCTATTTATAATATTTATAATTTTTAAAATAGGCTTTCTTGTACTGATATTTATTTTGAAATTTACCATCCTACGTAAACATCAATTTCCAAAGAATTGATTTAATTAATAAGCACATAATTCTATTTTTTATATATTTAATCCAGTAATATTTAAAAAGAAATGATTATATCTTTGTTTTAAAAGCTTTTTAAAATTAGTTTTTATTTGATATTATCTTATTACAGTGGTTAATTTTTATTCTATGAGTGCTTTTGGTGCACTCATACCATGCTTACCACACAGTGGGATTAAGTGATTTTTGGTGCTGCTAACATAAAATAGAAGCGTGTAATGAATAACCTTTATAATGGAATTTTGGATTCTGATTACTTTATGAAAACTAATAGTACATTATATGTAAAATTTTACTGTAACAGTAAAGAGAACATGGGTATAGTTCTTTTTTGCCCTCCAGGATCAACCTGTTTGAAATAATCTAGATTTGATGTTATTTTGCCATCTTGTTTCTTGATTCTAAATGATACACACACACACACACACACACACACACACACACATTTTTAAAGTTTTTTGTTTTTTTTTTTTTTACAGTTACCTGCCATGGTTTGAAGTATATTACAAGCTTCTAAATACTCTGGCAGACTACTTGGCTAAGGAACTGGTAAGTCATGTTTTTTCCCCATTTTTTAAATTGTGGTAAAATACACCTAACATGATATTTACCATTTTAACTGTCTTTAAGTGTACAGTTCTGTACCATTAAATACATTCACATTGTTCTGCAGTGATCAGTACCATCATCTTTACAACCTTTTTACTTCCCAAATTGAATCTCTCTACCCATTAAACAGCAACTTCCCATTCCTCCCTGCCCTTGCCAAGTCCCTGGCAACAACCATCATACTACTTTCTGTCTGTCTGCATGGGACCATGTACCTCGTATAAGTAGAATGATATAATATAGATCCTTCTGTGACTGGCATATTTCACTTCATGTTTCAGAGTTCATCCATGTTGTAGTGTATGTCAGAATTTCCTCCCTGTTTGCGGGTGAATAATATTCTGTTATTCACACACCACATTTTGTTTATTCATTCAGACTTAGATGAACACTTGTGTTGCTTCCACCTTTCGGCGGTTGTGAACAAAGCGGCTATGAACGTGGGTGTACAAATAACTGTTTGAGTCCGTGTATTCTTTTGAGTATATTCCCAGAAGTAGAACCGCTGAATAACATGGTAATTCCGTGTTTAACTTTTTGGAGAACTGCCATAACATTTTCCACAGTGGGTGCATCAATTTACATTCCCAGGGGCAATGCACAGGGTTCCAGTTTCCCCATATCCTCCTCAGCAGTTATTTTTTGTTTTCGTTTTGTTTTGTTTTTATAATGGCCATCCTAATGGGTGTGAAGTGGTATATGTTTGTGGCTTTCATGTGCGTTTCCCTAAACATTAGTGAGATAGAGTCTTTTCATGTGCTTATTGGTCATTGTATATCTTCTTTGGAGAATTATTTATTCAGGTCCTTCGCCATTTTTTAATCGGGTCTTCATGTTGTTGTTGAGGAGTGGGAGTTATTTACATATTCAGATATTAATCCTTTTCAGATATATGATTTGCAAATATTTTCTCCCATTCTGTGGGTTGTCTTTTTACTTTGTTGATAGTGTCCTTTGATGCACAAAAGTTTTTAACTTTCATGAAGTCCAATTTATCTGTTTTTGTCTTTTGTTGCTTTGTGCTTTTGGTGTCATGTCAAGAAATAATTTGCAAATCCAATGTCATGCATGAAGCTTTCTTTTTTTCTTCTAAGAATTTTATAACTTTAGCTCTTATATTTATCTTTACACCTTTATTCTTTTTTCTTAAAAATAAAAACAAAACAGAAACTGAAGTTTGCTTTGAATTAATGAACTTCTCTGGGATGATAGTTTGTAAATTTTCCCCTTAATCATTCTTCCCTATTTTAAACAAGGACTAATTTACTAAGATATTAGCTATGCTATTTGATGCAATTTAATTCAAATAAAAGTTTTTTTTAAAAAAAAAGTCTGCAGTGATTGCCTGTTGTTGCTTTCTAATTTTGAAATGTAGGGTATATTTTCTGGTCTCTGACTATCTGCTTAAATTCTTACTTGATACTCCTCCACACTTGAGACTGTATTTTGTTTGGTCATCTGACATTGTGTTTTCTTTGCTTTTAGTTATAGCCTCAGTCTTTCTTTGAACTTTTTCCTTTATCTACACCTAGAATTTTGGTGTTCTTAGTGTTCTTTTCTCTTCTCTCTAGAAATTACTTATGGGCATCTTATGCACATTCTTAGTTGTTAAGTACCACCATATTCTGATCTCTAAGAATGATCTTTCTGAAACCTGATTATATCATTTTACTGCTTGCTTATAATCCTCTCAGTGGTTCCTTTTTTTTCTTAGAATAAAATCTAAACATGTGTGCAGCTTGACATATTAGAAGCTTCATGATCTGCCATCTGATAGTCCTTCTTGGCTTCTCTGCTCCCACTTTTCTACACACAATATACTATCCAATTATTTGGAGCCACTTAAATTTCCTAGAACACTGGTAGAACACTCATCTTTTAAAATTCAGTGTAAATATCTTTAAAAACAGACCTAAACTCAATACAAATACTACTCCAGATACTTTTTATTAAATAGAATTTAAATGTATTATTAATAAATTAAGACACTTCTTTTACTCTTCTAGTGAGCAATCTCCTAATTTGGCAATCAAATTTTATTATTATAACATAATAGCATGTTTTTAGTGTTTGTCAAAAGTCCAGGGTTTGTGTGCATGTGCTGTGTGTGTAAACATTTCCCTCTCTACACTTGATGTACTTCTGTGAAGTATTCATTAGAAGGTCATTTTACACTTGAACAATTTTATATTTAAGCTATTCAGTCATTCATTTTCCTAAGAAAATAACTGGAAATAGCAGTATTCAATTATTGCATCGAAAACCCAAAACCAGAATTCTGCTTCATTATAGTTTCTTGTTCTTTGTGTTTTTGAGTAAACATGTGGAACCAACATTAATTGTATTAGTTGTCCAACTTTTGAATATGTTACCTTCAGAAACTTAATACTTATACTTATTGTATGTCATATGCTCCCTGAGACCATACGTAGTACTGGAATATGTAAAAAAACATACTGTGGTTTCCTGAAGAGAGGAAGTGAGGGAGACTACATTTGTGTTCCTAATTAGAGGAAAAAAAAATTATAAGTTCACAGTATTAATCAATAACTGGAAGTAAATCTATGAGTGTAATAATTTTTCTTTTCATTGTTAATTCAGTGCCACAGGGTATTTAGATTGGAATTTAGATTCACAGTCAGTTATCCTTACCTGATCAGCATTAGGCAACTACAAAGGATGCTTAAAAGCTAGACATTTAAAAAATTTGTTTCCATAAGGATTTTGTATACACAGAACATCACTATCGTCCAGAATATCCTGTGGTACATTTCACTGCTTAAATGGTCAAGTGATGAATGCTTTAGAGTCCTTCTTGTTAGGTCATTCTAAAGAGAATTTCAAATAGGCAGTTTTGTTTTTTTTTAATAGATCTTTATTGGAGTATAATTGCTTCACAATACTGTGTTAGTTTCTGTTGTACAACAGAGTGAATCATCTATATGCATACATATATCCCCATATCCCCTCCCTCCCACCCTCCCTATCCCGCCCCTCTAGGTGGTCACAAAGCACAGAGCTGACCTCCCTGTGCTATTCGGCTGCTTCCCATTAGCTATCTATTTTACATTCGCAGACATAGAGAATGGACTTGAGGACACGGGGGAGAGGGGGAAGCTGGGGTGAAGTGAGAGTAGCATTGACATATATACACTAACGAAAATAGGCAGTTTTGAGTACACACTCTTGCAAGAATTTGTAGAGATCTGAATTATTAAGTTTTCATAGTCAAGTTATGAGAAATTGTGAGAAGTCATGTGTGTCTTGTATCCATATCCCTTAAAATGAATGATTAACTTCTTTGAACAACTGCCTTTACCTTTGGTTTATTCTCCCAACATAAACATTTTAAGAGAGAATAAAAATAACTATGTATATGAGAAGCTACCTTCACGTATTTATTGCTGGATTTGTATGTGTAATTCAGAAAAGTGAGTGTGCACATCAAGGTACATTATTACTGTACAAATCCCATAAAGTAGATGTGTTATATATTTTACGTCATCCCATTTAGCATGGGGCAAATAGTAACTAAGAGCTACTTAGAAAAGAAGTATTTAGAATATTTGCATCTTGCATCAAAGTGGCATCTTAGTACAATAATCTTACTTAAATTGTACCTATTTCTTAAAAACTAGGTTTGTGATTTTAAAATTAAAATGGAAAATGCAAGCATTCCTCTGCACTAAATAGTTGGCCAAGTTGTGAATGCAAAGGAAAAGTTCTTGAAGCAAATTAAAAGTACTACTTCAGTGAACACATGAATGGTAAGAAAGCAAAACAGCCTTATTGCTGATATGGAGAAAGTTTTAGTGGTCTAGATAGAAGATCAAAGCAGCCACAACATTCCTTTAAGCCAAAGCCTCATCCACAGCAAGGTTCTACCTCTCTTCAACTCTGCGAAGGCTGAGAGGGGCGAAGAGGCTGCAGAAGGAAAGACTGAAGCTGGCAGAGGTTGGTTTAATGAGGTTTAAGGAAAGAAGCCATCCGTTTAACATAAAGTGCAAGGTGAAGCAGCAAGTGCTGATGTAGAAGCTGCAGCAAGATCCAGGACATCTCCTAAGATAATTAATGAAGGTGGCTGCACTAAACAACAGATATTCAGTGTAGAGGAAACAGCCTTCTGTTGGAAGAAGATGCAATCTAGGACTTTCATAGCTGGAGAGGAGAAGTCAGTGCCTACTTTTCAAAGCTTCAAAGGACAGGCTGACTCCTTAGGGGCTAGTGCAGCTGGTGACTTTAAGTTGAAGCCAATGCTCATTTATTATTCCAAAAATCCTAGGACCCTTAAGAATTATGCTGAATCTACTCTGCCTGTGCTCTATAAATGGAACAACAAAGCCTGGATGACAGCACATCTGTTTACAGCATGGTTTACTGAATATCTTAAACCCACTGTTGAGACCTACTGCTCAGAAAAAAATTCCTTTCAAAATATTACTGTTTATTGACAGTGCCTCTGGTCACCCAAGGGCTCTGATGGAAATGGACAACAAGATTATTGTTTTCTTCACGCCTGCTAACACAACATCCATTCTTCAGCCTGTTGATCAAGGAGTAATTTTGACTTTTATTTATTATCATTATTTTAAATTTATGTTTATATTTATTGTATTTATCATTTTAAAATTTATTATTAAGTCTTATTATTTAAGAAATACATTGCGGGAGACTGTAGCTGCCACGGATAGTGATTCCTCTGATGGATCTGGGCACAGTAAATTGAAAACCCTCTGGGAAAGATTCACCATTTTAGATGCCATTAAGAACACTTTTGGTTCATGGGAAGAGGTAAAATATCAATATTCACTGGAGCTTGAATAAGTTGATTCCAACCCTATTGGATGACTTTGAGTTGGGGGGATTCAAGACTTGACTGGAGGAAGTAACTGCCGATGTGGTAGAAATAGCAAGGAAATGAGAATTAGAAGTGGAGCCTGAAGATGTGACAGTTGCTACAATCTCATGATAAAACTTGAACAGAAGAAGAATCGCTTCTTTATGGATGAGCAAAGAAAGTGGCTTTTTGAGATGGAATCTACTCCTGGTGAAGATGCCGTGACGATTGTTGAAATGACAACAAAGGATTCGGAATATAACATGAGCTTAGTTGATGAAGCAGCAGCAGGGTTTGAGACGATTGACTCCAATTTTGAAATAAGTTCTACTGTGAGTAAAATGCTATCAAACAGCATCGCAGACTGCCGATGAAAGGGAGAGTCAGTTGATGCAGCAAAGTTTATTGTCTTGTTTGAAGAAACTGCCACGGCGACCCCACCCTTCAGCACCCACCAGCCTCATCAGTCAGCAGCATCAACATCGAGGCAAACCCTCCACCAGTGAAAAGATTCTGACTTGCTGAAGGCCCAGATGATGGTTAGCATTGTTTAGTATGCTAAAAAAGTATTTTAAATTAAGATATGATGTTGTTTTTTTTAGACATAATGGTATCGCACATTCAATATACTACAGTGTAGTGTAAACATAACTTTCATATGCACTAGGATACTGAAAAATGCATGAGACTCGCGTTATTGCTATATTTGCTTAATTGCGGTAGTCTGGAACTGAACCCCCCATATCTCCAGGGTCTGCCTGTATATAACACGTCTGAAGTGAGTAGGCACAGTGAATGATTTTGTCAAGTAGTTTTAATTGTATTTACTTAGTTCCTATTTCATTTATAAAATGTACTTTTTTTTTTTTTTTAACTCTAGGAAGATGATTTGAATGAAACTCTCAAATCACTCTATAACCAGCCAGTACCAAAGGCAAACACTCCTGTCAATTTGAGTGTGGTAAGTATTGAGTCAGTAATTGATGTTTTGAGTCACAGCAGTTTAGAAACTCTGCTGAGTCACCCATGCTGCCATGAAGACTTTAATGCCTGTACTGACATTACTACATGGTGATATTGAGGCTTTCTGACATGCTTTAATCATAACATGATATGATAGATGTATACTTCGGTAGTTGTTAAATCACAGATTTTTAAATTATATGCTAAAAGTTACCAAATATCTGAGAATATTTTGATTGCAAGAAACATTGATTTTCAGGTAAAATCTGTCCATAATAAGAAAATACACACCCACACCCACACAAGTATACAATACCAAATGCCCCTCATAAAATGAAAACAGTACATAATAAGTATTGAAAATGTACTGTATAACCAACTATATGATAAAGATTCTGGGTTAAAAAACTCTTTCCCCATACTTCAATACATCTTTTAGTATAATCACCAAATACTGGAAATATGATTAAAGTTTCTCAAAGCAGTAAGGCTGTGGTGGTATAGATTATTTACCACTGAAACTTTTAATGAACTGTACTGTCTATAACTAAAATCACCCTAGTACTTTGGGAGGCTTTGTAAGTGTTCAAAATTAATAATCACAAAATATGAATGTTTTCGTTAATTTTCTTCATTAATTTGGCATATAATAGAATGTTAAAATTTACCTATGTTGATTTTGGTTCTTCCAAAATAACAATAAACTGTCCTGATTAAGGAAGGAAAATATATAATGATGCAAGAGAAATTGAAGGAGAAAGCAATTTGAAATGTATGTAATCGTGTTAATAGGTCTTTTGGTGGTTTTTTTATATTTAACATCTTTATTGGAGTATAATTGCTTTACAATGTTGTGTTAGTTCCTGCTGTACAACAAAGTGAATCAGCTATACGTACACATATATCCCCATATCTCCTCCCTCTTGCGTCTCCCTCCCACCCTCCCTATCCCACCCCTCTAGGTGGTCACGAAGCATTGAGCTGATCTCCCTGTGCTATGCGGCTGCTTCCCACTAGCTATCTATTTTACATTTGGTAGTGTATATATGTCCATACCACTCTCTCACTTCGTCCCAGCTTACCCTTCTCCCCTCCCCGTGTCCTCAAGTCCATTCTCTACATCTGCGTCTTTATTCCTGTCCTGCCCCTAGGTCTGTCTGAACCCTTTTTTTTTTTTTTTTTAGATTCCATATATATGTGTTAGCATATGGTATTTGCAAGATAAGGAAACTGTTAGCCTTATTTCATTCTTTCTTTGGTAATAACTTTCTTCTTGCTTAGATTTCCCCCTCTAATTTTGTTTGATCATAATATTCCCCTCTGTGGTTTCCTTCTTTATATTTCTGGTGGCAGCAGCCTAGTCTGGGTGCTCATCACTTCAAGCAGTCCTTAGTCTACAGCCTCTCCTTCCAGTCCCTTCTAAAGGCTGTAAGATCAAACTTCCTTCAACTATGTAAAGTCCCCTGATGAAAACCTTTAGTAGTCCCCCATTTTCGGTAGAATTTGTCCAAATTTTTGGCCTTTCAGGACCATCCACTTCTTAGCCTCAATCCAGCTTTTCACTTTTCTGTCTCAGTTTTTTTCCCCATGAATTGATTCTCTACACTGGTCACAGTTTTCTGTTCATCTTCTCGAGTGAACATTGTGCTTTCTTGGTTGTACAGCTTCCTCTAAAACCTCTTGTAGACTATGTATCTTTAGAACTAGCTCAGTTCCCACCTCTGTGAAATGTTCCCTTGTTAACAGCATAATGTTCTCGGCCCCTTTATGTCTGAATCCTCTTTTGTTGCTTAATGCCAAAGTGGAAATAAATGTTATGTAGTCATTTAGAGATTGGGGGCTGGAAAGCTAAGGATAACCTGGAATTTTTTTTTTTAGCGGTACGCAGGCCTCTCACTGTTGTGGCCTCTCCCGTTGCGGAGCACAGGCTCCGGACGCGCAGGCTCAGCGGCCATGGCTCACGGGCCCAGCCGCTCTGCGGCATGTGGGATCTTCCCGGACCGGGGCGCGAACCCGTGTCCCCTGTATCGGCAGGCGGACTCTCAACCACTGCGCCACCAGGGAAGCCCTAACCTGGAATTGTTAACCGGAATCGGGGAGTCATCTGCAGACATGGTTGTGGGAATAACTGAGCAATTTAAAGGGCAGAATGTAGAGAGGATAGAGCAGAGGGTAAGGTCTAATTGCCCGAAGAAGTTGTATGGAAGAAGAGAGTACATGGAGGGAGAGGACTGGAGGAAGGAGCAGTTAAGGAGAAACTCAGATTTGTATGACGTCATTGAAGCCGAAAGAATGCAGGTTCACAGTTAGTGGGAATGAAGTACAAAGGACAAGGAAAAATGCCCCGGAGAAGGAGGAAAAGCTCTGGATTTTCTGAAAATAAGTGTTTTTCTTTGGAAGAGTTGTATGTATGAAGTGATTCTAACACTTTGTTAAATGGTGAAGGAAACATACTGTAAGTGCTAAGATGATAGAGGCAGCTGTGGAAAGCTGAGAAATAAAAATGTATTCTCTAAATTTGACAGTATTATTTGTTCAGGAGTAACTAAATATCTTATAAAAATACATTTCAGAAATATTGGATATTGAAACACTTTACCTTTATTAATAAGAACTGTAAGTCAGAGATGTCTAGGCTTCTTAATACCCAAAGACTAGAAGATTTTGGTTTAAATCACAGTCACTGAATGTGTGATGTGAGGCAAAAAAGTTAATCTCTTTTGATGTTCCCTTTTATCCATTTGAGAAATTTAGTGAATCAGTTTTTGAGAAAGTTGTTTGGGGAATTTTATGAAATGATATATTTAGATATACCACAAAAAGCTATTTGAATGTTAGTTGCTAGTAAGTTGACGTTTCATTTGATAAGGAGAGGATTTTTATTATATCTGAAATAATCTTGGTAAAGGAATTTGAGTGACTGTGTTGTATTTCTATGTCTGATGGTTATTTTTATATTTTAAGCCTCACATATAAGCTTTTTTTTTTTTTTTTTTTTTTTGCGGTACGCGGGCCTCTCACTGCCGTGGCCTCTCCTGTTGCAGAGCACAGGCTCCGGACGCGCAGGCTCAGCGGCCATGGCTCACGGGCCCAGCCGCTCTGCGACATGTAGGATCCTTCCGGACCGGGGCACGAACCCGTGTCCCCTGCATCGGCAGGCGGACTCTCAGCCACTGTGCCACCAGGGAAGCCCCACATATAAGCTTTTGAATCAGTAGTCTGTGATAGGTTTCAAATCTTGTTCACCTGTTCTCAATACAATATCTTAGGTATTGTTAAATCCAACTGGTTGATAAACCTTTATGTAAAGTCCACTCAGTAATTTCATTTGACTTCAATAATAGGTTATAAAGTCACGTGCCAGTGCTGTGCAGTTAATGACCAGCAAAACTGGGATGAAAACACTTGTCTTCACCTACTAGTACAGTTTTAGTTTTGTGATGTCAGATTAAAATTGATGGTCATAGGCATTTTTGTTCCTCCACAAGTGGAAAAGAAATTTTTGTTTGTTTGCAGAATTTCCATTATAAAAATATGACAAGACTTAAGAAACTGCTGTGATTTTCTTAAAATTTCGTATTTCATTAATATTCCATCACATGAGTTTTTCAAGACTTGACATTATAACCACTAGAATATCACAGAGATTTTATGAAATGTTAATATCTAATGTAAATGCTTATTTTGAAAGTACATTTCAAAGCCATTAAATATCCACAGAATTCTGTACTCTCAGTCAAGAATTAAAGTGCTTCAAGATTTTTCTAGCAAGAACTAGCAAATCAGCATTTAAAACATTTGTAATGAATGCTATTCAAATGTTTTCAGCAGATAATGTGGCTACATGGGTTTGTCTCAAATACACAGCAAATTGTTGTGTAAATTTCTCCCATGAAAGTAAAGTACTCATTTTGTCTCTTATGTATTGTAAGAACCAAGAGATATTTATTGCCAGTGAGCAAGTTCTGAAAGATCAGCCCTCCCTAGCACGGGTGAGTTCAAAGGACATTGGCTTCTGAAAATCACTGTTAAATTGGGAAGTTAATTACTTCTTTCACTATGTCTTTAAGATTCACTCTGGTCCTTTGGGAAGTGGTAAATTTGCTTCTTTTAAGAAAATTAATCATTCAGATTATATTTTCTGTTTATACTATCTTTTAAAGCATAGCTTTATGAAATACAGTGCTATTAAAAATCCATCCAAATACAAATAGCTAATAGAGACCAAATCCATGCTTACCCTCGTGTCAGTGGTGGTGATGTCAAAGTGGGCTCACTACATGGGTGTCTGTCACATGTTTTGTCCAGGGTCTCAGGACCTTGTTCTTCCACCCTGCAAGCCACGCATTGTGACGGTGCCAACTAGCCTTGCTCTGACTAGTTCAGTGGTGCTCAGTATTGGCTAGAATGGTTTTTTGCCCCCAGATCTTTAATTATAAGACAATATTAAGTAGGTCCTTACGTGAGATAGTAAAATGATTTTGGAGATTAATATGAACAGAAAATAAAATGATTTTGGTGATTGACTTGTACTCTGATTCTGGGTGGTAAAATTTGGGAACATTCTGTGAAATGTGAAGGTGTGCACAGTATGCTTTTTGTGTAAATATGTCTATGAACTGTTGTATTGCTTTGAATATTATAGAAGCTAATTAACATTTGTTTAGTGGGTGTATAAAAGTCATATTTTGGGTTAATTACCTTTTAAGAAGTTTTAAATATTAAAAAATTATTTTTTATTTCTGCTTTCTAAATAATATAGTGGCTGATATGTACCAGAGAAATTTATGGGGACTTAACTGTAGGAACTCAAAAATCTCAATAGATTTTGATATATTCTTGGGTAAACAAACCTTATTTTTCCAGGTTCCCTAAACCAAATGTGTTAAAATTATCTATCTATCTATTTTTCAGTAATTTGCTTTTTTGGTCTTAATAAACTTTTTCTAGGATTCCCACTTCAATTTTAAAGTGAAATATTTTTAACCAACACTTAAACTTTTTGTATGAGAAAGTTATTGCTAAATCTCATATAAACCTGCTATCTCATTTAAGAATCTCTCAAATTCAGCAAACCCTGAGCATCAGTCCTTGGTATTTATTTAGTTGATATGTTTTAAAATTTTTAATCTCAAATTATACGTAATGCTACCAAATTTTAATTCTCCTTTTCTTATGTGATTTATTTCTGTTGATTAGCATTCCTACTTCATTGCCCCTGATGTAACTGGACTCCCAACAATACCGGAGAGTGTAAGTTTTCTCTGTTTTTATTCTACTGATATTATGAAATTTATTTATTTTGGTCTCACTGTTTAAGGATTTCTTTGTAGAGAAATAGAAAACATTGTAACTCTCTGTGAGAAAAAATGAAAAAATAAAGAATAATGTTATCTCTTTTTCTTCTTTATGTATCTGCTACTTTACCTCCTGTAGATAAGACAAATTATATGAGAAAAACGATTTCTACCATTTGAGATAGTTCAGTAGGATAGTCTGTGTTCAGTTAGGTCCTGGTCCCCAGATTAGGCAGAAGAGAGGTCTCAGGAGATGACTCCTTTTGGCAGGGAAGGAACACGTGCAATGGGAAATATTATCACGCAAATAGTTACTTTAGTGAAATGACCATAGTATTTAGATTCCTTGTATATATATATATATATATATCTTTTCAAATTTTAGATGTTCTCTACTTGATTTCCTGATTTTTAATATAAGTAATACATGTTTTGTAAGGCTTGAAGGATACTACAAGAAATTATAAAATTGCTACAGTTCACATTTATTTAGAGTCCTGATTGTAGCCTTACTAGAAATATTTTCAGTGTTTTAGTAGTTACTACAAATTAAAATTCTGTAGAAAAGCTTACATGGATAAATAGAATTGACAAGTACACTTTTGGATGCTGTGTGAAAAGGAAGTATTTCCTTTCATAATTTTTTTCAGCTTTGTTTTGGAAAGATAAAATGAATTAGTAGAAATAATTCAATCACAGTGAAGGAAACATCAACTTAAGGAATATGTATTATTTTCCTCAGAACTCTATTGTGCTTCCAAAAATGTTTTTGAACCTACTGAGTGTTTGGTTTCCAAAAGCACGTGGGTTATAAGTGAACGAACAAAGTCCAAGAAGACAATTGTAAATTTCCTAATTTCGAACCGAGACTGTCAGTGGTGTTTTTGGTACAGATGAGTCCAGTTAACTCCTGTGAGAGACTGCGTTCAGCTGCTCTTCACGTGGGCCTGGGATAGACCATCAAATCAGCAGGTCACATCCCAGGCTCTCAAGTCTTGTGCGAGTCCACCGTGGGCTGCGGGTGTCTGTTAGGTGTCCTGGAGGCTGACTCACCGCCTTGACTTACGTGCGCCTGCCCCCACGTCAGGGTTGTTCATACAAGTCAGTCTCTTGCTTTAGCCTCTCCTCTTCTTACCTTTCTTAAATTTACTAATAAGCCGCTAATAGCTTGATTTCACAAACTTTGCTGTGACTTTGGAAGTTTTAAAGAACCATTCTAAGGAAAAACTGCCACTGAGAATATACATTTTTACATCTCCATTAATATATTTTATTTTTAGAATGTCCTGTTTAGGGAAGAGGAAAAAAAAAAGCAAGGACCTATACATAAGGCAGCATTCTGCATTGAGAAATAATTCCCCATCTAGAAATTATCTTTGAGATTATAGGAAAAATATTAACGTTGAATGACATAAAAGTAATTTTGTATTACGAAGACTTGAAATAGAAGGTGAGGTGTGCTTCAGCTAGAGAAAACAGGAAATGAATCTCTCCACCAAGTTCAGCATCACTCACTGTTTCCGTTTATGTGCCCTGCTGTGATTACTGGTTTGTTCTGGGAAGGTCTGTACCTCACAGAAATAGAAGAAACATTGGATTTCTTAGTTTCCTGCTCAACTAGAAGTTTTAGCCTTCTGGGTCATAGTGCACCTGGCACTGCAGTTTCAGTCTGTTGTCATCTCTCATTCAGTCTCTTTATCACTTGTTGCTTTCTGATGGGCTTAAGTTTGAGTACAGAAAATTAAAAATGAGTAAGAGGAGAGGATCTAAAAGTGAAAGTTAACGCAGCTTACCCCAGTTTTGTTCCTATGTGGGGAAAACAATTTGAAGTGTTAAGTCAAGGAATCAAATTAACACCAACTTTTATTTGGTTATAGTGGTATAAAGCAGGCCTGACATGGGATATAAATGAGATCTTCCTTAATAAAGAATCAAAGGTGGGCTTCCCTGTGGCGCAGTGGTTGAGAGTCTGCCTGCCGATGCAGGGGACGCAGGTTCGTGCCCCGGTCCGGGAAGATCCCACATGCCACGGAGCGGCTGGGCCCGTGAGCCATGGCCGCTGAGCCTGCGCGTCCGGAGCCTGTGCTCCACAGCAAGAGAGGCCACAACAGTGAGAGGCCCGCGTACAGCAAAAAAAAAAAAAAAAAAAAAAAAGAATCAAGGGTCTGCTTTATAAACCCATCTCATCCTGTGGTTGCCTTATGCGTAGTCTATAGTTTCAGGCAATGATTTTGCCTGCTGGCTGATTGGCAAACAGAGGGAGACTCAAATGTATTTTCTGGAGCAGCAGTTCTCAAAGTTCAGTGTGTGTAAGAACCACTGGCAGTATTTTTTTAGAAAATGGATTCCTGGGGCTGTACTCTGAAGATTACCACTCAGCAGGTCTAGGTTGGGGCCCAAAAAACAGGCTTCTTTTTCAGGTGCCTGGGGAGGGAGGGTGGGAAAGATGTGATGCTCTGATCACCCTCTGAGAATGTTTTCGTAGAGTAGGGCTATGTTTCAAATAATAGTAGAAGGCTACGTGCTCTGTGTGGCGGCAGAATAGAATTAAATTTAATTATTTTAATGAATACCACTTATTCTCCTAACATTGTTCGTACTTCAGACTCTGTGGCGAACGTATCAGATACTTTCCCTGTAACTTACACAGTTGTCTCTGGCTTGTGCAGAGGAACCTCACGGAGTACTTTGTGGCTGTGGACGCGAACAACATGCTGCAGCTCTACGCCAGCATGCTGCACGAGAGGCGCATCATCATCACCTCCGGCAAACTCAGCACCGTGAGTATCTCACACTCCCCTCCGCGCGGAAAGACCTGCAGCCCACGCAGAGGCAGAAATGCTCTGCGTGTGCTTACGAGACAATATCTACATACCCTTTTGATATATGGTTTTAATCTGGCTCTTGGAGTACAAAGGTCTGATTTATGGAAGGCCTTCGCGGGTGCATTAAGTCAGGTTAATTATTTTTTCTTATCAGAAGATGAGAGGTTTTTTTTTTCTTTTTTCTTTTTAACTCTCCAGAGTTCATTTTAGTGCCTTCTACCATCTAACGAATTCTTAAGAGCTATTATGAGATCTTTATTATTCACTTGAGGCTTTTTCCATTGGAGCTACTTGAAAGAAATCAAGGGGCCATGATAATAGCTGCTATCCTAACCTGGCAATAGGTAGATTCATCTTTGTTGCCAAGTAGTGGTTTGGGAGTGGGTTCTATAATAGTTCTGATTTGGAGGAGCTCTTCAGACTGATAATAACTTAAAAGTCAAAATAGCGTTTTTTTTAAATCACAGGTTGTATGCTACTCACTGAAATGTTTTTCTGGAAGGTCTTCATTACTGTGGTAAAGGCAGGGAGAATAGAGTTTTCTTGGGTCATAGAAAAACATTCAGAAGTATTTTGCTAGATTTTCTAATTTTTTTCACTTTGAGCATTAATATTTTTGACCTAAAAATTTTTAATATAAATGTAAATATAGTTTTGAGTAATGTATGAGATATTTATTAAAAACATTATTTAATATTTCATGAATTAGCTTCCTTGAAATTTGGCTAACTGATAAAAATAAGATAATACCTATGTTTTGTTCTCTGATAGTAGAAATAAAAACCTTATTCTGCATAGTTTTAGTATTTTAGAGCAGAAGGAGCTTCAGGATTTCTCTAGGGCATCTCTTTAGGGTGTAACAATGAGAAAGGTGTTGATATTTTCAGAGAAAGGTTAAATGGCTACCCCAAGGCCAACTAAGATAGTTGGAGACAGGTAATGTGAAACTGGGTCTCCTGATGCTAATTTTGGGTTATTTGCATTACTCTAGAGTTGAAAAAATACAGTCTTGAGATTTTGAAATGCAATAATGATATGCCCACTTTTCAAAAAAAATTGAAAATACATTATTTTACACATTGAAAAACAAGTTATATGCATTTGAAGGAGTAAGTGTGGAGAAATGATGTAGTTCAATCAGAGAATAAGTGCTAGTCGGTGATGCAGGTAATTATTTGCATTTTCTTAAAGTGATGTTAAGAAATACAATCTGAATTATTTGGTACTTTTTATATATTTGCTTTTCTGCTGTGCTTAACTTACCGTTGAGGTAAAATCATTCTTATTTATCCTCCCCTTCTCTTCCTCCTCATCACATTTTTTTTTTAACTACATTATTTTTGGTTACACTGACATTTTCTGCATTTATTTATTAATTTATTTCTTTTTTAGCTGCGCCACACAGCTTATCCTCATCACTTTTTTAAGCCAGTTTTTTCAAGATTATAAAGAATATTTCTATATGGATGTTGTCCTGAAGATTAAAAAGATTGTACAAGCTATCCTGGAGACCTAGGAGCTAAATTCCTATCAAGATTAATTCATGTAACATATTTATTATGCACCTACTATGTGCTTGCCACTTTCTAGGCACTGAGGATTGAGCAGTAAGCAAAGCAAAGTCCAAACACTCTTGGAGCTTATGTCCAACTGATAGAGAAGATGAAGACATGAATGAAGCAATAGCTGTTATGTCATATGGTGCTGAGTACCAAGAGATAAGGGAGAAAGTGGGTGTGAATGTGGGGTGAAAGGTCAGGGGCAGATTTCAGTTTTGTGTAGGGAGGTCAGGGAAGCCTTCTCTCATGAGGTGGTGTTTGAGCAGAGGTCCGAAGGAGGTGTGGGCGTGAGCGTGTAAGCTGGTCTGTGTAGGGAAACATTAGAAATAAATCTGATGGAAAGCAGTATGGAGGTTCCTCAAAATATTAAAAATAGAACTACCATGTGGTCCAGCAATTCCACTTCTGGGTTTTTATCCAAAGAAAACAAAAACACCAATTCAGAAAGATATCTGCAACCCTATGTTCATTGCAGCCTTATTCACAATAACCAAGATGTGGAAGCAGCTTAAGTGCTCATCATAGACGAATGAATAAAGAAGATGTGGTGCATATATACAATGGAATATTAGCCACGGAAAGGAATAAAATCTTGCCACTTGTAATAACATGGATGGACCTTGAGGGCATGATGCTAAGTGAAATAAGTCAGACTTTCGAGAAAGACAAATACCATATGATCTCACTTATATGTGGAATCTAAGAAAACAAAGCAAACAAATGTAACAAAACAGAAACAGACTTATAGATACAGAGAACAAACAGGTGGTTGCCAGAGGTGGAGGTGGGGTGGGAGGATGGGCAAAACAGGTGAAGGGGGCTGAGGCACCGACTTCCAGTGAGAAAATAAATAAGTCACAGGAATGTAACGTACAGCAGGGGGAACATACTGAATAATATTGCCGTAACTCTGGCGACAGATGGTAACTAGACTTAATAATGCTGATCGTTTCGTAATGTATAAAAATCCCAAATCACTGTATTTACACCTGAGAATAATATAATATTTCAAGTCAATTATACTTCAATTAAAGAAGGAAAGAAATCTGAATATATGTAAATATTTTGTAAAAACATTTTTTGGTAGGTATTGTAAAATGTTGGTGTTTCTTTTTGTTGTAATTTGTAAACACCTCTTAATGGCTAGGTAACCTCTCTTCCACTCAGTTTCTTCACATTTAAACTGGGAACATGGGAGTGATACTAGTTTTAATCTCATAGGGTTGCTTTAAAGATTAAGGATATGTGTACATGCACACACACATATGTGTATATATGAAGTGCTTAGAATTTTATCTGCATAAGATTAAATGATTATCAGCTATAAATTTATAATAATCTAGATCTGAAGTTTAGAGTAAAAATGAACATGCCTACCCTTTAACTTTGTTTGAATTAGAAAATAAATGATTTTAATAAAGGCTTGGTATTAGTCAGGGAGTTGTTTCTTTTTTTTTTTTTTGCACGAACCTGTGTCCCCTGGATCGGCAGGCGGACTCTCAACCACTGCGCCACCAGGGAAGCCCCCAGGGAGTTGTTTCTTATATTTGAGGTCAACGTAATAGCAGTTGTTTATGAAAGTTCCTGAAAACTTGGTGGTGATGTCACCTCTCAGTTAACAGCTTTGTTTTGGTTCACCATCTGGGGCAGTAGGACTGATAAAAGAAACATAATTCAAGTTTGCTCTCATGATCTCCTCACCCTCCTTCTGTAGGGGAAGCTGCTTCACTTGAATCTAGCTTGAAAAATTCATGTATATACACACATGCGTGCTATAAATTCCACGCCCAGTAATGTTTAAGGTCAAAGACTAGTACCATAACATAAATTAGAAGTAAATATTTTTTTAGAAAGCGTTTAGTGGAACCTCTGAAACGACCAAGGAAGGAGTAGTTAACGTATCAATGAATTGACGTTAAGACTACTGCCAGTGAAGCTTTTTACATCCTTATAGGATTTTATGTACCACAAAGACTATAATGTACTTAAAATTAATGCAAGAAATTGTGTTTTACCCGGTTTTCACTTTTTAATCTATGGCCAAATTTTTAATTATTGGAAGAGCATGTATAAGTTCCTCGCATTTATAATTTTGTTATAGTTTTGGGAACTTTGGATTTATACTTTGATATGGTCATAATTTTATTAGAATCATATCTGTCAACTGTATAGCTAGCCGGGGGTTTTACTGGTGATACCCTGACAGATAATGAGCTACCCGAGTGTTCCTTCCTCAGGTATTGTGTGTAGTTAAAATTATAATTTGTAATTATCTTTATAGCGATAAACTTTAAAATAAAAAAGTTTTGAGCTGTGTTAGCAAAAGTATCAAGAGTATTGTTATGTTCTAAAATTTTTCGTGGGTTTTTCCTCCTTACAGTAAAATGTATTTTGTTAGGACTCACTATTATATTTTTCCGTGTTTTGAGTTGAATGAATTGGAATGTCATCGGTTTTGTGTTTATCCTACTGATGTGTACATTATCCGGTACACACGGAAGGGTTCCTGGTAATGCTGAACAAGAATGTTGATTTTGTACATGCCGTAGGCAGGTCCTAGAGGTTTAAGCCCCAAGTGAATAGCAGACTAGCAGGACATCGGCCCAGAGTCTCATGTATTCAAAGCAAAGGAATAAATCATGATATTACAAGGGTGTATCAGTTGACTTTTTGCTGTTTTGTGACCAGAGGTAGGGAAGGATTGCTGTTTAAAGCCGTGTCATCGGCTCTCAAGTCAGTCAGGCACGAAGCCTTGTCAGGTGCTCTGTAATTGTCCCCCAGACGTTCTCTAGCTAGTCAGCTGGGGCCGTGCGTTTTGTTTCCAACACTGAGCTGGCCAGCGTCTGACAGGAGCTCTCGTCATCCTGTCAGTGATGTGTTAACTAGAGTGTATCTTTGTGGCCTGTGGAAGCAGGTACAAGGGATGCTCTCTTTAGAGCAGATGTCTGAGTGTTAGCTCCCATTTTGACCAATATTTAGTTGGTAGATATCACCTCTTGGAGTCTGTAAGCACATTAGTTACAGAGATGTGATTGTGTAGTCCGTGTCCTGTCTGGACTGCTCAGAGCAAGCAGTGTGCTGTGAGTGCAGGAATTGTGCTAATACACTGTCGTCTCTTCCTTTGTTATAGTTGCCCCCAGGCATTTAAGCATATGCTTTTCTCCCCTTCTCTCATTAATACCATCAAGGGCCTATGCAAAAAGAAATCTTGTGATCCGCGGAAAATCAGCTATTAAAATGTAGATGTTATAGGTTGAGTTAGATTGAAGGGGAATCCGCAGGATTTTAACCTCTCCATCTGGATTTTACGTATTCTTGACTTGTCTCTTAGTAGTGCCACCTATCAGCATTTAATCTGAAACCGGCAGCACAGAGGATCTTTCTGGAGATTAAGAACTGAACAGTTGGTGCGAGAACAAAGATTACCCAGATCTACTCCCTGCTTCAGATTATTGCAGTGTATTTTTCCCCCTTATGATTTTAAAGCTGCAGCAGCATGGTGCAGTTAAAAATTATTATCAAGACCTCTCAGGGAGAGAGAATCTAGGAACAATTTTTGGATTTTTAATTCTCCCCAAAGCCCATAGCAACCACTTATGTCAGCCGAAACTGCAGACAGTGACTCTACTTACCATTGTGTTATTTGACTTAGATACTGCTCTTCAGAACATTGCATTTTCATTCACTGCTAAGTGGATGTGGCTGGAGCGTGGAAATGGGACTATTGAGGTTGGTCATGTGACACTTTGTGGGACGATTTGTGTGGAGGAAACGTCTAAGACGGGAAAAGCTGCAGGTGTTTGTATCTTCTAACTCTTGAGGTGATAAGAGCTGTTTTTCATAAAAACGAGCACAGTAAAGGTTAGAACCATGGTCGATATGTGTGTGTGTATGTGGGTGCAGTAAACTTAATCTTCTGAACTGTGGATATCAGAGAGAAAAGTTTTTAAAATAGAGTAAAATTTTCCCTAATTATGGTATGAAATATGAAATGTTCATCTGATGCTGCAAATGCCAGGGTAGAAACATGTCTCTTTAACAAGTAAAAATGTGTCTCTTTGATTGCCTTTTTTGACACTAGTGTCTTTAAATAATAATAATTATGACAACAGTAAAGGTTTCTTTGTAAATTCTGAAGTTGATAAATTAGAGGATAATTTCCATATAGGCCTTTGTCTTAAAAAAAAAAAGATTTGTGTTCAGCTGTTTTCTACTAGTAATTTTTAAAAAAGTCTATGCCAAAATTGTAATTCCTTGGGGGAAAAGTTATCAATACATCTTAAACTCTTTCAGCTTCGTGAATTTCTCTTGCTATATTGACTCTTGTCCAATCTGTACAGGAACTTGGTTTGCTATCTTTTGGCCTTCACGTAGTCCTAAGGAGAAAACATACTCCTTTCTTCCCATGGCAGGTGGTTTCTTTGTTCATTCATTGAATCACTCCTCATCTATGGCTCACCTAACTCATGCCAGACGGTGTTCTACATACACAGGCAAGGAAACGAGGTCACAGCCTCTGTATCAGTCTGGGTCCACTCAGGAGAGAGAAACTACAATCATCTGAACGATGCAAGTTGAATATAAAGAATTTAAGACTGTCATGTGGGATCGGGGTAACAGGGAGGGGCTGCGGGAAGTGCCGGGAGCCGTGAAGAACCTGGCATAGTAGGTATAAAGCAGCTACAAACCTGAGGGGAGCTGGGGATCTGTGCCCAGAGAGCCCACTGCTCCTCCGGGCTGTCTCGCCGGAGGCCCCCCGCCCCGCCGGAAGCCAGCTGAGGGGAGGGTGGCACCAAGGGAGGCTTCCGGCTGCCGGGCGCTGCTGACGGTGGCGCTTCACCCACCAGGTGCAGGAGAAGCCTCTGTGCCACAGCCGCCACGCGCCGCGGGGGCCACAGGCACCCTGCCCGGAGCTGCCGAGGCGAGCCGGGGCCCCCGGCCCCTGCGGCCTGCAGGGCTGAGCTGCTGTCACACGGCAGCCTGGCAGCCACCCACCGTGCTTGGCGAGCTCCAAGGGGGACCGCCTGGTGAGTAGACTGGGGCCAGGACGTCAACCTCTGTCTTCCCGAAATGTCGCTTCATTGTCTTCTCCGGACAAAGCTTAGCATCGTGCCGGCTGCTAAAAGCAAAAGATATCGAAAGGGCACAGATTTATTTTCTCAGATCTGACAAAGAGGGGTAGACTTGAGGGTGAGAGGCAGTAAATCGGTAACTGGTACAGGCCACCCCTTTGGATGCTCATCCTCCATTGACACCCTCTAAATCACTTGCACTTCCTGAGCAACAGCAAAACAAAGCTCTGTGTCTGCCTAATGAGATGTAGCTGCAGTACAGACATTTTCACCCTTTCCCCCAAATGGGAAGCAGCACAGTGCCGAGAGTCATGTGTCCATCTCTTCAATTACAATTACATTTAATTTTCTGTTAACTACTATCAACATATATGTAAGATAAAGATGAGACAGAGAAGAAAAAGTGGTCAGCAGATAAAAATAAACATAGGAAAATTAAAAATATGGAAAGCTACTACAGCCCTTGTTTATGTAACTGCTCATGAGACCATAATTGATATTTCTGACTTACTTCTTTCATTACCTGTTCCATAGTCCCCTCACCTCAGCCAGAGCCTCAGCTGTTTGGATTTTTTTTTACCTGGTTTAATGATACAAACTTTCATTTCCAAAAGATCTGGATCCTCGATAGTTCTGTTTTTTGTTTTTGATTGCCGTCGTTTCCCGTTAACATTTACTACCAGGCATGGAAGTACCAAGATGCATCCCAGAGAATTCCATGGTTCCAGACATAGTCCTGCCTGCCTGTTGTGTAAAAACAACCCGACTTACTTCTGGTTATTGAGATCAGTCATTCCAGCCAGTAGATTAACCCCAATTTTTAGCCTGTTGATTCAGTGGCCAGGTGGCAGTCACATCTTCTGGTTCAAGTGGAAGCGTTCCACTGTTGGGAGGTCAGATCCCCAAGCCAAAAGCTCCCTGCATGGCTGGGGCAGGAATTAGAATTTCTGCAAGTGGACCGTTAAGAGTGATGATGAGAGGGCCAACCCCACTCCTACCCCTTGACTCCTGGTCCCATGGATTCTGGCTTTGGGAGAAACAGCGCC
Source organism: Orcinus orca (assembly GCF_937001465.1). Classification (NCBI taxonomy): domain Eukaryota; kingdom Metazoa; phylum Chordata; class Mammalia; order Artiodactyla; family Delphinidae; genus Orcinus; species Orcinus orca. Next base: position 28,231,178 of record NC_064559.1, on the reverse strand, counting down.
GCAAAACGGTTTCTGATTCAAAGCGTATCCTGCATCATGTTAAACAGAGCCCCACCCTTTAAGGGTGTTCTTTCCCAACTGGCGTCATAACTGAGTCATCCGTGAGCCATTCCACCTTTTGATTAGGCCAGCAGCTTCTAGGTTATAAGTGTAGGCCAGAGTAGCTGAGTTCATGGACACGAGCCTCTTGCTCTACTTTGCTGTTACATGAATACCTTGATGAGATTTAGTGCTTTATGGAGTGCCGTGCTGACAGGTATGTTATTCTATGAGTCTGATGGTGGTGGTGCTGGCAGAAGGATTATGGCAGAGAAGACGAGTCCTTACCCAGAATATTTATTCCAGTGAGGGTGAACCTAATCAAGCCTCCTTCCTGATGGAAGAGGTTCAGTGTAATTAACCTGCCACCAGGTAGTTTACCTGATTGCCATGGGAGATGTCTCCCTAGACACGTTCTGCTGCAGAACCACCTGAAGAAGGTGCCAGGTGTTACTGCTGGGTACTACTGACCAGTGCCCTACAAGAGCCAGGCCCCGGAGATGCACAGGCCCTTCAGGAGCCTGCCCCAGAGCACACGGAACCAGGAAGCCACACTCCCATCCTCCTGCAGTGCGTCTCCTGTGTCCTCTGCGGACAGAGCTCACTCTGTCCTCCGTCTGGTAAATACTTAAAGGGCCCAGATCCATTGTCGCAGATGGGTAGCAGAGAGTGCACTTGGATCTGAGAGGCATAACTTGAAGGCACAGCTTCCATGAATCTCATATTTTGTTGTGATTTACTATGATAAAATAGTGTAATGGAAAGAGTAAAAACTAGTTAACCACTTGAGAAGAAAAACATAGATCTTTATTTTGAAGGAGATATTTGACATTGGTAGAGTTTTCCAAACATGGAGTATAAGGGTATTTATTTATTTGGTATCAATAAATATTATTATTTGCCAGGTAGTGGGAATTTCAAAGTTATTAACTTATGATTCTCTAGAATCGTAATAAATAATAAATTATATAGTGTCAATCAAGGCCAGTCAGTGTGACTAGAATTCTGATGTGGGAAATATAGGAGGGAAGGTGGTAGATTAAAGAGTTGACCTCAATATTACGCCTGGTTCTTGGAAGGAATTTGTGATTTGTCTAGGAAATAGATACTTGTGTGTGTGTGTATGTGTGCGCAAATAGAGTGACAGAGAGAAGTCATGCTACAAGATGTAGTTGGAGAGAGAGCAGTGGCCAGATTGTGAAGAACCGTGTTTGTTAAATGAAGGGGTTTGGATTTTATCCAACAGATTGTGGGGAGGCAAATGAGGGACATGCTGTGACCAGTTTTGTTTTGGGGAAGAGAAGCTGGTGGCATTAGAAAAAATAAAGTAGGAAAACTCTGACAGCTGTCTTGTTAAAAGGCAGTCACAGTAAGTAGAAAAAGAGGCGACCAGCTCCTGAGCTAACAGTGACCATGAAAGGTAGATGGAGTTGGGTTTTAGAAACATGGCTAATAAGGAAATGTCTGTTGGATGTAGAGTCTGCTTGAAAGTAGGTAAAGAAGAGGGAGAAGTTTACAATGACACACAAAGGACAAATATTCATCAGCTATTTCCTTAGTGTCTGATATATAGTGGGGGCAGAGCCTGATGTCATTTGCTACTAGTAAATTGTAACTCTGTAAAGTGTGTGTGTGTGTTTATGTATAGATGTATATATTTACAAGTGTTTGATATGCCTGCTAAATATACATATGTGTACGTTAAGTATATATGGGAATATTATATACAATTTTAATGATACAGCATATGATATATATGTACAATTATTCATTCTCATTTAAATACCTGTAATTTACAAATAGTTCACTTGTAAGGATTCAGAAGTCCTTTGGGGCTGCTTGCGGTTGTCTCTTTCAGTGGCTGGTGGTTTGCCATTAGTTTTTTTCCTGGTGAGAGGTATTTTAAGTTATGATTTTCAGAGATGCCTACTATTTAAAACAGTGCGTTCAGTCCATTAGACTTTATTTATTGGTTATTTGGAATATGTCCCCAAATGTGGTAGTAGTGTGATTATATCAATAATATCTTCTAAAATTAGAGATTTGTTTTTCAGTTCCTGACTACTCACCTGAAAAATTGGATGACTTCATATAAGCCATTTTTTCCTTTTATCCTGAAGTTTATTATATAAAAAAATGAAAGAATTGAACAAGAATGATTTCTAAGGTTCTTCCTAATTGTTAAATTTAGTGATTCTTTAACTGTACTGTTTATTTCTTAAATAAATGCCTTATTTTAAAATATATGGTCTTTATAGAATTCACACGAACGGTCCTCTAGAATCCAGGGTCTAGAAGTCTGTGTGGAGAGAAGATAGATACATTTGAGCTGTGTTACAGTGTCAGACGCCTGAAAGTTGTGGAAAACTAGATGGGCCTCTTCTCCAGGAAAAGCTAAACTGCTACAGAATTGGCTTGAAGATGTGAACTAGAGAGCAGTAAATTTAGTGATGGGGAAAGTCACGTGGGGGGGGGGAGTGTTTGAAGGCGTTGACATTTATGTGCAGTGTGGCAGCTACAGGAGTTCAGAATTGAGGTGGGGTCGGTATGACAGGCATGGTGCCTGTTGAGGCTCACTAGAGTGAAAGCTCCTTGAGGGCAGAGGCTTTGTCTCCTTGGCTGATTATTCTGTCCCCAGCACCAGCAGCGGTGCCTGACACATGTTTGGTGCCCCACATCTAGCTGTGTGATCTTGGGCAGGTTGGTTCAACTTTGCCTTGGTTTCCCCATGTGTCAAATGAGTGAAAGAATGAGTACATGGAAGAAGCAAGCAAGCAAGAAAATATTAGAATTGTTTGGCTCGGAAGAGCTAATTAACCAGTGACCAACCGTGAGATGAGCAGAACTTTCCAAGGGACTTGGATATGATGCAGAGAGGTCAGGATGAAGTTTAGTAATGAAGCAGCAGAATTTACCATCCTAAAGGGATGGAGAAAGAGAATGAAATATAAGATGATACTTTAGTATAAAAAAGTATTGAAAAAGAAAAATGTACAGCCAAATACTGTCTTTTTTCATGATATAAAATGGCTATTTCTCTAAACATTTCTTTACAACTATCACTTAATTTGAGTGTCAGAATTTTGCTCAAGTAAGAATATCTTATAGGGGGGATAGCTTTGTAGTTTTCAAATACTGTGCTGCTACCTTTTTTGTCCTCAACTTTTAAACGTGAATGTAAATTAAATGTGTTGAAACAGATAGTTTTTTTATGCTTTCCACTGAAATTTTTTTCATTCCACAAGGAAGTTTATCACGTTCATATCTGCAGCAGTTTATTCTGTGTACCTTTAGGTATTTATAGCACTTACATTTCTGAAGTAAACATTGATTCAGTTAAAAATCAAATGAAGTCTCTAATCAATATTTCTTGGATTCTGTGCATAAATACATTCTTAGGGGACATAAATCTGCCCCTCAGTAATTCATATAGAACTTTAGTTGAAGGCAGTGGGACTCCTACATTAAAATGAGGCAGAATCTGGCTAAGAGATACACAGAGACTAGAACAACAGGAGTGGCGGTGCGTCAGGATGAGATCTTTACTTGTAAAGCGTGTGAATTAGAATCGTGCTGTTTTCCGTCGTGGTCATCACACTCGATAGATCGTTTTCCTGTTGTCTCCTTGGAAATCTGATAATGTGGTTTTATTCTTCTCAAAATAGATGTCTACTGAATTGCTTAAAGCGTTGCTTAGTTGTATTAGTAGGCTGATCTCCTCAGTAAATATATAGTTCAAGAACAAGGTATAAATGAGATTCCATATCACAAAGGGAAAGAACTTTGGTTTGGCTTCCAACTAAATATACTCGCAGATGCAGATTGAGATGATAACTGGTAGAATTTTTATCAAGTATCTTATCTTTGTAACATTTTTCAGAGAATCTGCTCTCCTGGTTTCCTGCTGAAGGCGCAGACTGTGATGCCTGGGAAAGTTTTGTAAATTGCATCTCTATCCTAGATCCTGAATTTTTCATTTAAAGGTCAACTGTTCTTGTCTGTCTGTTCAGTCAGAGGCTCATTCTCCACTATATAATTAGGATAAAATATTTTCAGCCAGTATATATTATTCAAAGGCTTACAATGAATGGGAATTTTGAATCTTTTTATATCAAAAGGCAGGTTAATATACTGGTTATTGTACTCTGGAGCCTGCTGGCGTTGGTCTCCTGGACTTGCCACTTGTGTGATCTCAGGCAATTGGTGTAACTTTGCCACAGTGTCCTGATCTGTAAAATGGGAGCAGTGATAATACTGCCTGTTTCATAAGGTTGTTGTAGCATTAAATCTGAGTATGTCAAGTGCTGAGAATAGCGCCTGGCACAGAGCTAGCATCCTATAAACGTTTGCTCTCGTAACTGTTGTCAGTGAGAGCAGCTCCCTTAGACCTGTGGCCAGAACGGGAAGCTCTAGGTGCCTTTATTCCACCACTAAGCTCACTGTTGCCAACCTCTGTTGTCAGGTTTCTCCCTCGGATTTCACAGGCCCCAGTTCTTGTCTCTTTCACATGGTTTTCATATGTACTTATTTTACAGTTGTACTATATGGGAAATAAATATCCCAGTGATTTTATTTTGTGTTAGTCCACGCTTTGGGTCTGAATCAGTTCAATATATTGAGTGTGCTCTATGAAATTATATGTGCGTTTAAATATTCCTATGCCATTTAACGAAGATTTTTTTTCTTTAACCTTTATTTGGTACATTTTTTGCTTTATTTAGTACAGTTCATTTTTATTCAATGATAGCAATGTATAAGTCCTTCAGTTTCAAGGATGTTATGCCAGGAACATGTTCTAACCCAAACACCGAATCTTCTTCTCTCCTCTCCCCTGCTTTCATGAAGAACAGCTTATGTGGTGTTAGAAAAACAGCTGACAGAATGTCAGAAGAGCGCCGTGGGGTTCTAGCCCTATCATGAACCTATCATAGAATTTTGGGTAATTCTGATCCAAAGAAATATGATTAGCATTTCCCTTTAAGCTTAAATATTCAATATTTCATAAATAACCTAAAAGTAAGAAGTTTTTCCTTCTTACTTGGCTTATAAATTGATCTCATTTCTTTTTTTTAATTGACATGTAGTTGATTTATAATATTATACTAGTTTCAGGTGTACAACATAGTGATTCAGTATTTTTATAGACTATACTCCATCTGATCTCATTTCTTTATAGAACTTGATTCTGCAAAGCAAACTTCTAAAGTATGTTGTTTATTTTCCTTAATTTGCAAAGTTCTGGAAATGTTCTAGGTAAATTATTTGTTGTGACAGTTAGCACTGTGTTCAGAGGTGCGGACAGATCTTATCCAGAATGAAATCTGGCGTCTTTGCTGTGTCCCAGGAGGCTCTTCAGTTCCGACCTTGCTTCCTCTCTGACCTCAGCTCCTGCTGTTCTCCCGTTTAATCTAATCAGCCGACCCCCTACTACTCCAAGAAGGTGCCAAGCCTGCTCCCACCTCAGGACTCCTGAATGCCCTTCTCCCCAAGTGCACCATACGTGGCTCCCATATTTCAGTCAGGTCTCAGTGCAGATGTGGCCACATCAGAGTTTGTCCCTATGCTCCTGTCTAGAATAGCCCTTCTGCTCTTACCCTGCTTTAGGTTTCTTCATAAAATTTACCTCTGACATAATATGTGTTTCACTTGTTTATTGTTTGCTTTCCCCACTGATATGTAACTTGTTCTGTTCTGTGTCCCTATTGCTTAGTAGAGATTTATGATGGTACATGGCAGGTACTCAAAAACTCTGTTGAATTAAGCAAGTAAATTATTATAATGTCTCCAATTTCACAGTTACCTAATGTGCTTTAAAGCTTTTAGAGATTATGTTTAGATAGATTTAGAAGGTGGATCTGAATTATAGTCTAGTTAAAATGTTCTGTTAACCACCCGTATGGAAAAAACAATTCTTAATTATTACTAAAAATACAAAATGTTAGAATTGATCTGATCCAAGAGTAGAGAATGTTAGATCTCTCAGAGACGGGGTTTATAGATCATCTAGCATATATTTCTTATTTTAAAGATTGGGAAACTGGGATCTGGTTATATTTGCAGGTGTGCCAGAGTGGCACAGCCTCTTAGTGGCCAGTCCCTAACTTTTGTCCACGATGTACTTCATTGTTCTTACCTTATACAACTTGCATATAACTGTTTAATTTCCTAGTAAATTTATTTTTTCTTAATTGTATTTTTTTTTTTACTTACAACTTTACTATCTCCTCTACAAAGTATATGCTGTAATAGTATCTTCTCTATTTTTTAAATCACATAGTTATTACATGATGCTAGGTGTGTAAGGGAGATCTTCTTTGGTAGGTTTCTGCCTTCTTTGGAAATCTCCACTTGGATGTCTCATAGTTAACAGAATCAATATTCGTGAGAGCACATTCCTTACAGTCCCACCTGAACCTGACACTTTTGTTATATTTCTTTAAATAATTCGTCCTGGTCGCTTAGGCCAGAAACTGAGGTTTGGGGCCGGGCAGGGATGTGGGATGGGTAGTATTTTTACCTCTCCCTGTCACCGATCCCCTGCATCTAAGAAGCTAACAAATCCTGTAGAGCTTCCTTCTTTCCTGGTGGATCTTGATCAGCTGGCATGACCCTCTGCTGAATGCTGGCCTTTGCAGAAAGTTTGTGACTTTGCTTCTCATTGCAGAAATCATCCTCTAAGAAACCAGTCAAATTCATCAGATGATATTGTGCCTTATTAGTGAGAAATTCATAACTTCACTTAAGGATAACCATTAAGGGCACAGGGAAACAGCTGTAGCATTTAATAGAGTGCTTTGGACTCTGGGTGTGCCTAGTAAAATAAGTTACTATTATTATCATTCCTCATTTTGAGAATGCATTTTTTCTCTCTTGTTACACTGTTAATTATTTTCTAAACAATAAAAAAGAATACTTTCCTTTTTAAAACGGTTTTAAATGAGCTCTTTTAAAAGGCATCTATCTGCAGATGGAGAAACTGAGTAAATTAACTGCCTTTCACAGCTACATAAGTGCTTTTAGCCCATCAAGTTACACTGAAACATTTAAAGTTACCTCATTTACAACCAGCGAGCACATGCAAGCTCTCTAAGAATTGACACAACTGAGATCAACCCCATTTTCATTTCCCTCTAGTTCAAATATGTGAGAGAAATAAATCTGGTCCGTAATTGTTACATAGAAGTATCTGAATGCCTCCTAGTGGTATACTGTATGCTCTAATTAAGGAATTTTAAAAATAATATTTATTGAAGGAATAGTATAGATAAAATATTAAAACTTCGAAGTGCCAAGTAATAAAATCCTTTAATGATAGCATTCTAAATGGAACAAATAAATTTTTTTGCCGTATAAAATTAATTAAAAATCTTAACTGGAAAAGAAATATAATACATATGACGAAGGTGAAAATACTTTTAGTCAAAATTTTTATGTTTTTGGTTCAGATTAGATTATTTTAACTGACTTTTAAAAAATCTAGTGGAACTATTTTGCACTTAAATATAGACAAATGTTGCTGTTAAGATTGAGTCACTTTGTTTACATTTATCCTTTTGAATTAATTTGATTACTATGTATAAATTTTAATTTCTTTGTATAATAAAATAGAAATAATGGTTTATAGAAATTTTGTGGTGCATTTTCAGATGGTTTTGTTTTTAAATTCTGATTTTCAAGTTAAATAAAATGACTTATTCAGTAAATGTCTTGAAAATGCAGACTATAGCAAAACTTTAAAATGAAGAATGCTGATTTAATTATTGCTTTAAATGCTAAAGAAATGACTCAACACATACAGAAATATAATTTAAAATGTAAACGAAGTCAGAGAAAGAATTCTGATGAGGGTCAGTAGGAGGGAGGAAAAAAAAAGCGATATCCCTTTGCTAAGCATTAAAAAATATTTAATTAGCCGCTTGCCAAAACAAAACAATTAAAATGGCAATTACCTTTAAAATAGCATCAGTGTATTTGCAGCTGTTGTGATATAAAGCTAGGAAACACGATGTTAATCTGAAATGAACAGTTTAAATATGAAATTATGATATCCTTGGCTTCCTGTGGTACAGCTGTCAAGCTTGGGCAGCTCGCTGGTCAATAGTGACATTCTCCGTGTCAGTGAGCAGAGTCTCCTGATACCGTCACCCGCGGTTCACACGTTGCTGAAGCTCCAACTGTCGAACGTTGAGTCCCCTGGTGATACTGCAGCTTCCAGACTCTCCTGACTGGCTCATGTTTCATTCTTTGGCAATTTGCCCTAATGATATCCCCCAGGAGCTTTCAGCCTCTCCTCCTTCCCATATTGCATTGTGGTGTATTAATCTGAGTGAGTGCAACCTGGGCGGCACACACTGTAATTTCCTATGGTTCCTTCTAAGATGCTCGCCTAATTTTTCAGGTTTCCTTTTATATGTTCTAAGTTTTGCCCCCAAACACTATATTTTCAGGAAGTTATAACCGTCCACATAAGATGCCCAAGAAGCTACTTTGCTGCTTATGTGTTTTTCAGAGGGCCTTCTGAAACATGAGGCTTTTTGCAGGCAGAATTGGTCAAGATAATGTGATTCAGGTCGTTAAGTAAATTGTTTTGTGAGTGTCTTCAGTCTTTGATAACTTGAACATGTCTCTCTGTTTGGAAGGTCAGCGGCCGCTTACTGCTGTTTTCCTTTCACAAATTCTAGTTAACCGCCTGTCTCCATGGATCGGTCGCCCTGCTCTACCCGATGTACTGGCAGCACATCTACATCCCAGCGCTCCCTCCTCATCTGCTGGACTACTGCTGGTAAGCTGGCTCTGCCGGACCCCTGGCAGCCCAGGTGTTAGGGTTAGAAAGAGCGATTCATGTGTAGATCCAGTGAGCTTGGAGTACATGTGTGTATATACATGAATGAGATCCCTGAAACGTGACGTGGAGATGAGTAACAAGTATTAAAAGGTGGTTTTATGAAGGGAAGAGTAGTTCTCTCCAAAGGTAGCAAAAATTTATACTTGGCAAACATGAAGTTCTTTAGATGTTGTGAGTTTCCTCTATAATCATCTAGATAACTAAATGCATAAATAGAAGCCGATCCGGTCTTCGCGGTGGTTAGGAGCATTTTACAGAAGTTGTAGTGTCAGTGAGAGCACCACATCCCAGATGCCAGCATTTGTCCGCAGAGTCTTTCAGACACCAGGTTGCCTCTCTCGGAGCACACGCTCGTGACCTCCCCTCAGGACACGCTTTCCCGCACGCCTCTTCCCTCAGTAGCACATCCAGTACCAGATACCAGCAGAGGGGTTGCCTCTAATGCAGGGGTTCCCTGAGTTCCTGGTTATCGAAGCCTCAGCCTTGAGCCACTGTGAAAATCAGTGTTGACAAGTGTCGGGGGCAATTCTGGAAAGTTTCTTGGCATCACAGACACAGCTGCCAGTGATCTCACCCAGTCTGATTTCAACTGTCCCCTTCTCCTGGAGGTTAGGGAAGAATTAGACTCCCAAACAGCAGCCTTGGGATCTTCCTCGGGGCTGTAGGGTAATCATCTTCTGCAGGCGTAGCTCAGTTCTTAAGAAACCAGATGACATTTTTACTCTAAACCATGCATGTGCGCGCGCACGTACACACACACACACACACACACAGAAAGAAGGAACTGATTTTGACCATAATGTGTTCATTTATATCACAACTAATGTTATTAAAAAACAAAGATCTTTTAGAATCAAAGTAGTTATTTATTTAACTTTCTGATTTCATGAAAAGCAGATCACTTAAAGTGTTTAAGGGTTAAAATGATCTAAGTTCATAACATTGACGTTTTCAAGACTAGCCTTCTTCAGGACAAATGATTTTTAACGAGAGTACGTACCTTTGGCCACATATTGATTATACCAGTGAATTGTGTGTTTCCACAGCAGGGTAATAGTATTGATAATGCTGGGCAGCAGGTTTCCAGTGACCTCCCACTGCCATTCTGCACTTTGGGTGCTGGGAGGGAGAAACAGTGGGGCAGGAGACTGTAAGTGTGTGGTTTAATTACACTGTGAAGCACCACACACACGAATCTGCAAGTAAAGCTGGATCTAGAAATAGCTCTCTTGGTATTTACTTTAGAGTGTTCTTCTCTGACCAGTATACCTAGAATAGATTAGCATCCTTGAAAGCAGGAACCTCAATTCTTTCATGTCGACATGTGTAGTAGTAGATCTTTCCACATAGTATTCAGTAATTAAAACTTATTTTAAATAATATTGACAAAAGTATTTGAAAATATATTGATGTATGATTCTTTAAAATCTATATTAAAGTAGTGGTTCAAGAACCAACACTTTGTGAGGTTTAGAATTATATTTTATCATATGTAATGTTAATGCCATTTAAATTTTTCTATAAAAATGTTCTGAAATCTTAGGAGGTAACATCCCTTTAAGTTCAGTTCTCTGTAATGATTACACACTTAGGACTTTCTAAAATATTGTTATTTAGAAACTATTGCTACCTCTTTACAGATATGTCTTCCTGATACTTTCTAACCCTGCCATCAAGTCCTTTTTCTGCTGCTTCCACTGTGATGAAGGAAGCTTGTTTCAGTCTTACTAGTTTCTAACCTCTGAAATAGCCACTTTAGGACAAGTTCTAACAGCCGCCATGCCAGGCACTTCCCTGGCCCAGAGAGTAGAGCAGTGATAGTCAAACAAGGAGTTATCTGAGAGTTCCTGAACCTTAAGGTCACAGTGATAGGCTCAGCTTCTGACATAGGAAGTGGGCAGTATCATATACTTTTTTTTTCCCCGAAAATAGCTGTCTATGACTCCAGCTCTCTTTCATTGTCAGAAAATTCCATGGACTAAACTGTTCCCTAGGGAAAGTGTTTTTCTTCCCTTTACATCTTTGCAAATGATCCTATATGCAAAAGGGAGAAAAATATTAGAGATTATCCCTTCGATCTCATGGGGTTTTTTTAAAGAAAATGTTATATTCCACTCCAAAAATAGCACCAGGAAGATGTGATGGGGTAGATGTGTATTTTGCCAGCTCTTCAAGGTGATTGGACTTTCCCAGTCCTGAGGCAGTCCTGACTCCTGGAAGTGTGTCTCTGGTGTGGCACAGACTTGGAGGGCCACGATGCCATCTTGTGACCGTGGATGAATAGCGCATCTTGGTCGGCTGAGGAAGGCTTGCTAATTTGCCGGCTCATTCATTCATCCATTTGTACGCCAGACGTTTAGTAAACATGTGTTTGCCAGGCTGCGAGTATGTAATGTAATGAGTAAGACGTAGCTCCTGCCCTCTCGGATCCCCAGATAGGAAGAAATTCCCACGTTTGTGCACATGTACACACGCGCACATGATGAGCACAGAGGAATACTGTGATGCTCTAGGGTTTAGGTCTGAGGCGTATAAAAGAACGCTGAGCAGAACACCTAGGAGGAAGTGCCCACCTATCTGCTAGGGTAGGGAAGGCTACTGGGAAGAAGTGACGCCATCTTTGTTTTCCCCTTAATCTACCAGTATAAGGGGGAAATGGGGAGTTTCTATTTAACAGGTATAAAGTTTCAGTTATTCAAGATGATTAAGTTTTAGAGATCTGTTTAACATTGTGCCTTTACTTAACCAATACTCTATTGTAGACCTAAAAATTTGCTAAGAGGGTGGATCTCATGTTAGGTATTGATACTGTAAAAACAAAGCAAAACAAAACAACAAAGGGAAAGTACTTTAATATAGCAAGTCTAAAGTAATGTTGCCAGACACGCTTAACCTTCTGAGCCCTTAAACACCTCGGAGGTAGTATGATTCCAGTACCAGTAAAAGTATAATCATTTATTTGTTCGAGAATGGTTGTCACCTTTTTATTTAGGCTATCTATCTGATTCTTCATTCTATGAAAGGAGAAGATGTAGCTCCTAAGAGAATAGTGTTTTAAAAACATAAATGGAAAATTATGTTGTTTAGACTACCCTAAGTTAATATACTGCTGTTACAGCCTACCCCATGGGTGGCCTCCATGAGAAAACCTAAAAAGAAAAAAAGCTATTACATAGTAATTATTTTTCAGCAAAGATTAGTTGCTACCGAAAAGAAGCAGCAGTCATAATAGAGCCTTCTGTATCTTATCTTTGCAAAATAATTCCATTGACAGAAAGATCTAGGATAGTTTTGCACATAGCTGATAAAACATCTGTGTTGCCAAGGAACTCTTCCTGACTTATTAACACTCTGTCTCATTAGGAGATTTCAGCTAGGGTAGCAAAATTACTTTTCATGAGACTTGGCTGACTTAATATTAGGATGTATACAATCCAATTTTCATGACAATGAAATAACTATTCAGTTAAATCTATATTCTGAAAAAACATCATGTTTATTTTAGGAAAGTATGCTCTAGTTGATAATGTTTGCAGTCTAACATGTTTATATTTTAGATTTTGTAGAAATTAATGAAGTAAAAACACGTAGAGATACCCAGTGATCCCATAGAAAAAGTTTTGGTTTACTTTATTATTAAGTTCTGCATAGGAATTCTTTATTGGATTTTTATTCTAGTTTAACAGTTTCTGTAAATTTATTGTTTATGTTTCAAGAGGTGACTAGCTTTCATGAAGTTTTAAAAGTGTTACCTTAGTGTATTTCGTAGGACTTCAGTTGGTAGTTATTACTTTTGGCTCTGATTGTTTGAAATCTGATCCACTCAGTGTACCTTCAACGTATGTAAAATGGATGTAATAATTTTTAGAAGTCTTAAGTGTTTTGATTAACACTCATTGTATTAAAACGTGCTTTGAGGTTTGAGATATTATGAATCTTTCTATATTATGAATCTTGTTGGTCGGGTAACCTAGCCTGGGGTGAATTGGAAAATTGCACAGTAACTTTAATAAATTTGTACTATTTTGGGTGTGGAGAAGGCTTGACATATTTAAGATCTTGGGAGTTGCCCACCCTGTTTTGTGAAAGTTGCCGGAACCCAGTCATGGGAGCCCAGAGGAGTTAGTGGCACATATTTTATATCGTCTATGGAGTCACAGAAGGAATTCCAGAGATGAGAACTTGAACTGGGGAAGCAACTAGCCTCCTTTTATTTAAGCAAAAGTGGAAGAGTCCACATTTATTCCTTCTGTTTCCTTTTGAAGGCAGAAAATATGTTAGATCCTAGGGATATCAAGGCCTATAAATAGTTCTTAACTTTCAGTCAAATGAAATATCCAGAATATCAGATCAATTCCAGATGGTCTGCTGCATAAAAATAGAAAAAAATAGGAAGGAACAAAGCTGTAGAAGACAAAGACAACTGGGAATTAGAATCTAGTACAGTATGACTTAAGGAACAGGCTAATAAGGATTGGAAGAAGAACTTGAACCGTTTTTATTTTTTGTGAATCCTGGATATAGAAGTTAGTGGCTAGCCATCCTTAAATAAATTAGGAACTGTTTAAGGTTACTTTGAAAACTGTGGATCTACCAAGGTGCCTCTTTTATCTGTTACTGATTCTCAGTAGCAAAGTGGACATGCAGGAGTTTGGACAGCTCTGTTCTAATAATGACGGGGATGTTTGGAAAATTATGCAAATTCTTTGAAAAAGAAGGTTATCTGTTTTCATTAACAGAAAAGGTTTGCATTAAATATAACACAAAGATGTATATAAAAGAAATGCCAAAAATGTTTTATTTTTAAATAGCTATTTATTTGCATATCTTCTATCACATTTGTAGACCTTGTTCATTTTCATGTTTTCTTGTTAAATAACATTTTAATTTTGAAATGTCAAGTTGAATAATTTCCGCCCTATATTTCATGAGAAATATTTTTGAAATTGCTAGTAAGTCTTAATTTGTATATTACAAAAGTTATTTAATGTCTGTATTCTCTGCCAGAGTATAAGCTCCAGAAGGGAATATATTCTGTCTATATTGTTCATTATTGTACCCTAACCCCTATGCCAGGTACTGGCACCTGAGTATGCTCCACATGTTGTGTTGAATTAATCAATAGAATTCTTAAACTTACCTGAATATTTTAAAATTTATTAAAATTATATTATTACTACAATTAAAAGTGGGATAAATAAGAATGTACAGAGTTTAAATAATAGACAAGATACATGAGTGGAAAGATAGCACAGAAATAGAATGGTAACAGTGGGGGAGGAAATTATTTATCTTTGCACCTCTAGTTCCCAAACCGTGCCTGGCACATAGTAGGTCTCAGTAAATATATTGTGACTGACTCAAAAATTTGGGTGACTAAATAGTAGGTGTGAAACAATGAATATATATTAAGAAAATCATATAAGAATCTAACTGAATAAAAAAACTGTACAAAGAAATGTGAATAAATTTGATGATTATTTAGGATATATTTGATGGGAAGTATACAGAAAAGATTCATCTCAGACTACGGCCTAGACCCTAATATTCTTGTTTTTTAAACATTATAACTTTTAATTATAAATGATTTTGTGATTTTATATAAATCAACCTTAATTTGAATATATTAATGGCCTCTAAGATTATATTTGAGTTTTCTATACTGAATAATTTTAAATATCTATGATGTACTATGTTAGAACTATACATTTAATAAATTTCTTTTTAAAAGCATTCTGAATTACTTATTGTTTCAGTTTTAATGAGCTATATGAACACGTACATATATATTTTTAATTTAGTGCCCCAATGCCATACCTGATCGGAATACACTCCAGCCTTATAGAGGTGAGTATCTTTCAGACGTGAGATGGTGATAACTATTATTTTTATGAATTAATTTAAAACAGGTGTGTTTTGAAAGAATATCAATTGAATAGTACAAAGAAGTGACTAGTTGCATATTTAGAGTGTACTTACATGATCATTTTCAAAAAGGTAGTATTAAAATAACTTTATTTTAATTAGTATGCAAAATGACCATCTTCAGTGGTACGAGACCCATTGAAAGTAGGTTCAATTTGGTTGAAGTCATATGGTAAGTTTTAAATACTAAAATCCTTAGTCTTTGATGAACCACTTTCTTTATGGAACTTGAGATCTTTTATATCTATTTGTCTTTCAGAAGAAATATTTCTGTATTTTGAAAGTGAGAATTTATGTAATTATGTGTCATAAAGGGAAAGTTTTTATTTTGCAAACTTCACTATAATTCAGTGTACCAGTGTTTTTCAAAATGTGTTTTAATACACTAATCATGAACTTTTAAATTAGAATATAACTTTGTAAGACTTTAATTTCAGTCCTATTGGGACTTAAAATGTAGTTTGGTTTGTTTTTTTTTTTTTTGCACTGTCATTCGAAAATGACTTTTGTCACTTGTTATCACTGTAGTGAAAAACCTTGAGCTTTAAACACCTTGAGCTTCAAATCAGTGAGATTTCCAGAGAAGACTTCTTGTAAGATTAGCTTCTAAAAAAGTAAACAAAAGACTTGGGTCAGTTGCATGGCATCATTATGCCGGCTGATTTTTTCAAATATATTTCTTTTCTTGCTGGTTGTTCATATTGTACTTTAACCCAGTTTCTAATAAGCAACTTTAATGAGTTAGATTTGGTTTTCTGATTAGTTGTTGTCATTGTATATACCATCAGTCATCACTTTGCTGATCAAGAAAGAGCCTGGTGATTATTTTAAAATTCCTGAGCATCCTTTGTGGAGAGAGTCGTGCTTTAACCATTAATAAAGAATACATTTTAATGAATTTTTAGTAGGTTTAATTCCTTTTTAATTTTGAAGTCTGGGTTGGGTAACATTATGACTTTATATTTTGTCAATTTTTAGAAAATAACTTCTTACAGCCCAAGGTACTTGCATTGAAAGGACAAATTGTATAAGATAAAACATGAATAAATAGGTATTTAATCTGTTAGTAGAGTGTGGAATATATGACTGGAATTTTATTCATCAGTAGTTTGACTTTTTGCAAAATCTAACCATGGTTGGTTGGTATGGTTTCAAAAAAAGTCATCAAATTTGATTTTGATGTTAGTGCACGTATCTCTTCTTATGTAATGTACCTAATAGAATATGTCATTTTTATAATACATTTATTTATACAGATGAAAAATATGTAAAGTGGTTGATTGTACCTGTTGATGTTGTTGTTATTATTTTTACATAATGATTCTAGACCAACTTTTAAAACAAATGATTCAGCTTTTCCAAAATATTGTAGAAAGGAGTACATGCTTTAAATATTCAATTCAGTTTATCACATGTTTATTGTACACCTGTAGAGAAAATCAGTCCTTTTTTAAAGGAGCAAATTTAAGAATTTTTTACTCCTTAGAGTATTGTCTTGGAGAAGCAGTCCTTTCTAACTTTAAATTGGCTCTTATTAAATGAGACTGTGTAAAGCCATGATTAGATCGGCTGAAATCTCTGTACCTTTTATACTCTGGACTTATCAAACTGTCTTAATAGTCAGTTTTATTTGGTTTAATAGTGAATGAGAAACTATAATAGGAACTTTAAGAATGTTTTTCAACCAGTTGGGTACCATTTAGTAACTTTCTTCTTAATCTTTTACCAGGTGATACAGATCCTACGTTTCTATTTTTATGATGACATTATTACACAGATTATTTTCACTAAAATTCTGATCTTTTTTATTTTATATAAATGGTATTATAATTAAAATATAAATATATATTTACATATTTTATATATGAGACAGAACTGAATAATCTTTCACATTTGTTTGGCTGCAAGTACAACTAATTTTTTGTGGAGGAAGAATCAAAATATTCTCTTCTCTCAGTCAAGACAGTTTCAACACTTTTTATCAGTTTTACAAAGACTTTTAAACATAATTGTTCAAAGACATGAAATTAATGTCTTTCTAAATCTTTTTTAAAAATTATTTTTATGCGATCATAAGTAAAAGATGACTAGAACTCTCTTTTTAAAAAGTAAATTTGCTTCTAAAATAAAGGACAAGGGCATTTTGTTCTCCCTGAAAACTAGACTTTAGGGATGAAGTCAAAGCAAACTAAGGCCTGTGATTGGGAATAAGTCAGTACAGGCTACAGATGTGAGGGTTATATTATTTGTTTTAATGCACAAATGATTCTAGGTAAAGTGTTGGCCCAGTTTCACAGTATCGTGTGGCTGCTTCCACCGTGTCCCTTCCCTTGCTCCGTGTGCAGAGTGTGCAGGTGTGCTGGCATCACCTGGAAGGAGGATGGCGTGTGGAGGATGCCAGGAGTCTCGCCAGTTCAGCATCTGCTGTTGTTCTCAATAAGATTTTGTCTGTGTCCTAATATCATTTTCTTATTTTTGAAGAAAAAGCACATTGTTTTCTCACATTTTCTTACTCTTTCCCCATCCAAACAAGTTGATGAATTTTATGAGACGTAAAAATATGGGACAGAGAAAGTGGTGCTGTTTTATATGCCATATGACTTTCCACTCCTGTTTAGAAAAAAATGGCTAAAGCCTGATTTGGAGGGAAATAACAGAGAAAATACATTAATAAGAATTTTTTTTTAAAGATTTAAATTACATGCTATCTTCTCCCCCCTTTTTTGCCTTTGTAGAATTGTTCTCGTTTTAGGGAGGCCCAGTCTGTTGATTTATTGAAATGAATACATTTTCCATTCTTAATGAGTGTTCCCGTTAACAAATTTTAATATTCAGCTATTATTAGACTTCTTAAAACTAAGAGAAACTTTGAAAAAGGTATACATTTCATACTAATGGTAATTTCCTTTATTCCGAGATTTTTTTTTTAAAACTTTTTATTTTATATTGAAGTATAACCGATTAACAATGTTGTGATAGTTTCAGGTGCACAGCAAAGTGACTCAGCTATTCAGAGTTTAGTGTTAGCGTCATTACAAACATTTTGGGGTCACATAACCATTACTCTATGCTATTTAGATGAACTCATTTCATTCCCTGAAAAATACATCAGGTTTCTGGATTATCTTTACATTTTCTGTTAAAAGGGCAACTTAGAATTGAAGAGGGAAATCAAAATTATGATATACTTTTTGCATACAAATGCCATTAATATAAATATAGTTTTTGTTCATAGGTTATTTTTGTAGTTATGCTATAGTTGATTTGTAGATAACCACATATTTATATATGTAAACCTTTTTTACGTATATGTATGCACATGGAAAGGAAATGAGTTTATTTATAAATGTTTTGACAATAGTATCAATGTTATAAGTTACTTTCTTAGAAATGGCCATTTTCTGAGTCTTACTTTAGAATAATTATAATGTCTTTTACAGGATAGAGTTTTAGAATCACATGCCCCCTTGAGAATGCATATTCCACATAGACATTGTGGCTATCCTAACACATAAAAATTCCCTACTCTAGACTACCATTTTCCTAGCAAATTTAACATTCTACCTGATACGCAGAGATTTGAAATTCTAAGTGGATCACAGAAATTCCAGTCTTGGCTAACTTAAAAAATTGGCTTGGCCAATTTAATATTAAGCTATTTAAATAATCTGAAAAAATGGCTATTATTCTACAATGTCACTTTTAAAACTACTGCACTGAAATTAATTGATCAATTGCTAGTTGACCTATGCAATTAGGGAATTCTGGGTTGATGGATATATTTCATTAATGCACACCTTACTTATTTTCATTAGGAAATAATATTATTTGCTATCATCTAGATAAGACTAATAGAATTATATGATTTAAGTAGACATATTAGTTTAAATAAGAAAAATAAACCATAAATATTTTCTTTCTTTAAGGATAAAAATTTAATAAATTCTAATTTACTATCATTTATGCATATATTGAGATAATTTGACCATTTGACTAAGCTTTCAAACAAATATGACAAGTCAAATAGTTAATCTGATAGGCTATTAAATTTGATCCTTTATATTAAAGTCATGGGATAAACATTACTAACAGTAAATTCCATATTACTGCTCTCTGTCATTTTTTCTTACTCAATTTCACTTGTCATCATCAACTTATACCAAATTTACATGAAGATATAGAGAAAATATTTATTAATTTAAAACTTACTTTACTACTTAGTAGTCATATTTATTGTTTTGTGTTAACCCTGCAGTATGATTTAGGCTAAAAATAGCTATAGAACGGGCCACATGTTCCTGTATCATAGGATTGAAATTCAATTGGTAAAATTTAAAGGATATAAATTTTTACAGTTTAATATAGCCATGCCTATTTTGTATTTGTTGTAGTATCTCTTTGGTAGTTAAATTACATTCAGTGTCTCCAAACTATTAATATATTTAGATGAGTAAACATGCTATTTTAAGCATTTTTAATCTTTCTTTTTGAATGGTTTAGACAGACTTTCTCATAAGGCAAAATTGTTTATATTCTTTTATAACATAGAATTTTCCTTTTTTCTTTTCCTAAGGATAATGCATTAAGATAATTTTCTCTACATATCTAAGTTCATTATAACTTTGGAAGGACAATATACTAAGATGTTTGTTTATAATTGTGTTTTTTAAACAGAGAGTGAAAAATAAATCATTGGAGGATGTGGTTATGTTAAATGTTGACACAAACACTTTAGAATCACCATTTAATGACTTGAGCAGCCTACCGAGTGACGTGGTAAGTCTGGAGGATATTTTGTGGTGAACAAGCATATATATGTTTTCTGCTGGACCCTTGAATCAGCAAGAGTTACTTTCCCATTTTTCTGTCTGAAATAGAAGGGCTGAATATGAGCATGTGGTGTGAGAGGAGTCAAAGCAGAGTCTGTCTTTCG
Source organism: Orcinus orca (assembly GCF_937001465.1). Lineage (NCBI taxonomy): Eukaryota > Metazoa > Chordata > Mammalia > Artiodactyla > Delphinidae > Orcinus > Orcinus orca. The sequence continues at coordinate 28,211,436 of NC_064559.1, read as the reverse complement.
TATTTTTACCTTTTGGCAGTTGAGGAGATGTCAGATGCAATATCATATTCCTTATTGTAAAAGTAGGATCGTAATTAAAAAGCTAGATGCATTCATTAGGCAGAGTTTCTTTAAACATAAGTCTCTTCATCTCATCTTAATCATTATATTACAAAGTAGGCATTTCTGTCTGCCTAGTGGCATGTCTTGCAAAAGAATGAGAGAGTTTTTGAAGGCAAGAAGAAGAAGGGGGCCAATTATCGGCTTTTGCTTCCCTGCCACCTGCCAGCGCTTTTCCTTTTAATTAATGATCTGATGGCACTGGTCAATATAATAAGAAATGCTTGTACAGTTGGGGTCAGAAAATTCTGGCTTTGATCTCCCCCAACTTTCTGAAACATTTATTTGTTTTCTCTAAATTATTTCAGTTTTATTTTAATCCTTTCTATCCTGCTGAGGGCTGCAAGAATGAAAACCTACACTGTTTGTCATTTGCTCTGGCAGAGCAAAGACTGCTTACTTAGAATTCTATTTGTAAATTAAACTGCAAACCCAGTTTGTCATAAAAGACATCTGATCCTTTTGAAATGACGAAAACTGTCTTTTGTCTGTAAAGGCTGATAAATTAAGTGCCGTCTCTCTTCTGGTCTTTGATCTTGCAGAGGTTTGTGTGTGTGTGCATGTGTGGGTCTGCAGCTTATAATAGGATATATTCTGTACTTTGTGTTAAATAGTCTCCAAAGTCAATTTTCTGGCCTTCCTATTCCTCAGAACAGGGTAAAAATGCAGATTGTACTGTTTCTGTATATATTCTAATGGCTATTTTAAAATATCTTTATAACATAGTTCTAAGTTAAAATAACTCCCCTTTAAAAAAAAAAACCATTGTTTATTCAGCTATATTAAAATTCGGGAATAAAAAACCTTTAAAATATTTTTTTTTTCTGTAATACTGCAAGTACTTTGAAATCACTGTTAGGGAGCTTGAAAATAAAAAAGAATAAAAAAAAATCTCAAACTCAGAAAATACAGTAATACTAGCCTTGATTGCTTTTATGGCTAGTGATAGGGAAAATGTGACTTTAAAGTCAAACTCAGATTATTTATGCCCATAAATAACCTAAAATACTTGCTGACCTTGAAGCAAATTAAATCGAACTACTTTATCTAACTGTAGTAAAATTTATGCTATGTATGAACAAATCCAAACCCAGGCCAGTGAAGAATTATATTATCTTTTTAGCTCATTATAACTCGATTGCCTCATTATAAAGATTTTGCAGAAGCTGCTAGAAAGGATTGGAGTTGTTCATTTAGAAATCCATCAAAGTATTCTTCACTGGATAGGGACATAATTATGAAAATAAAGTCCCAGCTTTTAAGAATGTTTTCCTTATGTGCATGTAGTTCCTACCATTAATTCCCTAAGAAGAAAGGATTGTTTTTTCTTTTTTTTAAATGAGGAAGGATAAGAAAGAGGAAGAAAAAGAAATCAGCTTTTTTGTGTTATATTAAAATTTTTATAGTCAGCCCCAGTGATAGCTGATTATTTCTTTGAGAAAAACAATCTTTAATAGTAATTTTTTGATGAGTGATTCTTTTTAAATTGGGAACCTCTACTCTCCTAGTAGAATTAGTTTGATATTGAAACATTTATTTAAATATGTGAGGAAGTTAAACAATATTCATGAAATGTAAAAGCCTAAATATATAAAATGACAAGAGGGACCATCTCATTGTTTATTTATAAGCAACAGTTAACTGAACATAACTGAAATAGTAAAAAAATATTCATAAAAAGGAACTCTGCAAGGTAATGTAGATATAACTAAATATATGCTCGGAATTAAGGAGTGCAGACTTAGACAAATTTGAAGAATGAATAAACTGAAATAGTCCTGAGGTGGAGCTAGGACTATCTACAGAAAGTATGAGATGTTTTAAAGTTAGAGTCATTTTCTAAAAGTGTTTCATGTTATTGTTTGTTTAACCCAGCTCTAATAAATTTAGCTTTTTCATCAGTTTTCCAAAGCTATCTCTTATAGTAGGAAATACAATAAAGTATCACATCATACTTGCTATAATTGTAAATGTTTTAAATGAGACGTGTTAAAAATCACAAATGATCATACTGAATTTTTCTGTGACTTGAATTAATAAAATATACTTGAAGCCTGAAAAATATTACAGTTGGTATTGTTTGATAACTTAATAAATTAACTGATATTTAAATGGGGACATTTTAAAATCATTCACCAAAACATTAAAATTATGCTTACAGGCTAGATGGCTTTCTGTGCATGTGCACTTTATTATCGTGTCAGCTTGACCAGTGGTCTTGGCTGTTCCAAGGTCAGTGGTCACAGTTGTCCTGAATTACTAGTTCTTTTTTCCTGTGGACCCTCTGCTGTGTTGCATGCTGTAATCTTCTTAATGGCTTCATTCCAATATTCACACATAATATTTTAGATTTATTGACTGTTAGAAATACTACCATGCCAGTAGCAGTTCCGCTACTCTTAAGGTATTTAAAATTGGAAAAATAAATCAGGCCAAAGCTTTCAGGAATCCTTTGTTTTCCTTAAGGGAAGGGGAAAAAACTCTCTTCCTGTCTTCTGACAAGAACAGTTGTTTTTCGATTTCATCATTTCACTTTAGATCTGGATCATTAAAAGAAAAAAAACAAATTTTATTGGGAGTGATTTTAACGATATTGATTATTACATGGAATAACTTTTAAAAGCATTAAAATATACTGTTGTAGTTTTTGTCTACGAATACATTGTGAGTTTTATTTTTTTTAGTGGCTATGCCAAGTTATAGGTACCTTCAAACATATGTAGTTTGAGTGTTTTGAAATAAAAAAGTAAATTTTAGGGCTATGTAACAGTATCGATTGCAATTAGTGTTATTGTCGTATGTTTTTAAGTGGGGGCAGAAAGAGCCAGTTGTATTAAATAGAACATTTGAAATCTCAAATGGGTTCATTTTAATTTAAGAAAATGCATTATTGAGACCCCCTTCATTGCAAATATATACACAAATTTAGTTTCAATTACATAATAATGTAAAATGTTGTATTTCTAAGGTATTAGTGCTCATTTAAATTTTTATCATCATTAACATTTTAAAAAGTAATTTGGAAATTGTTACTATTTCAAAAATAAATAGAATGCCTCACTAGTGGGAAAATTAAGCTAAGTAAAGTTATAATGAGATACAGGAAATCTGTCTTTATGTGAATATTAAGTTAAAACAATTATAAACTAACTCTTATAGAAGAAAGCAGGTTAGAATTGACGTCTGAAAAAGTTACATGCATTAGAATATTCATTACTAGGAAAACAAATTTTGACCTGTACTGCTTAACTGTTTTTAAATAATTTTAACTTATTAGACTGTAAAAAATAATATACTCTGAGACAGGTCAATATACTTACACCCCTATGTTAGATAAGAGGGTAAAGCCACAGAAAGTATGCTGTTAATGGTATGTCTAGAGCTTTAGTTCATAGCAGTTGATCCTCTGACTTACGCCCCAGGCACTAGAGCATGGTCTGTCTTGTATAAACGTGATACACAGTGCAATGAGTAACTCTTAAAATTTGATATAGAAGCTTACTCTCCATTCTAATCTTGTTAAAGAAGTATCATTATGACCTATTTGATTTAAATTAGGATTGTCAACACTGTTTTAAAAACTCATTTTCATGCTATATGTAATGCTATTGGAAAACGATTGTCTATTTTCTATTATGAGCCTGTGTAGAAAATACAGTATGTACGCTGAAGAGTTATTGTACCATTCACGGTAGGCCACAGTATGTTACAGGACAGCAACATTTAGTATAAAGCATATTTAATTATTCAAACATTGAAAAGACCTTATTATAAAATAGAGTCATTTAAAATACTGTGCGTCTTGGGCTTCCCTGGTGGCGCAGTGGTTGAGAGTCCGCCTGCCGATGCAGGGGACACGGGTTCGTGCCTGGGTCCGGGAAGATCCCACATGCTGCGGAGCGGCTGGGCCCGTGAGCCATGGCCTCTGAGCCTGCGCGTCCGGAGCCTGTGCTCCGCAACGGGAGAGGCCACAGCAGTGAGAGGCCCATGTACCGCAAAAATAAATAAATAAATAAATAAAAATAAAATACTGTGCGTCTTATACTGAGGCTTTCAAGTATCACACCAAGGACTAGGTTAATGGTTTTACCATTACATGAAAAGGAAAGACACAAATTGCTCCGATTAACTAAAAATCATTACAAGCCTAAAGAACTAGAGAAAACAAACCCAACTCTGACTTTAAATTAAAATTTTCATATATCTGTATTCAAGTGAGTTAATTAGTTTGGGAATAAGTTTGGAAAAGAACTGGCTTTTTCAGAGAGTTTTTAAAATCAGCTTAAAAAATTAAAGTATGTAAACAAATTTAACTCTTACAACCATACAAATAAGTCAATAAATATATTTAATTCATTGGATATTTCCTCTAATCTAACACGAAGGTTTAGTATGTTAAATTGTCATAATATATGTTAGAAAGAGAAAAAAAAAGGCCCCAGAGAATATTTTATTAGTTCCAGGTTTGCCACAGCCATGCTGTAATCCTTATCTTGTTTAGCAGTGAATGAAGTCCCCAGCAAACTGGTAGAGTGTCCAGGTTTACAACTATGTTACAATTTCACTCTGGTTCTGGAGTAATTGAGAGGACACTTTTTTGTTTAATAGAGTAGTCTCCAGGAGACAAATCCTGCTTTCAGTTTGCCCCTGAGAGTAGTGTTTGTAAGGGTATTTTCATCTGACTTTCATAGTAATGAAAGGGAGAAACCTGGAAGCCGGTTTAATATCTATCTTTGTGGCTCTGCGTGCAACTGTGTGTTTCCTGTCTCTGGAGAAGGAGAGCAGGTTGTGATGGCAGTCACCGTGCTCCTGCACTCGACTTTGGCTGTCACGGGGATTCACCCTTCTTCTAAATAGTTACTTTCAGAGATGAGATTGTTTACGAAAAGGCTTTTTGTTTGTAAGTAAACTATGAATAGATCCTGCTATTTTTTCCTACTGTTTTCTTGGTGTGTATTTTTTAATATAAACTTTAAATACCAAAGCATAACAAAACAGAAATTAAAAGCTCAAAATCTTAATTAATTGGGCCCTCAACATTTAAAAGGTCTTTGTTGTTTTTCTCTTGGCTGCGTGAGAGAATCTGTGCCTCCCTCTGCAGGACCCAGCCCTGCGCGGTTCCTCCCTGCATGTCTCTGTATGTTTGCCATTTTAAAGTTGATTTAGAGTTTGCTACTTCTGGTGATTTTCAGTGCTCATGAATTTCCTTGGCTTTCTCCTGGCCTTTCATTTCCATCTAAATTAGCCAGCTCTTCTCCTAATGTCTTATTCTAAATTTATTTTTGGCTGCGTTGGGTCTTCGTTGCTGCACGCGGGCTTTCTCTACTTGCGGCAAGCGGGGGCTGCTCTTCATTGCGGTGCGCGAGCTTCTCATTGTGGTGGCTTCTCTTGTTGCGGAGCACGGGCTCTAGAGCACAGGCTCGGTGGTTGTGGCGCACTGGCTTGGTTGCTCCGCGGCATGTGGGATCTTCCTGGACCAGGGCTCGAACCCATGTCCCCTGCATTGGCAGGCGGATTCTTAACCACTACGCCACCAGGGAAGCCCCTCTCCTGATGTCTTTTTTCCTCCACTATCATCTTAATAATGTGCTTCTCTGTCTTCTTATGGCCAGTATGTGTGTATGTATGTATATATATGTTTTGGCTTTAAAATAATTTAAAAATTTGTTCCTTGTTTTTTAAGTTCTTCTCCATATTTGAGAGACTTTTTGTGTGTGTGATGTTGTGAGCACTGTCATCATAGTGGTTTCCAAATCTTGCTGATATGATGACTTGGTGGACTTCTCAATGAATTTTGTTCCCGGGCACCATCACAGATATTCTGATCCAGTTAACTAGAGAAGTTAGTGTAGCAGCATGCCTTGGACAGGTTAATTTGTTCATTCGTTCAGCAGATACTGATTGAGCACCTACTGTATGCCTGTATTGTGCTGGGAGCGTAGTGGACAGGAAGACGTAGAAGCTGTGGTCCTGGAACTCACATTCCATTATTAGCTGAACCCAACCACAGGGCCACACCAGGTCATGGTGATCCTGGGAAATAGCTGGGTTTGCCCAGCTGGGTTAACCAAGCACCGTTCAAAACTTAAGATTTCTGTTACCAAAGAGAGGGAGAGTGGCTGTTGGTAGGCTGACAGCTGTCTCTGCCATAAGCGAGCCCAAATGAAAATAATGGTAGCCAAGCTGAGAGGCCACTCTTACCCGCCTCCAAACTGAGATCTGCCTTTGGAGGTTCAGCTCAACATGTCAAAACACCTGAGTGCAGACCTGGCCTGAACAATGAGTATGAGTAAGGTGGAAGGTTGAGGAATAGCATATACAAAGGCTCTGCTGTTGGCAGATTCAGGGAATGGAAGGAAGTCCTGTATAGCTGCGCTTAGAGGAACAAAAGAAGAGGTTACACAGATGAGGTGGTAGAGACAGGTAGGAGTGAGAGCATCATCTACAACTGTTTTCCCTTCAGAGGCATCTTAAAATGAGTGGAAGGTCTGTGCTTCTTGTTCAGGACCTCCAGACTTTACTGGGAATTCACTGGAGATTTGTAGCAGAGGAATAATAGTGAGATCCACTTTGACTTCTAAAAATATCATCTTGGGTTCTAGGTCCTGAAGATCACTGGGGTAACGAAGCAGAAATGAAGCAGTTCAGAGACCATTTGCAGTGGTCTAGGTGAGAGATGGGAGGCGCTTGAACTGGATAGTGGCAGGGAGTTGGAGAAAAGCGGACAGATTTGAAATCTACATCAGAGGTCAAACAGCTGGGGCTCAGTGATTACTGCTTATGGAAGATGAGAAAGGGTGCAGCGTTGAGAGGGACCTGCAAGACACCTGGATGCACGGAAGTGACACTGACATTGGACTTGAGGTAGAGTAAGAGCAGTTTGGGTTGTGATCATTTTAAGATGCCTCTGAAGGGAGAATAGTTGTAGATGACATGGTATTTTAGGCTTCGAAAGGTAATTTAAGCATTCAGAGAAACAATGTCATGATACCCTCTGGGAGTGTATCATATGTTTTTCATTTAATAAATGTTAAAGGTTACTGTTTTAATTCTTAGATAGAAGCATGTTAGAAAATTATGTTAAGAAGGAAGCGTTAATTTTATTGCTTAAAAAACTGAACATTAGAAGGATTAAAGAAGTGTAGGGATTTAATATCTGATGCATACAATGACCATAACATGTTTCATGGAAGAATAAAAGACTTTAACCTTGTAACTTTTTCCTAAAGCAAATAATTATTTGAAGCATTAACTTTTCTGAATGTCCGTAGTTTCTAGAGTGCAGCTTAGTTAGGAAAAAGGATACTTAAAGACATCACAGAGATGTTTCTGGTCATGTAGGTTTTATCCTAATGTTATTCCTGAACATTTATTTTTATCTTCTGTTCTTTACCCTTATGTTTCTCTTTGTGATCCTAAAAAGTAAAATTAAAATTTATGGGTTACAGCGATTGATTTATTTTTCCTGAGAAGACACATCTAAAAGTCAAGAGAAAATTTCTGTCACTTCTCTGAAAAACTCAGCTCTTTTATGTCACCTCCCTTCCTAACCCCCGGTTGGCATAATTGCTTCATTACTCAGCCCATGTGCACGTGGCTTGCACTCTTCTATTTATACCTGTTTGCTGTGTTTACTCATGTAATTCCCTTCTTTTATCCATGGTCACTTAGTGCTAAGAGGGTAAAAGTGGAGAATTGGTGGTAATATTATTCATGTTGCAGTGAACTCCCACTGGGCTCAAACCCAGGTTATAATTCCTCCTGTGATGGCTGCTTTAGAAGCCTGGATTCTCGTTGTATGAAAGGAATTTGAACATTTGATAAGAGCAGTGAAATGACGTTTATTCTGAAGTTTTTTTCACTGTTTAACTTTTTTTTTTTTTGCAGGGGAGGTCTAGTATGATACCTAATTAGACTTCAAAAATAATTTATATACAGACTAAAAAATGTCATAATAAAATAAAATGTCAGTTTTCAAGTCATCTTTAGCCATCGGAGATTGAAGCTTACTTTGTTAAGAATAAAAAGAGAAAACAATTGATACTTTTTCAAGATCCCATGATAGGATTTTGTGATAATAGCCATGTGACCAAGGTTCCAAATGCTTTTCTGAATTCAGTTATATGTGAGTATAAACTTTAGGATCTCATGGAAAGATGTACATTTATTTCATAACTAAACTTAGAAGTTTGGAAATTAAAGCAGAAAATGCTATTTCCCAGACCAAGTATTTTAAATAAGTGCAGAAGATATATCACCTTATTTATAGATAAAAACTGCTAAAAGCTATTTAGCTCTGCAAAGCGTAGTGGTAACTGGTGATAATTTACTCCAGTGGTCTAAAGGACAGGAAAATAGCAAGGCTGACACAATCATTTTATGGTAGAGTAATATCCTAATAGCTGAAGCTGACTATTAAAAAACGCTTTCATTTTTACAGGCTGTTTTTGAGCGCTCATTGGTGCACACAGAAACGCTTAACTCAGCTGCCCTTCTGGTCTCTGAAAAACAGGAACCACCTCAGACCTACTGGCAGTCGAAGCCCACCTAGAGTAGGTCAAGGAAGAACTCCTTATATGCTGTTTGTAAAGGTTGAAATAATGTAGAAATAGGCAAAGGAAAAACTTAACCATATTTCTTGCTAGTCTCACATGTCTGTTTGAAATTATATAGTGTGCTCATATAGAATAGCACCGTCCAATAGAAATATAATATGAGCCACATATGCAATTAAAATGTTTCTGGTAATCATGGTAAAAAGGAATAGGTGAAATTAATTTTAATAATGTATTTTATTTAATCCAGTATATTCAAAATACTGTTTCATCATGTAATCAATAAAATTATTAATGAGGTATTTTGCTCTTTTTAAGTCTTCAAAATCCAGTGTATTTTTTTTTTTACACTAATAGCAAATGCTAATTTGGGCTACTCACATTTCAAGTGCTTGTGCGTCTAGTGGCTACCGTTTCGGACAGTTCTAGAACAGGTATTTTCTTCTTTCCTATTTTGTATAGAGCTCTTGAGGAAGTTCAGGAGCTCTCACTGACTAATTTTGGAAGTGAAGGCTACCTCGTTATGATTTGGTTAGGAAGGGCCTGAGGCAGTGTGATGAATACCCTGGATAACTTACGCATTGATTAAGTAATCAAGGACTTGGGGTAATAAAGGGTGAGGGATGGTTTGACTTGCCTCCAGTCTCTGGGAGCATATGTGTCATGCTTGTCCTAAGGATTCTTAATTTGTGGAGAACTGAATTGTCGCTTCCAGATTTTATAGAAAAATACATCTTGAGGAATTTTCTTTTACAAAGATACAAGGCATGACATTTAAAAAATTTTTTTGTTTTCTAAAGTAAAAATTAAAATAACCCAATCATTTTCTTTTTATAATACTTTGGAAGACTAGAATCTTATTCTTTCCATCATAAGCCTTTTTAGAGGGCAATAATGAAATACATGTATTGATTTTCATCCCCATTGGTTTTTTTTCAAAGGCATTTGAAACCTAAAAAATAACATTATTACAGACTTAAGAATAAAGGACGTTAAGTCAGAGGTTTGTTTTTGCATCCTTCAGCTGTATTTATTTTTGAATATGTGGGTTACCTAAAAATATGCATTAATTGAGGTTAGATTTTAATAATAAAAACTTCTTCTTAAATGAATCCTAATTTATGCACTTTGTGGGCTAAATGAATTAGGGTCTAAACTTTTATCTGAATCTATGGAGCTTGGGTATAAATTGAAAAGATCACAGCTATGGGGAAAGACCTATACTGCAAAGGCCTTTCTGCATAGATTATGAACATCATAACTCAATAATTTTTTCAAAACTGTGGTTATAATTGGACCCAATGGGGGTCTCTGTCTTTGATCAGATCACAGTAACTGTGACTTTACACTGGAAAATGTCACTACTGTGAAGGTTTATCACCTGTAGAGCTGGTCCTTCCTCTGATGCTGTGTTCCTTTCTCATTAGCATTATTCAAAGTTTAGTTGTTAATTAGGTTGACACTTCAATTACAATCATCATCCACAAGAGTAGTCAGGGCTGCTTGTATAAAGAAATAAGAATATTCCTCCTTGCATATATATGTAGAGGAGGAATGACATTGTTTTGTTATCTGGTAGTATCGTAAGGGTAAGAACGTGCTCTGATAAGGGAACAATCCAACCAGAATTTGTCCCATCAGTTTTTTCTTAAGAAAACAGAATTTCTACGTGACTTCACGTTCGCATGTAGAGCATTGACAAGTAATGTATATGAGCATCAATGGTATTTTTTAAGTGTGCAGAGTGTAGTTTTTATTATCTGTGAAAGGAATTGGTCAAGTGAATTGGATGCATAGGAACAGATCACATCACCTCCCCTTTAAAAACTAAGAGTGAGCGTCAGAAGGTTGATTACTCTTAGAAAATACTCATCTAAGTAAGGGCTGTTCATAAACAGCATGCATTCTCTAAAATACACACAACCTGAAATTAAAGGATGCAACTGTATGAAAAATTATAACAAATGCAGGTGCCTTTTAAAATTCCACAAATTCCTAGATAATATATTTTTCTTTGATCTTAAAACATTATTAATGTGATTACTGGTTCATAAGGCAATAACGTTGACCTCGAATCCTGCATGTGGTGGTGGAGAAAACTGGACAGAACTGGGTTGAAATCTCAGTTTTGCCACTTAGTAGCCAGATATTGAGGGCAAGTCGATTCACATGTTTGAGCCCCTGTTTCTTCATAAATGGTAACGTGAGTACCTTTCGTAGAAGACTCTGAAGATCAGATGGGACAGTGTCTAACGAGCACAACACAATTCCCCACTTGTGGTAGGTTCTCAGTAACCTTAACTTCCCTCCCCTCTTTTTATCTAATAATGGTGAAAACTATTCGACAAATGACTGGAAAATTATTTATATATACAAACGAAGCTTCCAAAAATAAAATTAACTAGCAAGCAGTCGAACGCTACCCAACCGGCTTCATCTCCAAACAAGTAGACACATGTTGTAATTGCTAAAAATCTGCAGAAAAGTGGCTCACAAGCAGTTTACTGTAAAATAATTAAAGCTTATTTATGTCAAGAGGCCTTGGGAAAAAAAGAGAGCACAGACCAATTTGCATTAGCTCATTACTGTGGGCCCCTGCTTTCCTTTCAATTAACAGACCAGCAGGTGCTCCCTGACTTAGAAGATAAGCCGTCAGGCAGAGGATGAGGCTCCGGCTGACCTGCACACGCTGCGGTCCGCCTGCCCATTGGGCTCGTGCCTCGCTGTACCAATCTCTGAGGTGTGAATTTAACGGTTCCTCTCTGTCACGCAGGTCTCGGCCCTGAAAAATAAACTGAAGAAGCAGTCTACAGCTACGGGGGACGGAGTGGCTAGGGCCTTCCTGAGGGCGCAGGCTGCTTTGTTTGGATCCTACAGAGATGCACTGAGATACAAACCTGTAAGCGTTTTATTTCATCACTGTTTTAATGTGCTCTTGTGTGGAAACATTTTAATATCCCACCCGAAAAAGTATCGTAAAGGTTTTTGAAAATACAAAATAATGTGCTTTAACACATGATGTTCCACCTCCAGTTTCTTGACTTTATGGTTTTCGTTCTTTTAGTAAATAACCCTGAGTTAATATTTCCCACATTCTCTTGCATAGCACCTTGTTTATTGTTCTAAAATTGGAATTCTTACTCGTAACTAATTAATGAGTTGTGCTACTAAGTCTTAGAGTAACGACCCAATCTTGTTAGGATTACTAAGAAATCAACCGGACAGTTGGGTTTATTAGATCAGAGTTTAGAAATGACAAGTATAATGTGAAAGTTTAAAAATATTAGAACTTGAACATTTTGCAACATTTGGAAATTTATTGTCTTCCTAATTCATAACACTTTTCTAAGTGGGCTTATCTATTTAGCATATCCTAGCTCACTTTGCCATTTCTTTCTTGTTTTAATAACCCCCAAATTATTATTATGTAGAATTGTAACCCAAGTTGTTAGATGGTCCAAAAAGGTATAAATTAAAATATGTCTTTTTCTCTCGGAATTATTGGTTAAGCGTGTTAGTCTGATTTTACAAAAATGATTACACTGCCCTTTCATGACCAGGTGAATAAATGGATTAAAAGTATTGAGTTAATAATAAGTAATAAGACCTGTTATCTAGTGGATACTTCACCATTGTTAAGGCTGTGTAACCTCGACCCATTTCTTTAGTCTCACTCGACTTCCATCTTATTTGTAAAGTGAGAATTCTTATACCTTCTCTGTCTACCTTTCAGGGTTGGTGTGTAAATCCTGTCATAAACCATGAAGCACTAAACAAATGTGAACGGGTTATATGCTTTCCGAGCTGACTTCTAAATTAGTAGTTCCCACCCAGTGGCTCTTGCACCTCTGAGGAGTTATTGAGTTAGGCAGATCAGCTACTGTCTCTGGAAAAGTGCATGTGGTCTAATTTGCATGCTGATCTTTTTGAAATACGTGTGTATATTTTAAAACATTATACAGAACTCATAGTCCGTACAGAGTATACGTATCTCACGTGGGGGAGTCTTCAAAAATTATTGACAGTGATAGGGTCTCATTCTTTACAAGACTGGAAACCAGTCATCCACACTACAGTAGAGCATAGTCGTTAAAATTAGTAAACATCAATTGAAACAGAAAAATGGGTTTGAAAGACAGTTAGTTTGCTGCATTTAAATACTTAATCTATAAACTACATTTTTCTTTTCATTTTCCTTTTTAAATTTGTAAAAGACTTCAGATTTGAGGAAAGCAGATTGAAGAGACAATTTTCTTAAATGATTTAAATTATCCGTGTTGTTAGGTGACGGTTAAAATTATTAAAATATTCCATCTTGAACATTAATTACTTACTATAGTTTTTGTAGCTTGATTTTCTACCTCTTTGAGCTTGATTGAGCAGATAGTAGGGTTACAGGATTTCAATGACTGACTTGTTTTTTAAACATCGTGAAAGCCAGATTCTCAGCATTTGTGGGAAAATAATTTTGTCAGAGAACGTCTTTCCTGTTTATTGATCACAGCTTATAAATTTATTTGTTAACTTATCTACATTTTTCCTTTTTATGTTTGATGTTTTCTCCTTTCCTTTCTACTGCTGGTTCTTTCTGGGAGTTGGGGGATGGTATTTTCATTCTGTATGCCTTCACATTTCTTTTGACTCAGTCTTTGAATGAAAGCTCAATTTTTAAAGTATACTGAATGTATTTGGACATTTTTTTCCTATATATTTTCAAAATAAATAGTTTTTAAGGAAAATTATTGTATATAAAATATTTGTTGTTTTAGGTATTATCTTTACAAATAACCATGGACTCTTTTTTTGGACATTTATATAGCAGGCATATATCTTTGATATATTTTCTGATTGATGTAAAAAAAAAAAGAAAAGAGCCAAGTTTAGAAGTTACAATTATTTCATGGTTTTGTCTCTTTTCATCATAAATGTATTTTAGTGGTATCCTCCAGCTACTGGAGTACAATTGGAAAGGAAAATATTACAAAATAGCTTTTAATGGATATGAATTCTTTAATTAGGTATTACTTTTTGAAATTTCATGATTGTTTATACACACACAAAAATTGAGCCAGTATTTCCCTTACGTTTGACAAAATTGAACCTGTTGATTGGTCTGTGACGGACCAGAGTCTCAGGGCCCTGCCTTCGCCTGGTGTTCAAGGCCCTCGTGATGGGCAGGTGGTCTGTGTCTTCCTTTATTTTTTCTGAACTTTGACCTCAACTCAGAGAATTCTGCCTGAGGCTCTAAATGTCCCAAGCTTCTCAGGCTTCCAAACCCTTATTTACAATGTTCTTTCTTCCTGGCAGTGCTTTTATCTTTCTAGCTTTTAATGGCCATCTAGTTCTTTCCTGATCCTTGAAGCAGTAGTTTATAGTGACACTTTCTTTCTGTGAATTGATTATATTTACTTTCCTTAACACATTTCTTTTCCCTCTTTTTTTTTTTTTTTTAAAACATCTACCACTTCTGTGCAAAGTTTGAGGGTCCTTAGAGTTTGGTGTGCTGCCTGACAATTTGCAAGGGTCTTGAAAATCTGCTAGTTTTTTTTTTTTTTTTTTTTTTTTTGCGGTACACGGGCCTCTGACTGCTGTGGCCTCTCCGGTTGCGGAGCACAGGCTCCGGATGCGCAGGCTCAGTGGCCATGGCTCACGGGCCCAGCCGCTCCGTGGCATGTGGGATCCTCCCAGACCGAGGCACGAACCCGTGTCCCCTGCATCAGCAGGCGGACTCCCAACCACTGCACCACCAGAGAAGCCCTCTTTTCCCTTTTTAATATATTATTTATTGTAGTTCTTATATTATTATTTTCCCAGACATTAATAGTTTATTAATTGCTATTAAAATAATAACTGTTGAGTGCCCACTGGATGCCAGGCATTGATGGGCCCTTTGAATTAACTCTTTCATTTAACCTTTACAAGCCTCAAAATATTACCCCTTTCATTTTAAAGATAAGAAAAGTGATGCTCATAGAGTTTAAAAACCTCCACTAAGGTTCCCCAGCTGGTGACGAGTGGGGCTGCATCTGGATCTGTCCTTCCCACGGTCCCGGTCCTGCTTCAACGTGGAGTGTTTCGTTCCATTAGGCCTCCTTCCTCATATCATCTACTCCTTGAGATAAATTTTCTGAACTTACATTTCTTCTCAATGAAAATATATGGAAGACACTCCGTATACATTTACGTAAAGACTGAACAAACAATACACAATCTTAAGAATTTTCTCAAAAGGTGCAGATGGTATAGGCGTCTCATAGAGTCCATGTAAGTTTGTGAAGTAATTTGTTACTCATGCCATATATTTCCATGCATGGTTTTGTCCACGAGGGGTGACTGCCGCCACTCAAACTGCTTCTTCCTCTTCCCCCTGCACCCTCTGCAGTGGCACTGGGGAACCAGTTGGTTGTGGGTTGTGAGGGAAAGCCCTCAGGATGATCTGAGTATTCATTTTCAAATGCACATGACAAATACTGCCAAAGAGTAACTTATTTTATAAATTAAGCACTTAGAATGTCTAAGTGACAACGCTTAATATGTTCTCACTTTTCTCCTAGTGCCTAATTTACACTCTCTGAATGACACACTGGCATGATTGACAAATAAGTGGTACCTGCTCTTAATTACAGAGAAAATTATAAAACTCCTTAAATTTTGGGAAAGTGATTTCAATAAAATAATGGGTGTTTTGTTGGTTTTGGATTTTAGCCAGCAGCAAGTTAGCTACTTTTTAAGAATTCCAAAACAGGAGATCAAGCTAATGTGCTAAATAAATGGAAGAAAAGTGCTAAGGGCACAGAGTCTAAACAGAGCTTGAATCCTCGTTCTGTGGCTAACTAGCTGTATGACTTTGGGCAAATAACCTCTTAGTGCTTTAGTTTCCTCATGTGTTTAAAAAAGAAAAAAAACAGTAATACTTCTTGGGTTGTTCCGAGGATAAAATGAGTTCATATATGTAAATTACTGGAGCAGTGCCTGGTATATATAGTTCATGCTCTGTACATTAAGCTGTGATCATTAAAAATGACTTTTTAGAAGTAGTAAATTTGGTAAGGAAAATTCCCTTAACGTAACTAAAATAAAGTGCCCTCTGCTGATCCCCCCAAAAGAAAAACCTTGCCGTAAACATGAGAATACTTTTAAATGATTGCACTAAATAACCAATAAAGGGTCATCATTTGTACCTCTGTATCATTTGTATCACAAGCTATTAAAAAATAAAAGTCAAATTTTTGACCAACAGCTAATGCTAAAGAAATGTTTGCCTGAGTTAAAATATTGCTTAGTATATTCAAAAGCATATACTTCATTACCCTAAGAGCATGGAGATAATGCTGAAGTCTGTTCCTTTGAATATTTAGGATGATATCATTAGTTTCAAACACCCAAGCTTTTCTGGGCTACCGTGAGCCTTGCTAATGGATAAAAAGGAAATTCCTTTTAAAATAAAGATTAGCTAGTAATCTGGGCTCCTGTTTGACTAGTAGCAAGAGCTGTCCTTCAGACATTTTTTGGATTATGTTCCTTTAAAACATTATCAGCGAGTTATATTTTGTGATTAAGTTCAAGCAATTTAAGTACAGGATTGACATCCATAATTTAGGTGGCCAATCACTAAATCTTTGCCTTAAAGCTTCCATTTAACAAATTTGTAACTGCTAACTTGTTAGAGACTTCAAAATCCGAGTTGGACAGTTTATGTACTCACCCGTCGCAGTGGTGTGGTTCCCAAAGCATGTGAGGTACCCACTCATCTTATTACCCAACCTTGAGTACCTTTTGACCTCAAGATGGTTTCTACAAAAGAAGTATTTGGTATTTGGCTTTCAGATGGAATATGATTGCACTCTCTTTCCGCTCTTTTTTTTTTTTTTTTAAACTAGTAGAGAGGGAATTTTGCTTAATTTTTTAGCAAAAATGTAAAAATATTGCCCAACTAGTATGGGGCAGGGAGAACTGGGGACTTGGCTAGTAAGGGTTCCATATGTATATCACTGGTAATATGTGTCATGAGAATAGAGGATGTTTGTCCTTAAATTGTGGGGAAGAGAAATGTATTTTATCATAGTATGTATAAAATTAATACATAAATCTATTGATCTTTTAAAGTGCTCTTGTTTATCCAAAGTGCTAGAAGCAGCTGTCCCTAAAAACAAAATCAATTTCTTTTCCCATCTTAACTTGCTGAATCACAGGCCAGTGGAACATTGAGAGCTATGTTTTTTCAAGACAGATCTAATAACTTAGGATACACTCCTGTAATAATATGTACATAAGAGAAGATTTTTATTAATGACTAAAGTTTATGATGTGAACATGCGACTTTTCACGAACGATTCTCAGCAATTAAAGCAGCATTGTTTTCATGGTCACTAAACTGAGAGTAGATAACGCCATAATAATAGCATTGGGACACTTGGAAGACAGATGCTACATAGCCTGAAAAATCTTTATTACTGTTTTCTATGAGAACCTAACTATATTTTAATATTCCCATGAGACAACTGGTAGCCAAATATTTCAGAGAATTTAAAAATGTAAATATACCGTCATTATGCAGACATTTTTGCTTAGTTTGTTTATACTCCTTATGAAACAGTGACATTACATATTACGTCCAAGTGTGCTAAGGGACTGAATAAGTACTATGTTGATGCTTTGGATTTTACTTCACATTTTTGTACAGTAGCATTCTTCCTGACACCTTCCTTTTTTTTTTTATCAATATGAACTTTTGCTAAGTCATACACATTCTTAAAGCATAAAGATCTAGTCTATGTTTTTAAGTATTTTCTTGCTCTTGCAAAGTTTCCCACCCTGGAGAATAGTCTAGAACTTTAAACACATCTATTCTTAAAAATAAACTAAAGTGTTATATTAATTCAATAACTTCTCTGAAGCTGAACATAGTAATAGGGTAGGAAAAACAGCTCCATTTCATCCATATCTTACCTGTGCCTTAATTATCTTATAAAAATAATTCAGATAGTAACTAGTGGGTATTTATTGAACACAGACACAAGGTACTGTGTTGGGTGCTACAGGGAATGCAAAGATGTACATTTAATACAGTGCAGAAAATGAGTGCTAAAAGAAAGATACAAATGTCTCTGGATATCCGGAGGATGGAGAATTTACTTCTAGAGGTAAATCCCGTGGTCCGTATGGGCCAGATTGATGCCAGTGGAGGGCAGTTCTGAGTAACTTAAATGCCGTCAGGTAGGAGTGACTTGCACTTCCTGGCACCCTGCAGGGGTGGCACCCTTTTTCTTCCCAATCATTAGTCATTATACAAGTGACTGAGAGTGACATTGTTCTGTGGATAATCATGACTCTGCTCTGCTTTTTATGTTTTAAAAGGTAAATCAGTGTGAGCTTTGGTGTTTTTACTATTGTCAATGGGTCCTCATCGTAGAGTGCTGGTGTGTTGTTGATTGATCCTTAGAATGTGTTTGTTGACTGACATACTTAAATGTGATGGTGAGCAGTGTGCTGGTGGTTCCTTTCTGGAAAGTCTGGTTCTCTTCTCTGTAATAAGAACTTCATTCCTACTCTACGATGCATCATATTTTTCTTACATCCTTCCACGCTCCTTTGTTTGACATTCCAGTTGCAGCAATTTTGGTTTTGATTCCTTTCTGTTGCCTCATGACTGCTCCATGAGCAAAAGAGTCAGTTGCTTTACCGTCATGTCAGAATTTTCCCGTGAAGATTTTTTTCTTTTCCACCTTTTAATATTTCTACCTGATTATTCTGTGTCTCCACTGAACTATATATTTATTTACTTACTTTTCTGTCAATGAGCTGTAGAATTTTAAGAAATTAATTAGATTATAGATGAGTATTTCTCAGTTGCATCAATCTTTGTCCCTCAGTAGGGTGATCCGCTTAACTTGAATACCTAGCTCTGTGCAGCTATTTCCTAAATATAGGTTAAACAGCACATGTTCCAAGCTTGACTTTCTAGCTTGTGTTACTGTACCTTCAGGCGGCCTTCACTGTCCTAGAGGCCCTCCCCAGGCTGTCCCGGCTGGTGTTACTTTCAGAGGAAAATTGCCCTTAGCTAAATGGGCAGGGCCTTCCAGGCATCTCACCTTCACCTCCGCCCCTCCCACCGAGAGGCCCAGGTTCAGTGACTGACCCACACAGGAAGTAGGAAACTGGCCTTGCCTCAAGGCTGGATGGACTCTGCCACACGATTAGTACTTTTCCGTGGGTTCAGTCTGAAGCTGATCTCCAGATGAAACCAACATTCTTGCCTGTCCTTTTTCCCTGCCGTATCCTGGTCCCCTTAGTACCTATTTCCTGAGAATTCTCCGCCAGCAAATCACGTGAACAAGAATCCCCGTCTCAGGCTTGGCTTAGAGCCCAAGCCGAGACACAAGCCACAGTTGATTTTACCAGATTCTTATTAAACCTGGTTTTTGTTCTGTATTCCTAGTCTTTTTTATTTTTTTTGTTTTTTTGTTTTTGCGGTACACGGGCCTCTCACTGCTGTGGCCCCTCCCATTGCGGAACACAGGCTCTGGACACGCAGGCTCAGCGGCCATGGCTCACGGGCCCAGCTGCTCCACGGCATGTGGGATCTTCCCGGACTGGGGCACGAACCCGTGTCCCCTGCATCGGCAGGCAGACTCTCAACCACTGCGCCACCAGGGAAGCCCTCTGGATGTCTTTATACTCTTAAAAATTATCAAGGACATCAAAGAACTTTTGTTTATGTCGGGTCTATCTATCACTCTTTACCATATTAGAAATGAAAACTGAAGTTATTATTGATAATTTATTTCAAAACAATACAAACCAATAAAAAAGGAAGGAGAAAAAATAATTTTTAAAAATGGAAAGGTAAAAACACAAACCTACTAAGCTTAACATAAAACATGTTTTCATGAAAAATAAGTCTATTTCTAAACAAAAAATTTGGTCAGAAGAATGGCACTGTTTTACATTTTTCCAAATCTCTTTACTACCCAGCTTAAAAGAAGCTGGCTGGATTCTCACGTTTGATTCTGCTTTCATTCTGTTGCAGTATTGCAAATTATGAAGCCTCTGGAAAACTCAGTCGGATGTCGTGAGAAAATGAAAGTGAAAGGGCAAATAACATCTTAGCACTATTATGAAAATAGTTTTAGTGTTGCAGACCCTATGAAAAGGTCAGAGTCCCTGGACCACTCTTTGAGAACCACTGCTGTGTGTCAGTTGATAAACAAGTCCTGTTGATTTTGCCATGAAATGTTTAGTAGCGTAATTAACCACATCAACTTCAAACTCTCACAACCTGGGTTAATCTACTTAAACTTTCTAAGCCTCAGCTTCCTCATCTGTAAAATGTAATAATTACCACAGTTTATTGTACTTTTACAGATTACATGACGTGGAATAAATAAAACATTTCATATAGTCTTGGATACCCAGAAATGGGATCATTTGGAGGTTGAGAGCATAGAGTGAATCCTGCCTCTAACAATTACAGTGCTGTGCAGTCTTGAGCAAGTGACTTAAACTTTGTTTTAGTTTAATCCTGTGTAGAATATGATGATAATAAGCTTGAGGTTCATGTGAGTTAATATGTGTAAAGTGCCCTACCACAGTGCCTGGCACATAATAAGTATTATGCAGTCATTAGCTGCTGTTATTACTGTTAGTGTAGTCATCGGTGCCCCGTAAATGTTAGGTAATAAGAGTCGGTGCTGTTTCTTCCTGTCTGCTGCCTAGTTTGTCTTTTCTTGCCTGATTTATTTTGTACCATTATTTCCTCTTGCCTATGCGCTCTCCATTCCAAAACACGTACACATGCTTCTTTGAGCTGCTTGAGGCCTTCAAGGACATAGCCAGTGTCTTAGAATGTGGCTCAGGCCTTTTCCAGGATGGCTCAACCTACCCTTTCCCTCTGGTACTCTCTGTAACCCATGTCCAGTAGCCACTAGGCCTCAGCCAACCTCTTATTATCCCACTTTGGTGCTTTCTCTAATTCACACCCACCCCAAACACACTACCCACGTTTTGTCCACGTCTGTCCTCTCTCAAGACTGTCTTTTCTGTCTGTGTTTCATAAAGCTTCCATTCGTTTTCAAAACCAGCTCAAATTTCCTCTGTGAAGCCACAGATGCCCCCAGGTTAAACCTTCCATACTGCAGGCCTAAACTGGGAATTTAGCACGCAACACTGGGTATGTAGTCACCTTACTTGGAACAAGACAGTTTTTGAGAAACTACTCAGTCCTAATCCTGATTTTTCATCAGGTCATAAATAAACCAGAAGATCCTAAGCAGAGTTCCTTCTTACCACGCCATCCAATTTGACTTGGATTGAAAAGAATCTGTTCCACAGGATACACCCCAAGGATGACAGCAATTGAGACTCTTGTGTATTAATACATAAAACTTTACAGCATTGTTAAACAAGCCTTATTTTTCTTTCCCCTGTGAGAAAATTCTAAGATGTGTCAGGGCTTTGTCTTCTTCGTAATCATTGAGATCCTTAGCGAACAAACTGTTGATCAATTAAAGGTTCAGTTGGAAGCTTTTACCGTGATGGTTGTTATCAAGGAGGGGGGCAGGCAGCACGTCTGAGCTTTCTCTGCCCCTTCTCCTGACAGATTGCAGGCAATTGCTACAAGATTAGTGAGGACAGAGTTCTTCCAGGCAGTTCACATTGGCTGATGACTAGTTACGCCCAACTCTTGAGGAAGAGTCGGTAGACTTTGCTCCCACCCCTTCTCCCTGGAGACTTTCACCCCCGCTCTCTGCACCCTCCAATCAGAAGAAATGCTTGCTTGTAACATCAGAAGTCTAAGCTTTTCAACTGGAGCTAGAACTCTATATTTGAGTTGAAGACTATTCTGCAATGTTAATGACAACTTTTAGACATATTACAGACTGTAATAAAATCTCTCTCACATGTTTGGGGATGAAAAGTCCATCAAATAAAAATTAAGATTATCAATAGTCCTGATTTCTTTGTTATAGCAATGATATAGTTGGAACTGCCGTTAGAGGCAATGATTTTGTTTATTTTTAAAATTTATATTTGCTTTGGAAAAGACAATATGTCATACGGAGCAAGGCTTTAGCTTACTTGCTATTTCATTTATTCACTTATAAAACATTTATTGGGCTCCCAGTGTAACTAGATATATTGCTGATATTAGGGATTCAAAGACAACAGGTCTTTACCTTTAACAGGATTCCTTGTTTGTTGTTTTTCCCCCATTAGATTGTAAGTTCTATGATAGTGGCAAATATGGTGTATTTTTTTTTTTTTTTTTTTGCGTCACGCAGGCCTCTCACTGTTGTGGCCTCTCCCGCTGCGGAGCACAGGCTCCGGACGCGCAGGCTCAGCGGCCATGGCTCACGGGCCCAACCGCTCCATGGCATGTGGGATCTTCCCGGACCGGGGCACGAACCCATGTCCCCTGCATCGGCAGTCGGATTCTCAACCACTGTGCCACCAGGGAAGCCCTGTGTGCAATTTTTAATACTCATAATCAATCTAATGATATTAAATCTTTGTTTTTAGGGGATTTAGTCTTACTGTGAGGGAGTGAAAGTGACCATTTTTTAGAGCCCAAGGGATGCTTGATTAGGAAGCTATGGCAGAAGCTTATCGGCTCGAGGAATATTTCTACCAGCCTGACCTCCAGCCATGATGTGTAAGGGTCTCACTCCCTCTACACCCTGAGTACCTTGAAGTTCTGTCTTACACTCCTGTGTGACCCCCCCAGGTGCCTCTTCAGATAGACTGGTTTGTGCTGACTTTCTGTTGACGTCCCCGAAATTCTTTGTTTCTATCCAGGGTGAGCCCATCACGTTCTGTGAGGAGAGTTTCGTCAAGCACCGCTCAAGTCTGATGAAACATTTTTTAGAAACCGCAGTTAACCTCCAGCTTTTTAAGCAGGTAAGAGTGGACCTCCACGTTTTGTTCTGTAACAAGTTTACAGAAATGTAACAGAAATTTATAACACTTTTTTGTCACTGTAAAATTATGTCTGAACTTTGCTATTAAAAACTTCCTCACTGAAAGTTGCTCAGCTGATGGTCTCACAGAGGAGAGTATCCATGCGCAGCAGCAGAAGCAGTAAGACTGGTTATGTAAGGCATCTTAGAAGGGCTTATCGTAGTGTGCTAGATGGGTATGGTAAACAAACTGAGTTTTTTAATAGGACCATCCCAATGCAATCCAGTTTATAAAAACGATTTATAAATATGTAACTTTTCAAGCTTTGTAAAACTTTACATAATCACAAATTAAAATTTCAGAAAAAATTTATAGTCCTTCTGTGTGTCTTGATTTCTGGCTCAGAAAATAAAACTGTCATTTCAAAAAGCAGCAGCTTGACATCAGATTCCAGAAAGTTTAGATGCAGTGTCTCTTTCATCCCACTGTGTGATCATGGCAAGTTTCTTAATTTAGGCTTGCCGTATTTCTGTTTATGTAATTTAAATTAAGTTCTTAACACTTACTTTTCTTATTCCACATGACAATTTTAAGTGTAAAGTTAGCTATGTGAATTCAACATTTAATGAAGACCTACAGTGTGTCATAAACTGTGCTTGGGGCCAGGGTGCAGACATGAATAAAAACTCAGTGATGGGACTTCCCTGGTGGCGCAGTGGTTGAGAGTCCGCCTGCCGATGCAGGGGACACGGGTTCGTGCCCCAGTCCAGGAAGATCCCACATGCCGTGGAGTGGCTGGGCCCGTGAGCCATGGCCGCTGAGCCTGCATGTCCAGAGCCTGTGCTCTGCAACGGGAGAGGCCACAACAGTGAGCGGCCCGCGTACGGCAAAAAATCAAAAAGCAAACAAACAAAAAAAACTCAGTGATGCCCTTGAGAAGCAGACAAGTTAATAGAAATTCCTTTGTCTGTTAAGAGGAAAGAGACCAAATAACTCAAAATAAGCTTCAAATTAGATAAGTAAAGAAACCAGCATGGTTAAAAAATCCAATACCATTTATCTGTATTCTGAGGAAGTTCTAAATAATGATCTGAGTTAGAAGAATGCTCTGTGGGGATATACCTGTCTTCCAATATGTGAAAGGTTACCTTAAAGAAAGGATTAGATTTGTCCAGTACACAGCTTTCTGGAACAGAAAGAACCAGGTTTGGTGGGTTTCCAGGTTAAAGATGTCTTGTGAATTTCCCAGGATGGAGTGGGCTCCCTTTGGAGCTCTCTGTCCCTAGAGGGCTCCGGTATAGACTGAATTACTTCCCAGGATTGGAACAGGATCGAGTGATGGTCTGTAAATGCTGAAGTGTGTGGCACAGTGCAGGCCCAGGCTAGTCGTCCAGTACATGCTTGTTGAGTTAAATATCAGTGCCCTTGCTGTGTTTTTGTCTGTCAAGAGGAGATAGTTGTACCTCCCATTGTCAAAACTGAGTTATGAAGCTCAAATTATATGGAGGTCAAGGACTGAATGGTTGGGTAAAATGACGTATTACTTCCCTTTTTGAGATTCTGTAACTGGAGTCTTATCGTTTGATAACGTTCATAACATGGTCTTTTTTTTTTTTTTTTTACGTAACTACAAAAAGCGTATGTATTTTAGGAGTCAGGTAGAGTTGGGTTAAACCTTGGCTTTGTCACTCAGTAGCTTTTTGTTCATAAGTATCTGTTTCTTTCTCTATAAAATAACAAGTATCGTACCCTGCCCCACAGGTTGTGATACAGTTTATGTGAATTAACACCTGTGCACTCTCAGCTCGACAGTGCATGAAACTTTGTGGAAGCTCATAAATTTTAGGGTCTGCCTCATCCTTAGAGCAGTTACATTAACAAAATACATATCTATGCAGGATGTTTTAAAAGTATAACTTGGTCAAAAAGGCTAAATGTAACATATGAGGAATGGTCAAAGTAGAACCGATTATAGGACAACTTGGATAGTTTTACATATACCAATTGACTGTGTTCTTGAACTTGATACTATTTTATGAACCTTAAGAAAGAGATAGTTGAAGGTATCCCTGAAAGGACTTGAAATTCTGTTGACAGCATCACAAAGTTGTAAAGGTGAGTCAGGTCCAGCATCCAAGGTGCCGACAGTACAGTGTTGTGTGCTTTGGAATGTGTTAGGAATGTGGATCTCCTGCTCATGTTCTTATCACACACAAACAGGAACATAAATGGACACAAGGAAACTTTTGGAGGTGATGGACATGTTTATTACCTGGATTGTGGTGATGGTAACAGGGGTATATACATCTGCCCAAACTCAGCAAATTGTCTGCATTAATTATGTGCAGTTTTTTGTATACCAGTTATGCTTCACTAAAGCTTGGGGGGAAAAGGGAAAAAAAATAGGAATCGATTGATAAAAATTATTAGCATAGATGAATTCTCAAAGACACTACTGATCTTTCTGAAAGAATATAAAAATATTTATTAGGTACAAATGATTAATATTCCTGACCATGAGTTTGTGATCCATTATGGGTCAAGAACTACCCAGGTCCTCTCTTCATTCAACAATTCTTATGCATCAAAATTGAGAGAACATGAACCCAGGAGAGAAGCATATAATCTTAAGGTAGGCATTAAAGTGAACTGTAATTTCTGATAATATGGCAGGGAAGGATTCGGAGCTCACTTATGTACTGAAACAATTTAAAATGCAGAATTTGAAAAAACATCGTGTGGTGAGGGTCACAGGAGACAAAGCCCAGTGCTTACTCTCCAAGATGAGAAGTGTGATAGGAGATTCAACTCGCATCAATCTGGGAAGACTTACTGTAAAGGTAAACAAGAAATAAAGGTGCTCCTTCCCTTCAGCCACTTCCTGGGGATTGTACCTCTGAAGCTCTGGCATGAGTGGAGGGGAGGAAAGAGCGCTGCTGAGAAGTTGCCACTCACCAGCATGCACAGGACTCTGAAGCCTGAATTAATAATTTCTGATTTGGTCTGACCAAACTCAAGTCAAGTGTAAAGTTATCCTGACTGTTAGTGCCCTCAGGCAGAAGCAAATATGCATCCTCCTTGAGGAATCCCCCTTCATCCAGGCATCAAGGAATTCTCCCAGCTAAGATCCCAAAGAGAAATTCCACTCTTAAAAGTCATTAGACATACAGGGAAACAAATCGTGAACCAGAAACAGCAGACAGAAACTGACCTGCAGAGACTTCAAATACTGGATGTAACAGAAGTAGAATATAAAATAGCTGTGCTTAAGATGTTCAGAGAAATAAAAGACGAGCTTTAAAAATGTTCAAGGCATAAAAACTTTGAAGAATGTAAAGACAATTTTAAGAATGTAGCAAATAAACTTCTGGTAAGGAAGCATGTAATTTAAATGAAAGGAAATTGATGTATTAATAGCCAGTCAGATCTAACTAAAGAGAGATTTGCTGAACTGGAAGATGTGAAAAAGAAATTATCCAGAACATAGTACAGAGCCATGAAGAAGTAGAACATGTAAGAGGTTAATAAACATAAAGGGTGGAGTGGAAATGTCTGAAATCCATACAGTCAGTCCTGAAAGGAGCAGACATGAAGTGCAGGAGAGATGCTGGTTGGAAGGACAGGGACAGAGCCAGTTACATGCACACTTTATAAATTCAGGAAGTCCCACATCTCCAAACTGAGGAAATAAGAAGAAATCTACACCCACACAGCAGATTCAGCTCTAAAACATTCAATAAAGAGGAAATTTTTTTAAAAGAGAAAAAGCAGATTACTTTCAGAGAGCAAATACTGACAGATGACTTCACACCAGCAGCAGTGGAATCCAGAAGACACTGCCATATCTTCAGTGTGTTGAGAAAAAAATGCCTAGAATCCTACACCAACTAAAATACGTTTTAATTGCAAGAGTGCCATGCAGACATTTCCCTGCTAAAGCTGAGTTTGCCCTCTGTGTTGGCTTTAATGATGTGTCCACTTGGTGAGGCTGCGGCCCCCAGTTATTTAATCAAATGCTAATCTGAGTATTGCTGTGAAGGTATTTTTACATGTGTAATTTAAACCCCTAATCATTTGGCTTTAAATAAGGACGATAATCCTACATGAGCTGGGTGGGCCTGTCGGAAGCAGTTGGAAGGCTTGTAAAACAGGACTGAGATTTTCCTGAAAGAGAGAAGGTACACCTGTGGGTGGCAGCATCGGCCCCTGACTGTGGTCCCACATGCCCATGGTCTGTCCTTCCTGACTGCCTATCCTATGAATTTCCTACCTGCTTAGCCAGCCCTCATAATCCTGTAAACCAGTTTCTTATAATAACTCTCATATGTGTATATGTATCTGTCTATCTGTCTCTTAAATCTTTTACTGGTTCTGCTTCTCTGGTTGAACCCTGACTACCCTACCAAAAGGAGAAAGAAATTCTTAAGGAAGTACTTTAAGAAAGTAATTCAGAGAGAAAGTTTTCTCAGATCTAAGATGGAATGTCTGAAATGCAAGAAGGAAGGAAGAGCAAAATAAATGGTAAATATGTTAATTAAATTTAACCAATATTTACTGTGTAAGACAGGCCAGTTCTCCCACACATTCCAGAATCAAATGGTTCCACTTCAATTTCCAAAAAATTCCTGTTTTGACTATGGCAAAAGGGAGATAACTCTTCAGTCTCTTTTTTAAGGCCAGGATAACCTTGATTCTAAAACCTAAGACAGCATGAGAAGAAAACATTATAAGCCAGTTTCATTTATGCCCACAGATGCAAAAATTTAAGCAAAGTATTTTCAGCCAATTCTAACAAGGTGTAAAAAGGATGCTGCTTCATGGGCAGGTTGACTTTATCCCAGAAATTAAATGGTAGTTACACATTAGGAAATCTATGAATGTAATTCACTACGTTAACTCATTATAGGAGTGAAATCATTAGATCATCTCAACAGATGCACAGATTTTTCATAATATTCATGAGCGTCATGATAAAAGCAAAAAGGCATGATTAAACATCTTTTCAATAAACATCATACTTAAAACACTAATGTTTCCCTCTGAGAAACGTTCTATCTATTACCATTGGAACCCCTCACATATATAATTTAGCCACAAAAAACATAAAGATTTAGAAAGTAAGACACCAAACTGACATTATTACTTTGAGTATAAAGACAAGTTACTTAGGACATAAAGAAATGGCCTAATAAATTTGACTTCATGAAATTAAGAACTTTTGGCCATCAAAAGACTCCATATTTGCAATACTTTTGAACCACCCAGGAGTTTAGAAACTAGAATATAAAAAAACAAACTCCCGCATGTCGGTAAAAAACATATATAATTGTGCAGAAGATTTGGATAAGCACATGCAAATGAAGAAACCTGAATGGCTAATAAAGATATACAAGATGTTCCACCTCATCTATAATCAGAGAACAGCAAATAAAAAACATAATGAAATACCCCCTCACACTCACCAGACTGGCCCAGTTTTAAAAACCTGAAAATCTCAAATTTTGGCAAACACATGGAGCACGGGACCAAGTTTCAGCTGTTAAGGGGAGTGAAAATTTGCACAACTTATTGATAAAACACTTTGGCGCTATGACTTAAACTTCAGTTTCTTTTGACCCAGCAATTTCACTCTAAATTGTGCACCAAAAATCATCTACTAAAATTACTCATAACAGCAAAGTACTGCTGGTAATCTTAGACAGTCATCGGTATTAAGATGAATAAATTGTCACATTCATACAATAGAACAGCTACACAACAGGGAGATGAATGAGCTTCAGCAGAACTAAATGTGAATGAATTAAAGGAACAAATCACTGAAGAATTGATATGATGAGTCCTTTTATGTAATAATGTTCAACAGTGAGGAAAACTAAATAATGTATTATTTAGGGAAACGTGATAAAATTATAAAGAAAGACAAGGAAAGGATAAGCTGAAAGGATTATGATCTTTTCTGTAGGAAGGAAATGTTCTGGGAGTTGGCTTTGTCATTATTAATTAGGCTATTAATTACTTAAGTTATTTAAATTCCTTAAGTGTTGTATAAAAACATTCTTTTTTTTTTTTTTTTTTTTTTACTATTTCTGGATTCGCCGGTAATAGGCTTTGTTTTCACTGACAGCTGACTTCTTATCCTCTTTAGACCTCGGTTACTGCATCTGTAACATGAATTAGACTAAAAGGTCACTAAGTCTGAGATACCTTTCGGCTCTAACATTCCATGATACCATGGAATAAACATGGCTTAGACAGATGATAGGAAGTTCCATTTGGATAAATTCCTCTTTAGATAATGGATTTGGAAGGAATCCCAGAAACCACTTCTTAAACCCATGGCTCTGACAGCACCTTCTTTAGCTTGCAGCTTTACAGAGATTTAAGCCGTTAGTTTTAGGTCTCTTCCTTTTGTTTCCTATTACACTAACCCAGCAGAGGAAATTATTTTCTTGGGTATTGTTTGTTATTAAGGCCACGGGAACTAGAGTTGTTTCTGCTCATTTTACTATACACGCCCCATGGCCAAGGACCGTGGCTGAACTTAGTGTGGAGATCCCAGAGCCTCATGCAGACCACGGACCTGTGGGATGTCCATGAATACAGACTCTCTGTTCGCTGGCAGCCTAGGTCACTGTTGGACATCTGGAGCTCAAATATATTACAGTAGATACATTTTTTCCACAAAATAATTCTGCTTGTCCATATTCTAACTTTATCGGAGTGGAAAATGATAGGGAAATTCAACTTGGCAAAACCTCTTTTAGTGTTCATCATAAGATAATATAAATGTGTCTTTCTCAAACTTTCCCATCCAATAATGTTGTCGTTCTGCATACTGGAAGAGAACACTTTTTTTTTTTTTTTGGTTTGTAATTTTTCTTTTTTTTTAAACATCTTTATTGAAGTATAATTGCTTTACAGTGGTGTGTTAGTTTCTGCTTTATAACAAAGTGAATCAGTTATACATATGTCCCCATATCTCCTCCCTCTTGCATCTCCCTCCCACCCTCCCTATCCCACCCTTCTAGGTGGTCACAAAGCACCGAGCTGATCTCCCTGTGCTATGCGGCTGCTTCCCACTAGCTATCGATTTTACATTTGGTAATATATATAACTCCATGCCACTCTCTCACTTCATCCTAGCTTACCCTTCCCCGTCCCCATGTCCTCAAGTCCATTCTGTACGTCTGCGTCTTTATTCCTGTCCTAGCCCTAGGTTCTTCATGGCTTTTTTTTTAGATTCCATATACATGTGTTAGCATACAGTATTTGTTTTTCTCTTTCTGACTTACTTCACTCTGTATGGAAGACTCTAGGTCCATCCACCTCACTACAAATTACTCAATTTCATTTCTTTTTATAAAAGGCTGAGTAGTATTCCATTGTATATATGTGCCACATTTTCTTTATCCATTCACCTGTCGATGGACACTTAGGTTGCTTCCATGTCCTGGCTATTGTAAATTGTTTTTAAAAAGAGTGGGCGTGTGCTTTCTCCTGCGAGGGTAGCCTTTGTTTTTACAGCTGTAGTGAATAGGGAAAGAGTCCTCACTCTGCTGTTCTTAAATACTTACTTATTGGCATATTGACTAGTAGTACTTCTTAGAATACTCTTGTTCTTTTTATCCGTGATACAACATTCTAACTTTTTCCCTTTCTCTAGGCAGTTCCTCCTGGGCCCTTTATCATTACGCTTGCCTCTGTCTATACCCTGAATGTCTCTGTCCTCAGACCTCTACGTCTCTAGCTCATACCAGCTCACTGGGCTTCCTTATATAGGACCATACATGCATTAATTACCTATTATGATAAGTCCTAAACGTATCTTTAGTCTAGACCCATGCAAATGTATACATGTGTGTATGCATATACATACACTCCCATACAAACATGTGCATCGCCCATATACATACGTGCATCTGCACATACGCAAACATACTGGCCCCTCCTGCACCCCTTCTTTTGGGAACTAATTCTACCCTGTTGCCTAAACCAGAAAATTAGGCGTCATCTTTTCTCATACCATCACCACGAACCTTTCTTGCACGCAGTTTCTAGTTGTTTACTATGTTCTGTTGATTCTGCTTTCTAAATATTAGATTTACCTATTTTATTCTCCCCCGTTTCAGTGTCAGTGACTCGTTGGGTAACCGGTTTGTGTTCTTTCATTTAGCCCCCATTTCAAGCCATCCTCCAGTCTGCTTTGAGAGTATTCTTTCTGAAAAGCATATCTTACGTATTTCTCATTATATCTAGGGTGATGTTCACACCCTAGCCTGGCACACAGACTCCGTCATCTTCTGACATTTGTCTCTCTAGTTTTCTCTCTAATACTTCTCTCAATACCCTTACTGCAGCCATTCTGGATGTCTGCTCTTAGGTCTCTGAAAATGGTTTCCCCTCTTTATGCTTCTCACTTGAATTGTAATGGATACTTAATAAATAGTGGGAGAATGAATGATGGTCATCATGAATAAATAAAAATAACATTTGTTGAATTATGACTTATGCAGGGTATTGTTTGAGTGCTTTATCTAGACTAGTTTAATCTTCACAGTGACCTACTTTATTACTGCCACTTTGCAGGTTATAAACCTAAATTATGGGGAGGTTAAATAATTTGCTAAGAGTGTACATAGCAGCTAGTATGTGGTAGAGTTAGGACTTGCGTCCACAGAGCCACTAAGACTTACCGTCCCTTCAGGAATAAGGGAATGAATAAATGCATGTATGCTTGTCTCCTTCCTGTCTTCTCTGGCTTGAACGCTCTCTCTCCATTTTACGTTACTCAACTCAGTCATTCTTTAAGACTTGGTTCAGATGTCCCTTTTGCAGGTTCTTGATCTCTCAGTCGTTTATAAATTCCTTGCCTTTTAGCGTCTTGGATTTGTACCATATGATATTTGTTGGTTTGTTTGGCTCCTTCTTGAGTTGTAGGCTCTGTAAGGACAAGGATCATTTTTAAAGTGTTTGTATCCTAATATCTAGTATATAGTAGACACTTAATATTGTTAAATAAAGAAATCAAAAAAAACTGCTATTCCTGTTATAAGAAATAGGCAGGAAAATGTCTTTATGATTTTGGTAGATGATGAGCTCATAAAATTGAATATAATGGATATTTTATAAGCTCTTCATCTATTTCATTTGGGAAAATCCAAACATTGTAGGAGTCAGGTGTTTCAACTGAGTGGTGTCTGTAATTTCAAACCCGGAGTCACTTAATGGTATAGTGTGTAAAAGTGAAAATTCTGCGGGATCCTCAGCACTCTCTGTATTTTGTGCTACGACCCACTTTCTCTGACTTCGTAAGATATTGGATAAAAGGAGTGGGTCAGAAGCCAAATATTTTCCTTTTATGTTAGCTGGAGATTTTAGAAAGCTTTTAACATAAGTAATAAATTCTTATTACATTTCTACATTTTCCTATTGATCTTTTTTGAAAGAAGCACGATAGTTATTTATGGTATGTCATCTATAGCTAAGATCAACACATGCATTCTAGTACTAAAAATTCAACAGTTCGGGAGTATTAGGAAATACTTGACATATGAATGGATGGGAGATGGTAATTGTATCCAGCACATATTTTATACGATGAAAAAAGAATAAAAATACCATGTGACATAGGGAAGACATGGACTCCTATTGGTAGCAAAAGGAATACACAGAAGAGAGAGCTTATTAGGACAAGGGATACATTTTTTCAGCATCCTTTGTTAACGAGTTTCAAGTAGTATCCTAAACAGCGTTTGTCTAAATGTGGGCTCAAACCACCTGCAGATTTAGCTAGAAAGTCTATTAAAGATGCATCTTCTTGAGTCTCACCTTCAAAAATTTTGGATTTAGGAGGCTTGGATTAAAACCCAGAAATTTACATTATTAATGAAATACCATAAAAATAGGCACACTAAAATTTTAGAAATACTCATCTAAGTATTCTTTATTCATTCTCTCATTCAACAGTATAATTTGAGTGTCTACTGTCTACTAGAAAGTGTTCTGGGTGCTGGGATAGTTTGGAGAACAAAGCAGAAAAGAATTTCTGACGTTGTGAATTCTGTGTTTCTAGTGGGAGGGAGACCAACAATAAGTTAACTAAATTATGTAGAATGTTCAGAGATGATAAGGACTGTGGAAAAGTAAATAGAACAAGAAGGGGGACCACCAGGGGTTGGGGTGAGATTGCAACTTAAAGTAGCATAGTCGGTGTAGATTTCATGGAGAATGTGGCATTTGGGCACCATCCTGTAGGGTGGTCACAGGGGGAAGCAGAAGGAAGATTTAGACGCTGTGCTGTAATCTGTGTGAGAGGAGAGGGCAGTTTGGAACTGGTCTGTGGAAGATGAGAGAACTGGTCAGACTGTGGATCTGTTCTGAATATAGTCAGTGGATGTTCTGAAAGATTTAACGTGCAGTGTGAGAGAAAGGAGTCAGGGATGATTCCATGATTTCTCATCCAAGAAACTGGCAGGATGTATTCGCATTTTATCGAAATGGGCAAGATTGTGGGCAGGAGAAATTTTGGTGGGCAGAATAAGAGTTCAGTTTTGGACATGTTAAGTCTGAGGTGTCTTCTAGACATCCAAGTAAGATATTTATTAGGCAAGTGGATAGATGAGGCGGAGGCAAAAATTAGACCTGAGATATACATTTGGGAGTCATCAGCGTGTAGATAGTAGCTCAAGTCATTAGACTGGAGACCAAGTGAGACGACCAAAGGAGTGAGTATAAATAGGAATGACCAGAGGTCCAGGGACCAGGAAATAGCAGAGGGCAATGACCAAGGACGCCGAGAAGGAGTGAGTAGTAACCCTGGAGGTAGGAGAGAACTCAGGCTAGTGAGTACCTTTGGGACCAAGTAGAGAAAGGACACCATAGTGGAGGGACCAACTGTGTCAGATGCTTGTGACAGGTTGATTAAAGGAAGAACTTGGACTTGAGCACTGGATTTAGTAACATGGAGATAGGATGACCCCAGCAGGAGCAGCTTTACCGGAGAGGTGAGGGAGACCTTGTGATTGGGGTGCAGGCGGGGAGGGCCTGGAGACAACAGTACTGGCTGCACTTCTGAGTTTTACCCTAAAGAGGAGCATCAAAGTGGACAAGGCCAGAGAAGACATGGGGTCAGGAGGAGAAGGCACGTGTTCGTGGGCTGTAGGGCAGACCTGGCAGAGATGGGTCTACTCAGGAGATAGGAGGAGGAAGCATTAGAGGAGCTGGTCCCTGCGGAGCAGACACCCCGTGACAGCAGGAAGGAGTGGGGCCGTGAGCCAGGAGCTGTGGCAGAATTTCTCTTTCCGTTGCTTTAGGTTTCTTGTTTTTTTTTTTTTTTTCCAGTGAGATTAGGAGGCAAGGTCATGGGCTGAGAGAGGAAGGGGAGGTGGTTGGACCTTTAAGGGGAGAGAAGACCTGAAGTAGATGGAGAGTGAGCGGGCTGGAGAAAAAAGGAGGTGGTTCAGCATCGTTCAGAGCACCGTTGAGACTGCAGATTGTGAATTAAGGTGAGAACAGGCATCACTGCTGCTTGATTTTTCCCTCAACCCCTGGACCTCGGGACAGGCCTGCTGGGTGCATCCACACCTGCTGTGCCTTGTTGATGCCCGTGGTTCCCCTCTCCCGGGTCCTCTTCTCCCCCGGACCAAGGGCTTACTGCCTCATTGCCCTCCAGCCTTGGCTCAGGTGTCGTCCTCATGGTGATGCCTGCCCTGGACCACACTGTTGACAGCTGAAAGCTCCTTGCCCCACACTCCCCGAGCTCCCTTGTTCAGGTCTGTTTTATTTTCCAACACTCATTCCCTTCTAACACATTACATAATTTATTACACTTCTTATTTCATGCTATCTGTTCTGTCCCCCCGTCCCCAAACGCTAGATGTTTAAATATTATGAAGGCTTGAATTTTTGTCTGTTTCATTCATTTCTGTTTTTTTAGGCATCTAGAAAAGTGCCTGGCATATAGTAAACATTCAATTAAATGTTTATTGAATGAACAGATTAATGAATTTTTTTTTGTCTGGTGGTCATGAAGCTCAAAAGACTTAATTCTGTTGCAGATTATTTTGTGTCTGTTGATATATCCTGGAAGGGCTGTTGTTGTCCCACTAAGTTATTAGTTCTGATGATAAATTGCACTGAGTGGGCTTTTTACAATACCCTTCAAAGTGTTTTTCTGTTCCTTATACCATGGTGGTCTAATTTAGTATACTACAGTCATATGATTACCTAATTCTTGAAATGGAATAAAAATAACTATTTCTGTTCCTTCACATACTTAATTCTCTTGGTTTAGCTTTAAGCTGACCTAGCTTTTCCCCACTTGTAATAGCAGTTTGTGTTTATATATAGCTACTAACTGAATGCTTAGCATTTAGCAGATGTCTGTAAGTATCTGTTGACTAATTTATTGTAGCACTTCAGTGTAGTTTTCACTAACCTGTCAAGGTGTACTGAGCCTGTTTAAGAAGAAATATTTAAATTAGACTACTTTTTTTTTTTAGCCCAAGCCCAAAGCATTATATAGAAAGGAAAATTTAAAGATCCATAAGAAATTAATATATTTTAAAAGTAATTTTTTTGCAGTATTTAAATTTTCCTTTACATTTCTAAAGATTTCTAATTCGTTAAAAAATGTCTTTTTTCTAGCTCTCAAGACTTTAATAGTTATCTTTGTGCCCAAGAAGGGTTTCTAATATGAGGTAACTTTTTGAGACTTGGTCATTTCTCCCAGGTGGAGAAGGGGTGTGGGCGTGTGGATTTGCGTGTTGTGTGGCTCCAGTGCACCTGCTGCTTTTCTTCAGGGACAAGACTGACATGTTGGCACTAAAAACAGTGCTCCCCCTCCCCCCTCCCCAGCTTGGTAGAGAAGTGCTCCCCTGGCCCCCTCTCCCCAGAACAATCTTTTTATGAGCTCTTAATTAAAAAGTCAAATATTTCTTCTAAAATGATATAAGAATCTTGAAATTTAATTATTGTTGTCCTCAGAGTTTTGATGGATCAATTGCAATTAAATATTTATAGGACATATTCCTAGACCACTGAAGTCATTGGAACACGGATTAATAGCATAACTTGTTTTGGATTTTTGGACTAAATGCCAGAAACTCGCTGAATGGTGAAGAATCAAAGAACTATGAAAAACATACACTTTGTCTCTCAGAGGAAAGATACATTCCCTCTGGCCTACTGGCCATCTATTCACGTTTAACTTGTGAATCTGATCAGAACATACTTTTTATATTTTTTATAAAGATGCTTGCCATCAAGTCTGTTCTTTATGTTTTATTACATTTGTAAAACATTCATTTTATATTTAATTACATGTTAAAAGCTGAAGTGGAGATGTTCATTTCCATTTAACAGTAGTGCTTACTGAAGGGCATTTACAACAACAGATAATTTCTTTAGATTGACTCAGTTTCCTATTAAGATGGTTGTTTGAAGATAAAAACTCTTTGGAAAACCTTAGTGATGTCAATATCAAAAAAAAAAGAGTCAGCAGGAAGCAGTTTCACTGCTTAATTACATTTATCTTGTAACCTGTTACACCACTTTAAGAGCACATTGTAAGGATTAGCAAAATCCAGAATCTTGCAACTGTTAATGACTTAGAGGGGATGATGTTATTGATCTTGAGAACTAAATTTATTCTTATTAAATAAATTTTGTCTATTTATAGTTTATAAGTAAATTATGGAATCTATACTATGGAATTATGTCTATGAATGTTTTTGAGATTTCCAGTTATGTTGTGTGATTATTTAGCATGTTTAGTTCCAGGTTTTAATTTTTACTTTTGGAATAAAAAGCAAAATACTAAGATTTATGTAAAAAGCATTAACTTAAAGCATACTCATAAATTCTTTTAAAAATCTACTTGCACCTAATTTTAACTTATGTCTTAGATACATGTTTACTAAGTGATGTGGGTAAGTACTAGTCAAGCGACAGGTTACAGTGCATTATATAGACATTGATTTTTCCAACAGGTAATACGTTTTAGTTCAAAATTATTTCTATACAACTGTAGCTATTGTTTTCCCTTACTATGGAATGCTCCAGAGTTATTAGAGTGGTGTGATCATGAACCAATCTCACTTGGAAAAAATAAAAGCCGTTATTGACTCAAAAATACAAAAAAGAGTTTAGAGAACTGTTAGGTTCAGCATTCCTCTCCATTTATACCACTTCTCAGTTATTCCTGGGTGTCTGCATTGGTATGTGTGTGTATGTAATGTGTGTGTGTGTGTGTGCGCGCGCATGTGTGTGCACACAAAATTAATCTTTTAGGAACAGACATTTTCATTAAGTATGTATGTTGATAAGTGTCAGTCACTGACAGGACTGTTTGCAAAGTCAGTGATAACATGGGGCATTTTACCAAGTGATGAATTTCTCTTAGCTCAAATCACTAGTTTAGTAACACAGAGTAGTTACTCATCCTCAAAAACGCATCATCAGTAAATAGTTTGGGGATTTATCTCTTTTTAGACTTGAACTGTTCCACTCAAACTAAAATGAATGGATTATTCCCAGTAAACACAAAAATGAAAACCTTTTAAAAAGTCTTGTAGTCTTAATCTTTTAAGGCAAATTAAGTCCTTTAAAAGGCTGTCTTAGTTTGTTCCATTTGTCAGTAATGTATTATTTTAAATTTAACATTTTGCTTCACCTTATTTTTTCAAAATCCATCACCTTAGATCACTTTAGTTTGATTTATCATACTGTGCTGAAAGTGTGTGCAAGTCAAATTCTGCAAGCATTTTAAACTATATTATTTTCACATTAACCATTTATTGTATATAGCAAAGGTGCCCAAGGTTGGAAGTTACTATCTTTTATCTCGAGATGAAATGAATAATTCCACAACTTATAGTTCTTTAACTTTAAAACCATGAAAAGTGTATACCCTTTAGTATTGTTTCAGTGTATTCAGTCCCTCGTAAACATTCATTTCCAGCTATGTGTTAGGTGTTCTGCCAGGTGTTAAAGCTGCCTACCTGAGGGGCCGTGATCCCCCGCTCAGGAACCTCAGGGGTTGACAGAGAAGGAAAGGGTGGTGACAGTAGGGAAAGTGAACTTGATCATTTAACATTTATTCTGTGTCTACAATATAGGCACTTCATGTTATTTTAGTTAACTCTTACAAAACCCCATAAGGTATTTATGTATTATTATTCCCATTTTATACAAGGGGAAACAGAGTCCCAGAGATGGCAAGTTGCCTGAGATCATAAAGCTAATAAGTGGCAGGGTGTGAGGGAGGGCTTTCAGACTCCAAACTCCACATTCATTTTCATTTGTTCTATCAGAACCTTCTCCGTGCCAAGCATAACGTGGCTGTAAAAATGGATAATCTACGGCTCCTGCCCTCAGTTCTAATTTTTATGAGAACAACTCATACTCTAACAAAAAAGCCAGGACCGGATCCTTTTTCTTTTCTTTTTTTTTTAGTTTTTAACATCTTTATTGAAGTATAATTGCTTTACAATGTTGTGTTAGTTTCTTCTGTATAACAAAGTGAATCAGCTATACGTACACATATATCGCCATATCCCCTCCCTCTTGCGTCTCCCTCCAACCCTACCTTCCAACCCCTCTAGGGGGTCACAAAGCCCAAGCTGATCTCCCTGTGCTATGCGGCTGCTTCCCACTAGCTAGCTATTTTACATTTGGTAGTGTATGTATGTCAATGCCACTCTCTCACTTCGTCCCAGCTATCCCTTCTCCCTCCCCGTGTCCTCAAGTCCATTCTCTGTGTCTGCGACTTTATTCCTGTCCTGCCCATAGGTTCATCAGAACCACTTTTTTTTTAGATGCCATATATATGTGTTAGCATACAGTATTTGTCTTTCTCTTTCTGACTTACTTCACTCTGTATGACAGACTCGAGGTCCATCCACCTCACTACAAATAACTCAAGTTCGTTTCTTTTTATGGCTGAGGAATATTCCATTGTATATATGTGCCACATCTTCTTTATCCATTCACCTGTCGATGGACACTTAGGTTGCTTCCATGTCCTGGCTTTTGTCAACAGAGCTGTAATGAACATTGTGGTACATAACTCTTTTTTTTTTTCTGGTACGCGGGCCTCTCACTGTTGTGGCCTCTCCTGTTGCGGAGCACAGGCTCCGGACGCGCAAGTTCAGCGGCCACGGCTCTCGGGCCCAGCCGCTCCGTGGCATGTGGGATCTTCCCGGACCGGGGCACGAACCCGTGTCCCCTGCATCGGCAGGCGGGCTCTCAACTACTGCGCCACCAGGGAAGCCCTACATGACTCTTTTTGAATTATGGTTTTCTCAGGGTATATGCCCAGTAGTGGGATTGCTGAGTCATGTGGTAGTTCTATTTGTAGTTTTTTAAGGAAC
Organism: Orcinus orca; assembly: GCF_937001465.1. NCBI lineage: Eukaryota > Metazoa > Chordata > Mammalia > Artiodactyla > Delphinidae > Orcinus > Orcinus orca. Next base: position 28,172,516 of record NC_064559.1, on the reverse strand, counting down.
CTCCATACTGTTCTCCATAGTGGCTGTATCAATTTACATTCCCACCAACAGTGCAAGACGGTTCCCTTCTCTCCACAGCCTCTCCAGCGTTTATTGTTTGTAGATTTTTTGATGATGGCCATTCTGACTGGTGTGAGGTGATACCTCATTGTAGTTTTGATTTGCATTTCTCCAATGATTACTGATGTTGAGTATCCTTTCATATGTTTCTTGGCCATGTGTATATCTTATTTGGAGAAATGTCTATTCATGTCTTCTGCCCATTTTTGGATTGGGTTGTTTGATTTTTGATATTGAGCTGCATGAGCTGCTTGTATATTTTAAAGATTAGTCCTTTGTCAGTTGCTTCATTTGCAAATATTTTCTCCCATTCTGAGGGTTGTCTTTTCATCTTGTTTATGGTTTCCTTTGCTCTGCAAAAGTTTTTAAGTTTCATTAGGTCCCATTTGTTTATTTTTGTTTTTATTTCCATTTCTCTAGGAGGTGGGTCAACAAGGATCCTGCTGTGATTTATGTCATGGAGTGTTCTGCCTATGTTTTCCTCTAAGAGTTCTATAGTGTCTGGCCTTACATTTACGTCTTTAATTTGTTTTGAGTTTATTTTTGTGTATGGTGTTAGGAAGTGTTCTAATTTCATTCTTTTACATGTAGCTGTCCAGTTTTCCCAGCACCACTTATTGAAGAGGCTGTCTTTTCTCCATTATATATTCTTGCCTCCTTTATCAAAGATAAGGTTACCATAGGTGTGTGGGTTTATCTCTGGGTTTTCTTTCCTGTTCGATTGATCTATATTTCTGTTTTTGTGCCAGTACCATACTGTCTTGATTACTGTAGCTTTGTAGTATAGTCTGAAGTCAGGGAGCCTGATTCCTCCAGCTACGTTGTTCTTTCTCAAGATTGCTCTGGCTATTCGGGATCTTTTGTGTTTTCATACAAATTGTGAAATTTTTTGTTCTAGTTCTGTGACAAATGCCATTGGTAGTTTGATAGGGATTGCATTGAATCTGTAGATTGCTATGGATAATATAGTTACATTCACAATGTTGATTCTTCCAGTCCAAGGACAACTGTCTCCAACTGTCTGTATCGTCTTTAATTTTTTTCATCAGTGTCTTATAATTTTCTGCACACAAGTCTTTTGTCTTCTTAGGAAGGTTTATACCTAGGTATTTTATTCTTTTTGTGGCAATGGTAAATGGGAGTATTTCCTTAATTTCTCTTTAGAATTTTTCATCTTTAGTGTATAGCAATACGAAGATTTCTGTGCATTAATTTTGTATCCTGCTACTTTACCAAATTCATTGATTAGCTGTAGTGTAGTTTTCTGGTAGCATCTTTAGGATTCTCTGTGTATATTATAATGTCATCTTCAAACAGTGACAGCTTTACTTCTTCTTTTCCGATTTGGATTCCTTTTATTTCTTTTTCTTCTCTAATTGCTGTGGGTAAAAATTCCAAAACTATGTTGAATAATACTGGTGAGAGTGGGCAACCTTGTCTATTTCCTGATCTTAGAGGAAATGGTTTCAGTTTTTCACCATTAGGAACGATGTTGGCTCTGGGTTTGTCATATATGGCCTTTATGTTGAGGTAAGTTCTCTCTATGCCTACTTTCTGGAGAATTTTTATCATAATGGGTGTTCAATTTTGATGAAAGCTTTTTCTGAATCTTTTGAGATGATCATGTGGTTTTTATCCTTCATTTTGTTAACATTGTGTATCACATTGATTGATTTGCATATACTGAAGAATCCTTGCATTCCTGGGATAAATCCCACTTGATCATGGTGTACGATCCTTTTAATGTGCTGTTGGATTCTGTTTGCTAGTATTTTGTTGAGGATTTTTGTGTCTGTTCATAGTGATGTTGGCCTGTAGTTTTCCTTTTTTGTGACATCTTTGTCTGGTTGTGGTATCAGGGTGATGGTGGCCTCGTAGAATGAGTTTGGGAGTGTCCCTCCCTCTGCTATATTTTGGAAGAGTTTGAGAAGGATAGGTCTTAGCTCTTCTCTAAATGTTTGATGGAATTCGCCAGTGAAGCCATCTGGTCCTGGGCTTTTGTTTGTTGGAAGATTTTTAATCACAGTTTCAATTTCAGTGCTTGTGATTGGTCTGTTTATATTTTCTATTTTTTCCTGTTTCAGTCTCGGAAGGTTGTGCTATTCTAAGAATTTGTCCATTTCTTCCAGGTTGTCCATTTTATTGGCATATAATTGCTTGTAGTAATCTCTCATGATCCTTCTTTGTATTTCTGCAGTGTCAGTTGTTACTTCTCCTTTTTCATTTCTGATTCTGTTGATTTGAGTCTTCTCCCTTTTTTCTTGATGAGTCTTACCAATGGTTTATCAATTTTTTTTATCTTCTCAAAGAACCAGCTTTTAGTTTTATTGATCTTTGCTATCGTTTCCTTCATTTCTTTTTCATTTATTTCTAATCGGATCTTTATGATTTCTTTTCTTCTGCTAACTTGGGGGTTTTTTTGTTCTTTCTCTAATTGTTTTAGATGTAAGGTTAGGTTGTTTATTGAGCTTTTTCTTATTTCTTGAGGTAGGATTGTATTGATATGAACTTCCCTCTTAGGACTGCTTTTGCTGCATCCCATAGGTTTTGGGTCATTGTGTTTTCATTGTCATTTGTTTCTAGGTATTTTTTGATTTCCTCTTGATTTCTTCAGTGATCTCTTGGTTATTTAGTAGCACATAGTTTAGCCTCCATGTGTTTGTGTTTTTTACAGTTTTTTTCCTGTAATTGATGTCTAGTCTCATAGCGTTGTAGTCGGAAAAGATGCTTGATACAATTTCAATTTTCTTAAATTTACCAAGGCTTGATTTGTGACCCAAGATATGATCTATCCTGGAGAATGTTCCATGAGCACTTGAGAAGAAAGTTTATTCTGTTGTTTTTGGATGGAGTGTCCTATAAATATCAATTAAGTCCATCTTGCCTAATGTGTTATTTAAAGCTTGTGTTTCCGAATTTATTTTCATTTTGAATGATCTGTCCATTGGTGAAAGTGGGGTGTTAAAGTGCCCTACTATGATTGCATTACTGTCGATTTCCCCTTTTATGGCTGTTAGCATTTGCCTTATGCATTGAGGTCCTCCTATGTTGGGTGCATAAATATTTACAATTGTTATATCTTCTTCCTGGATCGATCCCTTGATCATTATGTAGTGTCCTTCTTTGTCTCTTGTGATAGTCTTTATTTTAAAGTCTATTTTTTCTGACACGAGAATTGCTACTCCAGCTTTTTTTTGATTTCCTTTTACATGGAATATCTTTTTCCATCCCTCACTTTCAGTCTGTATGTGTCCCTAGGTCTAAAGTGGGTCTCTTGTAGAGAGCATATATATGGGCCTTGTTTTTGTATCCATTTGGCCAGTCCATGTCTTTTGTTTGGAGCATTTAATCCATTTACATTTAAGGTAATTATCGATATGTATGTTCCTATTAACCATTTTCTTAATTATTTTGGGTTCGTTATTGTAGGTCTTTTCCTTCTCTTGTGTTTCTTGTGTAGAGAAGTTCCTTTAGCATTTGTTTTAAAGCTGGTTTGGTAGTGCTGAATTCTCTTAGCTTTAGCTTGTCTGTAAAGTTTTTAATTTCTCCATGGAACCTGAATGAGATCCTTGCTGGGTAGAGTAATCTTGGTTGTAGGTTTTTCTCTTTCATCACTTTAAATATGTCCTGCCAGTCCCTTCTGGCCTGCAGAGTTTCTGCTGAAAGATCAGCTGTTAACTTTATGGGGATTCCCTTGTATGTTATTTGTTGCTTTTCCCTTGCTGCTTTTAATATTTTTTCTTTGTATTTAATTTTTCATAGTTTGATTAATGTGTCTTGGCCTGTTTCTCCTTGGATTTATCCTGTATGGGACTCTCTGTGCTTCCTGGACTTGATTAACTATTTCCTTTCCCATGTTAGGGAGGTTTTCAATTATAATCTCTTCAAATATTTTCTCAGACCCTTCCTTTTCCTCTTCTTCTTCTGGGACCCATATAATTTGAATGTTGGTGCATTTAATGTTGTCCCAGAGGTCTCTGAGACTGTCCTCAATTCTTTTTTCTTTTTTGTTTATTCTGCTCTGCAGTAGTTATTTCCCCTATTTTTTCTTCCAGGTCACTGATCTATTCTTCTGCCTCAGTTATTCTGCTATTGATTCCTTTTAGAGAAATTTTAATTTCATTTATCGTGTTGTTCTTCATTGTTTGTTTGCTCTTTAGTTCTTCTAGGTCCTTGTTAAACATTTATTGTATTTTCTCCATTCTGTTTCCAAGATTTTGGATCATCTTTACTATCATTACTCTGAATTCTTTTTCAGGTAGGCTGCCTGTTTCCTCTGCATTTGTTTGGCCTGGTGGGTTTTTATCTTGCTCCTTCATCTGCTGTGTATTTCTCTGTCTTCTCATTTTGTTTAACTTACTGTGTTTGGGGTCTCCTTTTCATAGGCTGCAGGTTTGTAGTTCCCGTTGTTTTTGATGTCTGCCCCCAGTGGGTGAGGTTGGTTCAGTGGCTTGTGTAGGCTTCCTGGTGAAGGGGACAGGTGCCTGTGTTCTGGTGGGTGGGGCTGGATCTTGTCTCTCTAGTGGGCGGGGCCACGTCTGGTGGTGTGTTTGGGGGTGTCTGTGAACTCAGTATGCTTTTAGGCAGCCTCTCTGCTAATGGGTAGGGTTGTGTTCCTGCCTTGCTAGTTGTTTGGTATCAGGTGTCCAGCACTGTAGCTTGCTGGTCGTTGAGTGGAGCTGGGTCTTAGCATTGAGACGGAGATCTCTGGGAGAGGTCTCACCGATTGATATTCTGTGAGTCCAGGAGGTCTCTGGTGGTCCAGTGTCCTGATCTTGGCTCTCCCACCTCAGAGGCTCAGGCCTGATACCAGGCAGGAGCACCTAGACCCTGTCAGCCACACGGCTTAGAAGAAAAGGGAGAAAAAAGAAAGAGAGAGAGAGAGAGAGAGAGGGAGGGAGGGAGGGAGAGGGAGGGAGGGAGGGAGGGAGGGAGGAAAGAAAAGAAAGAGAGGGAGGGAGGGAGGGAGGGAGGAAGGATAATAAAATTATTAACATAAACAATAATAATAATTTTTTAAAAAGGAAGACAGCAACCAAACCAATAAATAAATCTACCAGTGATAACAAGCGCTAAAAACTAAACTAAGATAAACATAAGTATCAGAAACAAGTCAGTTGCAGACAGCAAACTCCAAGTCTACCATTGCTCTCAAAGTCCACCTCCTCAATTTGGGATGATTCGCTGTCTATTCATGTATTCCACAGATGCAGGTACATGAAGTTGATTGTGGAGCTTTAATCCGCTGCTCCTGAGGCTGCTGGGAGAGATTTCCCTTTCTCTTCTTTGTTCGCACAGCTCCCGGGGCTCAGCTTTGGATATGGCCCCGACTCTGCGTGTAGGTCACCCTCAGGCATCTTTAGGGAGGTCTGAGGTCTTCTGCTAGCGTTCAGTAGGCGTTCTGTAGGAGTTGTTCCACATGTAGATGTATTTCTGATGTATTTGTGGGGAGGAAGGTGATCTCCATGTTTTACTCTTCCGCCATCTTGAAGGTCCCCCCAGGACCGTATCCTTTTAGAGTATGTCTGTTTAAACCCATTTTACCACATTTTTTGTTAAAACCATTCTATGGTAATAAGGTAGTTAAACCACATTTTGAATGGGAATCTCTTGATTCCTTTGCCATTCTTCATTAATTTGGGTCTGTAGGACATTTCTGTCTCAGAATCTTACAACTGACGTGACTTCCTGCCGTTCCTGGCCTTCACCTTGCTGCCTGAGAACAGCACTGCCCTCACCACTCCCCTTAGTTGCTTTGTCCGCTAACCATTTAACCAGAACACTAGGGCAGACTGTGAGAATTTTAAAAAAATTCTTATTTTAACTAATATAAGCTACCTTATTTTAACTAAACTTTAAATTTCTAGGGTGAAAAAATTGTCGCCAGGATTAATTAATTCCAGAATGAAAATGAGCATTTTATGTTAATCCCCAGATCTTCATGTCTGCTCTTCAAGCATCATTTAAGTCTTTCTTGTGTTATCCTTTGCCTCTCATGCAGTGGAGCCTTAAAGATACTTCACCGTCCTTATGAGTGGAGAAACCTCAAAACATTTATAATATTATTCATAATGTAAGTGATACAAGTGTCAGATGCCACAGATTAACAATATAAAACTAACCAAGTGCCAGTAGTACGTGTGCATGTAAAATATATCACTGATTTATGCCTGGGATTGGTCAGCAAAATAATCACCTAAGGATATTTTTCAAAACCCCAAGATTCTGCTATGCTGTGTTTGTAGTAATAGGACAGAGATGGGGCAAAGCAGGTGGTGGACGAGATACGCTCCAGGTACTGTGTTTTGAAAAGGATCTCCAGGTGCTCTTGGTAGCGTCTACTTCCCACCCCAATCTCTTCTTTCAGAATGCTGAAAAATACTGCTGAAAACAACCTCATGCAAGTCAAGTCAACATGTGTTTACCTGAACGATATTCATGTTCGTAACTGTAGTTCTGATCATTCAGTCAATACACATGCCAGGAATTGTGAAAGTTCTGTTTATTTTGTTGTTAAGTGGTTAGAATTATCTGGTGCTCTGTTGTGCTTTAGAATGTAACAGTTTAGATGAGTGTTTTATTTTACTGGATGAAGTTAATATTAACCTCAAAAATAGTAACGTCTGACATTTCTTGAATGCTTACTGCGTCAGAAGCTGTGCTAATAAGTCTGTGTTAATTTAATTTAATGTTTGCAGCAATACCATGAGGCAGATACTGAGAAAACTGAGGCCTGGGGGGAGGACACAGCCTCATGGGCCAAGGCTCGCCTGGCAGCAGCCTCATGCAGACCCTCACAGAGGCTGTGACCTTCACCACCACACTGTTTTGTTTCTTGTTAATGAAGTTAGTCTGTGCCGTACCTTTCTCATTTAACTAATAAGCTGCTATTTGCGGAGTACCTGCTATTTCAGTGGTTTGAGAATTTTCTTGTCATGTATCTGTATGTGTGTACACACATGTGTGTGTAATTTATATGAATGTCTGCTATTAATATTTTTGTTGTAAGTAAAAATTAAATACTTGAAGTAAATGAAAATTAACATATTTGACACTTTTTAATTTCAGTTTATCGATGGTCGACTGGCAAAACTAAATGCAGGAAAGGGTTTCTCTGATGTATTTGAAGAAGAGATCACTTCAGGTGGCTTTTGTGGAGGTAAAGACTAGTTCCAGTGAGATTATCCATTTTCTGAATAACAATTATCTTGATATTTGCACTTGTGTCTCATATAATCTACTTCATAAACAACTATTTTCTCCTAAATATCTAATATCTTAGATACGTTTTTTCATCTTCTAAGAACTATAGTATTAAGTAACTTCGCCTGGTATGTTATTCAAGGCTGAAGGCGGTCTCATGAGTTGGTAGTGGTTTGCTTGGATAGTCTCTTAATATTACTGGAGATGAATATCATAGAAATGCAATTAGTTTGTATTTTCCAGCCTCCTGACTAGTTTTCTCCACTAGAAAACGACTAGTGATATCTACTACTAAGATTAAAGAACTGAAATTGTTGTTGGTATAGTAGATTTTAATGTAGTCCAGAAAGAAAGGTTTGAACACCACAGCTGCTTCTGTAGTAAGAGTGTCATTGTAGAAGTCTACTTTTTTTGCTTTGCAGACCCTGCAGCGTTAGGAACAGACTTTTCAGTTTACTGTCCCATGTTCTTACACTTGTCACTGTAATAGGTGCTCACTTAAAGCAGTGGAAGGAGGCGTCTTATTTTGTATGTGTGACACACAGGTGATACCCCATTTTTATTTAATATAATTAATGTAATATAATTGAGCAGTTACATTGTTTGAAATGTAAGTAATTCAGACAGTGTTACAGTACTTAGGAAATTAATGACTTAGGGACTGGTACTCCGTACATAATGTTCCAGTATGTAGTCCTGATTCTGGCAGAGAATTTTGCTGGAGACCTTGAAATGTCCTCTTCATTCTTTCAGCCAGTATTTGCTGAGTGTTTCCAGTGTACCAGGTGCTGTTCTAGATTTGGGGTGGGCTAAACAAATAATCCCTGGTGTGTTCACTTTCACCTGGTGTGATAGTAGTTTTTCCACTTATATGTAGGTTTAATTTAGGAAAAAAAAAACCTTTAGTCTGTGTGTGAATAAATAGTTGCTAGCATTGAGAAATAAAATGTGAAAAGACAAAGAGTAATAAGTCCTCATCTACAAACTTCCCCAAATTTAATTTTAATCTTGAATAAGATTTACTTTTGCACCACAAAAGTGTAAAAACCATTGAGGTCATTTGTTCATTATAAGAGGTACAGATGAACTGAGCAGTTACGGACCTTCCTCTGATGTAAGCATAGCATTTCACTGAAAGCTTTCAGCTTTGAGAAAAACTTAGTTTCCTCGACTCAGCAAGTGAGCTGAATGTGGAATCGTTCAGCTCCTCGCTCTCCTCAGCTTATGGATAAAAATGTAGCTTCAATGGAACTTTTGTGTTAAAATAAGGCTTTTTTACTTTTCAACTCAGACAAGCAAAAGATTGTCAGCTCGTGGACGGATTGCTTGAGGCGCCTACTCAGCATTTACATACCTGCCGTCTCATTATCGCTATGACCCGTGGGGCTAGTATCTTATATGGGATTGAGGATGACATCGTGTGACAGTAATGGGGTGGAACTATGATCCTTTTGTGTAGTGAAACCCTGTAGTCTTCACCATTGGTCCACAGACCCTCTGTAACAGAGTAGAGGGTAGGTGGCTTTTCTGGTGGGGGGAGGGTCACCAGATTTTTTCACGGAAGGCCCTGCTGTTTAAAAAAGAACAGAAGCATATTTATCACCAGGTAGCATCTGATTTAGAGGCTGCTGCATTTTCAGTACAACTTAATGCCAACCAGTTTGTTGTTCCTTCTTAAAATGAAAAAGGTTTTGAACTCTTATTTTACTTTAAGGAGCCCATACTGATCCAAAAGGAAAGCATCATTTAACAAGTATTCATTTCAGTAGGTACAGCAATAAAGTACATTAGAAAATGATGCCTGGCTGTCAGGTGTTATTCTTTTAATTATCATATTTCAGGTTATTATCTTAGAGATACATAGAGATTCTTCTTAGAAGAAAATAAAGCAAAATCATTAGAATTTGAAATAAAAAGACTAATAATCTTTTAAAAATTAGCATTGTGCTTACTAATGAGATATATGTGTATGTATAGTTCCAAAAATAGTTCCTAGAAGTCTACTGCAAACATTTGTCATCTAGACCACATTTGTGAGAGAGAATGCGTCTGAGATACCGAACTGGGGTTCAGAAAGTAAACTGTTATAATTTCTCATTTCTCTCATAGTTACAGTAAAAATTATGATAAATGTTCATACTTATTGAATGTTAGTATGTGGTAGAAGCTCTCGTAAGAGCTCTCCAAGCATTATCTCACTTAACCCTCACAGCACCCTGTGAGGGACTTTGAGTAGGTTTTTTGTTTTTGTTTTTGTTTTGGTGTAGCCTTATTTTTATGAGGGTACCCACCTCGATAATTTGCCCAAGGTCACACGTGACGGCCTGGCTTCAGAGCTCCTGCTTTAATAACTGTGCTCTATTGCCTTCTTATGATAAGAGATCTTCTCAATTAGAAGACCTTCAGTAAACAAGAGCAGTACTCAAGCCTTCTCTGCTCTGATGGATAAAAGCAAAATTCCTGTCTCTTTTGAATATCCTTTGAAGATTTTTTAATATATAAAACCTTCAGAAAGATCACTGTAGGAGAAATCAACATTCACTGAAGCTAAAGAAAAAATCGTATGTTCCTTTAAGCAAAAATAGGAAATTTTAGACAAGCATCTCATTTCTCCTCTTTCTATTCCATTACAGTGGCAGTTTATATACTATTTTTGTTGCTAATATGCATGGTTATGATAAAATGAATATGAGGATAGTGGAGCTGTGTAATTGCTGTGGCTATTGTGCAGCACATCACATGTAGAACATCTCGATTCACATTGGGTCTAGAACTGTGGTTAACAGCTGTGAATGGGTGTGGATTTTCCGAAACGCTTCTCTGTCCTGTGAATCCCTGTGGTCAGAACTGTTAAGGAAATCCATGTTACCCCTGATCCCTTTCATGGGAGACTTGTAGAACATTCAACCTTATCTTAAGAGGGAAGTAAAAAGAATATCAGAAAATGTGTAGAGGGAAGAATATCATAGATGTTAAAAGGTCATCAAAGAGACCACAAATAGGACAAAGGATACAATTAGATAAACACAGATATCAGTCTGTGAAAAAGCAACTGAGGAGTATTGAGTAGTTAAGATCATGTTTTTTCCCCCCCATAATTTTTAAAAATTGAGTTACAATGTTATATCAGTTTCAGGTATATAACATAGTGATTTGGTATTTTTCTAGATTATGCTCCATTTAAAGTTATTATTAGATATTGGCTGTGTATTATACTGTGCTGTACATTACATCATAGTATTTTTATTTTACAATGTACCTAGTAGTTTGTACCTCTATTTTTTTTTCATTTAAAATAAGACTAGTTATTAAAAATCCACATCCAGTTTTCTGAACTTTAAAAAGGAGACACATTTTCAGATTGATTTTATATAGAAGTGTGTGGTTACTCTCCATTATTAGCATTGGTTTCTTCATTAGTTTCCCAGCATAATCTGATCAGTCTTGTATTTATTTAATCCTATTTCTTTTTTTACTGACTGGTTACCAAAGAAATTTGAAGGGGTGGTAGGTAAGTAATCATTAGTTTTAGTGACATTTTTCTGGCCTCACTGAACAATTTAGAACAATTTACATTTTTTGATAAGTGACTGCAGGTTACTGGAATTTAAGCAACTATATTTGAAGAGAAAGTCTTTGCACAAGTGAGAAAGATATTTTGTCCTTGAATGTGAGAAAATCACTTGTTTGATTAACAAGTACAATGTTGAGAATTTCCTCCATAATGCTTATTATTTCCATAATCCAGTTACTTTAAAAGAAAGACTGAGGGTTGGTTTTTTTTTTTTTTTTTTGGCCTTTAGATTTATTTTTTGAGAAGAAAAACAGCCTTTTTTAAAAAACACACATTATCAGAGAATAATGTGCTTGTCTCATAAATTTTGTGGAAATAGGAGCCTTCAGACTTAAAAGCACTAGAGTTGAAAGAGACAATTAGCCTTTAAAAATTTTTTTACCAGGAATCTACCTAAATTGTACTACATGTTTTCCTATTAAGCTGTTACTTAGGGACTTCCTGTTTGTCCCTATACCACATGATTCCACATTATTGTTATGGGTGGTTCTGACTATCAGCTGTTTCTCCTCTAGGTATCAGCTTTGAGCAGCCCCCTTTCCTTTCTAGTATAATCGCTTTGAAGTCATTCAGAGAAAATCTCTATATAACTTAACTCTTCTCATATTTTATTTATCCTTCCATCTTAAAAGTTGAAGGACTAATGAACCAAGAATTAAAATACCTAGATTCTTATTCTTTCTCAGTTGCAATCTTTGTGAACTTGGGCAGGTAATCACATCAGAACCTCAGTTTCCTCATTTGGCAAGTTATTTGTCAGAATAACTAAGTTGATGGTGTGCTGTCACATGCTACATGTTGCAGCAGCCAGGTTACAGACCTAGTCCCAGTGGCATGGTTCACAAGGGCAGAGTGGCCTGACCCACAGACTCACTGGACTGCAAAGCCCACTTCCTTCCCATCCAACTGCTCTGCCTGTGGCACCACCTGCTTGGCCTATTTTACAGTAGAAAGATGCAACTCAAGTAATATAACGCAGACAAAAACATTTTGCAACCTGTAAAGAGCTGAATACGTATGAGCTATTTTTATTCCTCACAACTTTCTCCAAGAGCTGACCTTTCTGTAACTGCTCTGAAGTTTTATGATAGTTACTTTCTTTGTGGTTCAGAGGTTTAAAAAATATGTTTTCTGGAATGACAAGTGTTCCAGAATGCTAAATAGTTATATCATATAGTAGTTGGTGTTTCTCTTTCCACTTTCTAACTTCATTTTGGGGAATGAATTGAAACACTTTCCAGAATACTATGAATAATAACCAAGTTTTAAATATGTGATTTCCACACAACCATTTTTAGTAGAGAAGTAAAACGTATATGAACTGATGAGACTTTTTAATAGAGAAGTAAAAGTATATGAATAATCTGGATAAAGACATACTGTTTATTTTCTGTTAATAAAGTCTCCTTGAGAAATAAATTAATAGAATAACTTGTATTTTTTCATCATTTTACAAGGGAAATAAAAATTTAAAAATTTTGGTCAGGCTGTATACTATCTGAAACTCATGCCCTTTAAGCGATGCATAGGCTATTTTAGGTAGATACATTTTGTTGTAGTCATTTCATAAGATTAGAAAAATATTGTTTTCCTCGTAGTTCTTCTTCCAGAAAAGGTACAGTGTAGTGCTGAGTAATAAGAGATGTTCTTCAGAATAGGGGTTGTTTCTTGATATTTCTTTGAAATTAGGGAGAGATTTTTAAGTATAGGAGTGAATCCAGAGCTGGAAATTTTTTGCCTGATGTTGATTAGGGATGCAAAGGTAACAGCTAGAAAGAAGTTCTTGGGCTAAGGATCATTCTGCCTCTGTGTTATAACAGCAAGGTGATGCATTTGTTAAAAAGCCACAGCTACACACAGGAGGAGAACACAATCTACTTTAGGGATCCTTTGTACTGGGTAGTCAGTCTCTGAGTAACCTTTGTTTTTTTTCTTGTGGGAGTATTTAAGCATTTAAACAACCAGGAAGGTAGATGAAATCTAACTAAAGTCAACTGATATAAAACAGTACTTTAGTTGTGTGGCTTTCTTTTTTTTTTTTTTTTTTTGCCTTCTTATATCATCTTATTGATTAAATTAATTATCATATTTGGAGCCAAATACATGATTACTGGTTTTACTAGGACTGGTTGTGTCAGCATTTGAACTTTCTGATAACCATGAGGAGATACTACCATATTTCCTGGGGTAGTACCTTTCAGATTTGGGTTTACAACTAGAGAATATTTTCAGAACATTACTGCAGGTTAATTGCATCAAAGTAAAATTTGCTATCAATTAATACTAATGTCTAACAACTATAGAGGAATCTTTTTGGTCCTCAAGGATCTTTGCATTTCTAAATTTCCTTCTAGTTTTTTCCTTTCCTTATACACTTTTTAAAAAAATTTTTTAACATCTTTATTGGAGTATAATTGCTTTACAATGGTGTGTTAGTTTCTGCTTTATAACAAAGTGAATCAGTTATACATATACATATGTTCCCATATCTCTTCCCTCTTGCGTCTCCCTCCCTCCCACTCCTTATACACTTTAAATATTGTTTTAAATGAACCTAATTGTATAAAAGAGCCAAACTTTTACAGAACAACATAGACATAAATATTAAAAAATCAGTTTAAAAGATGTAGGAATTTTGGATTTCGAAAGAGAGGTTATTTTTTCCCTCTGAAAGTAGTGTTAAAATGAAAGAAGATAGAATACCTTAACATGTTATCTTCATATATGAGTAAAGAAAAAGTAGTCTTAAAAGTGCTAGTTACTATTTTCCTAAGAATTAGAGCATTTATTAGTTCTTATGGTGAAGTGCTTCTTTTACAATATTGCAGATAAATAAAATTTGCCACTAAAATCCTGGAAATGCTAGTTCTTGATGAATTTTGGTTTATGGATTTATTTTTGATCAGATATTCCTGACATCTTATTTTTATATATTTCAGGGAACTCGAGGTCATATCAGCAATGGGTGCATACAGTCAAGGTAATAATAAACCGTCACAGTTTCTTTTTTTTTCTTTCACTCTAACATATATGGGAAAGTGTTCAGTTCAAGTATACTGTTTATGTTTATGCTGTTTATTGGCAATATTCGAAATGTTTCTATGTTTTCTCACACTTTAAATATTTTTATTTTATGCTTATGGTTTGTTGCTACTTATAAAGAAAATTTTTAAATAGAAAGCTTTTGTCTTTCCGTTTTCAAAATAAATGGCTTGATTTGGAAAGCAAGATTTTACTGTCACCTTATAATATATTCCAGAAGAAGGAGTTAGGCAGAGTGGTAGGATTTGATGGGAGTTTTATTATTGCTGGTAATGTGCTTTTGTTAATATGATTATTTAAAATATAAAACTCTCTGTCACAGATTGAGACCTTACTACAAAAGAGAGAAACAGATGATTGTAGTTCTTTTTTATTAAACTTTAAATATATACTGGTCATATTGCCCAAGTCTGCCTAAACTGCAAAGACGAAGGGATTTTATTATGCCAATTAAAAGAACAGAGTAGAATGTTTACATTTTGTGTGAAATTACTATAGCGTATATAAAAGCTTGAAAACATCCAACATGAAATAATTTTGTAGGTCTTTCTTTAAGCTGTGAGTAAAGCTCTTTTTCTATACTATTAATAATGCTTTGTTTTCAGGACAATCTGGCCAAAAATTTTTAGGACTGTGTTTCTGTTTTTCCTTTGCAGAAAGGAGGTGCACTACTCAACACAGCAATGACCAAAGCAACCCCCGCTGTGCGAACAGCATATAAATTTGTAAGTTCTCTTTGGTGTTTTAAAAGTTCTACTGGTAAAATTTTATAACATTTTCCTAGATGATAAACATGTAAATCCAAAATCTTTTCTATTCTCCTTTAAATAAGCTTTTAAAAAAATTTAGAGTTAATATCGACTGAAGCAAACTCAGTTATTAAAATTGTATCATTGTCCAGACAGGATATTTCCTCTGTATAATCTAAAAACGGCTCTTCATTTTATTTCAAAGCTATCAGCAAAATTGTGCCCTCAAATCGAAACAGTCCATGATGAAGAGCCATTTTTAAAGATTTGATTCTTTCATTTAACAACATATTTTAAATTCTCATTGTGCACTTGAGGCTTAAGTAGAAAAACATTTTTAAAAATATGGCAAGTTCTCTTCCCTCAAAGATACTTTGACTCTCCAAAATTAGAATTCTTCAGTGATACCCCATGGCTTGTAGTAAAATAATAATGATGATACCAGTAGCAGCCACGATAAGTAAATAATTAACAACCTAAAAATCTCTTTGCTGTGATAACTGAGACCCTCCAGGAGCCGGCCCCTCCTGCGTCCCGTCTCGTCTCCCCGAACCCCCAGCCTTGGTGTTTCCAGACCCTGAGCTCTGCTCATTTCGTGAATGCAGGGCTCTCTCTTCTGCCTCTTGATTCTTCACAGGCCGTTCCTGCTGCTTTGGGACGTCCTTTTCTTGGCTTCTATCCACCTACTAAATTCATCCTATAGACGTAGTTCAGACATTAGTTCCCCTCAAAAAAAAAGTCCCAGCGCCACACAAAAAGCGTTTATATAGCTCTTCTGTGCTTCCACAGGACCTGTGGACAGACCTCTGCTTCAACACTTGTGTCTGTGCACCTGGTATCTATACAGGAGACCTGCAGGAGCTGGTGGATTGGCACTCAGCAAGGCTTTCTTTGAAAATTCAATAGGTCATATATATAGTCTGTATTTCCAAAAATATTCTGGGCATTAGTTTTGATTTTATAAGAATTTATCTTCACATGCTTTCTCAGTAATGAATCGATGTGATTGAATTAATGATAGAATAATATGTTTTGATAACTTTAGAACTTACACTCTTTCCCTGACTTACAGTTTTGATATATATGTAGCCACCATTTCTGTTTAAAAAAATCTGTTTCAAAGGTTATGTTTTATAGTAGCGAGGCTAATCTACAGAGTGGATTCAAAGATACGGAACCAAATCTCTGAACTATCTGAAGCCTTATCAGGAAGTAAAAGTAAGAAGAGGTGACGTTTTGTCTTAGAAGTGTCAGCCTCTGCCTTTGTTCAAAGCCTTGCTAGGAAAGCTCTCTGAGTAGATCGCCTTCTCACTCTAATTAATACTGGTGGTTTGATCTATATACAGTTTTTGAAGAGATGTTAATTTTTCACAATGAAATAGCACATAGCTGCCATGTAAAAAAAATCGAACTAATGTTGAGCCTCGTTTTCCACATTTAAGATTCTAAAAAGGTGTCACAGTCAAGTACCCTTCATTTTGATTCCTGAGAGAATGCTCAACATTTTCCTTCAGGCTTGGAGAGGTTAGATTTTAGTTTTGCTAAATACGTGTTCTTCTCCTTAATTTCACTCATATCTTCCATAAAAGCACAGAGATAGAGCAGACATGTTCAAAACCCCATTTGTTATTTAAATTTGTATCCTTCTAACCAGTATTTTATTTTGAACCCTGCTCAGCAGAACAGTAAAATATTTCAAAAATTTAAAATTCTGCTCTTTGGAAGATTATTCCCTAAATTAATTTCAGGCGAATTAGAGTATTTAGAATATACTTAATCACTTTTAACATTTGTCTTGTGATCAGGTTGAACATGAATCAAGAGGTTTGGGGCAAGTAGATAAGTCAATCTGTGACCTTCATGGTTGTACCTAAAACTCTTCTTTCTAGACTGCTCATATTCTGAAATATGAACTCTGAAATTCCTCCTTTGACCACGGATTGCTATGAACAAAATTCCCAATTTCTCTTGTATGGTATAACAGGGTTTACTTACCTTGAAGTTCTGTAGATAATACATTTTTAAAAACCCTGGGAACCATGTTTTTAACTGTTTTATGCATTCAGCAAATCACTGTCATGACCTAGGCTTTGTACTGGTTATTGGAGCAGGGCAGGCACTGTGAGTAAGAGAGGGGCTGTCCCTGCTTTTATATTTGTATTGCTGTGTGACTCTCGGTGCTTTGGACGCACTGCAGAGGTACCGAATATGTATTCATTGAAGGAAATAATGATTTTGTCCTATACTTAGAACATTTTTCTGTCTTTTGTTTTTCCATGCTAATAAGGAGCCATAAAGAAAACTCGAGTGGACATACGTATCTTCTTACACATCTAAAAATAACAGCAAAGTGAATACATATTTGATTTGGCTAAAAGATTTTCTGAGTCAACTTTCTTGTTAGATCTTTGCATTCTAAATTATTAGCCAAAGCCGTATGTGCTGGGTGCTTTTCTGCAGAGAATACTTGTTTGTTGATAAGTTTCCACTTGATAAATTGAAAAGGATAGAGAGATCCTGTATCCCACCTTCCGGAGGGTCTGAAAAAGGTCAGTGAGGGGGAGGTGGACAGCAGGCGTGTGAGTGAATCAGCACAAGGATGGCTGACCATGACTGACACCTCACTCAGCTCTGTGCATTAGAAGCATCTGAACGATGAGTGTGAATCAGATGGGTTTTGAAAGAATAGAGGATATTTAGGCAAACTAGAATATAGTCCAAATGTGAGTAAAGATAGGTGCAAATTTGAGGAGATTAGAACAGGAACATTTTTGAGGGGGGTAATTATGCATTTTTACCTAACGGGAATGTAGGCATTAATCTAGGACCCTTGAAATAGATGCAGTGGCTTTACCACTAAAATAATGCATGCAAAAATGCTCTATTGATTCTAAAGAACCATGGAAATATAATTTAGTGTTATGTGGCTTTTTAGATAATCTTTTAGATTATCTTTTGCCTCATTTACAATAACGAAATCTTTGTTTTGGTTTTGCCTCATTTACAATAACGAAGTAACTGTTTAGTTCAGTTCAGAACATTTCTTGAGCAGTTACTGTATGCCAGATGCTTGCTGAGTACTTCGGATATTAACAGGCCCCTCTTCCCCTCCGTGAGCTTGGGAAGACCCTTCCTGGAAGTAACTTGGCTTCATCCGCATGACCTGAGTCTGTAGAATAAGACTCACAGTGCCATTTCTTTCGTGAGGCTTAGATTCGGTGGATGTATTTTAAAAACCTTAGTTTCTCCTTCTTCTTGGGAAGAAGTTGGACTTGGACCTGGATTTGAATCTAGGCTGTGGAGGCTTATACCCTCTGAGTCACTTTCCTTATTTGTAAAGTGTAATAATAATAGTACTAACTCCATAGCGTTGTGATGATTAAACGAGGTAAAGCATGCTCGGTACCCAGCGCACAAACGCCGAGGAAACGCAAAATAAATGTGAATTTCTTTTCACTTCTTCTGTGGGTGGGAATTTCCAGTGGGAATTGAGCTTTTCTGAAAGCCCCCCCGTGGTCTTCAGTTCACTCACACTGCACGGGAAACACAGCGGGACCTCACGGCCTCCGATGCTGGAGCCAGGTTCCCCTGGAACATGAACAGAGCCTTTAAATTGTTAAATGACTTGTAATTTTTTCCAGGAAAACTGTATATGACATAGACACAACAAGACTCGTGTCTGCCTATAAAAGCACTTTGTAAAGTTGCCTGAGTTTCTTCTTTTTTTTACATCTTTATTGGAGTATAATTGCTTTACAGTGGTGTGTCAGTTTCTGCTTTATAACAGAGTGAATCAGCTATATATATACATATGTTCCCATATCTCTTCCCTCTTGCGTCTCCCTCCCTCCCACCCTCCCTATCCCACCCCTCTAGGTGGTCACAAAGCACCGAGCTGATCTCCCTGTGCTATGCGGCTGCTTCCCACCAGCTATCTATTTTACGCTCGGTAGTGTATATATGTCCATGCCTCTCTCTCACTTTGTCCCAGCTTACCCTTCCCCCTCCCCGTATCCTCAAGTCCATTCTCTAGTAGGTCTGTCTTTATTCCTGTCTTACCCCTAGGTTCTTCATGACATTTTTTTTTCTTAGATTCCGTATATATGTGTTAGCATACGGTATTTGTCTTTCTCTTTCTGACTTACTTCACTCTGTATGACAGACTCTAGGTCCATCCACCTCACTACAAATAACTCAATTTCATTTCTTTTTATGGCTGAGTAATATTCCATTGTATATATGTGCCACATCTTCTTTATCCATTCATCCGATGATGGACACTTAGATTGCCAACAAACACCTGAAAGAATGCTCAACATTATTAATCATTAGAGAAATGTAAATCAAAACTACAATGAGGTATCATCTCACACCGGTCAGAATGGCCATCATCCAAAAATCTAGAAACAATAAATGCTGGGGAGGGTGTGGAGAAAAGGGAACACTCTTGCACTGCTGGTGGGAATGTGAATTGGTACAGCCACTATGGAGAACAGTATGGAGGTTCCCTAAAAAACTACAAATAGAACTACCATATGACCCAGCAATCCCACTACTGGGCATATACCCTGAGAAAAACACAATTCAAAAAGAGTCATGTACCAAAATGTTCATTGCAGCTCTATTTACAATAGCCTGGAGATGGAAACAGCCTGAGTTTCTTAAAGTCCAGACGTTTGCCCAAATAACCTGCTGCTCTGATGTGCTTTCTCTTTTCCTTGCCCATTTGTCAAAGTTTCAGATTATGGCTGGGCGGTAGTCATCTTGCGGCCTCTTGTGTTTTTTAATAGTTTAGGAGGCAGAATAGGCTAACTGCTAGCCTTTGTATGATTCCTATGCAAACAGAGACTAATCATGCTTTCACCACCTCATTTAGGTGTAATAGCGTGTGGTATGTGTCCCTGAAAATAGAGCTTTAGATGATAATTTCTTCTTTCTCTATATAATATGAAGACTTAGTAATTTTCGTTAAATGGGATCTCATGTACTTATTCCTTAAGTGTAATAGAAGCACGCTGAGCCAGACACTGGTGTTATCATTTCCTAGGCAAAGAATCATGCAAAGCAGGGAATAAAGGAAGTGAAGAGTAAGCTGAGACACAAGGTACGTCCTGTGCTGCTTTTCATTCTACCTTGATTCTTGTGTTAGTTTGAAGCTTATGCCTTAACAAATCACACGAGATTTATGTTTCTAATGACTTTTGAAATATGCTTAGCCCTTTGTTCAAGAATGTATTTTTCATAACAAGCCCTCTGGCAACTATCTGCCATTCTCTATGCACCCCCTGAATAATCTCTTTATTGTCTGCGTATTTTATCACAGAGCGACCAAGATCTTCAAAGGTGCTTTAACAGGATGTATGTTTTCATAAAGTTGATTGCCTTGATATCACAATTGAAATTCTTGCTTCAAGCTGAGAATTTTTTTTTTTTTTAAAAGATGATCTTTGGTGCAGAATTAAGGCAGGAATGCCATCGTTTGGCTTTATAGGATCTTTCCAACAGTAGCTACTTTAAATTGAAGAATGTTCTTAATTTACAAAGGTGTATTTGAATCTGTGAATATTGCATATATGTGAATAGTTACGTTTATGTATATGTGTGTTTGATTTGATTACATATAATATCTTGGCAGATTTTATCAGTTGTTGTGTTTTGAATTTCTGCCTCTGGAGGGAAGAGACTACTTAAAACTTTCATTGTAGTAATGGAGAGTGAGCGATCTTCGTATAAATTTTATTGAAATTGTTCAAAAGAGTCAGACTGTTTTGGAATTTATTAATTCATAATATAGAAAAATGCATTTTCTTCCTAAATAGGTTTTTTTAAACTTATACCCCAAGTGTTATTTTGTTACTTGCATCTGTATTGGATACTTTATCTATTAAGCAAAAAAGTTTAGTAATAAAATGAGTATTTTAGAATAACCACTTGTATGCTTCTTCACGTGTAGGAAAATGAGGACGATTATGGGACTTGTTCTGGTTCTGTACAATATACGCCCGTCTACACGCTACGCAGTGAAAAGGGAAGAAACCTAGCAAGGCGTAAGCTTGCCCAGGTGAGGTTGTTTACCCTCCCATCTCCCAGATTCTGAAGTCACGCAATTCCAATCAATTCTTCAGGAAAATTTGGAACCCATTGATTTTTTCTATCATATGGTGAGAGAAACCCTGCGTTGACGGTCAAGGAGGTGAGTAGGTGGCGTCTGGGCCACGTAAGAGGGTCCTGGGAGCCCAGGGTCCAGGTCCCAGTCTGTACACACATCACTGGGTCGTGTCCTCCTGGTGAGTGGAGAGAGACAGGGCAGTGTGTGGTGGCCCGGGACTCGGGGTAGCTTATTGATGGCTTCCTTTACTGCAAAGGTAAGATGAAACTCATACGTGGGGATTTGACTGCTAAAGTAATCTGTAGAAATTAGAATACGAAGTAATGTATGTCTGTCTTTTTCTAAAGTTAGATATTTTATTTGCTCTCAATAGTTAAAGCTTCTGCTTCTATCTAATGCTACTTAAAATATTGTCCTAAAGTAGGAAAGGGTTCAGGATCATAGCTGTATGTGTCTCTGATTTTGCATCATAAGTGCGTTGCTGCTTGTTTCAAGGAAGCAAAATTTGCATACGCCAAATCATACTTTAAGTGGTCTTAGAAAACTAGCTTTTAAAATGAATTCTCAAGTGGATTATAGTTACGAAACCATGGAACTGGAAGCAGCTGCAAAGCTTCATTTATCACAGTCACCAAAGTTTACAGTTGAGGAAGTTGGTAGCCAAATGGTCCCATCACTTACCTGAAGTCCTGTAACTAGTTAGTGGCAGGGCTGGACGAGAGCCCACCTCTGGTGCTCAGGTAGCTCCCTGGATGTGCAGACACTCAGTGCAGGGCTTTCCTGTGTCTTTAGGAATGGGGAGAGGGCCCTGGAAGCGGTGCTAAAACCTCAGCCTTTGTAAAGAAGACCCATTCGTTTGGTTGTTCAACAGCTATTACACGTCAGGCACCTTTCTAGGTATTTTGGAAAAACATAAAAAAATCTCTGCTTCAGGGGACTGTTTTTATAACATACAAAGTGCCTTCTCTATGATTTATCCATTTGTTAAGCTTACGTTTTCATACATTAGTATTGCGTAACTGCAGCATATTGGTCATGAATGCTAGTTGCATGACCTGAATTATTTCAATGAAATAATTATTCCACAAGGGTAGGAAACTTTTCTGGCTACCACCATTAACTGGAAAACATTCATTAACTTGTAAATTCGTGATGGATTTGCAATCAATTTCTTAATTTTTCTCCTTAGATTATATTAGATTAGATTTTAGGTTATCATGATAAATAGATTTTTATGTGAAAGAAATGTGGGAGTCTTTGTTACCTGCAGGATGCTTTAAGATAAAAAGCAAACACTTAAATTGGAGAAATCCCTGTTCTAAATGTCAGTTTTAAATTAAGGAAATTATTTTTCTCTCCTCATATTTAAAATTTTAAATCTGCCTTTTCTTTAACGTGGCACAATATTTTTATGATAATTTAATTATAAAATACATTACTGATTTCTGTTTTTGTTTGTTTTCTTTGAATTCCTAGAGACACAGTTTCTGATAGAGAAAATTATATTAGGTAATAGAAAACCTTACAGGATAATAGGTTACATTCATCACATACTTACCCTGAATCTTCATGGCTATCATTTGCTGTAATACCATTCGTGTAGTTGTCTGCATTCATTAGTTAGCATTTTATGGTTTTCAGGTGGACATGACATGACTTTAACAAGAATTAAAAGAAGTAGGGCTTATTCTTTTGAGAATTATTATTTTCCTACTCGGTATATAGGAATTTGTTAAACCAACATATTTAGATTTATCGTGCAGATGCTGACAATGTCTGCGTAACAGTCTTTGCAAGTGATAAATACCTGAGTTTCAGGCAATGTGTATACCCAGAATATGTTTCTTTGTATACATCTGTCCCATTATGTAAATAGGTACATACATCTGCGTATATGTATTTTAACAGCTAAATTTTTTGAGTTTATATTTCCAACCGTTTGCAACCCAGTATTTATTGTAATTTAACTTTTTGCTTTTGCTTGTATTTCTTCTATAATTGAAATTTGATAGCTTTAGATTCACATAGACACTAACCAAAGAGGTAAATTTGGGGCCCTTTGGCAATTCTTTTCCTTGCTGCTTTCCACCCTTACTTTTTTTCCCCATAGCTGCCAGAATGCATGTTTTCTTGCAATACTAATTTTACTTCTTTGAGCTGAAAGTTACAGGGCTCTGAAATGATAGCCAACTTGTGGTCAGCAGCTTATTTATAAAAGCAGACCATGGTACATTCAAATTGAAATTGTCATCTAATTCCAGATCTGAATTATTTCTTTAATTTCGTAGTGTTAGCAAACACATACACGTGAAATACGACAACAGCAGGACATTTATTACGAGGATTTAGGTGTTCCTGCCTCCATGTGCTGGGGGGATTGGGACTGGAAAATGGGAAAAGCAGTCGGGGGAGAGTATCGACCCCACCATCTTCTCTGTCTGTCTCACCTGGTCTGTTCTCTCTGCGTGTTTGTTCACTGTGCATTCTGTAGATCGGCTTTCTCAGCTCCTCTGTCCCTTCGGTGAGCTTGCAGGCCCTCAGTTCAAACAACTGCTAGAAATGCACCACATATACCTATGGCCACTCTTTTCTTTGGATTCCTGTCCCATATAGGCCATTACAGAGTATTGAGTAGAGTTCCCTGTGCTACACAGTAAGTCCTTATTAGTTATCTATTTTACGTAGAGTAGTGTGTATATGTCAGTCCCACCTGAAACTAACACAACATTGTAAATCAACTGTACTCCAAAAAAAAATTTTTTTTATTTAAATTTAAAGAAAAGAGAGAAATTGACCACAATTCCCAAATCCAGTTTCTTAAGGAAGGACGTAATCAGCCCACGTGGATCGGGCTTCAATCCTTGGCTCCGTCAACTCTAGCCGGAGAGGCCGGGAGAGGACCACGTTACGACAGACACTGGGACGGTGGTGGGTGCGAACAGGGAAAGCAGTTCTCAGAGTAGGGGTTTTAAGGGGTGTGACGGTATCTCAGAGGATTTCTCTGTTTCTAATTGCCTTATAACACTATTTGCCAAGAAGTCATCTTTGCAAAAGAAAAGAAAAATCTGTGTTTTTGAGTGGTTAGAGGCTGGATCTTTGTCCCACAAATCTGAAGCTTGGTAAGTTTAAGGTCAGCCTCCCCTGATGGGCTGCTGTGGCCTCCGTTCTCGCGGGAGAGATGAGCCACTTACGCCAACAAAAGGACCTCAGCAGAAATAAGCTTCAGATGCAATATTTGCACTTTGGGCAAAGAGATCAAGAGGGATCAGGCATAGTCTACTGCCTTTTCTTTGTGGTCTGGTATTGAGAAGCTTCCTTGGTTCACTTTTTGGAGATAATCCAATCTCATTGATTTAATCAAAATAAGATCCAGTATCCTGTGGAGCAGACAAAGTTGATGCTAGAACCATGTGCGTGTTGTTCTATGGTGATTCCCAAATCAGTATGTTCTCTCACTCCTATCTCCACAAGTTGTAATAATATTAGGATCTGAGCACATTAAGATTTTCAATTAAATATGGAAGCAATTCTGGGAGTAGTTGGGTGCGGTTAAAGAAAGAACCTAGATATCAATAAATACGTCAGAGACACTGATGTTTATTTGTTTATATTCTACCTATTTCCAAAAATAAATTGATACCTTACAAAGAATCATAGAATAAAGAATTAAAATTCATTTGATTTAGGGAAGATTCACGGCAGAGAGAAAGTAAGTGTAGTAAGAACCTAAGGCCCCGTCCCGTGCTTAGCAGCCAAAATGAAAAAGCGCAGCTACCATGATTCCTAATGCAGAGATTTAGAAAGCTGTTCAGGAGATTCATCACCATCTCAGGACATGGGGCTGGCTGCACACGGTCCCGAGGAGGTACCTGGCAAGGATCCCTGTGTCAGGAGACGGAAGGTCGGTTTTCTTTATTTGGTCTCTCCCATGCAGTCTCATGATGTGAAGCGCTCAGGCTCATCAGAACCTTCCTCAGAGCCCCCTCAGCTTCCTCGCTGTGGCCTCAGCTTTCACATGAGTGTTGAACTGCTTAAAAAGATGCAAAGGTTACAAGCAGAAATAAGCCTAGAATACACTCTTTCCTTCGTTCTATAGCATCTCTCTCGTGTCAGTACTGGCTTCTCCGGAAGCAACCATGTCCTGGGCCGCATCTTATATTTGATGGTTCACGTGACCAGATTCTTTTTTTTTTTTTTTTTTTTTTTTTTTTGCGGTACGCGGGCCTCTCACTGTTGTGGCCTCTCCCATTGCAGAGCACAGGCTCCGGATGCACAGGCTCAGTGGCCATGGCTCACGGGCCCAGCCGCTCCGCGGCATGTGGGATCTTCCCGGACCGGGGCACGAACCCGCGTCCCCTGCATCGGCAAGCGGACTCTCAACCACTGCACCACCAGGGAAGCCCCAGATTCTCTTAAAAGACTTGCTTGGTGGTAAATTCAGTTACTTGAAAGCAAGATTCTGTAGATACCTATGGGATTTGGTGATCCAGATAGTTTTGATGTTCTTACTACTGTTTTCTAAACCTCAATTGTGATAGAGTTGAGATAACATTAAAGTGCACTGGAGCAGCCTTGGAAAACACAAGGAAAAGAGACAGTTCCTTGATTAGCAGTCTGTGTGTGTTTGTGCATACTACAGGATTAATTTAAAACTCCCAACAATCCAAGCAGAGTGGGAACTGTCACCCCCATTTTTTCAGATTTAGAAATGGGGGAGCAGAGGGGTTAAGAAATGTGCCCAACGTTCTACAGTAAAAATAGCAGAGTAGGGGTTGAAAAGCAGACAGACGGACTGATTCTGGAACGTTAAGTCCCTGGCCACTGCTCTCATGCTTTGCTTTGAGAAGGGTGCTCGTGGAGGAGGGGCTGTTAGAGGCAGGGGTATGGACTTTACAGCCAGAGAGTGTTGACTTGGAGGAGGCTGCTGGCATCGAGCATGAAGCCAAACACACCATCACTAAGCCTTAATTTCTACATTTGTGAAACGGTAGGAACAGTCCATGTCATCTTCCGAGGACGCTGTAGGCATTATAGATCATGTATGTAAAGCACCTGCCACACAGTAGGCACTAAGTAGTTGGCCGCTGTCCATTTATACATAAACACATATCTTGAGCTTCAGGTCTTTTATAGCAGTGGCACCATCTGACCTTCTCTGTTCTCTCTTTCCAGAGTCACTAACAATCCTGTAGTCACTGAAGCATTGGGGACCCTAAAATTATCTGTCTTCATTCTAAGTAGGGATACCTTTAGATCTCAGTTTATGATTTGGAAAGAAATATACAACTTTCTGTTTTCAACCAAGAAATCTCTTGGTTTATAAGCTTATAAGACCTGAAGTATGCCATTTTATTGTCAGATTATCTACATAGAGGATGTGGGCTTGCCTCATCCCATTCCTAACCTGTTTGCTTATCCATTTGAAAAGTCAATTTTGGCTATATAAGAAGAACTGTACATTTCCAGTTTCCCAACTAGATTTGTGTAAAAGAAACACTTTATCTTCATCCATTTTTCGAAAGAGAAAAATGAGACTTTGGTAATTTAAATTCCAAGAGTGTATTTTAAAGTAAAAAAAAATAAAATTTTATAATCTGGGTACTGTAGAAAAGAACAAAAATTGAAATGTGTGGTGTTTTAAGCTTCCATGACTTAGCTTACTTTTGAAATGGATTGTGAATCTATATCTACTCGCAACAAATGGTAATTTGTGTATTGGTCTGCTAATTAGTATGGTTATTTCCCGTTTTGTTGATGAGGCTTAAATAAATGTCAGGGGTATAGCCATGAAGATCTTCCAATTAGGCTTCACATTTGTAAAACCCAACCCTTTTCCCTTTTGTGTGAAGATGACAGTTCCAGCAGCAGCCCCAGCCTAACAGGACTCCAGGGAAAGGTTCCTCCTCTGGTTTTATTGAAAATAGGGCCAGTTGGGTCCAGGGAGAATACCGCCACTGGCCATGGTGCAGAACCGTTTTCATCTTGACTACATACTTACCTTCTTTCATCCATTTTATTTTAGAACAAAACACTGTAGACTCAGTGAGCAATGTCTAGACTAAGTCTGTCATTTAAAATTATGTTTTAAAATATTTGCTTGTAAAAATTTATTGAAACTTTCTAAGAATGAGAAATAACTTTACTATGCAAAATTTATATGAACCTAAGATACTGCTCCATATTTAATAATAATAGCCTTTCTTAACTTACTCTGGTAATCGTAATGTGTGCTGTGTGTCTGTGTGTCTCACAGGCTCACACACACACAACTAGACCAGTGAATGGCAAGCAAGTGTGTCGCTGTATTACAAGTCAACCTTAACAGATGGATGGCCCTAAGCAAGCAAAACCACTGCAGCAAAATCGAGTGAAAGTGGAGGATTGAAGCTTTTTGTTGTTAAGCCCCATTAAAACCCTGGCACACGTATCACTCTTAACTATTGCATGTCTGGGGCAAGTAGCAATCCACTCAGGTTTATTTTCAACCTGTCTAATTAATTATGTAAAAGCTGCATGAGAAAATATGAATGGAAGGTTATTTTTGCGTTTGTACTATAATATAAAGGGTGTGACTGCTGACAAATGCCCTCACTTGGAATGTAGTCAAGACTTTAACCCAAATACAGTGTTTACAAATAGAAATATGCTCAACAGCCATAATGCCTCCTAATAAGATGAGGTACTATTAAACTAGTGGCCATTTATTGTTTTTCAAATTACATTCACATGTAGACTAAGAGTCCGAGATATGAATAGTTCTTTAGAGTGAAGAAATAAGGACAAAGTTTATGCCATAAAATATGATATATGTGATTTTTCCATTTTTTACCCATAGTACAAGGTGATAATGTACACTTCAAATGAAACTGTATTTTTGAGTCCTTATGTATTTATTGGTTTATAAATCATCCTAATGGATTTGGAATATAGCACAGCATCAATGAGCTCATTTTATAATTGATGAGTAATGGAATTTCATCTTCTAAAAATGTGCTTAGAAGTTGTATATGCCTTTTTTGGCATGTGGAGACTTGCAGGTAAGGCATTTGAAAGCCACATTTCAGTTGAATGGAAACTTAGATCCCAGTATGTAAGCATGTTTTAAATATGAGATGTCAGATGGTTTACATTTTACACAGAATAAATCTCATATTTTAAAATACTGCCAATGAATTTGTTTCTGTGAAATCTACCAGAAAAGTTAAACATTTAGATTCTCTAAATTGCTTAGTTCCTAAGCATCTAAGTGATGGGATATTCACACCTAGTAGGGTGTGGTTTATGCTATTGTGATTGTGACACACTTTTCTTCATTGGAATTCAGTGGAATCTGGGAGTAAAATGAATGTAATTAAGGACAGTGTTTCTTTCTCAGGTGACAGAATAGATTTCAGAAAATGACATGCTTGTTGAGGTCTTTGAAAAATATAGTCCATTGAATAGCTTTGCTTTATTGGTCAAGAAAGAAATGGCATAGTCATTGGTTTACAGAGGGAAGTAGCCACTTGCTTCTTCTGACCAAGAAAAAAATGACTGTAAACCACAATGAGAAAAATAGTTGTGACCTCAGGGGAAGGGGGAGAAATGAGTTTATGAAGGAGGAGAGCCAGATACTTGGAAAAAATACTTAATATAATATAAATCTTACAAAATAATAAAAATAAGTTTAACCAAATCATGGTAAGCCAAAAAAAGGAGAAACCCTAGTTTTTTATTTTTAGCACTCTGTTTACTTTGGCTCAGTATTGAGAATTCTGTTATTATGATTAAGCTAAAGTGCTGAATTAAAGTGATCAGAAAGTGTAAGTATTAAAGTATAAGAGTTCCAAATGATAACATGTTTTAAAAAATAATTTAAGTAAGTGTGTTTCTATTAAAAGATGCCCACAAAAAGGACTGCCTAAATGAAAACATGGTTTAGCAGTCTGTCCAAAAGCCACTCTTTGATATAGCGTCTATTTAGTCTAATTTACACTAATGCTACTAATTTATAGAATTGATCCTTTCAGTCCAATTTGAAAATATGGGTACCATGTTGTTGTTTTAAAGAAAGTTATTTTTCTCTGTTGAAATAATATTAATTTCCAACATGTCAAATTTGATTATTGTTACATCTGTGCCCTGCCAGCCCTTCTCCCCAACACCCCAGTTATGGATGACAGGGGTGCCCTCTAGTGACCATTAGGTAATATTTTCTTTCCTTGAAAGAATGGTTATGCAAGACAAAATTCATAATTATAAAATTTGCCTTTCTCTTTTAGAAACACAATAGAATACATATTTGAGAAATTTATATTGTCATAAAATTGTTCAAGAACATTGTTCTTTCAAAGAGATAATTCAAGACCAACTCCTTGTTTCAGCAACTGGCCGGGACTTCATTTTTAAAATGAAGAATACCTAGGGTATGATAAAGACTTATGTGAACATGTTCCCTATATTTTATGAGATGTTTTTGGGTTGAAATGTACCTTTTTAATGTTATACTTTTACTCTTCAGATTTATTGCCACAGATGGCTATGTCATTCATCACAAAGTCTTGAAACAAAAACAAAGATACTTAAAATTTCCATTTGGTAAATATATTATTACCATTCTAGACTTTACATCGGTAATTACATCACTAAGATCTTTCTGTTCTGTTTAATTTTGTGAGAGCTTTTTCTCGTTATATCTTTATTTTAAGGGCTTTTGGTGAAAGTAACAACAGCTCTCTATTCCAAAAGTCCCCAAGTTTTCTAGACAAATTTTTATTTTCTCCCAGGCATCCTGGCATACAGAAATGATTACTTTCTTCCTGTTTTGTGTGTAAGAGCTGCTTTTAAGGTTGGTCAGAGGTTAGTGTTAGTGTTGATGAAAGGAAAGGCCAGTCTTGTCTTTGTACGTGTTCCTGCTGCTGTGCGTTAGTGTCCCTGAGAGGGAGAAATTTCCAGGAGTGTAACTAGAGAGTATTATAGAACCTTATTATTATCTGAAGCGGATTTATGTCTGTTACACATGATTATATTTCCTGGTATAGAACATAAAGTAGTAGCATGATGCATAAATATCTTAACAAGGTACAAAATAGGACTACTTTGTGTGCAGCCTTCTCTGGAAGTTCTTCGTGGCTTTTCTAACACTTGAGTCTAATCCTGGTCAGGTTAGTTAACACACATCCCTCACCCCCTATAACTACCACTTACTTATTATAGCGAGAACGTTGAAGACTTACTCTCTCTCTTAGCAAATTAGCAACTCTCAAGTATACGATGCAGTGTTGTTAACTGTAGTCACCATTCTGCACAGTCCCTGAACCTGTTCGTCTGGTAAGGGCAAGTTTGTACCCTTTGACCAGTGTCTCCTCATTTCCCTCACCCCCTAGCCCCTGGCAACCACCAATCTACTTTATGCTTCTCTGAGTTTAGCTTTTTCAGGCTCCACATGTAAATGAGATCATACACTATTTGTGTTTTCCTCTCTGGCTTATTTCACTGAGCATAATACCCTCCAGCTTCATTCATGTTGTCACAAATGGCAGGATTTCTTTCTTTCTATGGCTGAATGGTATTCCTCTGTATAAACATACACCACATTTTCTTTATCCATTCCTGTACACAGGCTGTTTATGTATCTTGGCTGTTGTGAAAAGTGCTGCAGGGATTGTGGGATGCAGATAGCTCTCCGAGACAGTGATTTCATTTCCTTCTGATAATTACCCAGAAGTGGAATTACTGATCATATGGTAGTTCTATTTTTAGTGTTTTGAGGAACCTCCATACTGTTTTCCAGAGTAGCTGCACCAATTTACATTCCCACCAACAGTGCACAAAGGCTCATTTTCTCTACACCCTCTCCAGTATTCCTTCCCTCTTGTCTTTTTGATGATGGCCATTCTAACAGGTGTGAGGTGTTATCTCATTGTGGTTGTGATTGGCATTTTCTTGATGATTAGTGATGTTGAGCACCTTTTCAATGTACTTGATGGTCATCTGTATGTCTTTGGAAAAGTGTCTGTTCAAGTCATTCGCCCACTTTTTAATCAGATAATTATTATTTTTGCTATTGTATGAGTTTCTTATATATTCTATATATTAACCCCCATCCAATATATATGATTTGCAAATATTTTCTTCCATCCCATGAGAATGGGAGAAATTTTCATTTTGTTGATAATTTCTTTTGCTATGCAGAAGCTTTTTAGTTTGATGTAGCCCCATTTGTTGATTTTTGCTTTTGTTGCTTGTGCTTTTGGTGTCATATCCAAAAAAATCATTATCAAGACTGATGACAGGGAGCTTTTTCCCTATGTTTTCTAACATTCTATGAGTTTTACAGTTTCAGGTCTTAAATTTAAGTCCTTATTAACCCATTTTGAGTTAACTTTTATTTGTGATGTAAGGTTAAATTCATGCAATTTCATTCTTTTGCATGTGAATATCCAGTTTTCCAGCATCATTTATTGAATAGACTACCCTTTCACCATTGAGTATTCTTGACTCCCTTGTCAAATCTTACTAGACCATAAGTGCATGGGTTTATTTCTGGGTTTGTGATTCTGTTCCGTTGATCTATGTATATTTCATACCAATAACATACTGTTTTGATTACGATAGCCTTGTAATATAATTTGAAACCAGGAAGTTCAGCTTTGCTCTTTCCAAGACTGATTTGGTTATTTGGGGTCTTCTGTGGTTCCATACAAATTTTAGGATTCCTTTTCCTATTTCTATGAGAAATGCTGTTGGAATTTTCATAGTAATTGCATTGCATCTGTAGCTGGCTTTGGGTCGTATGGACATTTTAACAATATTAACTCTTCGTATCCAGGAACACAGGCTATCTTTCCATTTATTTGTGTCTTCTTCAGTTTCTTTCATCAGTGTCTTAAAAGTTTTTGTTGTATAGATCATTCACTTCCTTGGTTAAATTTATTTCTAAGTACTTTATTGTTTTTGATGCCGTTGTAAATGGGATTGTCTTTTTCAGATAGTTAGATCATTGTTAGTGTATAGGAATGCCAGTTTAAATAATTTTTATTGACCTGTTTTAAATGGCTGATGAACCCATCAAAGAATTCTTATCTTTTATATCATGTTTTTGTTTACAATTCTGTCATTCAACTTGACTCTTTTATAGATTCCATCTCTCTGCTGTCATCCCATCTGTTTATGCATATTCTCCTTTTTATTTTGTTCTTACTTTTCATGTCTGGTAGTTCTTGGGTGATGGACCCCATGTGTAAAAAAGCAGTAGAGAGTAAGTTAAATAGTACTTACACCCAGAAATGGTGTGAGGCCGTTAGTACAAGAGGTTGAGTTCATCGTGTGTTGGACTGGTTGGGATTTTGTTGTTGACAACATTACCTGCAGTGGCTGCTGTTATTACAAGTGTGTGTAGACGGCAGTACTTCTGGAGGTACCGGAAGGTTTTTGTCAGTGTTCCGCCTTCACCCTCAGCTGTCGGCAGTCCCTCTACATAGCGGGTCTCTCTCGGTGTTTGCAGCCATCCCTCAGCAGTTAATTTCTGTTGCTAGTTACGTGGTCCTAGCCTTATGGGTTTTCTGTGCTCTGGTCCAGCTTTGGTCTTCATAGGCCATGTGCCCCTGTGGCTCAGGTGTGGGACCTTCTCAGCATCCCTCCCTTCCTGCTTGTGGTGGATAAACTTCCCTTTACCTGTGATTGGTTTGGTGCAGTTTGCAGGCCGCCTGCCCCTCCCTAGTGGTGGTAACTTTATGCTTGGTATCCGTGTAGGATCCTGTGCCTGTCAGGGCCTCCGGCTCCTCCCTGGGGTGTAGAGTTTGTACTTCTACACCTGCCCCCGTGGTCTTGGGGTTGAGTTTGCTGACGTCTGCCAGCAGCTCTGGCTCTTGCTGTATGTAAATGAAGGACCTTCAGGAGTCAGTGGGCTTCGTGCCTGTCTCCTGCAGGCCTGCACCCCCATGGGAGCGCTTTCAGACTCCTGTCTGTCCCCAGTCCTTCTCTGCAGCACCAGATGGTAGAGTTGCCTGATCTGGCAAATAAAATTATAGGATTTTACCTGTGGAGAAGAGCTTGCGAGTGCAAACACCCCTGTCGCTGAGTCTACCAGCTCTTCCAAACCGGCATGTTAGTCCCCATGTGGTCTTGGTTGCATTTCAGCACGTTTCTTCCTCCCTGTTTATATTCCAGCTGCTCTTCTTCTGTGTGTGTGCTTTGCCAAGGATGAAATAGATCCTGGCTCCTATCTCTCTTTGGAGGGGCTTCTAACTCTATGGAATTCATTTTACTTGGTTGCCTTACAACTCAGCATTCTGATAGGTTCAAGAAAAAATTACGATATTTTTCTTTAAGACCATCCAGATGTTTGTCATGGTTAGGATGGGAATCGACATTCTTTTGCTGCTTTTTGCATTCAAAATGGAAGCGGATTTAAAAGCAAAATCAATTAAAAGATATGATTCTTGGCCTCGAGGACTTGGTAAGACAGGAATGTACTCACAGAGCACTGCTTTCATAAGAGAGGGCGTATCAGGTGACAGCCGAGTGATGGAGAATGAAGTGGCTAAAGCTGGCAGAGAAGGCGCCGTGGCTGTAGGAGGGGAGGCTGGTGAAGTGGTCACGGATGTGTCCGGACCACTTCAGAATCTTCCCGCCGGAACTAGTCTCACGTGACACTCAGCTGCTCAGAAACGGAATTCTGACGCTTCTATTCAAGCTTATTTCCTTAGCCTGGTAATAGAAGCCCTTCATAACCTGAATTCATCAGACTTCAGTAAACACGTATCTTGTTAATCCTTCGATTTAACTTTCTTGCTGTGACGGAAATATCTTTGGAAAAGTGTCGTAATCTCTTGTCTCTTCACCTACCCGGACAGTAGTACTCTTGTTCATTCTGTAACTACCACCTGTTTTAAAATTGAGGTTAAGACTTGCCATTTTAAGAAGGTCTTTCTTGGGTTAATTTTCAGACATTTCTTTTTTCTGGGTCTCTGAGGACTGACTTATCTAGTGTAATTATAATGAAGAGTTCTGTTCAGAAAGCCAGAACACCTGGGTTGCAGTCTCGGCTCCGTCACTAACTGTCTAATCTTGCCCAGGAGACTTTACTTCATTAAGCTTTTGGTTCCCTAATATGTAAAACAGGGAAAATGCTCACCAGAGTGTGTGGTGAAGTAGGTATTTAACGTATGACCTATAAAACACCTAAGACACTGAAGCAAGTAAGTCACGGGTAAGGCACTTTGTGCTTCAGTTACCGCCTGTAAAAATGATGACACACGTTCTTAAACCTCTTTTCAAATTGCAAACTGCCATGTATTTTTAAGGTATTGGCATTATAATTCTGTATAGTAGCTTTCTTGATAACTTATTCCCATATTATTTCACGCAGATATTTTTTGTGTTAGGCTGCAAAGTGCATAGGCCCGGGGGGTTGTTGTAGACTTTGGAAAAGCCAGGTAACGCTCTGGACCTCAGTCACTTCAACTCTGAAATGGGGACAGTAGCACAGAGAGTACCTCCTTTCCAAAAATTCATATATTACAAGCATCTCAATTTTATGAAGTCTAAAAACTTTTATTTTCCCATTCATCTGCCTGTATCCCTTATCCTTCCCTGGCCCCTTAACCCCAACTATGAATTTCACCTTACCCAGGATTTTGCCCTAGTGTTAGATTTGTCTGCCATCTAGTGACAGAAATGGTAACTGCAGGATAACAGGCTCCTTGTGCATCGGGGAAGATCCTCACCATTTTACCCTCTGATATGCTTTGGGGAAACCATTGTAGTGAAAAGAAAGGAAACACTTATCTTGCTTGTTGTAGCTAAACCAGACTCATTTCTTGCTGCCTCATTAGACATGGGGTTTGATGGTATTGTGACCTGGACCCCCTGCCTCTGTCACTCTCCTCGTGTGTTTGCTCTTCCTTCCAGTCTTTTCCAGTCCGTTCTCTTCGCTTCACTCAATGTCTCTCTTCTCTAATACAATATCTTCTCTAATAAATTTCATTCCACACTGATAGCTTTTTTGCATTAGTTTAGTATTTTTCACATTCTTAGTAAGCATCCCTTGCTACACAAGTGCTTTACTTCCAAAATATTGATAGTATATTAATTTTTCGCTTTATATTTTATATTTCCATGTGAGAAAATTTTTATTGCACAATTATGTGTTTAGAACCTAGTGAGTCCGATTGAAGACGTGTGACGGCCAATTCCCCATCTTTATTTTTAATTCTTTGCGTCAGAGGGATGTAAAACTCTGCTTGTTTTGTTTCCTTATGATGTCTTCTTGCATCCAAAAAATGTACCCTTTTAGTGTAGTACTGGCTCCCAAGAGAGCTGCAAATGCCAGTAGTTACTTGCTAGTTTGCACAGCCTCTGGGGTCAATAGTGCCTGACCATGGCTAGAGTTCCAGCTGCACTAGGTCTGTACAGTTCAGAAACTTCCAGATCTCCTTATTGATCCCAGTTTACCAGTATTTAAAGAATGTAGTTACAATTCTATGTTGTTAGTATTGTTAGCCTGCTGATGGAAACTACTTATTAGGAATGTTACAGTTTGACATAAATCATGATCAGTATTAATGGTCATTTACAAAAGTTGCCATATGTGATCAAAAAGCTGAGTGCAGTTATATCCATAGGAAGAATTGTGTTTGTAACTGCTTTATTATATTCAGTATTTGGCATTTTCACCCTTTTCTGAAAATCTTGAGAGGAAGGGAACATCTTTTTCTTTTCTTTTGTGTGCCTCACAGCATGGAAGACAGTAGCTCACGTGTAGTAGGTGCTTAACGGATGTTTGTGGTGTGAAGAGACGCCAAGAATTTTTTTTTTTTTAAATGAGGTGTGGCTGCTACTTACCTTCAAGGAGTACAGAGAAGCTTTCAGGAGGTCCTCAAATATTTGTTGAAGGGAAAAGACAATGAATGGCTTCCTGTTACCCTCCACCATCGGGGCCTGCAAGTTGGGTCTGTCCCCGTCTCCATCCCTGCTACCACCTTCTGCCTTCCCACTCTTTCCTGCTACACCTCTGATCTCCCCCAGTTTCTGTGACCTGCTGTAAACTTACCTGCATCCAGCCTTGTGCCTTCTTAGTATACACCTGCCATCTAGTGGTCAGCCAGGCAACTGCAAGACCAGTGGGCCCTTAAATAACCCTGTGCCGGGGACCCAGGCTCTGACCAACGGGGCACCGTAGGCATCTTTGATTCCATTGTGTTTGCCCTGGTCATCCCACCACGGGACCTTTGCACGTTTTAGTTCCTCTTCTCATCATCTGCTTAATTCCTACTGACCTTTCAGAGCTGAAGTCAAACATCTTTCAGGGGAAGCCTTCCCTTGACCTCCCTGACGAGGTCAGATTCCTTGTGGCAGTCGTAGTTTAGTACAGGTTCCTGCTGTCGTAATTGTATGCTTATATTATTCAACTTAATTCATGTTTCATTTACTAGACCACAGTCTCCATGAGGGCAAGGGGCCCTGTTGTCAGTCATACTCATACTAGCATGTAGCCCACTACCTGGTACATGCAGACATTTCTGTAATCTTTACTGAATGAATGAGCGTAACACTCCTCTGTGCCTCGCGGGTGCTGAAAATGCCCATGTCGGCCAGTTAGCGCAGTACCGTCTCCTTTGCGTTATGTATTTTCTTATCAGTTTTAAAATTCGTTGAAGTGCTCAACAGAAACTACTACCATGTATGGAGGTATTCATTTATTCACGAAACACTAACCGCCTGCTTTAAAGAAGAATTTTTTATTAAAGGGTAGAATTATAATGCCCTCATTTTCTTTGGTTCATTAGCTAATGAGAAAGCCAGTAAGATGTAAAAAAAAACTGATACAAAGGATACTTCAAAGAACAGACACCTAGACAGTCAAAAATACTGAAGTGTACATGCTAACAGGTACTAAAACCGTCGTTGTCTGCACCACATACCTGCGGCTCCACTGGGCAGAGTTTGCTGCATCCCTGGGGACAAGAAACATTGCCGTTGCTGTCAGTCCTCCCCAAGGTACCTTTGGTCTCTGCAGGGTTATTAATAGTGCCTATGGGGCTTCCCTGGTGGTGCAGTGGTTGAGAGTCCGCCTGCCGATGCAGGGGACACGGGTTCGTGCCCCGGTCTGGGAAGATCCCACATGCTGCAGAGCGGCTGGGCCCGTGAGCCATGGCCGCTGAGCCTGCGCGTCCGGAGCCTGTGCTCCGCAACGGGAGAGGCCACAACAGTGAGAGGCCCGCATACCACAAAAAAAACAAAAAAAATAGTGCCTGTGAGCCATGCAGACCTCCAGAGCGCTGGACAATCCCCCAATCTGCCCCAGGAGGCTAGGCAGTACCTAACATTCCTTTGAGAGGACACCCGTAATTTTGGACCCGTTTCAATATCTTTTACATTTTTCCTGACATTCTCTCCCCCTGTGATCCTCGTGATCTCAAAGATTATTCTTGATCAGAAAAGAAGGCTGTTCTCATCAGGTTTGACCTGATTATTTACATCACACCTTTGTGAATCTAGAGCCATGCAGTATAGGCCAGCTGTGGCCACAATTTACTTCTGGAAGTTTTCGTAAGAAATCCGTTTGGGCTGATAAACGTCCTGTTATTTGCTATCTGAAGGCTAGGAAACTAAGCCCAAGAAAGCTTTCTACCAGGTAAAAATATGTTTTACCTTCAATAGCTACAAATTGGGGTGAATCCCTCTTGAGGTTCTCTGGATTTTCTCAGGCTCCCGGCCTGCTGGGAAAGGCGCCTTTGAGGCTGGACCCTGTCAGGTGGGTACCTTGCAGCTCTCCTGGGAGGGCTCTGTAGGCTTCGGCTCCATAAATCTACAACCTTTGGTCCACAGCAGAGGCTCCAGGTAAGGACTCGGTTGCACAGTTTGTCCACTTGTATCCTGGGCAGGTTGTTAGAGACAATGAAAGATGGAGAGCCCTGTAGAATCAGGTAACCCCACAGTCTCCTGAACACCATCCAGATACCGCTGACAGGACACGCCGTCATCTTTAGCTCCTTTCAAAGTCTTTTGCAGTTTTCCTGACACTAATATGTACCACACGCTGCGTGGTTCTGAGGGTACGAGAGAGAAGGGAGCAAGGCGCCTGTCCTCGGAACCAGCTGTGGAGCAGGGAGGAGGGGCTCTAACCAGGACGCGGTGCAGTGGGACGGGCCCCCGGCAGGTGTGCGTCTAGGTGCTCTAGGGATGCACGAGGCAGCAGCAAACTGACGCGTGAGTGAGGAAGTGTATCCTGCAAGGCGGGAGGGGAGAGCAAAGCATGAAGGACAACTAGAGAAAGAGGGGAAAAGGCCAGGTGGGGGAGGTTCTGCTGGACCCGCACGCACGGGAGGGAAGACGGCTGGTAGAACACCCCTGCGGCAGAGTCTGGGCAAAAT
Source organism: Orcinus orca (assembly GCF_937001465.1). Taxonomy (NCBI): domain Eukaryota; kingdom Metazoa; phylum Chordata; class Mammalia; order Artiodactyla; family Delphinidae; genus Orcinus; species Orcinus orca. Next base: position 28,134,422 of record NC_064559.1, on the reverse strand, counting down.
TGAGGAGTCGGAGATTTATCCCAAAGACAGTGGGGAGCCACTGAAGGAGGTATGGAAAGAGGAGCAGAGCATTGTTGTATTTGCCTTTAAAAAGATGTCTCTGTCAGCAGCTCAGCGACTGTAGCTTTTCTACAAGGTGGGAGGAAAGAGGCTCAGATGCGGGTGGGCAGTTACAGATTTTCCAGTGAGTCCAGACGCGTAGTGGCAGAGACAGTGGGGCCGGGAGGAGGGGATCAGTGTAAGAGGAGAACCTGCAAGGCAGGGGGATCAACCTGTGCAAAGGTCCTGTGGTAGAACAACTCAGGGCAGGTATCAGGCGCTGAAAGGGGCCCAGGTGATGCCTTGTGGGTCAGAGCAGAGTGAACCAGGGAGCAACTGCTAACTTTGTGGACGCCCAGAAAATGTCATCACAGGCTATTAACGCTCCCTAAAGATTAGAGGCACCAAAACCAGGATTACAGTCTTCTTTCTTGTGTCAGTAAATTAAAGAAACCTGGCCATTATTTGTACCCTGATCAAGAAGGAAAGAGTCTTTACCCCCCCTTTTCAGAAAAATTCATGGAAAAAGCTATGCACATTTCAAAACACAGAAAACAGAGAAGCTTCCATAACTGCACACGGCAGATGCACAGGCGATGGGAGGCTTACCTGTGACACTGGCTGGTTTTCCAGGGGCAAGAACCATGTTGTGTCATTTAGTGCAACTTTGAAAACTATAGGGTCTTTTAAAAATGTAAATCAACTTAATTTTTTTTTCTTTTTTCTCCATGTTGACTGCTTATAGCTCTCTCTCAATCTATTTCATAATCACTTTTTCTTTAAAGAAAGCTCCTGTTCCCAAGTATAAGCCATGTTACGACTGTCCTGGCACTTGTTTCAGGGGGTTCTAGGTAATAATTTATGACGAACATGTTCATTGGCCCTTGGGAACTTTCCCACTGTACACCTGTTACTGTGAGGTTTCTATCCAGATCTGAAATAGAATAGTATTTTTCTCTGAAAACATACCGTATACAAAGTCCATTCCACTGGCATCTGCAACTATTAACTATCTAACGTTATAGTTAGAAAAATAACGATATGCACAGCTTTTCAAAAGCTATAGTCAGTTTATTAAAATATATATATTTTTAATTTTCATCGTGTTGGGATTATTTTTCTGTTAGTCGTAGTTTCGTTCCTGTGTAGTTTAGTGTGCAGGTTTTCGGCAATGATGTATCCGTGAGTTATGAATCCAGATAAAGATGCCCTCATGTTGGCTGTGTATCACACACCCTGAAGAGTACACAGTATATTTTTTGCACTCTAAGCTTACTAGCTGCCAGTTACCCATAAAAGACTCCTGTTCATAAAGTTATGACCAGGTCTTTTTGCCTGTGTCGTGTGTGCTGGGTATAGTGGAAACAATTCTTTATTTCCTCTGAAAGCACTGTGCCTGCGTCCAAACCCATCAGAAACAGTGACGTAGAGATAATCTGGGGTCATGTGAGCTCAGGAGCTGATGATGCTTTTGTTAAATACGCTGCCATTTCCCTCTATCTTGAGTGTCGATCAAATTATAATTATTTTTCTTTTTTGTGACCTTAACAATTATGTAATATGAGGTCATCAAGCAGTTGACACATTCACCGTGTGTTTGGACACTGTTACTTCATACTGTATATGGAGATCTCAGGTCCTAATGAATTGAATTATTGCATATACATATTCGATAACTGTTCATTAGAAGCTTATTTCAGTTAGCCAAAGCGTAACGCCCGTAGAAAGCAAAACATTAATCAGTTTTACTTCTGATTCTAATTCTCATTCTGTTGTGAAAACTCACCCTAAGTTACACTTTTACACTTCTATGTATATATAAATTGATAGAACCCTGGCCTAGATAGAAAATGGAAAACTAAATACAGAGGTACTTGTGAAGCACTTATGACTTAAATGACTTAGACTGTGGAAAAGCAGGAGCTTCATTAAAAAATATATATATAGTTAATAAAAAAATAATTGAGAATCTATGGTATATGCAGGCAGATTGTAGACTATGAAACTAACTTGTGGAAGAAAATGAACAAGGGGCTGGCAACACATGAGGTTCCACTTTCTGGTTCTTATTCTTGATAAGGTGTGTGACCTTGAGCAATTATGGGGCCTCCCTGGTGTTCCTCCAGATGTACTGTGGGGTTCACTAGACACTGAGCCGCTTAAAGGCAGAGACTCAACCTAACTCAACTCTGTATTCCCAGAACCTAGCCCAGTGTGTATGTGAGAGTGCTTTACAAAGTATGCTGTAAACATAAATATTATGTGTTTATTATCTTCTTGTATTAGTTCTTAAATAGTCAATGACGATTTGTTAAATAGCATAAAGTCCCAGCTCCCTCATCGTTTTTGTTCATTTGGTTTTTGTTTTGATTTGTTTTGTTTTTAATTAAAAGAATTAAATGCAAGACCCACAGCTGGCATAATGGTAAGCATACACAGAGGTCAGTGTAATAATAATGACTTGTCTTTAGAATCAGAGCACTGCATTATATTTTGTGAGTTCTGGAGTGAGTGGGTGAAATATATTTTTCCCACAGAAATAACGTTGTAAGTGGTAGTTGTGTTTTTAGGCTATTTCCCAAATTTCTAGTTTAACTCACATACCTTAAGCTTATAGTTGTAAAGTGGTATTACAGTTATAAGTCCCAGTACATTGCTGATTACCAAAATTATGGAGAAACATACTGCACATTCCCATATTTCTCTACTCATTCTTTCCTTTCTGTCACTCTAGCACATTGATTAATTTGTGGATATTGAATCACCCTTGCATCCCTAGAAGAAACCCCACTTGATCATGGTGTATGATCCTTTTAATGTATTGTTGGATTTGGTTTGCTAGTATTTTGTTGAGAATTTCTGCATCTATGTTCATCAGGAATATTAGCCTGTAATTTTCATTTTTTGTAATATCTTTGTCTGGTTTTGTTATCAGGGTAATGCTGGCCTTTTGGAACAAGTTTAGAAGCTTTCCCTCCTCTGCAGATTTTTGGAATAGTTGGAGAAGGATAGGTGTTAACTCTTCTTTAAATGTTTGGTAGAATTCACCTGTGAAGCCTTCTGATCCTGGACTTTTGTTTGTTGGGAGTTTTTAATTATTACTGATTGAATTTCATTACTAGTAATTAGTCTGTTTAGATTTTCTGTTTCTTCCCCATTTAGTCTTGGAGGATGGTATGTATCTAGGAATTCATCTATTTCTTCCAGGTTGTCCAATTTGTTGGTATATGAGAGGTTGTAGGAGTAGTCTCTCAGGATTCTTTGTATTAGTTGTAACTTCCCTTTCATTTCTGATTTTATTGATTTGGGCCCTCTTTTTTCCTTGATGAGTTTGGATAAAGGTTTATCAATTTTGTTTAGCTTTTCAAAGAACCAGCTCTTAGTTTCATTGATCTCTTCTGTTGTTTTTATAGTCTCTATTTTATTTATTTCCACTCTGATCTTTATTATTTTCTTCCTCCTACTAACTTTGGGCTTTATTTATTTTTCTCTTTTCTAGTTCCTTTAGGTGTAAAGTTAGATTGTTTATATGTTTTTTTCCTGAGGTAGGCTATGAACTTTCCTCTTAGAACTGATTTTCCATCAACTTTGGAACAGTGTTTTTCATTTTCATTTATTTCAAGGTGCTTTTTATTTTCTCTTTGATTTCTTCATTGACCCATTGGTTGTTTAGTAGCATGTTGTTCAGTCTTCATGAGTTTCATTTCTTCCAGTTTTCCTCTTGTAATGGATTTCTAGTTTTGTACTGTTGTGTTCAGAAAGGATGCTTGATATGATTTCAGTCCTTTTAAATTTACTGAGACTTTTTTGTGGCCTAACATGTGATCTATCCCAGAGAATGTTCCATGTTCCATGTGCACTTGAATGTATACTCTGTTTGGGGGTGGAATGTTCTGTGTGTGTGTGTGTGTGTGTGTGTGTGTGTGTGTGTGTCTGTCCATCTGGTCTAATATATTGTTTAAGGCCAGTGTTTCCTTATTTTCTGTTGGATGTTCTGTCCATTGATGTAAGGTATTAAAGTCTCCTACTATTATTGTATTACTGTCAGTTTCTCCCTTTATGTCTGTTAATATTTGCTTTATATACTTAGGTGCTACTATATTGGGTGCATACTTTTTTTTTTTTTACTGTCATGCCATTTATTTACTTTTTAAAAATTTTTATTAGAGTATAGCTGATTTGCAATGTTGTGTTAGTTCCTGCTGTACACCAAAGTGAATCATATACAATACATTTACATATATCCACTCTTTTTTAGATTCTTTTTCCATATAGGCCATTACAGAGTATCAAGTTCCCTGCATTATACAGTAGGTCCTTATTAGTTATCTATTTTATATATAGTAGTATGTATATGTCAGTCCCAATCTCCCAGCCTATCCCTCCCCGCTCTTTCCCCCCTGGTAACCATAAGTTTGTTTCCTACATCTGTGACTCTATTTCTGTTTTGTAAATAAGTCCATTTGTACCATTTTTTTAGATTCCACGTATAAGCAATATCATATGATATTTGTCTTTCTCTGACTTACTTCACTCAGTATGACAATCTCTAGGTCCATCCATGTTGCTACAAATGGCATTATTTCATTCTTTTTCATGGCTAAGTAATATTCCATTGTATATATGTACCACATCTTCTTTATCCATTCCTCTATCAGTGGACATTTAGGTTGCTTCCATGTCCTGGCTGTTGTAAATAGTGTTGCAGTGAACATTGTGGTGCATGTATCTTTTCAAGTTATGGTTTTCTCCTGGAAAAAAAAGTCCAGGAATGGGATTGCTGGATCATATGGTAGCTCTACTTTTAGTTTTTTAAGGAACCGCCATACTGTTCTCCATAGTGGCTATACCAATTTACATTCCCACCAACAGTGGAAGAGGGTTCCCTTTTCTCCATATCCTCTCCAGCATTTTACTGTTCGTAGATTTTTTGATGATGGCCGTTGTGACCAGAGTGAGATGATACCTCATTGTAGTTTGGATTTGCATTTCTCTAATAATTAGAGATGTGATGTTGAACATCTTTTCATGTGCTTTTTGTGCATCTGTATGTCTTCTTTGGAGAAATGTCTATTTAGATCTTCCACCCACTTTTTGATTGGGTTGGGTTTTTTTTTTATATTGAGCTGCCTGAGATGTTTGTATATTTTGGAGATTAATCCCTTGTCAGTCACTTCATTTGCAAATGTTTTCTCCCATTCTGAGGGTTCTCTTTTCATTTTGTTTATGGTTTCCTTCGTTGTGTAAAAACTTTTACGTTTCATTAGGTCCCATTTGTTTATTTTTGTTTTAATTTTCATTACTCTAGGAGGTGGATCAAAAAAGATCTTGCTGTGATTTATGTCAGAGTGTTCTTCCTGTGTTTTCCTCTAAGAGTTTTATACTGTCTGGCCTTACATTTAGATCTTTAATCTTATTTTTGTGTTTGGTGTTAGGGAATGTTCTAATTTCATTCTTTTTACATGTAGCTGTCCGGTTTTCCCAGAATCACTTACTGAAGAGGCTGTCTTTTCTCCACTGTATATTCTTGCCTCCTTTGTCATAGATTAGGTAACCATAAGTGCGTGGGTTTCTCTCTGGACTTCCTACCCTGATCCATTGATCTATATTTCAGGGGTTTTTTGCCAGTACCATACTGTTTTTGTAATTTTTTAAATTTTTATCAAATTTTAGTGCCTGAAAGTGTAGTTCTTTTTTTTTTTATTTAACACCTTTATTGGAGTATAATTGCTTTACAGTGGTGTGTTAGTTTCTGCTTTATAACAAAGTGAATCAGCTATACATATACATATATCCCCGAATCTCTTCCCTCTTGTATCTCCCTCCCTCCCCTCCCTATCCCACCCCTTTAGGTGGTCACAAAGCACCGAGCTGATCACCCTGTGCTATGCGGCTGCTTCCCACTAGCTATTGGTTTTACATTTGGTAGTGTATATATGTCCATGCCACTCTCTCACTTTGTCCCAGCTTACCTTTCCCCATCCCCGTGTCCTTAAGTCTATTCTCTAGTAGGTCTGCATCTTTATTCCTGTCCTAGCCCTAGGTTCTTCATGGCTTTTTTTTTAGATTCCATATATATGTGTTAGCATATGGTATTTGTTTTTCTGACTTACTTCACTCTGTATGACAGACTCTAGGTCCATCCACCTCACTACAAATAACTCAATTTCGTTTCTTTTTACGGCTGAGTAATATTCCATTGTATATATGTGCCACATCTTCTTTATCCATTCATCTGTCGATGGACACTTAGGTTGCTTCCATGTCCTGGCTATTGTAAATAGAGCTGCAATGAACACTGTGGTACATGACTCTTTTTGAATTATGGTTTTCTCAGGGTATATGCCCAGTAGTGGGATTGCTGTGTTGTGTGGTAGTTTTATTTTTAGTTTTTTAAGGAACCTCCATACTGTTCTCCATAGTGGCTGTATCAATGTATATTCCCACCAACAGTGCAAGAGGATTCCCTTTTCACCACACCCTCTTCAGCATTTATTGTTTGTAGATTTTTGATGATGGCCATTCTGACTGTTGTGAGATGATATCTCCTTGTAGTTTTGATTTGCATTTCAGTAATGATTAGTTATGTTGAGCATTCTTTCAAATGTTTGTTGGCAATCTGTATATCTTCTTGGGAGAAATGTCTGTTTAGTTCTTCTGCCCATTTTTGGATTGGGTTGTTTGGTTTTTTGATATTGAGCTGCATGAGCTGCTTCTATATTTTGGAGATTAATCCTTTGTCAGTTGCTTCATTTGCAAATACTTTCTCCCGTTGTGAGGGTTGTCTTTTCATCTTGTTTATGGTTTCCTTTACTGTGCAAAAGCTTTTAAGTTTCATTAGGTCCCATTTGTTTATCTTTTGTTTTTATTTCCATTTCTCTAGGAGGTGGGTCAAAAAGGATCTTGCTGTGATTTATGTCATAGTGTTCTGCCTATGTTTTCCTCTAAGAGTTTGATAGTGTCGGGACTTACATTTAGGTCTTTAATCCATTTTGAGTTTATTTCTGTGTACAGTCTTAGGGAGTGTTCTAATTTCATTCTTTTACATGTAGCTGTCCAGTTTTCCCAGCACCACTTATTGAAGAGGCTGTCTTTTCTCCATTGTATATCTTTGCCTCCTTTATCAAAGATAAGGTGACCATAACCATATGTGCATGGGTTTATCTCTGGGCTTTCTATCCTATTCCATTGATCTATATTTCTGTTTTTGTACCAGTACCATACTGTCTTCATTACAGTAGCTTGGTAGTATAGACTGAAATCAGGGAGCCTGATTCCTCCAGCTCCGTTTTTCTTTCTCAAGATTGCTTTGGCTATTTGGGGTCTTTTGTGTTTCCATACAGATTGTGACATTTTTTGTTACAGTTCTGTGAAAAATGCCATTGGTAGTTTGATAGGGATTGCATTGAATCTGTAGATTGCTTTGGGTAGTATAGTCATTTTCACAATGTTGATTCTTCCAATCCAAGAACATGGTATATCTCTCCATCTATTTCTATCATCTTTAATTTCTTTCGTCAGTGTCTTATAGTTTTCTGCATAGAGGTCTTTTGTCTCCTTAGGTAGGTTTATTCCTAGATATTTTATTCTTTTTGTTGCAATGGTAAATGGGAGTGTTTCCTTAATTTCACTTTCGGATTTTTCATTAGTGCATAGGAAATGCAAGAGATTTCTGTGCATTAATTTTGTATCCTGCTACTTTACCAAATTCATTGATTAGCTCTAGTTTTCTGGTAGCATCTTTAGGATTCTCTTTGTATAGTATCGTGTCATCTGCAAACAGTGACAGCTTTACTTCTTTTCTGATTTGTATTTCTTTTTCTTCTCTGACTGCTGTGGCTAAAACCTCCAAAACTATGTTGAATAATAGTGGTGAGAGTGGGCAGCCTTGTCTTGTTCCTGATCTTACTGGAAGTGGTTTCAGTTTTTCACCATTGAGGACAATGTTCGCTGTGGGTTTGTCGTATATGGCCTTTATTATGTTGAGGTAAGTTCCCTCTATGCCTACTTTCTGGAGGGTTTTTATCATAAATGGGTGTTGAATTTTGTCGAAAGCTTTTCTGAATCTATTGAGATGATCATATGGTTTTTATTCTTCAGTTTGTTAACATGGTGTCTCACATTGATTGATTTGCATATATTGAAGAATCCTTGCATTCCTGGGATAAACCCCACTTGATCACGGTGTATGACTCCTTTAATGTGCTGTTGCATTCTGTTTGCTAGTATTTTGTTGAGGATTTTTGTATCTATGTTCATAAGCAATATTGGCCTGTAGTTTTCTTTCTTTGTGACATCCTTGTCTGGTTTTGGTATCAGGATGATGGTGGCCTCATAGAATGAGTTTGGGAGTGTGCCTCCCTCTGCTATATTTTTGAAGAGTTTGAGAAGGATAGGTGTTAGCTCTTCTCTAAATGTTTGATGGAATTCGCCTGTGAAGCCATCTGGTCCTGGGCTTTTGCTTGTTGGAAGATTTTTAATCACAGTGTCAATTTCAGTGCTTGTGATTGGTCTGTTTATATTTTCTATTTCTTCCTGGTTCAGTCTCGGGAAGGTTGTGCTTTTCTAAGAATTTGTCCATTTTATTGGCATATAGTTGCTTGTAGTAATCTCTCATGATCCTTTGTATTTTTGCAGTGTCAGTTGTTACTTCTCCTTTTTCATTTCTAGTTCTATTGATTTGAGTCTTTTCTCTTTTTTGCTTGATGAGTCCGGCTGATGGTTTATCAATTTTGTTCATCTTCTCAAAGAACCAGGTTTTAGTTTTATTGATCTTTGCTATCGTTTCCTTCATTTCTTTTTCACTTATTTCTGATCTGATCTTTATGATTTCTTTCCTTCTGCTAACTTTTGGGGTTTTTTGTTCTTCCTTCTCTAATTGCCTTAGGTGTAAGGTTAGGTTGTTTATTTGAGATGTTTCTTGTTTCTTAAGGTAGGATTGTATTGTTATAAACTTCCCTCTTAGAACTGCTTTTGCTGCATCCCATAGGTTTTGGGTCGTCGTGTTTTCATTGTCATTTGTTTCTAGGTATTTTTTGATTTCCTCTTTGATTTCCTTAGTGACCTCTTGGTTATTAAGTAGTGTATTGTTTAGCCTTCATGTGTTTGTATTTTTTACAGATTTCTTCCTGTAGTTGATATCTAGTCTCATAGCATTGTGGTCGGGAAAGATATTTGATATGATTTCAATTTTCTTAAATTTACCAAGGCTTGATTTATGACCCAGGATATTATCTATCCTGGAGAATGTTCCATGAGCACTTGAGAAAAATGTGTATTCTGTTGTTTTTGGATGGAATGTCCTATAAATATCAATTAAGTCCATCTTGTTTAATGTATCAATTAAAGCTTGTGTTTCCTTAATTATTTTCATTTTGGATGATCTGTCCATTGGTGAAAGTGGGGTGTTAAAGTCCCCTACTATGATTGTGTCACTGTCGATTTCCCCTTTTATGGCTGTTAGTATTTGCCTTATGCATTGAGGTCCTCCTATGTTGGGTGCATAAATATTTACAATTGTTATATCTTCTTCTTGGATTGATCCCTTGATCATTATGTAGTGTCCTTCTTTGTCTCTTGTAATAGTCTTTGTTTTAAAGTCTGTTTTTTCTGATATGAGAATTGCTACTCCAGTGTTCTTTTGATTTCCATTTGCATGGAATATCTTTTTCCATCCCCTCACTTTCAGTCTGTATGTGTCCCTAGGTCTGAAGTGGGTCTCTTATAGACAGCTGCCATACTGTTTTGATTACTGTAGCTTTGTAGTACAGTCTGAATTCAGGGAGCCAGGGTGCACAAATATTTGCAACTGTTATATTATCTCTTTGGATTGACCCCTTTATCATTATGCAAATGTGCACTCTTTTGTTACGGTCTTTGAGTCTATTTTGTCTGATATGAGTGTTGTTACCCCAGATTTCTTTTGTTTCCACTTGCATGGAATATCTTTTTCCAGTCCTTCACTTTTAGTCTGTGTGTGTTTTCATATTTGAGTGAATCTCTTGTAGGCTGTATATAGATGGGCCTTGCTTTTTCATTAGTTCAGCCACTCTGTGTCTTTTGATTGGAACATTTAGGCCTTTACATTTTAAGTGATTATTAATAGGTATTACTTATTGCCATTTTGTTAACTGTTTTGTGGTTTGTTTTGCAGTCCTTCTGTGTTCTTTTCTTCTTCTTAGTCTCTTCTCTGTGGTTTGATGATTTTCTTTTGTGTTAATTTTGGGTCTTTTTCTCTTTTATTTTTATGTGTCTATTATAGGTTTTTGGTTTGTGGTTACCATGAAGTTCATGTATAACAACCTATGTATATAGCAGTCTGTTTTAAGTTGATGGTTACTTAAGTCCAAACATAAAACACTGTATTTTTATCTCCCAACACACCTTTTTGACATCACATTTTACATCATCTTTTTATTTTGTGCATCTCTTAACTACTTATTATAGTTACAACGGTTGATTTTACTACTTTTATCTTTTAACCTTCATACTTGCTTTGTAAGTGGTTGATACACTCACTATGTTTACTATATGTTTATGAGATTTTTCTAATTTTGGCCTTTTCTGCCTAAAGAAGTCCCTTTAACATTTTTTTGTATGGTTAGTTTACTGGTGATGAGTTTCTTTAGCTTCTGTTAGTCTGGGAAACTTTACTGCTACTTTAATTATGAATGATAACCTTACCAGGTAGAGTATTCTTGGTTTTTAAGGGTTGTTTTTGCTTTTTGGGTTTTTTTCTATCAGCACTTTGAATATATCATACCAGTTCCTTCTGGCCTATAAATTTTCTGCTGTGAAAGCCGCTTATAGTCTTATGGAGATTTCCTTCTATGTAACTAGTTTTTTTCCTCTCTTGCTGCCTTTAAGATTCTCTCTTTAACTTTTAAGATTCTCTCTTTAACTTTTATCATTTTAATTACACTGTGTCTTGGTTTGGGTCTCTTTGGGCTCATCCTGTTTGGGACTCTGTTTCCTGGACTTGGATGTCTGTTTCCTTCACCTGGTTAGGAAAGTTTTCAGCCACTATTTCTTCAGATAAGTTTTCTGTCCCTTTCTCTGCCTCTTCTCCTTCTGGGACTCCTATAATGTGAATATTAGTGTGCTTGATTTGTCCCTAGGATCCCTTAAAGTATCTCTTTTTAAAATTCATTTTTCTTTTTTGCTGTTCCTTTTGGGTGATTTCCACCACCCTGTCTTCCAGATCACTGATCCATCCATTCTTCTGCTTCATCTAATCTGCTGTTGATACCATCTAGTGTATTTTTTTATTCCATTTATTGTATTCTTCAGCTCTGCTTGGTTCTTTTTTATATTTTGTAATTCATTATTGAAGTTCTCACTGTTTATTTTCTCATGAGTTCATTGGGCACATTTATGATCATTAGTTTGAACTCTTTATCAGATTACTTATTTCCATTTCATTTCTTTTTCTGAGTTTTTGTCTTATTCTTTCTTTTCGAGCACATTCCTCTGTCTCCTCACTTTGCCTCGCTCTCTGTATAGTTTCTGTGTGTTGGGTAGATGGGCTGCATCTCTCCGTCTTGAAGGAGTGGCTTATGTAGAAGGTTTCTCATGGGCCCCAGAAGAGCAATCCCTCCTGGTCACCAGAGTCAGATGCTCCAGGGGTGTCCCCCTCTGTGGGCTATGTGTCCTCCTGCTGCGGTGGCACCAAGGTTGCCCACTGGCTGGAAGGCCCACCCAGTCACAACTGCTCTGGGTCCACTGGTGGGCAAGTTGGTTCCAGGCCCAGCTGGTTGTAACTGCTGCAGGCACCCTGGCCCTTGGTGTGGCTGGCTGCAGGGCTCAGCCGCTCAGTTGCAGGTGTCCTGGTGGGTAGGGCTGGCCTCTCAGGGCGGGAGCCTCTTTAGGGGATGCTGGACCCTGGCAAGTCTACCTGCCAGGTGTGGCAGGACAGGAGCCGCTTTGGAGGGGCAGTGGCCAGGATGGGCAGGTTGGATGCGGCTGAAGAACGCTGGGTCAGGGCTGCGGTGCTCACAAGACAGATGGAGAATGTCAGAAGTGGCAGCTGCCAGTGCCGGGCCAGCTAGGTAGAGAGAGAAGAATAATTTAAAAAAGGGTGTCCACCAGCACTTCGGTCCCTGAAGAGAGTTCTAACAGATCTCTGCCCCTCAGCACCTGCCCTGAAGCTAGTCAGTGAATCTTCTCCTTCACATATGACCAGGTGCTTTTCCAACCACTGCCGACTCAGAGCTAGTGAGTCTGTGCAGAAGCCCTTCAAGAGCAGAGTCTCGGTTTTCCAGAGTCCCGTGGCTCTCCCAGATGTAAGCCACACTGGGTGTCAGTTAAATGTTAGGGGGCTCCCCTGCCTAGTGCAGGTCCCCTGGGCTGGGGTGCCCCCATATGGGGCCCTGACCCCTCGCTTCTGAGGGAGGGCCTCTAATATTTGTGATATTCCCTCCTGCTTACAGGTCACCGCATGGAGGGTGTGGGTCCTGACTCGATGGTCTCTGTCCCTCTGACCTGTTTCAGTGTGTGTTTCTTTATATCCTTCATCGTAGAGGAGCTGCTCTGCTGGTCTTCATGTCGTCCTCAGATGGGTCACTCTGTGTAGTTATAGTTTTGGTTTGTTCATGGGGTGAGGCGTGTCCGTGGGCTGAGGCGTGTCCTTGGGGTGAGGCGTGTCCGTGGGCTGAGGCATGTTCATGGCATGAGGCGTGTTTATGGCGTGGCGAATGCAGGGTCTTCCTACTCTGCCATCTTGGTCCATAACAAAAACTGTAAAAGTTTTTTATTTTCTTGTGGAATGAACACTTAACATGATTCAAACATGCAAAAGTAAAGAGAAGCTTATATGAATTCCCAGGTACCTTGCATACATCTTCAACAATTATCAGCTTACGGCCAATCTTATTTCTGTGCCAGCCCTACCCATGATCCCTCCCCACCTCTGGATTAATTTGAAGTAAATACCCAATAGCATATCATTTAACCCTGCAGATATTTTGAGATAAATCTGTAAAAGATAACTACTTAAAAAACATAATCACAGTGTAGTTCAAAAATGGGACAGATTGAACCTCAAGAAGAGTAGTAACCGTGATGGGGTGATGAGCCATATCAAATATATACAAATGATAATTTTTAAAGGCCCCTCCTGGCTCACCTTTATAAACTGTTAGATTAGCTCATTGCTCTAAAAATTGTTAAATAAAAGGAAGGAATTATCCTGTTTTTCTGGTACACATTGTATTTCAGGATAGCCACATAGTTAATAAGACAGTTCTTTATGGAATGCCAACAAATAAATATAAAGGAAATGCTTTTGAAAAGCATAATTTTGAAGTGCCTACTGAAATAATGGATTTAGCCAGCGGTTACTATAGGATGCTAAAACCATCAGGTGAAAGGCTGATAAAGTTTGTAGTGGATGCACTGGCCAACCACACCTGAAGCCATTAATCAGTCTTAGTACCACCCAAAGTGAGACATCTGATCACCAGGTGCCTCCAGATGTGATGCACTGAGAAACACATCAACACCTGGGGGAATTCTTGCCAAAAACAGGGAAAACCCAGAACCTGAAGCTAACCAAGCTCCAGATGTAATTGCCAGTTTATAGGAAACAAGGGTAAAATAACACGTTAAAGGATACAGGTGGCATGGAGGGGGGGATGGTGGAAGGGATCGTCCTCTGAGACGAGGGACATGTCAGCCAAATCCAGTGCTACCCTGTTGAGATTCTGGTCCAGATAAACTCACTCAAATATTTTGGGGGCAGTAAGGGAATATGAGATATTAGAGAATAATTATTAATTCATTATGTATGATCGTGATATTTGGTTGTGTTAAAAAAATCTATCTGTTAAAGCTACATAGTGAAGTATTTACAGGTGAAATGATGCATTGTCTAGGATTTGTTACCTTGAGACCCAAGAGCAGCCTCACCTAAGAGCGTGTTAGAATCAGAACCTGTACCAAACTCCAAGAGATGTACATGCACTTTAATGATTGAGAAGCATTGCCTTAAAGTACTTGGTGTGAGGGAGAGTGTGGGTAAGGGATAAAAGCAACAAGATTGCAAGTATTGATTATTATTGAAACTGGGGGCTAAGTGCTTGGCGAAGTGATTGCCTGTAAGTCAGGGATTCCTAAATCGGGGACCGACAGACTGGGAGAGCGGGCAGAGTGTTTATGTACTCAGCCCAGTGATTTGTTTTTTGTTGACTGGTTTGAGATGTGAGCGTTGAGGTAAATGTTGTCTGATATCCTCCCCTTCCTCCTGCCCAGCTAGTCAAGTTACTGGCTAGTATTCAAAACCCCTGAATGCATATTTCTTTAAAAAGTATTCCTTGTCAGATCAAATTGTCGGTTAAAATTTATGGAAGAGACATACCTTAACGACTTAACGCCAGTGTGTCGATCTCTCTCTGTAGCCGCGCCTAAGAAGGACTCTTCAGAGCCTGGATGGTGTTCTGTGCGCTGACAATGATGAGGACGCAGAAAGAGCTAGCAAGTAAGTCGCGGGGTCTCCTGTTCTGTTACGCGATGCGGCTCAGCGGCAGAAGCTTTAGGTTACAAGAGAGATGTCAAAGAACGTGCACTCCCAGAGATCAGGTTTTACTCCCTTGTGGTATATTCTTCAGCAGGAGGAACCAGCGCTAATTGGAGTCTCACGGGGGATGAATCTTGAGATGGGAAAGCAAGATAGACCTGAAATAACTTGTTCTTGGGAAGCAGTAACGTCTGCAGCAATACCTGGGATAGTGTTAAAGGGGAAACAGAAGCCCACTCACTAAGTTAGACTCCTACCCTCCTCCTGAAGAGGGCCAGGTAGATATCAGGAACGGTGAAAGTAGTCAATAGAAACAAACCAGATAGGCGAGGGGCGGGACCTAACTCCATGGTGGTGTCAGAAGAGGAGAATTTAACGCAAAATGTTAAAAATTAATTTTAACATAAAACAAGGGAAACAATAATAGTATATGTTGAACTTCTAAAACAATTTTAAGATATTTTGGGATGACAGAATCAACATTCTTTTTTCTGCATTAAGTATATCTTTGTTTCTATAAGACAAGTGAATAAACAAATAAAAGGAAAAACCATATAAAAATACTGAAAGTGAACTTGGAGTTAGCAAACTTCCCAGGTATTCTGGGAACCTGATATTTCTAAGGCTAATGTCCCAAATTCCCCAGGATTAGACTGTGAGAAGCCCCGCTTGTGCTTCCGGATTGATAAGGAGCCATAAACGTTTGTTTGCTCTCAGTGCACATACTCAAGATTTCCAGCATTTGAATCGGTGTGTACATCACTACAAAGAATTTGGCCATGAACCAATTATCCACTTTGCTGTTCTACAGAAATATTACATTGGTTTTAAAACTCCCACCTTAGTTGACGATCTTTGGTAAGAGGTTGCTTGTAAGTAGCATTCGTGGTCACGTAATCACCAGTGCGTGTTTTCTTTTTCTTCAGGTTGTCCTCTGAAGACGGAGAAGAAGCGTCTGCTTATTTCTACGAAAGTGACGACTCTCTTGAAACCAGAGCACAGGCCCCTTCCTCGGGTGAGATGGACTTGCTGGGCGAGATCCTGGACACGCTGAGCACGCACAGCCAGGACCAGGGGAAGCTGGCGGCGGCCAGGAGCCTGGACTTCTTTAGGTCGATGGACGACATTGATTACAAGCCCACGGTGAGTCGATTTTCCAACTGGTAAAATTAAATGAACAGTTTCTCGCACTCACTGTGATGGCTTTTGTCATCACCTTAGTTGGTAGGAGCGTTTGACCTCAGATAAGTGTCAAAACTCCAAAAATACTGTAAGAGTTAATCATTAAGAATTATTTCTAGTAACAAAATTCCAGCATTTTCCCTTTTATTTATGCAATTCTGGTGGTTATTGTCATTAATTGAAATTATTTTGTCAAGCAGTAGTATTTTCCTACAACCTAATTTTATAGTTGTCTTTTCTGGGGAACTTTTAAACGTGAAATGTTCCCACTTTTTTTCTGTATTTTCTGGATGTTCAAAAAAGTTTTAATAAATGTATTAATTCAAGTAATGTTTCATTGTATTGCTTTAGAAATAATACTTTAAACAGATTCAACTGGCTGCTTTAAGAACACAAGAGAGAGAAGTATAAGTAATTTCCACTCTGTTCTGATGGTAATAAATTCCAGAACTTGGCATTGATTATATAATATAGTTTGTCTGCTTGTTTTTTGTGTTATTTTGAAGGATTGTTTTGCAAATCCTTTTTATTTTTCAGCTTTTTTGTAGTATAATGACAAATAAAAGTTGTGTACATCTAAGGTGTACAACTTGATGTTTTGAAATGCTGACCACAGATGAGCTAATTAACATATCCCTTATCTCACTTAGTTACCTTTTCTTTGCGGTGAGAGCACATGAGATCTACCTTCTTAGCAAAGAACTGTGGTCACCGAGCTGTACATTCGGTCCCAGCACTTTTCCCACCTGCACGACTGAAACCTGCCCCTCCAGCATCTCCCCATCTCCCCACCCCCCATCCCCCTCTGGTGACCCCCATTCTACTCTCGACATCTGAGTTTGACTATTTTAGGTTCCACATGTAGGTGAGCTCATGCAGTGTCTGTGTTTCTCTGTCTGGCTTATTTCACTTAGCATAATGCCCTCCAAGTCCATCCATGTTGTCACGAATGGCAGGATTTCCTTGTTTTTAAAAGCTGAGTAACATTCCATGGTGTATACGTACCACGTTTTCTTTACCTGTTCGTCCATCAATGACATCTAGGTTGTTTCCATAGCTTCACTATTGTCAATAATGCTGCCGTGAACACGTGGGTACAGCTGTATTGTCAAGATACTGATTTTATCTTCTTTGGATACATACCCGGAAGTAGGTGTATTATAGATTGCTGGATTGTATGGTAGTTCTGTTTTTAGTTTTTTGAGGATCCTTCACACTGATTTCCACAGTGGCTGCACCAGTTTACACTCCCACCCGCAGCGTGCGACGGCTCCTTTTTCTCCACACCCTCGCCAACACTTAGGGTCTGGTTTGAGTTTTATAGGTGATTGAAAGGTGCAAGGGCCTGGGCACCCGTATCCATCTCACTTCATTCCTGTTGAGGGCGCCCTGGGAGGTGTTCAGAGCTAACTGTCCATGCTTCATTTCCTCTGGGAGGGACTTTGAGTTCCCAGCCTTGAAAGATACTGATTTCAAAATGGAAAACAGTACTGCTGAAGTAATGCTATAATTTTCTTCCATTTTTTCTAAATGCGCTGTTTCTTCTCTCAGAATAAATCCAACACGCCCAGTGAGAACAACCTGGCCCTGCTTTGCGGTGGTTCCGGTGACCAAGCTGAGTGGCACCTGGGGCAGGACGACAGTGCCCTCCACGGCAGGCAGCTCCCGCCCTCGCCCAGGAAGCGGGTGGCCTCCAGCGCGGGAACGGACTCTCTGTCCATCCTCAAAGAGGAGAACGGTGAGCGACGCCTCGGCGTTGGTGCCGCGAGCCGGCCCACAGAGCTGGGAGAGCCGGACCCCGCTCCAGGACTGGGTTTGCCGCTGGCTTCGCCCGGAGCTTCCCAAACAGAGAAGAAAGAAACACTAAGCCAGACTCCGGGTGATCCGCTGGTACCCAGCCTTGGGCGCCGTCCGTCTTTTGTTCCTTGGGAGAAAGAAGGGAAAGGAGCCAAAGAGACTTCAGAAGGTTCTGGACTGCTTCAGGAGGTGGTGTCGTTATGCCACGTAACATCTGCCTTCCAGCAAGACTTAAACATCTCAGAAGGAAAAGCAAGTGGAAACCAAGCTTAAATCAACAAATGAAGAGTCCGTCGCTTGCATCCAAGCTTCTACGGAGACATTTTAGGAGTCCCTGTAACCTATCATAAACAAGGATTGGTAGAAAAGACAACTCTTCCTACCGTCTAAACATTGTTTTTCATTTGGGACATTTCTCCCACTCGTCTGTCTCGTGGTATATAGATTTATCCACTGATTTTTAAATGTAAAGCTAACTCTTCTACTGTGCTCTTAAATCAGGTACTAGCTTGTATGTATGTTGAAAGTATATATTGAACATATGATTTCCCAGTATTTGGTGCTTAACGCCACTTATTTTATTTAAACGAAGTATACATCTAACCCTTGCACATAACCAGTAGCTACTGTACTAACCTGGTTGAGCATGAACTGGCCAAGATACCAAAACCTATCAGAACTAGCCTGAAACTGTTGACCAACTAACTGCCTTAATCTTAAACCTATATTAAGCATACTTACATAATTTATGGAATTGCAGGTAAATTTTGAAAGATAAGTTATAAGTGTTCTGCAGAGCAATAATGCCTTTTTCTATTCATCAAATCAAGGACAAAATTCATTTTTTCAAAGTTAAAAAGCTCTCTTCTGGACACTGCAGCCATGTTTTCCAAAAGGTATAAAGGTTCGCATTTACCTTACATGTCACTCAGCGAAATATATGAAGTGCTGGATTACAATGTGAAATTAATGACTTCTGTTTACAAATGACACTTTAAGTTTTTTCACAGTCTTTCTGTATGACTTTGCTAAAGTAGGAGTCACCCCCAGGAAGCCAAATGTGACATAAACTGTCCTGATAAAAAAGTGTTCCTATCTGTTTTTCCCTTAACTAATAATTCTCTACCAGAATGCTTCATATCATCTCAGATGGACTTCTTAAAATAATTGACGTTATATTTTGGAAGTTTCAAATTTATAGAAACCGTGTGGAGAAAGTACAGTGTCCCCATGTCTCCCTACTCAGTTTCCGCTGTTTTTCATATCCTGTGATGTCAGTGCAGTACGTCTTCACAATTCATGAACCATGCTCCATGCACATTTCCTTAGTTTTTCCCTGCCATCCTTCTTCTGTCCCAGAATCCCACCCAGGGACCACATCACACTTGGCTGCCACAGCTCCGTAGGCTCCTCTTGGCTGTGACCCTCTCTCAGACTTCCCTGGTTTTTGACGACCTTGACAGTTTTCAGGAGGACTGGGCAGATATAGATATGCTGTAGGATGCCCCTCTGCTGGAACTTGTCTGGTGTTTTTCTCATGATTGATTGATTGTAACGGGACGGTTGGGTTTTGGGGAGGGAGTTACAGAAGAAAAGTGCCGTCTTCATCATTACATCTTATCAAGGGTCCATGCTGTGCACATGATTTGTGAATGTCGATGTTGGCCTTGGTCACCAGGCTGAGGTGGCGTTTGTGGGGTTCCTCCCCTGTAAAGCCGTTCCTTCCCCTGCCGCTCCTACTGCCGTCTTCAGGAGGAAGTCGCCGTGTGCTGCCCACACTGAGGCTTGGGGCTCGTGCTTCCTCTCTGTGAGGGCACGGAATCCACGTAAATTACTTGGAATTCTTCTACATGGGACATCGTCTCCTGTCTCTCAAATTCACTTTCACGCTTTGAAGTTCACCTGAGAAGGAATCGTGCATTGACTGCTTGATGATTGGCTAGATAGACAGGAGTAATCAGGAAAAAAATCCAGTGATGCTATGGTTCATTTGTTGTTAGTATGTTCAATATATATACTCTATACGTCCCCACTCATGATTTTTGTTTACATTATCATTTTAGGAAAGGTGTTTGAGAACCCATTCAAGAACCCTCATCAAGACTGTGCTCTAAAATATTTACTGAAATCATAATTTAATTTTCAATTAAAATCCTGGAAGGGGGTTTGTTAAAAACATTGCGTAAAATATTCATTCAGGTCAGTCTTTAAATAATTTAAAGAAAATGACCAAGTTTTACTTTTCTAAAGTGCATTTCAAACTCTCAATGGATATATTTTGGGAGGACAATTATTCATTCATGTTTATGAAGGAAAACAAGGAAGACCTTGTTTTCCATATAAGGATAGATTCTGTATGTATTAAGGAAAAGGGTGTTTAATCCTTTTTTAAATTTAATCCTTTTTTTTAAACACAAAAGATTCAAGGTTCCTGTCAAATTTTGCTTTTATATACTCGTTACAAAATTCCATTTTATTTAATTGAAAGATATAAAAAAGTCCATTTATCAGAAGAGCTATTTTAAATAAGAAGGAAAAACTGTCACTCTGGTCGTTAATCTGCTGGGCAAATATTCTTCATAATTTTTGAAAAGAATGTAAAGCAGCCCTTTAATGTGAATATTGGAATGAGGTATTTTTCCTTCAGAATTCACTGTCTGGAGACTGGGATCATTGTGAGTGTAGCACAGGCACAATTTGGGTTTTGATCCATTTGCTTGATAAGTTTCAAGGCCTCAGAAATGTGAGTTTTTTTCCTGTCTTTTGGTCCCCTCACCAGATGTCTGACTGCACTGCTGTGTGTGGTGAGGGTATTCATCCACTGACAAGTCACATTTGTGTCAAGATATTTTAAACTGAATTTGTGCCTTATTTTAACATACAAAATCAGCTCTTATATTCCATGTTAGAAACAAAAGCAAAACCCCTGCATGTTATTCTTGGAAAAACTCCAAAAGACTAGTAGCAAGTATTCGTATTTCAAACCGTTAACATTTTAAGTATTCAAAGTCTGCTCTGAAACTAGACTTCCCAGTATTATGGTGGCTGTACAGAGAATGAAGTGACATTGAGGCGAGTTCTGAAATAAAAGTATTTTTCCTATCTTCACATTTTCTATTATAACTAAACCAAATATGTGTAAACTCTCCTGCTGTTTGAATTCTTTTTTTTTTTTTTTTTTTTTACCCCCAAGGAGCAACACCTGTTATACAACAGAATTGTATAAACAAATCAGACCTTTGGCTCTGAGGCCCAGTCTTTATGTGACCTCTAGACAAAGTCACAATTCTCCCCAAATCCCACTCTAGTTATTATCCTTTTGCCCTTGGGTATTGCATCCATGGTATTTCAGGGGGATAGAAGAGTCGTGTGTGAATTTAGGGGCTCTTGTTTTGTTAAGTGAGACTGTGTTAAGTGGTATATTTTGATGGCTACCTACTTTAGCATATTTTAGAAAGGCACCAAAATATAGCATGAGTACTTTTCTGATTAAAAATTAAAAACTCATTTAGGAACTATTTATCAGCTGTTGGTACTGGTCATACACAAGGTACAGTAACTGTGGACATAGGGAAATAAAAGAATTGGCCTGGTCCCTGCTGTGCAGGAACTAATTAAAAGGAAAAGGAATTGTAAATCCCTGTTAACAATAATAACGATAATGTATTTTGCTTAGAAGTTATTCAGCCAAGATTCTATCACCAAAAAAAGGCCTTTTAAAGCTGCTTAATATAAAACATGCTCTAAGTACAGAACCATTGTACCATTTCTAATTTGATTAACTTTCTCTACTGTTATACAAAGTACAGTAATGCTGCTACCTAGGATACCTACTTTTAAAGGCCAGATTCAGAGGCTCTTAGAAACTAAGTGTTCTTGTTTACCTGACTGTCCATCACCACTCTGCTCTCCTATCACCAGGCAGCGAGGCTCTGATGAAACCATGTCCCTTTGCACTACTTAGGGCCACGTCACTCGAATCAGGATTAACTGAGCATGCAGATGCATGTTGATGGGATCTCGTTTTACTGTCTTTACCTTGATAATAGCATTCTCTAGAAACAGCCTCCCCTCACACACACACATACACTTTTAAACTAAAACTGTCTGTGACAGTGCTGTTGTGAGGAGTTTGTGCTCGTATCCTAATAAACAGGACCCAGGAATGCTAATGAGTTCATCGTTTCTGAAGTAAGGTGAAGAAGTAGACTGCTGATAAAGAGGACAAAACTGTGACTATTCTCATAATTAGTAGATCTTCTTTTCTAGAAAATCTGAATTTTTCAGGAAAAGATTATTTTCATGAATAAATTTTCTAATCTGAATTCCATTTTGTTTAGCATACAATATCCTGATTCTGGGTAGATATTTGTATATCAGAATATAAATTGAAGAATGTAAAATGAACACCCAAACCTAATTCCCCCAGACCACTTCTTAATATATGAAATGCTTTCTACAAACTGTCAGTATTGACGTCTTTCCTCTGTCGAGCCCAGGAATCTGTTAGTGTCTGTTTCTTAAATCTTGTTTAAGAGGCAGAGTTGTTTTGAGCAAATCAGTTAACATTGTGATTTGGTCAAGGTAGGGAATTATGTGTATTTAGAAAGAAGCATGTTTTATTTTGAAAATAATAGGATTTTGTGCAATATTTTTTCTTGCATAATTTAGTTCATATAAATACATCTGCTTTTCTAGCAGATGCCTTAAGGTCATGTTTTTCAGTATTTGTGTAAAACTGTATGTAGCAACATTCCATGTGATTTTAGAGAAAACATATTCTTTATACCGTTGGCAGGAGAAATGTTTTTATTTAAAATAATTATGAATATTGCATTAATATATCATAACTGCCTCAGCAACAATAAATATGCAACAAGAAAATTCTGAACCTTAGATTACTATTGACAATACTGTTACTTTAAAAGAAATGTGTATAGTGCAAAATGCTGATTCTTCATGTGTACATTTAACAAATAGTTCTGTACCACATAAATCTAGATGGCATTTCTATGGTGATGACAAAACATATGTCAACTGTAATATCCTTTGTGATGAATCTTTGGTAAGATTTATAAAGGGCATTGCCAATACTTTTTGACTGTGTAAATTAAGTTAATTTTTGTATAATGTACAGTTTGTTTAACCTTAGAGCTTCTATAGATTTCTACTTTTGTTATACTTGAATGAGGCAGAAGCACTGTGGAAAATCTGTAGCTCTGGATGTGATATGCAAACATACCAAAAAAATAAAACAAGGTACTGAACAGCAAACTTAACCAGATGCTTTCTATCCAGAAAGCTATGTTTTTTCAAACCATACTTAAGTGAAGGAATTTAAAATATACAATCTTTTATCTTAAAAGATTGCCAAGTCACAAATGATTACCTCTTTGATATGATAAATCTCTGAGTCTCTTCGTCTCTGTGTTACTTCATGTTTTGGAAGAGAGCCTTGTTGAGGTACATTGACAAATCTGCCCTTTGGTTGATTACATGACTTTTAGGACAGGCCAGAATTAGACTCTGTGCATCCTAAATGCACCATGTGTGTTGAGTCACCATCCTTCACATAGTCTAGTTTCCATGTGGTTATTTTGAGAACCTTTAATAATCATATACCAAAAATGAGATTTCTTGAAACTGTCATGATTCAGTACTTAGAGCAATGCCTAAAACAACAAGTATGAACTGCCTAAAACCTACAGTTTAAAATGCATAAAGCTTTTTTACACAAAAGGTACATGAGAGGTTAAAAACTGAACTTTCCCAAAGCTTATTTCTCTTTCTTTAAATGAATAACTATTTGGAAGGACTGAAAAACTCGAGCTTTTTGCTAGCCATGGTGACTGGTATCCATACACACCTTCCCAGCATCAAGATGTGCGTCATTGTTCTTGCATCCTTGAGGCTACAGGATAAGAGTCATCTCTAAAGCTGACTACTATTGGGAGGACTTTGTAAAAGTATTGTTTGGGGAATTTTAAAAAATATATGCAAAAGTAAATATTGGATGAATGACACATTACCATAAAGTGCCCAACGATGCAGGTTTAAAATAAAGTTGGTCATAATCAAAACTGCCTGGTGGTGACTCTTTTTAATGATTGGCTATAGTGCTCCTGGGGAACTGTCGCAAGGACCCTGCATCTCCATCTCGTGACTGCTGCAGTGTAAACTGAGCCCTAAACCTTTCTGGCGGGTTTGCTGGGGAGGCATCTGGTCAGCTAATTTCATTGGGCTCTGAAACCACAGAAGAGGTAATCAGTGTCACTAAGGACAGCACAGCAGGTCTAGCCAAGCCAAACGACTGTTTACTGACCTTCACGTAAGAGTCGAGGACGGACAGGAGATGCTCCCAAGCCTGGGAAGATGGGCTTCTCATCCAGGGACTCTGAAGGTCCAACCTAGAGCAAAAGTCAAACTGGAAATAAGCACAAAATTTCCCTTGGGTGCAGAATTTCTGTGAATAATATGCTGAATTTTTCTTGTTTCCATAGCGGGAGCAAAGGTCTGACCCTGAGAAAGAGAGAATCCTTGGAAGCCTAAGATATAGCTGTGATTGATTTTGATTTTTAACACTTTGCCTGCCACTGTCATAGGGGTTAGTCTCAGTACCGCTTAGTGTCTGTGTCTAAGAAAGATGGTCATATCTTAATTTTATAGATTTAAATACAAAAACCCAATTGGATTTTCCTTATATATAAATGAAAGAGAATACTCTTTTTGGAGTATTATTTTGTAGTGAGTCTGAGAATCTTCTTGCCAGGAAGTAGCAATGAATTATAGGACACACAAAAATGTATACATTTATGGAAAATATAGTATTAACAGCATAAAAATTAAATAGTGTACTGTGGAAGTTTCTAGGTGAATTAAAACCTTCCCCAAGTTCTGTCATTGGTATGGTCCTGTTACCTAATTTCCCTGAAGCTTTATTTCTCTCTATTTAAAA
This sequence comes from Orcinus orca, assembly GCF_937001465.1. Lineage (NCBI taxonomy): Eukaryota > Metazoa > Chordata > Mammalia > Artiodactyla > Delphinidae > Orcinus > Orcinus orca. Next base: position 28,109,937 of record NC_064559.1, on the reverse strand, counting down.
TAGAAGTGTCTGTTCTTAGGATGAATTCGTAATATTGAGACACTTTGTGTACATTGCAGCTGCCATATACAGTCTGCCCTCGGTATCTCTGTGTCCACAACCACAAATCCAACCAGCCCAGATCGGAAATACTTTTCTTTAATAATTCCAGAAAGTTCCAAAAAGCAAAACCTAAATTTATCCCCCACTGGCAACTATTTACATAGCATTTACATTGTATTTTACAACTATTTACATAGCACTTAACACTGTATTAGGTATTACAAGACATCTAGAGATTAAAGTACATGGGAGGATATGCATGGGTTACATGGAAATACTATGTCATTTTATATGAGGGACTTGAGCATCCTTGGATTTTGGTATGTGGCAGGGTGGGGGGAAGGGGTTGTCCTGGAACCAATCTCCCACGGATACCAAAGGATGACTATAATTTGAAGGGTAGAAAATATGCCTAAGTACCCGATTTCATTGGAACTGATGGATGTTTGGAGTATAAAACCATAAAATATATAAAACTATAAAAATCTTAGCTTTTGTCCAATCCAGTGGCTCTCAAACTTAGCTTTTCATTAGAATCAGCTCTACAGTTGAAAAAAACAAACCTGGACCATGCTCCTAGGGTTTCTGGAGAAGATGCTGTAATTAGTCCTTTGCAGACATGAAGAAACTGATGAACAAAGGAGGTAAGTAAGCCCTTAGCGTCTCAGAGCAACAGGTGGCTTGGCTGGGACGGGAGCCTGATGGTGGCTTCAGCCCCATGCTGTGGGGCAGGAATGCGGGACAGAAATTAAATGGCATGCCTAACACACAGTCTCTCCTGTAAGTATTGGACAAGGCTTTCTGACAAAATGCACTAGGCAAGTTTTAAATTTTGAGTACAGAATTTCCTGATAGATTTTTGGGAGATGGTATTAATTAATTGCCTTCTCCCCCCACTCCCCAGCTCAGTTAATTCAGTCTCCACTAACCCTTGTTTTGTGTACACGTGTTCTCTGTGGTACCTTTCCCTCTTCTTTTCCCTTCCTTCCTCTTAGTTTTATTGGCATGTATGAGAGCGGATAGGGCAGCCTCACCTTGATTATGCATGATAACACAGGGAACACCTGGTGACATAGCAATGTGGAGGAAAAGGAAAGGCATTACATGAATTTTTTTTATTGTGGCGCCCCTGTTATTGACATATAAAGTTTTTGAAAGCACCTAAATGTCCTTCTCAAAATCTCCACAGATGTTTATCTACTACTTTAAATTTTTTTCTCATGGTCAAGAACCAGCATTCAAGATAAACTACTTACTCTTCACTTTTGTTATTTTAAAATCAAACCCACTTTAAAAATGGAGACCATTTCATACTCATGGTGTTTTGTAGTAACACCATTTAAACATTAAAGCAATGTATTTAAAATTTACAAATTACTTTTTACAGCTGTAGTTTCTAATTTGAGGACTCAATTTGGAATATCAAAATACACTGACGGTATTCATTTAGTATTTTATCTAGTTTCCCCCAAAATATAAACTTAAAAGTATAATTTAATGCATTTTAACAAATGTACGAAGTCATCTACCCACTACCATGCTAAGACTTAGAACATTCTATCACCCAAAGACTTGCTTTGTGCTCTTTTGCCATTATCCCCTCCTCTTGATCCTGGCTTCTGGCCATCAATAGATAGTTTTGCCTTTTCAAGAATTTCACACAAATGGAATCATACAATATTGCCTTTTATGGCTGGCTTCTTTCACTTAGCATAGAGCTACTGAGATGTCTCCATGGTGTTGCAGGTACCAATGGTTTGTTCACTCTTATTGCTGAGTCTATTGCATTGTGTGGATAGGAAACAATGTATTCATCTGATCTCCTGTCCAAGCACATTTGATTGTTTCAATTTTAGGGTCTTTATGAATGACACTGCTCTGTACATGTGAATGAGTACAAGTTACTGTGATGACACTTGTTTTCATTTCCTTGAATTAATACCTAGGGGTGGAATTTCTGGGTCACACGATAAGTGTGTAACCATCAGCATGTGGGAGTTTCAGTTGCTCCAGTAATATGGAGCAATTCACGTAGCTTCATTGGAGAAGAGTATATTCAAATCTTTGACCCATACTTGTATTGAGTTGTTTCTCAATTACTGACTCAATTTGAGTAATTACTTAAATTACTGACTTGGGAAAAGTTTTTAAAATATATTCTGGATTTATTCCCATGCTGTGGGCAACTGAATGCTCTCAGGGCTCTCAGGTGCCTGCTTCTCCTCAACTACACAAAAGGAATCTCTGCTTGTTCTCTCCAGTCTGTGGATAGGGCTGACTAGATGTTGATACAAAATTCTTCAACCAGCGCTCCTAGTTGATGTTCTCAGTGTAGTTTGAATTAGCACTCTTGAGACATGAAGGAGACAAGATGGCAGAGTAGAAGGGCTTGAGCTCACCTCCTCTCACAAAACCACCAAAATCACAACTAACTGCTGAACAACCATCAACAAAAAAGACTGGAACCTACCAAAAAAGATACTTTACATCCAAAGACAAAGAAGAAACCACAATGAGAAGACAGGAGAGGCGCTTTCGCAATATAATCAAATCCCATACCTGCTGTGTGTGTGACCCATAAACTGGAAAATAATTATATTGCAGAGGTTCTCACACAGGAGTGAGAGTTCTGAACCCCATGTCAGGCTCCCCAGCCTGAGGGTCTGGCATTAGGAGGAGGAACCCCAGAGCATTTGGCTTTGAAGGCCAGCAGGGCTTGAGTTTAGGAGCTTCACAGGACTGGGGGAAAGAGAGCCTCCACTGCTGGAGGGTGCACACAAGATTTCACATGCACTGGGACCCAGCACAAACACTGACTCCATAGGAACCTGGGCTAGACCTACATGCAGGTCTTGGAGGGTCTCCTGGGGAAGTAAGTGGGGGGCAGCTGTGGCTCACAGTGGGGGCAGGGAAACTAGTGATGGAGGCCCCAGGAAATACTGATCAGCATGAGCTCTCCTAGAGGGCGCCATTTTGGCACTGAGAACTGGCCCCACCCAACAGCTTGCAGGCTCCAGTGCTGGGATGCCTCAGGCCAAACAACGAATAGGGTGGGAACACAGTGCCACCATCAGCAGACAGGCTGCCTAAAGTTGTACTGAGCTCACAGCTACCTCTAAACACATCCCTTGACAAGGCCCTGCTCACCAGAGGGACCACACGCAGCTCTACCCACCAGTGGGCAATCACCAGTCCCTCTCACCAGGAAGCCTGCACAAGCCCCTGGACCAACTTCACCCTCCAGGGGGTAGACACCAGATGCAAGAGGAACTAGGATCCAGCAGTCTGTGGAAATGAGACCACAAACACAGAAAGATAAACAAAATGAGGTGGCAGAGAAATATGTTCCAGACGAAGGAACAAGATAAAACCCTAGAAGAACAACTAAATGAAGTGGAGATAGGCAATCTACCTGAAAAAGAATTCAGAGTAATGATAGTAAAGATGATTCAAGATCTCAGAAACAGAATCGAGGTACAGACTGAGAAAATACAAATAATCTTTAACCAAGACCTAGAAGATTTAAGAACAAGCAGATGAACAATACAATAACAGAAATGAAAAACTACACTAGAAGCAAACAATAGTAGAAAAAATGAGGCAGAAGAATGAATAAGTGAGCTGGAAGAAAACATGGTGAAAATCACTGCCATGGAAGAGAATAAAGAAAAAAAGACTGAAAAGAAATGAGGACAGTCTCAAGACCTCTGGGACAACATTAAATGCACCAACATTTGCATTATAGGGGTCCCAGAAGGAGAAGAGAAAGGAACTGAGAAAATATCTGAAGAGATAATAGACAAAAACTTCCCTAATGTGGGAAAGGAAACACTTAGGTCCAGGAAGCTCAGAGAGTCCCATCCAGGATAAACCCAAGGAGGGACACACTGAGACACATATTAATCAACTTGACAAAAATTAAAGACAAAGAGAAAATACTAAAAGCAAAAAGGGAAAAGCAACAAATAACATGCAAGGGAATTCCCATATGGCTATCAGAGGATTTTTCAGCAGAAACTCTGCAGGCCAGGAGGGAGTGGCATTATATATTTAAAGTGATGAAAGGGAAAAACCTACAACCAAGAATAATTTACCCCGGAAGGCTCACATTCTGATTTCACAAAGAAATCAAAAGCTTTACAGACAAGAAAACGCTAAGAGAATTCAGCACCATCAAAGCAGCTTTACAAAAAATCCTAATGAAGCTTGTCTAGGCAGAAAGGAAAAGGCCACAACTAGAAACAAAAATAATTACAATTGTAAAAGCTCACCAGTAAAGGCAAATATATAGGAAAGGAAGGAAATCACACACACACACAAACACACACAAAACCAGCAATCATGAGAAGAGGACAGCACAAATGCAGGATACTGGAAATGTATTTGAAATTAAGAGACCAGCAAATTAAAACAACCTTATTTATATAAAGACTGCTACATCAAAACCTCATGGGAATCACAAACCAAAAATCTACATTAGATACACACACAAAAAAGAAAAAGTAACCCAAACACAACACTAAAGATATACATCAAATAGAAAGAGAAGAAAACAAAAGAGGAAGGGAAGAAAAAAACCTACAAAAACAAATCCTAAACATTAACAAAATGGCAATCAGAAGATACGCATCAATAATTACCTTAAATGTAAATGGATAAAATGCTCCAATCAACGGACAGACTGGCTGAACGGATACAAAAACAAGAACCATATATATGCTGTCTACAAGAGACCCACCTCAGATCCAGGGACACATACAGATGGAAAGTGAAGGGATGGAAATAGGTATTCCATGAAAATGGAAAACAGAAGAAAGCTGGAGTAGCAACACTCATATCAGACAAAACAGACTTTAAAGTAAAGCCTGTTAGAAGAGACAAAGGACACTATATAATGATCACAGTATTAATCCAAGAAGAAGATACAACAATCATAAATATATACAAACCCAACATAGAAGCACCACAATATATAAGGCAAATGCTAAGAGTTCTATAACACCTCACACCAATGGACGTATCATCCATAGAGAAAAACAATAAGGAAACACAGGTCTTTAATGACACATTAGACCATGAGGACTTAATTGATATTTATAGGACATTCCATCTGAATGCAGCCAAATACACATTCTTCTCAAGTGCATATGGAACATTCTCCAGGATAGATCACGTTGGCCACAAAGCAAGCCTCAGTAAATTTAAAACATTGAAATTATATCAAGCATCTTTTCTAAACACAACAGTATGAGACTATAAATCAACTTCAAGGAAAAAAAATGCAAAAAAACACAAACAAGAGGAGGCTAAACAATATGTTACTAAACAACCAATGGGTCACCAAAGAAATCAAAGAGGAAATCAAAAATACCTAGAGAAAAATGACAACACAAACACGACAATCCAAAGTGTATTGGAGGCAGCAAAAGCAGTTCTAGGAGGGAAATTTACAGCAATCCAATCTTACCTCAGGAAACAAGAAAAATCTCAAATAAACAATCTAACCTTACACCTAAAGCAACTAGAGAAAGAAGAACAAACAAAACCCAAAGTTAGTAGAAGGAAAGAAATCATAAAGATCAGAGCAGATATAAATGAAATAGAGATGAAGAAAACAATAAAAAAAGATCAATGAGGGACTTCCCTGGTAGTCCACTGGCTAAGACGCCACACTCCCAATGCAGAGGGCCCAGGTTCAATCCCTGGTCAGGGAACTAGACCTCACATGCTTCAACTAAGAGTTGGCATGCTGCAACTAAATAACCTGCATGCTGCAACTAAAGATCCCCCATGCCACAACTAAAAGATCCTGCATGCCACAGTGAAGATCCCACTTGGGGCAGTGAAGATCACACATGGGGCAACGAAGACTTGGTGCAGACAAATTAAAAAAAAGAAAAATCAATTTAACTAAAATCTGGTTCTTTGAAAAGATAAACAAAATTGATAATTTAAGCAGATTCATCAAGAAAAAAGGGAGAGGGCTCAAATCAATAAAACTATAAATGAAAAAGAAGTTACAACTGACACAGTGGAAATACAAAGGATCATAAGAGACTACGACAAGCAACTATATGCCAATCAAATGAACAGCCTAGAAGAAATGGACAAATTCTTAGAAAGGTACAACTTCCCAAGACTGAACCAGGAAGAAATAGAAAATATGAACAGACCAATCACAAGTACTGAAATTGAATCTGTGATTTAAAAACTTACAACAAATAAAAGTCCAGGACCAGATGGCTTTAGAGGTGAATTCTATCAAACATTAGAGAAGAGTTAACACCTATCCTTCTGAAACTATCCCAAAAAATTGCAGAGGAAGGAACACTTCCAAGCTCATTCTATGAGGCCACCATCACCCTGATACCAAAACCAGACAAAGATACCACAAAAAAGAAAATTATAGGCCAATATCACTGATGAATATAGATTCAAAAATCCTCAACAGAATACTAGCAAACCAAATCCAACAATACATTAAAAGGATCATACACCATGATCAACTGGGATTTATCCCAGGGATTCAAGGATTCTTCAATATCCTCAAATCAATCAGTGTGATTAACATTTTAACAAACTGAAGAATGAAAACCATATGAGCATGTCAATAGATGCAGAAAAATATTTTGACAAAATTCAACAACTTTTATGATAAAAAACTATCCAGAAAGTTGGCATAGAGGGAACCTACCTCAACATAAAAAAGGTCATATATGAGAAACCCACAGCTAACAACATACTCAACGGCAAAAAGCTGAAAGCATTTCCTCTAAGATCAGGAACAAGACAAGGACGTCCACCCTTGTCACCCTTATTCAACATAGTTCTGGAAGTCTTAGCCATGGCAATCAGAGAAGAAAAAGAAATAAAAGGAACCCAAGACAGAAAAGAAGAAATAAAACTGTCACTGTTTGCAGATGACATGACACTGTATATAGAAAATCCTAACTATGCTACCAGAAAACTACTAGACTTTCATGAATTTGGTAAGTTTGCAGGATACAAAATTAATATACAGAAATCTGTTGCATTTCTATACACTAACAACAAAAGATCAGAAAGAGAAATTAAGGAAACAATCCCATTTAGCACTGCATCAAAAGAATAAAATACCTAGGAATAAACCTACCTTAGGAGGCAAAAGACTTGTACTCTGAAAACTGTAAGATGTTGATGAAAGAAATCAAATATGACACAAACAGATGGAAATATATACCATGTTCTTGGATTGGAGGATTCAATGTCATCAAAATGACTATATTACCCAAGGCAATCTACAGATTCAGTGCAATCCCTATCAAATTACCAATGGCATTTTTCACAGAATTAGAACAAAAAATTTTGTATGGGAATGCCAAAGACCCCAAATAGCCAAAGCAATCTTCAGAAAGAAAAACAGCTGGAGGAATCAGGCTCCCTGACTTCAGACTCTACTACAAAGCTACAGAAATCAAAACAGTATGGTACTGGCACAAAAACAGAAATATAGATCAATGGAACAGGATAGAAAGTTCAGAAATAAACCCACGCACCTATGGACACCTAATCTATGACAAAGGAGGCAAGAACATACAGTGGAGAAAAGACAGTCTCTTCAATAAGTGGTGCTGGCAAAACTGGACAGCTACATGTAAAAGAATGAAATCAGAACACTCCCTAACACTGTACATAAAAATAAACTCAAAATGAATTAAAACCTAAATGTAAGGCCAGATACTACAAAACTCTTAGAGGAAAACATAGGCAGAACACTCTTTGATATAAATTGCAGCAATATCTTTTTGGATCCACCTCCTAGAGAAATAGAAAAACAAAAATAAACAAATGGGACCTAATTAAACCTAAAAGCTTTTGCACAGTAAAAGAAACTATAAACAAAATGAAAAGACAACCCAGAGAATGGGAGAAAATATTCAGACACAAAACAACCAATAAGGCATTAATCTCCAAAATATACAAACAGCTCATGGAGCATTATATTAAAAAAACAAACAACCCAATCAAAAATGGGCAGAGGGCTTCCCTGGTGGCACAGTGGTTAAGAGTCTGCCTGCTGATGCAGGGGACATGGATTCATGCCCCAGTCCGGGAAGATCCCACATGCCACCGAGCGGCTAAGCTGGTAAGCCATGGCCACTAAGCCTGCGCGTCCGGAGCCTGTGCTCCGCAATGGGAGAGGCCACAACGGTGAGAGGCCACGTACCGCAAAAAAAAAGGGCAGAATATCTAAATAGACATCTCTCCAAAGAAGACATACAGATGGCCAAAAAGCACATGAAAAGATGCTGAGCATCACTAATTATTAGATAAATGCAAATCAGAACTACAATGAGATATCACCTCACACCAGTCAGAATAGCCATTATTAAAATGTCTATAAATAATAAATGCTGAAGAGGGTTTGTAGAAAAGGGGACCCTCCTACACTCTTGATGGGAATGTAACTTGGTATAACCACTATGGAAACCAGTATGGAGCTTCCTTAAAAAACTAAAACTAGAGGTAGCATATGATCCAGCAGTCCCATTCCTGTGCATGTATCTGGAGAAAACCTTAATTCAAAAAGATACATGCAACCGAATATTCATTACAGCACTATTTACAGTAGCCAAGACATGGAAGCAACCTAAATGTCCATCAACAGAGGAATAAAGAAGATGTGGTACATATATACAATGTAATATTACTCAGCCATAAAAAAGAATGAAATAATGCCATTTGCAGCAACATGGATGGACCTAGGGATTACCATACTTAATGAAGTTAGCCAAAGACAAATATCATATATCACTTATATGTGGAATCTAAAAAGATGATACAAATGAACTTATTTGCAAAATAGAAAGAGACTCACAGACTTCGAAAACAAACATTGCTACCAATGGGGAAAGGTGTGGGGAGTGATAAATTAGGAGTTTGGGATTAACATATACATGCTACTATATATAAAATAGATAATCAAGAAAGACTTACTGTATAGCACAGGGAACTCTACTCAATATTCTGTAATAACCTATATGGGAAGAGAATCTGAATAAGAATGGATATATTTATATGTATAACTGAATCACTTTGCTGTTCACCTGAAACTAACACAACATTGTAAATCAACTATACCCTGATATAAAATAAAAACCAAATTTAAAAAATATATATTCTAGATAAAAGTTCCTTCTCAGATATATATATATATATATATATATTTTTTTTTTTTTTTTTTTTTTTTTTTTGCGGTACACGGGCCTCTCACTGTTGTGTCCTCTCCCATTGCGGAGCGCAGGCTCAGCGGCCATGGCTCATGAGCCCAGCCGCTCCGAGGCATGTGGGATCTTCCCGGACCGGGGCACGAACCCGTGTTCCCTGCATTGGCAGGCAGACTCTCAACCACTGCGCCACCAGGGAAGCCCCTCAGATATGTTTTGCAAATCTTTTCTCCCAGTTTGTGGCTTGCCTTTTCATTTTCTTAATAGTGACTTTCAAAACTGTTTTTAACTTTGAGGCAGTCCAAAATTATCAGTTTTATCTTTCATGATATATGCTATTTTGTTCTATGAAATTGTTGCTTAACCAGAATGTCACTAGAATTTTCTTCTCTGTTTTCTTCTGGGTTATTTTTTTAGTGCTTGCAATTAGATGTCTGATTTATCTTGAGTTAATTTTTATATATTGTGTGAAGTAATGGCCATGGTTCATTTTAATATCCATTTTTCACAACAACCATTATTGAATAGACTCTCCTTTCCCACACTGAATGTATATTTTAAATAAACAGAGTATATTTGTATAGGTCTACGTATGGACTCTCCATTCTGATACACTGATCTATATGTCCATCCTTATAGTAAAACCACACTGTCCTGATGACTCTAGCTTTATAGTAAGTCTTGAAATTGGATAGTGAATCCTCCAACTTTGTGATTCTTCAGTTTTATGTTCAATATTGTAGGTCTTTTGCCTTTCCCTTAGAAAAAACTTTAGAACTTGTTTTTGCATACTACAAAATACCTTGCTGGGATTTTGATTGGAACTGTGTTTAATCTATAAATCAAGTTGTGAAAAATTAACATCTTAAGAATACTGAGGCTTACAGTTAGTGAACATGGTATAGCTCTCCAAATATTTAGATCTTTAATTTTTCTCAGTAATGTTTTGTTCAGTAATGTTTAGTAACATTCAATGTATGGTACTATACATATTTTGTTAAATTTATCCCTAATCATTTCATGATTTTTTTGATGCTACTGGAAGTGGTTTCTTCCTAAAATATCAATTTCCAACTGTTCATTTTTAACATATAGACATAAAAAGGTTTCTGAGACTTTTCTGAGTTTTAATTCTTTATTTCAAATCTGTGTATATATATTTTGCCTTATTACACTTGCTAATATCTACAGTACAATGTTTCATAGAAGTGAATATCCTTACTTTGTTCCTGATCTTAGGTGAAATTTATTCAGTCTTTCACCATTAAAGATGTTAGCTGTAGGTTTTTTTGTAGAAACACTTTACCAGGTTGAGGAAGTTCTTTTATATTCCTAGTTTGCTGAGATTTCCTTTTTTTCATAAATGTGTGTTGAATATTGTAAAAAAAAGTTTCCCGTATCTATTGAGATCATATGATTTTTCTTTTTTAGTCTATTAATATAGTTAATTATACTGCTTTATTTTTGAATTAATACAACTTTACACGTCTAGGATCAACTGAACTTAGTGATTTAAAAAAATCTATTGCTGGATTAAATTTGCTAATATTTTGTTAAGATTTTTGGTATTTATGTTCATAAAGAATATTGGTGTGTAATTTTCTCTAGTGTCTTTTATGGTTTCAGTACTGTGTTAGCATAAGTCCCACAGAATGAGTCAGGAAAATTTCCTCCTCATCTGGTTTCTGAAATATTTTGAACAGAGTTGATATAATTTCTTCATAAAATGTTTGGTATGGTTCAGCAGTGAAGCCACTTAGGCCTGGAGTTTTCTTTAGGGGAAGGCTTTTGATATGAATTCAACTTCTTTAGTAGATATAGGGCTTTCTAAATACAGGGCTCTTCTGGTAATCTATCTATTTTTAAGTCAGCTTTTGTAATTTGTGCCTATGAAGATTTATGCTGATTTCATCTACGTGGTACATGTAGAGTTTTAGTCATGCCAAAATAAAACCACATTACATATTTTTCAGCATTCCAACGAGTTCCAAGTGTACAGAGCAATATGGTCTCCTACATGCATATTGTTGTGCCCAGGTTACTGGAATGTCCCCATTTAGCACAAGTAAAACTACCCGCACAAACAACAACTCCCCACTGCCCTCATCACCACCACCACCAGATGCTGGCAACCACCGTTCTACTTTCTGTTTCTATGAGTTTGTCTACTTTAGATACCACATCTACGTGGAATCATGAAGTACTTGTCTTTCTGTGCCTGGCTTATTTCACTTAACATAGTGTCCTCAAAATTCAACCATGTTACCAGATACTGCAGAATTTCCTTCTTTTTAAAGGTTGAATTGTATTCCATTTTTTTATATGCCACATTTTCTTTATCCATTCATCGGTTGGTGGACATTTAAGTTATTTTCACATCTTGGATATTGTGAATAATGCTGCTATGAATGTAAGAGTGGTAATACCTCTTTGAGATTCCAATTTCAATACTTTTGGATAAATACCCAGAAGTGGGATTGCTGACTCATTCAGTAGTTCTATTTTTAATTATTTGAGGAACTTCCATTCTGTTTTCCATGGTGGCTGCACCATATTGCATTTCTACCAATGGTGTGCAAGGATTCCAATTTCTCCACATCCTCACTAACATTTGTTGTTGTTGTTAATAGCCATCCTAAAGGTGTAAGGTGATATATCATTGTGGTTTTGATTGCATTCTCCTGATGATAAATGGCATTCAACCTTTTTTCATATAACCTTTGGCCATTTTCATCTTTTCTTTCAAGAAACATTTATTCAAGTCCATTTTAAAATTGAGGTGTTTTTTTTAAACTCTTGAGTTGTAAGGCGTTTCTTATATATTTTGGAGAATAAACCCTTATCAAATATATGGGATTAACCAGTCTACTGGTTTTGGGGGGTTTTTGTCCATGCTTTTAGTATCATAGCCATGAAATCACTGCCAAGACCAATGTCATAAAGCTTTTTCCTTATCTCTTCTTCTAGGTATTTTTACAGTTTCAGGTATTATGTTTAAATGTTTAATGCATTTTGAGTTGATTTTTGTGTAGGATGTAAGATAAGGATCCAATTTCTCTCTTTTATATGTGGATATCCGGTTTTTCCAGAACGATTTGTTGAAGTCAATCTTTTCCCACTGTGCATTCTTAGCACCCTTGTTGGTGATCAGTTGACTGTATGTGCTTAGGTTTATTTCTGGCTTTCTATTCTGTTCCATTGGTCTATATGACTTATGCCAGTACCATATGGTTTTAACTATGGTAGCTTTGTAATATATTTTAAAATCTGGAAATGTGAGGCCTTTGGTTTTGTTTTTTTCTCAAGATTGTTTTGGCTGTTCAGGATCCTTTGAGATCTCATGAATTTTAGCATTGTTTCTTTCTTTCTTTTTTTTTTAATGCCACTAGGAATTTGATAGGGATTGGATTGAGTCTGTAGATTGCTTTGGGAAATATGGACATTTTAACAGTATTAAGTTTTCCAACCCATGAACACACGTAGACTGTCCATTATTTTATGTCTTAATTTATTTCATCAATGTTTTGTAGTTTTTAGTATAAAAGTCTTTAACCTCCTTAGTGAAGTGTATTCCTAAGAATTTTATACTTTTTGGTGCTATTGTGAATGTGACCGTTTTCCTAATTTCCTTTTCAGATAGCACATTGTTACTGTATAGAAACACAATTGCTTTTTGTATGCTGATTTTGTAACTTGTAACTTTGCTGAATTCATTTATTAGTTCTAACATTTTTTTATGGAGTCTTTAGGGCTATAGGATCATGCTGCCTGCTAACAGAGAAAATTTTACTTCTTCCTTTCTGGCTTGTATAATTTTATTTCTTTTTCTTGCCTAATTTCTTTGGCTAGAACTGCCATTACTATGTTGAATAAAAACTGTGGGAGTGGGCATCCTTGCCTTGGTCCTGATCCTAGAAGAAAAGCTTTCACTTTTCCACTATTGAGTACAATGTTACCTGCAGGCTTTTCATTTATGTATAGCCTTTATTTTGTTAAGGTAATTTCCTTCTATTCCTAGTTTTGTTCATTGAGAATTTTTGTCACGAAAGCATGTGTAATTTTGTCAACTGCTTTGCCTGCATCAACTGAGACAATCATATGATTTTTATCCTTAATTCTGTTGATGTGGTGTATCACACTAATTAATTTTCATATAAAGAACCATTCTTGCATCTCTTGGTCATAGTGTATGATCCTTTCATTGCACCACTATGTTTGGTTTGCTAGTATTTTGTTCAGGATTTTTGCATATATGTTCATCAGGGATATTGACCATAGTTTTATTTTCTTATGGTACATCTGTCTGCCTTTGGTATCAGGGTAAATCTGTTCTCATAAAATGAGTATGGAAATCTTTCCTCCTTTTCAGTTTTTGGGAAGAGTTTGAGAAGGATTGGCATTATTCTTCTTTAAATTTTGATAGAATTAACCAGTGGAGCCATCTTGTCTTGGATTTCTCTTTGTTGGGAGGTTTTTGATTACTGATTCAATCTCCATTGTATATAGTACCTTTATCTCTGGCTATTTAAAACTTTCTCATGATCATTGATTAATCATATCCAGAATATATATTTAATATCAGATATTGTATATTTCCTCTACAGAATTTCAGTTTGAGTATTTTAAAATTATCTTCAATTTATTTTCTCATTATATTATGTTTAAAGATTTGTAGTAGCTGTTTTACAGTCCTTCTCTGCAAATTGTATCATCTATCATTTCCTGGCCTATTTCTATTGATTTTTTTAAAAAAATTTGGTTATCAGGCATATTTTCATGCTTCTTTGCATGCCTAATAAGTTTTGATTGGCTGTCAAATATTTTTGGATGCTAGATTTAATCATATTCTTTTAAATGGTATTGGAATTTTATTCTGGAATGCAGTTAAATTCCTTTCAAATTAGGTAGATCTTTTAAAAGTTTTCTTTTAAGCTGAATTATTGTGAGTCCAGAACAGCATTTTCTGTGGAGCTAGTTTAGGTCTTCTTACTGAGTCAATACCTATTTGAGGACTCTTCTCAGTGACCCCATGTGTTAGGTTGTGTCTTTCCACTCTGATGAGGACATAAAATATTCCCAACCCAGTGTGATATCTGGGAATTGCTCTGTTTACTCTTTCCTTGTAAATCTTTCCTGGCTTTGGGTAATTTCCTCACATACATGTGCAGATATAAGCCAGACCCATTGGGACCTCTCTGCAGATTTCTCTACATCTCCTCTCTGTAGTTCTCTGCTCCACAAATTCTAACTGCCATGGCTTCCTCAAATTCAATCTCTGTCTCTTCAACTGAATGAGAACACTGGGCTTTTTTGGGTTCCCCTTGTACTGCTGCAGCCTGAGAACTGCCTTCATGCAGGAAGCCTGGGCAATCATAGGGCTTACCTTGTTTTTCTTCTATGTGGATCAAAGTCCTTTTCAGTTATCTTACATCTGAAACCAATGTTTACAATGTCTCATATATTCTGTCCAAACTTCTTGTTGCTTATAGTGGCAGGCAATTACCATGACAATTAGTCTTTTGTGGGTGGGAGAAGACATCTTTCAATATGCAGTTTAAAAAGACGGTTGCATTCTTAAATTTTCCCATATAAGTGTATCCTCATAGTTAACCATTGAAAAAGTCTTGTTATAAACATTCCATTTATAGGCAACTTTCTAGGAAGGCTGATGTAATTTTCAATAGTTCTGCTTACTGAACTTCCTTTCTTCCACTCCATAGAAACTATATTCCTAAAGTCACCAATAAATAATGTAGTTTTGTTTGTTTTATTTTTGTGTTTTAGAATGGATGAGTCTAGTGACTTTCAACATCAGGGCAGATGGCCAGCATTCTTCAGCAGTTCACATGAGAGTGTTAAATAAAACTTACCAAGGATCTTGAAAGCATTTACTGAGATCTCAAAAAGGAGTATCTTGAGTTTTTTTTTTTTTTGAAGCAACTTAAAGCCAAATCAGTGAATTAGAGCTAATAAAGTACTAAGTGGTAGATATGGGTATAGTTCATATGAACTAAAATCTGGCTAATAATACTCTCACAGGTTCAACAGATGAAGCATTTGGTTTTCAAGAGGTGTGGATGGAAAATTAAGGTTCCTGTATCAGGACACTTTAAGGAATGTCTAGTCTATTAAGTTGGGAATAGAAAAGTTCTACTCTTTGACCCAGAGACATGACAAAAGACTCTTTTGTCTGTCTGGGATCTGGATAAAAAAATAAACCAGAAGCAACCAAAAAAGTTTGTGTGAGGAATCAAATTTCAGCTTTGGCTTCATGTGGTTTTATGGTATAGTTCCACGTACCTAAATTCTATATACAATGCACACAGCACAGAACCCTCAAACTAAGAAGTTATCACAGGCGATTGGATTGAGATGGCCGAGGAGGAGGACATGTAGATCACCTTCTCCCATAAATACATCAAAATACATCTACATGTGGAACGATTCTCACAGAACATTTACTGAATGCTGGCAGAAGACCTCAGACTTCCAAAAAGGCAAGAAAATCTCCACATAACTGGGTAGGACAAAAGAAAAAAGAAAAAAGAAAAAGAGAGAGAAAGGAATCAAAATGGGACCTGTCCCCTTGGGAGAGAGCTGTGAAAGAGGAAAGGTTTTGGCACAGCGGGAAGTCCCCTCACCAGCAGGGAGACCAGCCAGGACAGAGGGGGAGCTTTGGAGCCTTGGAGGAGAGTGCAGCAACCTCTTTGTGGACGGCAAAGTGGAGAGAGACCTGCACAGATTATTGGTGCCACTTCCTGGCACTCCACAGCCTGAGACACTCATCTGCTGAGGTGGGTGGGGGCTGGGTGCTGAGGCTCAAGCTTCGAAGGTCGTAACTGGGGAAAGGACTGGGGTTGGCTGCATGGAGACAGCCTAAGGGGGCTAGGGTGTGCTGTGCCACAACCGAGGGAGTATGGGAAGAAGCCTGGGCCCACCAGAAAGGCAAGGCGCCATTGCTGGGGGGCACGTGAAGAGAGGGACAGGATAGCCATAGGAGCTTCCTTTTCTGCACACATGCTCTCAGGTGGCAGGGCACCGCCTACACGAGCTTCGGGGGCAGGTGTGAGCCATCACTGCCATCTCCGATTTCAGAGGCAGGCAAGGACTGCTACTGCTGCCAAGGGTCCTGCTACCAGGCACCAACCACTGCCCCAACTCTCCTGGGAGCATGCATGGGCCATGCACCTGCACACCCCTTATCAAGGGGATAATGGCCAGCACACACTGAGGAAAGAAACAGCAAGCATCCAAACCAAAAACAACCCTCATGCCAAAAAAAAAAAAAATTAAACCCACACAAGCTATGCAGGGATGCTCCTGCATATAAAGAGCCTTCCAAGACTATAGTAGATAATTGTTTCTCCTAAACTCACAGAGTAAGAGAAATAGAAGCAAACTGGAGAAGCAAAGGAACCACTCCCAGTTCAAAGACCAAGAGAATTCCCCTGCATGAACAATGAAACAGACCTCTTCAGTGTAATAGACACCAAGTTCAAACAGGAGGTAATGAAGATACTGAAGGAATTAAGAAATGTTATTGACAGAAATGCAGATTACTGTAAAAAGGAACTAGAAAGTATAAGGAGGAGCCAAGAAATATTAGAAAGTTCATTTGCTGAGATGAAAGCTAAGCTAAAGGCAATGAATAGCAGAGTGAATAATGCAGAAGAATTCGTGATCTGGAAGATAGGATATTGGAAATTGCCCAATCAAAACTGCAGACAGAAAACCAAATGAAAAAGAAATGAAAGCAATATAAGAGACTATGGGATAATATAAAGTGTGCCAATCTATGCATGATAGGGATTCCAGAAGGAGAAGAAAGAGAAAAAGGGATTGAAAATGTATTTGAAGAAATTATGGCTGAAAATTTCCCAAACATAAAGAAGGAAACAGATATCAGATACAGGAAGCACAGAGGGTCCCAAATAAGATGAACCCAAACAGGCCTACACCAAGACATACTATAATTAAAATGGCAAAATTAAAGATAAAGAGAGGATTCTAAAGGCAGCAAGAGAAAAACAGAGTTCTTTACAAGGGAACTCCCATAAGGCTATCAGCTGATTTCTCTACAGAAACACTGCAGGCCAGGAGGGAGTGGCAAAATATATTCAAAGTCTTGAAAAAGAAAAATCTGCAACCTAGAATACTCTACCCAGCAAGATTATCATTTAGAATAGGAGGAGAAATAAAGAACTTCTCAGACAAGCAAAAACGAAAAGAATACAGCAATACTAAACCTATTTTAAAAGAAATATTGCAAGGTCTTCTCTAAATAGAAAAGAAGCAAGAAGATATAGGAAGGATGAAATCACAACTGGGAAGTAAATCACTTAAATTAGCCAGTATACAGATAAAAAAGAAAAAAAAACTACTTGTGAAAGCAATGATAAACACAAGGAATAGGAAAAGGATAAAATTGAAGATGTAAAACAGGACATCAGTATCATAAAATGTGGGGAAGGAGAGTAAGTAAATGTAGATTCTTTTTTTTTAGAATGTGTTTGAGCCTATATGACTATCAGTCTAAAGAAAGCAGATATAGGAAGGGGTTAACATACTTGAAAAGCAGGGCAACCACAAATCAAAAACATAAAATAGATTCACAAAAACCAAAAAGAAGAGAAAAAAAGTATAACAGGAAATCATCAAACCACAAAAAGAAAAACAAAAAGAGAAAGAAAGGAACAAAGAAGAAACATAGAATCAACTGGAAAATGAAGTTTAAAATGGTAATAAATATTTATGTATCAATAATTACCTTAAATGTCAATGGACTGAATGTTCCAATGAAAAGACATAGAGTGGCAGACTGGATAAAAAAAACAAGAGCCTCCAATGTGCTGCCTGCAAGAGACCCACCTTAGGGCAAAGGACACACATAGATTGAAAGTAAGGGTATGGAAAAAGATATTTCATGCAAAAGGAATTGACAAAAAAGTGAGAATTGCAACATCCATATCAGACAAAAAAAGACTTTAAAACAAGGCCATAAAGAAAAATAAAGAAGGACACTATATAATGGTAAAAGGATCAACACAAGAAGAGAATTTTACATTTGTCATCATATATGCACCTCATATAGGAGCACCCAAATACATAAAACAAATACTAACAGACATAAAGGGAGAAATTGATGGGAATACAATAATAGTAGGAGACTTTATTTTTGTTTTTTTTGTTTCTTTTTTGTTTTTTTATGTGTTTTTTGTTTGTTTGTTTGAGTAGGAGACTTTAAACACTACGCATCAATGGACAGGTCTTCTAGAGAGAAAATCAATAAGGCAACAGAGATCCTAAATGATACAATAGAACAGTTAGACTTAATTGATATTTTCAGGACATTACATCCTCTGCCCCCCCCAAAGAAAAACACAACAGAATACACCTTCTTTTCAAGTGCACATGGAAAATTCTCTAGGATTGACCACATACTAGGGCACAAAACTAACCTCAACAAATTTAAGAGTATAGAAATATTTTCAAGCATCTTCTCTGACCACAACAGCATTAAACTAGAAATCAACCACAGGAAAAGAAATGAGAAAAAATGTTTACATGAAGATTAAACAACATGCTACTAAAAAAACCAATGGGTCAACGAGGAAATCAAAACGGAAATTAAAAAATACCTTAAGACAAACCACAGTGAAAACACAACCATACAAAATCTATGGGATGCAGAAAAAGCAGTTCTTAAAGGGAAGTTCATAGGGATACAGGCCTTTCTCAAAAAAAAAAAAAAAAAAAAAAAAAAAAGAAAGAAAAGAAAAATCTCAAATAAACAACCTAACGTACCACCTAAAAGAATTAGAAAAAGAAGAACAAACAAAACCTAAAGATGGCAGAAGGAAGGAAATAATAAAGATCAGGGAGGAAATAAATAAAATAGAGATTTTTTTAAAATAGAAAATAAAATCAATAAAACGAAGAGCTGGTTCATTGAAAGGGTAAACAAAATTGACAAACTGCTTGCCAGGATCATCAAATAAACAAAATAAGAAATGAAAAAGGAGAAATCTCAATCGATACCACAGAAATACAAAAAGAATGAGAATACTATGAACAATTATATGTCAACAAATTTGACAGCCTAGAAGAAATGGACAACTTTCTAGAAACATATAGCCCACCAAAACTAAATCAAGAAGAAATAGATAATTTGAACACCAGATGTGAAATAGAATCTGTAATTAAAACAAACAAACAAACAAAAAAACCTTCCAACAAACAAAAGTCTAGGACCAGATAGCTTCACAGGAGAATTCTACCAAACATACAAAGAAGAACTTATACCAATCCTTCTCAAACTCTTCGAAAAGATTGAAGAGGAGGGAACACTCACAAATACATTCTATGAAGCCACCATCACCTTGATACAAAAACCAGACAGATACCACCAAAAAAGAAAATTACAGGCCAATCTCTCTGATGAATATAGATGCAAAAATTCTCAACAAAATATTAGCAAACCGAATTCAACAACACATAAAAAAGATCATACACCACGACCAAGTGGGATTCATCCCAAGTTCACAAGGTTGTTTCAACATATGCAAATCAATCAATGTAAGACACCACATAAACAAAAGCCACAAACCACATGATCATCTCAATACATGCAGAAAAAACATGGGACAAATTTAACATCCATTCATGATAAAAAAAAAACTCTTATCAAAGTAGGTATAGAGGGAACATATCTCAAAGTAATAACAGCCATTTATGACAAACCCACAGCCAATATAATACTCAATGGTGAAAACACTCAGGACAAGGATGCCCATTCTCACCACTTCTATTCAACACAGTATTGAAAGTCCTAACCACAGCACTCAGACAAGAAAAAGAAATAAAATGTATCCAAATTGGAAGTGAAGAGGTAAAACTGTCACTGTATGCAGATGACATGATACTATATATAAAAAAAAAACCTTAAGGATTCCACACAAAAACTACTAGATCTAATAAATGCATTCAGCAAAGCAGCAGGATACAAGATTAGCATTAAGCAACTGGTTGCATTTCTTTACACTATCACTGAAATATCAGAAAGGGAATGTAAAAAATAAATACCTTTTAAAATTGCATCAAAAAAAATACCTAGGATTAAACCTGACCAAGGAGGTGAAAGACTTATATGCTGAGAACTATAAAACATTAATAAAGGAAATTAAAGAGGGTTCAAAGAAATGGAAAGATATCCCATGCTCTTGGATTAATATTGTTAAAACGGCAATAGTACCCAAAGCAATCTACAGATTTAATGTGATCCCTATCAAATTACCCATGACATTTTACACAGAGCTAGAATAATCCAAAAATTTATATGGAACTGTAAAAGACCCAGAATTGCCAAAGCAATCCTGAGGGGAAAAAATGAAGCAGGAGGCATAACTCTCCCAGACTTCAGACAATACTACAAAGCCATAGTAATCAAAACAATGTGATATTGATACAAAAGCAGATATATGGCTCAATGGAACAGAATAGAGAGCCCAGAAATCAACCCACACACCTAAGGTCAATTAATCTTTGACAAAGGAGACAAGAATATAAAATGGGAAAAAGACAGTCTCTTCAGCAAGTAGTGCTGGGAAAGTTGGACAGATGCATGTAAATCAATGAAATTAGAGCACACCCTCACACAATGCACAAAAATAAATTCAAAATGGCTTAAACAATTAAACATAAGACCTGACACCATAAAACTCCTAGAAGCAAGCATAGGAAAACATTCTCTGACATAAATCGTACTAATGTTTTCTTAGGTCAGTCTCCCATGGCAATAGAAATAAAAGCAAAAATAAACAAATGGGACCTAATCAAACTTACAAGCACTTGCACAGCAAAGGAAACCATAAAAAGATGAAAAGACAACCTATGGAATGGGACAAAATATTCACAAATGATGTGACCTATAAGAACTTAATGTAAAAAATATACAAACAGCTCATAAAACTCAACCACTAAAAACCAAACAACCAATCAAAAACTGAGCAGAAGACCTTATAGACATTTCTCCAAAGAAGACATACAGATAGTCAACAGGCACATGAAAAGATGCTTAACATCACTAATTATTAGAGAAATGCAAATCAAAACTACAATGAGGTAACACTTCACACTGGTCAGAATGGCCGTCATTAAAAAGTCTACAAATAACAAATGCTGGAGAGAGTGTGGAGAAAAGGGAACCCTCCTACACTGTTTGTGGGAATGTAAGTTGGTGCAGCCACTGTGAAAAACAGTATAGAGGTTCTTTATAAAATGAAAAATAGAACTATTGTATGATCCAGCATCCCCACTCCTGGGCATATACCTGGACAAAGCTATAATTCAAAAAGACACATGCACCCTACTGTTCATAGCAGCACTATTCACAGCAGTGAAGACATGGAAACAACCTAAATGTCCATCGACAGATGCATGGATAAAGAAGATGTGTCGCGCGCACACACACACACACACGCACACAAATATAATGGAATATATACATACATACATACATATATATATATATATATAAAATGGAATACTACTCAGCATAACAAAGAATAATGCCAATTACAGCAACATGGATGCAACTAGAGACTATCATACTAAATGAAGTCAGAAAGGAAAAGACAAATACCATATGATATCACTTATATGTGGAATCTAAAAATGGCACAAATAAACCTATCTAAAAAACAGAAACAGACTCATAGACATAGAGAACAGACTTGTGGTTGCCCATGGGGAAGAGGGGAGGGAGAGGGATTGATGGGGAGTTTGGGGTTAGTAAATGCAAACTATTACATTTAGAATGGATAAACAACAAGCCCCTACTGTATAGCACAGGGAACTATATCCAATCTCATGGGATAAACCATAACGGAAAAGAACATTAAAAAAGAATATATATATATATATATATATATATATGTGTATATAACTGAGTCATTTTGCTGTATAGCAGAAATTAGCACAACATTATAAATCAACTATACTTCAATTTAAAAAAAGAAATTAATCAGGAAAAACAAAACATTAAAGATCCAAAAATATTTCAAACAAAAAGCCATAAAAATTATAATCATCCTCATCAATTCTAAAAAAAGTTATGATAACATATTGTTCACACAGAGTGGCAACTCTGGGAGCCCTACACAGTAAAGCAAAGCAAAGTCATTCTGTAAATGCACTTTGAAATTCAAGGCAC
The DNA here is from genome assembly GCF_937001465.1 of Orcinus orca. NCBI lineage: Eukaryota > Metazoa > Chordata > Mammalia > Artiodactyla > Delphinidae > Orcinus > Orcinus orca. Next base: position 28,087,479 of record NC_064559.1, on the reverse strand, counting down.
AACGGACCATAACAGAAAACAACTCCCACTGATGATAACTTAGAAAAGTAAATTACATGAAGAAATTTTGCTCCTTGCGAACGAGAAAAATTAAAGCAACTTGAAATTGACTACATGGTAAACATATTTAAAGACTGAAGAACAAAATTGTCATTATTTACACAAGATATAACTCAAGAAGACTTTATCCATAAGCAAGTAGTTTTGCTGGATGTGCTGAGCAAAATGAAGCTACAACTCTAGGTATTATAACTTTATCTCCTGCCTTATTAGTAAAGGTCCCATAGCCTCCTGACACAACTTCTATTGCCACAGTTGCCCCATTGTTTTGTGACTCTTCACTTATTTACTCTCTTTCTTCAACCCAGTCTTTCAAACAGCTGAAACAAACATTTGTGTCTACTGCTCCTAGTTGCTCTGCTAGGAATCAAATGGAAAAAAGTAAACAACTACTTTTCATGAACATAAATTAATTTTATTTCTACATTGAAATGCCCATTCTACCCTCTTCTGGCTCATTCCCTTGAAAACACAAATCTTGTTTAGTTCATCTTTGTTTAGCAGTCCAGTTTTATTCTTTGTATGTATCTGTCCCAACACCATTTATTGAAGAGGCTGTCTTCTCCCCATTGTATATTCTTGCCTCCTTTGTCATAGATTAATTGACCATGTAAGTATGGGTTTATATCTGTGGTGTTCATTGTAACTTCCCCTTTTTCATTTCTGAAATTATTTTTTTGGGTCTTCTATTTCTTGAAGAGTTTAGCTAAAGATTTTTTTTTTTTTTTTTTTTTTTGCCTTTTCAATGAACCAGCTCTTAGTTTCATTGATCTTTTCTGTTGTTTTTACTCTCTATTTCATTTATTTCCACCTAATTTTTACTATTTCTTTCCTTCTACTAACTTTGTGTTTTATTTATTCTTCTTTTTCTAGTTCCTTTATATCTAAGGTTAGATTGTTTGAGATTTTTCTTGTTTCCTAAAGTAGGCTTGTATCACTATAAACTTCCCTCTTAGAACTGCTTTCGCTGCATCCTACAGATTTTGAACTGTGTTTTCCTTTTCATCTGTCTACAGGTATTTTAAAATGTCTTCTTTGAATTCTTCAGTGAACCATTGATTGTTTAGTAGCATACTATTTAGCTTCCATCTGTTTGTGATTTTTGCAGTATTTTTTCTGTGGTTGATTTCTAGTCTCATAGCAATGTGGCTGGAAAAGATGCTTCCTATGATTTCAATTTTCCTAAATTTACTGAGGCTTGTTTTATGGCCTAGCATGTGATCTATTCTGGAGAATGTTCCCTGTGTACTTGAAAATAATGTGTATTATATACTTCTTTTTTGTTGGAATGTCATATATGTATCTCTTAAGGACATCTGGTCTAATGTGTCTTTTCACACAAGTGTTTTCTTATTTTCTGTCTGGATGATCTGTGCATTGATGTAAGTCCAGTTTTAAAGTTTCCTGTTATTATTGTGTTATGTTCAGTTTCTCCCTTTATGTTTGTTAATATTTGTTTTACGTATTTAGGTGCTTCTATGTTGGATTCATACATATTTACAATTGTTATATCTTCTTGTTGGATTGATCTTTTATTATTATGTAATGTTCCTCTTTGTCTCATTACAATATTTGATTTAAAGTCTATTTTGTCTGATATAAGTATTGCTACCTTGGCTTTCTTTTCATTTCCATTTGCAAGGTATAGTTTTCCCCATTCCCTCACCTTTAGCCTGTGTGTGTCTTTAGATCTGAAATGAGTCTCTTGTAGGCAGCATATATATGGGTCTTAGTTTTGTATCCATTCAGCCACTCTGTCTTTTGATTGTAGCATTTAGTCCATTTACATTTAAAGTATTACTGATAGATATCTATGTATTGCTATTCTGTTAATTGCCTTTGGTTGTTTTTGTAACCTTTTTTGTTCGTTTTTTCTTCGTTTGCTCTCTTCCCTTGTGATTTGATGACTATTTTTACTGTTATTTTTGTATTCCATTCTCTTTTGTGTGTGGGTATCTATTATACATTTTTGGTTTGTGGTTACCATGAGGTTTATATATAGCAATCTACATATATATGTGATTGTTTTAAGTTGCTGATCCCTTAAATTTGAACACATTTGAAAAACTCTGCATTTTTACTACCCCACACCATGTTTAATATTTTGATATCATACTTCATACATTTTTATTTTGTGTATCCATTAACTACTTATTGTGGATATAGATGGTTTTACTATTTTTGTCTTTTAAGCTTCCTGCTAGCTTTATAAATGGTTGATCTACTACCTCTCCTGTATATTTGCCCTTACCAATGAGACTTTTCCTTTCCTAAATTTCAATTTTCTAGTTGTGACCTTTTCTGCTTACAGAAGTCCCTTCTACATTTCTTGTAAAGCTAGTTTTGTGTTGCTAAACTCTTTTAGCTTTTGCTTGTCTGTAAAACATTTGATCTCTCCTTCAAGTCTGAATTATACCTTGCTGGGTTGAGTATTCTTAGTTGTAGGTATTTTCCTTTCATAATTTTAAATATATAGTACCATTTCTTTCTGGCCTGAAGAATTTCCGCTGTAAAGTCAGCCAATGGTCTTATGGGAGTTCCCTTGTACATAACTAGTTGCTTTTTCCTTGCTGCTTTTAATATTGTCTTTATCTTTAATTATTGCCATTTGAATTACAATGTGTCTTGGTGTAGATAAAATTTACCTTGTTTGGGACTCTCTGTGCTTCCTGGAGAGATGTCTGTTTTCTTTTCCAGGTTAGGAAAGTTTTCAGCTTACTATGGGTTCAAATATGTTCTTTGCCCCTGTCTCTCTCTCCCTTCTTCTTCTGGGACCTGAAGGCAAATGTTAGTGTACTTGATGTTGTCCCAGAGGTCTCTTAAACTGTTCCCACCATTAAAACTTCTTTTTTTCTTTTCAGCTTGGGTGATTTCCACTACTCTGTCTTCCAGTTCACAGATTTGTTCATCAGTATCATCTAATCTACCACTAATTCCTTCTCATGTATTTTTATTGTATTCTTCAGCACTGATGTTTCTTCTTTATGTTTCCTAACTCTTTGTTAGAAACTTCTAATTTTTCACTCTTTCATCCATTCTTCTCCTGAAGCATCTATATGATCAATACCTTGAACACTTGATCAGGTAAATTGCTTATCTCCACCTCACTTAGTTCTTCTGGGGTTTTATCTGTTCCTTCATTTGGAATGTATTCCTCTGTCACCTCATTTTGCCTAATTCTCTGTTTTTATTTGTATGTATTTTGTAGGGCAGTGATGTTTCCCAATCTTGGAGGTGTGAACTTATGTAAGAGATGTCCATGGGATCAAGAAGTGCACTCCCCTCCGGTCACTAGAGCTATATGTTCTAGGGGTGCTCTATATGCAGTCTGTGTGGGCCTTTATGTGGTAGGAGGATGAACTGTGGGAACACTGGTAGGCGTGGATGGTTGCCAGGCCCCACCTAGCACAAAGGCTGTTGGCTACTTGTGGGTGGGGCTGGGTACTTCCATGGCTGACTACATGTCCAGGGAGGCTCAGTCCTGTTGCCAGCCAATTGGTGGGTGGGACTGGGTCATGAGTTGGCTGGCTACAGAGCCTGGGGGTCCTGAGGCTGTTGCTATCCCACTTGTGGACAGAGCCTGGTCCCAGCGTGGCTGGCTGCAGGGCAGGGTGTTCCAGAACTGGTGTCGGCCTGCTGGTGCTGAGGCCAGATCCCAACAGCTGGCTGTGGGGCCCCAGGGTTCCCAGGGCTAGTGCCCATCCGCTGGTAGTTGAGGCCAGGCCCTGGGCCTCTGGTGGACAGGGCTAGGTCCCAGGGCAACTGAGGGATTGGGGAGCTCCATGGCAGCCAGTCTGCTGGTGGGTGGGGCTGTGTACCTGCATGGCTAGCTGCTTGGCCTGGGGCATCCTAGGACTGATCTGACTAGCTTATTAGCAGGGCCTTGTCCTAGCTAATAAGCTAGAGGCAGGATTCCAAAATAGCACTTGCCAGCCCCAGTGTCCTCATGGTAGAAAACACTCCCCATGGTGGCTGCCACCAATATCTGTCTTCCACCGGTGATTCCCAGTTGCCTCCTGCCTCTCTGAGAGGGTCTCTAAGGTCAACAAATGGGTCTGACCCAAGCTCCCTTCAAATTATTGCCTCTACCCTGGGTCTCAGAGCGTGTGAGACTTTCGTGCACCTTTAAGATTGGAGTCTCTTTATTTCCCACAGCCCTCTGGGTCTCCCAAAAGCAAGCCCTGCTGGTCCCAAGTGTTCTGGGGGCTTGTCTTCCTAGTACAGGACCACCTGGCTGGAGAGCCCAATGTGGGGCTCATACCCCTCACTCCTTGGAGGAACCTCTGCAATTGTGATTAGCCTCTTATTTGTGGGTCACCGACCCAGGGGTGTGGGTCTTGACTGTACTACATCTCCGCCCCTCCTACCCATCTCCTTGTGGTTTCATCTTAATATCTTTAGCTGTAGGTCTTTTCTGCTAGTCCTTGTGTGACTCTCATTGATAGTTGCTCTGTAAATAGTTGTAGTTTTGGTGTGTCCGTGGGAGGAGGTGAGCTCAGGGGCTTCCTGCTCCACCAGCTTGGCCTCTCTCCCTCTCTTTGATCTATTTTATCCACTAGGGTACCCTTAGTGTCAAAAAGAGTAGGCACTCAATAAATATTTGTGAGTTGAAACAAAAATAGCCCAAAGGTAATTCCAAAATGGAAAGAATTAGAAAGAATGATAACTCATGTGTTACCCAGTGCAAACTGCCAAAATCAGTTACTTTTCAATGGGAAGAGGCAATGAATACTTGCTTGGTAATTTAAGAAAACAGATGGAAGAACTTCCTGAGTATGGCAGAATAACTCAAAAGTTATTGGAGCCTTCAGAAGCATTTGGTTTTAATTCCTGCTCCACCATTTAATAATTTCATGGATTTGGTCCAGTCACTGACTTAAAATCCCTGAGACCCATTTCTCTCTTAGTAGTAACCTATCATCCTACTACTAAGAGTAGCACAGAGAGGCCCCAAGGGGGCAAACAATACCTCATACATTAAAGTCACTGTGAACAGTGAGGAGAAGCAGTTTCAAATACTAGGTCAGCAAGTGGAAAATAGATTTGGGCCTACTGGTTTATTTCCTGAAATAAGTGCTTATTAATTTTAATACATGTTAAAGAAAAAAGTTATAGAATAGAGGTGTATGCTTATATTTGTCTGATGCAAAGGTAAAACCACAAATATAATTTTAAGTAGTTCAACATTTAAATTTAGGAGGGTATCCCTGAAACAGAGGGAATATTTATTAACCTACAAGATGTCTCTTGGGCCTAAAGCTACATTCTCTGAAATCTTTCCTAGTTCAAGTGCATATTAAACTCCTGGTGTTGAGTTCAGCATTGAGCAGACTTCCAAAGCTCTGTGTTTTCTGTTACTAATTTTAATGGACACTAAGTGCTTGTGTGCATTCAGTGTTTAAATGTTACACTGTTTGGAGAAGTCAGAGAAGTCTGAGTTCTGAAGATACTGGTGCCAAAGCATGCTTCCATAGCCTTCATATTTTAGCAGAAATATTTGCTTGGTGTCATTCTTTTGTTTTTGCACACATAGAATCATCAGAAAGGTTACACCATTTAGCTCTCAGATGTAAAACTAAACTAGAGAACCACTGAGACAAAGGCAGAAGAAAGGTCAAAAACCAGGAATAGTCCTAACCTCAATATTTCAAAAATGGATACTCTACAAGTATGGCATATAAAATTTGATTTTTACTAGAACATTCTTTAAACAAAACTCAGCTGTTCTTGGAATTCTGGGCAAATGGCTATATTTTAAAATGTATTTTGTACTGGAAAACAGGAATAATGGTTTGGAAAGTGACATTTAAAAATTTTACAAATCAAAGTTCAAAGCCTCTAGGGATCCAGAAATTCCAAATTCTATCTTGGTGCACTCTGACTCTAATCTCTTCTCTCTCTCTCACACACACACACACACACACGCCTGCGCGTGCGTGCGCGCGCGCACACACACACACACACACACACACACACACACACACACACACACACCCCTACCCATCCATAGGGACAAAGTAGAGTCCAAACACAGAGCTCTAGTTGCAATCTTGATCTTTTTTTAAGGTAAACAAACAATGGATGAGTTGTACCCTTCAGAACCTCAGTCTTTTCATCTGCAACATATAATTACTATTCTTTCTACCTCACAAAAACTAGTGAAATATAAAGAAAAGGAATATAAGGCATTTTGCAAATGGTAAAGCACTATACAAATATATAAATGATTACCATATTCTTGTGCTGTAAGAGTGTCAGCATTATTACCAGGAGAAAAAGCATACTGGAGTTGAATTAGGATATATTTCATAAACAAGGATCATAGAATCTTAGTCTAGAATGTAACCCAAACATGATGTTTTCTAATCTTCAACACATTTGAGGAATTGCCCTCTACAGCATCCCTGACAAAGGGTCACTTAACTTCTGCTTCAATTATATCAGTGATGGGCAATTTGGTGATTTTTAGGTAGTTTATTCTGCTAATGGAAATAGAAATTTGCTCCTTAGGTTGAATTGAAATCTTCTCCTTAATTTCTAGTAAAACCAGACAAAATGCTTGAAAACCTTATCCCCTCATCTATCTGGCAGTGCTTTGAAAACTTGGGATGCCTCACTTTTTGCATGTTATGTGTCAAGTTATTCACATAACTTGACAATGTTATGTGTCAGCAATGTTATGTGTCAAGTACGGGGCTAAGTGCCAAGAACTAAAGATTAAACAGAGCTAATGCCTGTCCTCAAGTAGCGTACCAGCCAGGGGTTAGCCCCCTGAAGTAAAAACTTGAGACGGAAAGTATAGTAGAAATTTCAAGCAAGTAGGATTTAATACAGGGAATTGACTACTAAGGGTTGAAAGGCTAAAAGGGTTAGGATGCTGAGGTCACCAGTTATTAGTATCTCCAGGAAGCAGTTACTACCCTTGCAGCTCAGCTAACTCAGACATTAGTAACTGCAGGAAGCAGTGGTCACCATTAGGAGAGGTGGAGCTAACAGAATTGTGCCACCTCGTGGTGGGCGCTCAGACCTCTGCGGGCAGCACAGCATAGGTGGTGCTCAGCTTTCCATGGGGGTAAGGATGCTGTGTAGCTGGTGCATGGACCACCAAAAGCAGAGGGCCCAGCTGGTTCTGGAACTCAGAAGGGGCCTGGCAAAATGGTAATGAGGGTGAAATGAAGCTGGAAACTAAAGCCATAGTTGGCCTTGACTGGTTTAGGAAGTCCAAATTATTAAAGTAGTCCATTTTATGTAATAATGAGACATGCTTCTCCAACTTCCACTGTTCGCTTTCAGACCCCTATATTTTTTACTGGTTGCTTGTTTAAGGCATATCCTATGAGATAATGTCCCAATCCTGCAAGTATTTCTTATAATCAGCATATTAACTGAATCTTCTATTAATTGAACTATTGCTGGGTGATTGGGTATGTAATTGACATCAAGACATTTCTTGAAAATTAATCTATTGCTATACTTCTTTTCTGTTAAATGAGTTTCTTGGTTAGAAGCAATGTTGTGTAGAAGACCATGATGGTGAATCAGAACTTTGTCAAGTCCATGGGCAGTTATATGCCAGCAAAAGTACTGCCACCAGGAAAGAAAATCTATATTCCAAATAAATGTTTATTACAGTAAGGAATTTCTTCCTCTTGCATGATGGAAGTTACTCAACCTGCCACTAGTTGGCTACTTGGTTTCCTTAGAGAATGGTCCATATCAAGGATTGAGCATTGGTCTATGCTGTAGGCTAGTTAGGCACTTGGCAAATGATGGTATTTATAGTCTTGGCCTGGATCAGAGCCGGAGAGTCCCAGGCACCCGTCTCCTCAGTGGATGCCTCCCAACCCTGCCGCTGCCCCATGCCGTGGGATGGGGAGACAAGGGAGACTCATCGAATGAAATATGGGGCCCCATTTAACGGATAAAGCCTCCCTCTATTGGAATGCATTTCCCACCTCTTTTGCCTGGTTGTTAATGGGACTTTACTTCCTCAGAGAAACCTTTCATTTTCTTCTTAGTGTTTTTCTCAAGGACCAGAATCCTTAAGCCTAGAGGGAATTTTTGCTTTCTAGGGATCCTGACAAGGATTAAGAAAACACATGGACCTCTAGGGTTGCCTTTTAAGTCTTGAAAGAATACTGGATTGGAAGATCTTACCATGAGACAAGTTGGCGGAGTAGAAGACTTTGAGCTAACCTCCTCTCACAAAAACACCAAAATCACAAATAATTGCCAAACAACCATCAATAAAAAAAACTGGAACCTACCAAAAAATGTATTCTATATCCAAAGACAAAGAAGAAATCACAATGAGATGGTAGGAGTGGCATGCTCACACTATAATCAAATCCCATAACCCTCGGGTGAGCAACCCACAAACTGGAGAATAATTATATTGCAGAAGTCCTCCCCTGGGTGCACGAAGGCCAGGACAACCATTGCACCCTCTTTTTCCACGTGATGGCCCCTGCCTCTGCGGGCACTGGGAGGGTCTCCCACCTGGGTGGCCCACGTGCCCCAACAGCCACCCCAGCCCTCTCCCGCCTGAGTGGGCTTGCATGCCCCCGTCACCTCTCTGGTTCCCTCCAAACTGAGCAGGCTTGGGCACCCTGATTGCTGCCCCAGCCCCTTCCTGCCTGAACAGGCTCATATGCACCAGGGCAGCTCAGGAGCAGATGCCAGTGGGTGGCCCACATGAAGAGGTGGGGCTGAAACCACAGGGGCCGTGTGACTAAGGAGGAGCGGAAATCTCTCCCCACAGCTGCACAAACCATGGATTTACACCTCGCTGCTGTCTTTCTAAATTCAGCACCTGTGGAACATCTGAATGGACAACAAGTGCTCCCACAGCTGAGATGGGTCTGGCTTTACCAGCTATGGGGTTTCTGGGCATGAACACAAGGGGGTTGGGCCAGACCAGAGTCTCAGTGGCCTCCATAGCTCCCACAGTGGGTCCAGCAGCACAACTACTGCAGTCCTGGGACCTTAATTCAGTGTATCTACACTGGTGGCCTGGTGAAAACAACACCTGAGAGACAACAGGGCCAATTGCCAGCATACTCACAGTTAAGGTGGAGCCAAGAGCAGTGCCAACAACAGCATACATTGTGAGCCCACACAACAGGTGAAAGGCAACACAACAGAGCATGCTCACAGGTGAACAGCTCCAGAGGAGGAATACTCAGTGGTTTCTCTCCCTGTGGGAGTGCTCCAATCCCACCTACCTCACCCCGCAGATCAGAAACAGCTCAGAAACAGGTGTGGGGGCTTCTACTCCAACAACTAAGGAGCAGACCCTGTCCCTGATGGGGCAGTGACAACCACGGAGCAAAGGGGAGGCCCCACTCAATATCCAGTGCAGGCTCTGGTCACCACAACATCAGTCACACCAGCTATCAAGGGGATCATGGCCAGCATACCATGATAAAAGAGGTGGAAGACATCAAAAACAGCCCTTGCAACAAGAAATATTAAACCCACACAGGCTACACAGTGACCCTGCCACAAGAAAATAACCATCCAAGACAATCTGAGGGTCTGGCATTGGAAGGAAGAACCCCCAGAGCATTTGGCTTTGAAGGCCAGTGAGGCTTGAGTGCAGGACCTGCACAGGACTTGGGGAAACAGTGACTCCACTACTGGAGGGTGCACACAAGATCTTAGGTGCACTGGGACCTAGCACAAAGCAGTACCTCCACAGGAACCTGGGCTAGACCTACCTACAGGACTTGGAGGGTCTTGGGAGGCAGGGGTTGGCTGTAGCTCACTGTGGGAGCAAGAACACTGGTGGCGCAGGCCTCAGGGAATATTGATTGGTGTGAGCTCTCCTGGAGGTCCCTATTTTGACAAGAAGACCTGGCCACACCCAACAGCGAGCAGGCTCCTGTACTGGAATGCCACTGGCCAAACAACGAGCAGGATAGAAACACAGCCCCAGCCATCAGCTGACAGTCTGCCTAAAGTTGTACTCAGCTCACAACCACCTCTAAACACACCCCTGGATATGGTCCAGCCCACCAGAGGGAAAAAACCCAGCTCCACCCACCAGAGGGCAGGCACCATCCCTCCCACAAGGAAGCCTGCACAAGCCATTGGACCAACCTCACCAACCAGGGGGGCAGATACCAGAAGCAAGAGGAACTATGACCCTGCAGCCTGAGAAACGGGGACCACAAACACAGAAAGGTAGACAAAATGAGAAGACAGAACATTATGCTGCAGATGAAGAAACAAGATAAAAACCCAACAAGAACAACTAAATGAAGAGGAGATAGGCAATCTACCTGAAAAAATAATTCAGAGTAATAATAGTAAAGATGATACAAAATCTCGGAAAATTAATGCAGGCACAGACTGAGAAGATATAAGAAATGTTTAACAAAGAGCTAGGAGATTCAAAGAACAAAAAACCTAGATAAACAATACAATAATTGAAATGAAAATACCCTAGAAGGAATCAAAAGCAAAATAACTGAGGTAGAAGAATGAATGAACTGGAAGACAGAGGGGTGGAAATCACTGACACAAAATAGAATAAAGAACAAATGAAAAGAAATAAGGACAGTCTCAGAGACCTCTGGGACATTAAACACAACATTTGGGTCACAAGAGTCCCAGAAGGAGAAGAGAAAGAGAAAGGGCCTGAGAAAATATTTGAAGAGATTATACCTGAAAAAGTCCCTAACATGAGAAAGGAAACACTCAAGTCCAGGAAGCACAGAGAGTCCCATACAGGATAAACTCAAGGAGAAACACATAGAGACACATAGTAAGCAAACTGACAGAAATTAAAGACAAAGAAAAAATAATAAAAGCAACAAGGGCAAAACAACAAATAACATACAAGGGAATCCCCTCCAAATATCAGCTGATCTTTCATCAGAAACTCTGCAGGTCAGAAGGGAATGGCATGATATATTTAAAGTGAGGAACAGGAAAAACCTACAACCAAGAATACACTACCCAGCAAGGCTCTCACTCAGATTTGACAGAAAAATCAAAAGCTTTACAGACAAGCAAAAGCTAAGAGAATTCAGCACCACCAAACCAGCTTTAGAACAAATACTAAAGGAACTTCTCTAGGTGGGGGAAAAAAAGGAGGCCACAGCTAGAAACAAAATCACAAATGGGAAAGCTCACTGGTAAAGGCAAACATACAGTAAAAGTAGGAAATCATCCACACACAAATATGATATCAAAACCAGTAACCATGAGGAGAGTACAAATGCAGGAAATGGGAAATGCATTTGAAATTTAGAGACCAGCAACTTAAAACAACCTTACATATACAGACTGCTATATCAAAACCTCATTGGAACTGAAAACCAAAAAACTGCAATAGATACACACACAAAGAAGAAAAAGCAATCCAAGCACCACACTAAAGACAGTAATCAAGTCACAAGAGAAGAGAACAAAGAGGAAGGGAAGAAAAAGACCTACAAAAACAAGTCCAAAACAATTTTTAAAATGTCAGTAGGAACATACATATCAATACTTACCTTAAATGTAAATGGATTAAATGCTCCAACCAAAAGACACAGACTGGCTGAATAGATAAGAAACCAAGAACCGTATATACGCTGTCACAAGAGACCCACTTCAGATCTAGGGATACCTACAGACTGAAAGTGAGGGGATGGAAAAAGGCATTCCATGTAAATGGAAATAAAAAGAAAGCTGATGTAGCAATACTCATATAAAAAAATACACTTTAGGGCTTCCCTGGTGGCGCAGTGGTTGGGAATCTGCCTGCCAATGCAGGGGACACGGGTTCAAGCCCTGGTCTGGGAAGATCCCACATGCCGTGGAGCCACTAAGCCCGTGAGCCACAACTACTGAGCCTGCGCATCTGGAGCCTGTGCTCTGCAACAGGAGAGGCCGCAACAGTGAGAGGCCCGCGCACCACGATGAAGAGTGGCGCCGCTCGCTGCAACTGGAGAAAGCCCTCGCACAGAAACAAGGACCCAACACAGCCAAAAATAAATAAATAAATTTATAAAAAAAAATACACTTTAAAGACTGTTACAAGAGACAAGGAAGGACACTACATAATAACCAAGGGAACAATTTAAGAAGAATATATAATAAATATATATATATATGTATATGTGTGTGTGTGTGTGTGTATATATATATATATACACACACACACACACACACACACCCAACATTGGAACACCTCAATATATAAGGCAAATGCTAATAGCCATAAAAGGGGAAATAGACGGTAACACAATAAGAGTGGGGGGAATTTAACATCCCACTTACACCAATGGACAGATCATCCAGACAGAAAGTCAATAAGGAAACATAGGCCTTATATGACACATTAGACCAGGTGGACTTAATTGATATTTATAGAACATTCCAACCAAAAGCAGCAGAATACACTTTCTTCTCAAGTGTATATGGAACATTCTCCAGGATAGGTCATATCTTGGTCCATAAAGCCAGCCTCGGTAAATTTAGGAAAACTGAAGTCATATCAAGCATCTTTTCTAACCACAACACTATGAAATGAGAAATTAGTTACAAGAAAAAAGTACAAAACACACAAACTCTGGAGGCTAAATAATATGCTAATAAACAACCAATGGATCGCTGAAGAAAGCATAGAGGAAATCAAAAAAACACCTAGAGACAAATGAAAATGAAAGTGTGACAATCCAAAACCCATTGGATGAAGCAAAGGCAGTTCTAAGAAGGAAGTTTATAGCAATACAGTCTTACATCAAGAAACAAGAAAAATCTCATATAAACAACCTAACCTTACACCTAAAGCAACTAGAGAAAGAACAAACAAAACCCAATGTTAGTAGAAGGAAAGAAATCATAAAGATCAGACCAGAAATAAATGAAACAGAGAAGAAAACAATAGAAAATATCAATGAAACTAAAAGCTGGTCCTTTGAAAAGATAAACAAAATTGATAAACTTTTAGCCAGACTCTTCAGGAAAAATAGAGAGAGGACTCAAATCAAGAAAAATAGCAACAAAAAAGGAGAAGTTACAACTTACATGACAGAACTGCCATAGAGGCATTTATGCCAAAGTAGTCTCTTATGCCAAAGGGCCATAAAAGACTACGACAGGAAACTATAAGTCAATAAAATGGATAAACTAGAAGAAATGGACAAATTCTTAGAAAGGTACAATCTCCCAGGACCAAACCAGGAAGAAACAGAAAATATGAACACAACAATCATAAGTACTGAAATTGAATCTGTGATTTTAAAATTCCCAACAGACAAAAGTCCAGGATCAGACACCTTCACAGGTGAATTCTATCAAACATTTAGAGAAGAGTTAATACCCTATCCTTCTGAAACTATTTCAAAAAATTGCAGAGGAAGGAACACTTCCAAACCTATATTATGAGGCCACCGTCACCTTGATACCAAAACCAGACAAAGATAACACACACACGCACACACACACAAAATTACAGGCCAATATCACTGATGAACATAGACGGAAAAATCCTCAACAAAATACTAGCAAACTGAATCCAACAATACATAAAAAGGATCATATACCATAACCAAGTGGGATTTATCCTAGGGATGCAAGGATTCTTCAATAACCACAAATCAATCAGTGTGATACACCACATTAACAAACTGAAGAAATAAAAACATTATCATCTCAATAGATGCCGAAAGAGTTTTTTTACAAAATTCAACACTGATTTATGATAAAAACTCTCCAGAAAGTGGGCATAGAGGGAACCTACCTTAACATAATAAATGTCATATATGACAAGCCCACAGCTAACATCATACTTCATACTCAATGGTGAAAAGCTGAAACCATTTCCTCTAAGATCAGGAAAAAGACAAGGATGTCTACTCTTGCCACTTTTATTATTCAACATAGTTTTGGAAGTCCTAGACAGGGCAATCAGAGAAGAAAAAGAAATAAAAGGAATCCAAATAGGAAAAGAAGAAGTAAAGCTGTCACTGTTTGCAGATGACATGACACTATACATAGAAAATTCTAACAATGCTACCAGAAAATTACTAGACCTCATCAAAGAATATGGGAAAATTTCAGGATACAAAATACACAGAAATATCTTGAATTTCTATACACTAAGAATAAAAGTTCAGAAAGAGAAATTAAAGAAACAATCAAATTTACTATCACATCAAAAAGAATAAAATACCTAGAAATACACCTACCTAAGGAGGGAAAAGACCTTTACTCTGAAAACTACAATTTGCTGATGAAAGAAATTGAAGAAGACACAAACAGATGGAAAGATATACCATGTTCTTGGGTTGGAATAATCAAAATGACTATACTATGCAGGCAATCTACAGATATGATGCAATTCCTATCAAATTACCAATGGCATTTTTCACAGAACTAGAACAAAATTTCAAAAAAAAATTTGTATGGAAACACAAAAGACAATGAATAGCAAAAGCAATACTGAGAAAGAAAAACAGAGACAGAGGAATAAGGCTCCCTGACTTTAGACGATACTACAAAGCTACAGTAATCAAAACAGCATGGTACTGGCACAAAAATAGAAATATAAATCAGTGGAACAGCATAGAAAGCCCAGAAATATACCCACACACCTATGGTCAATTAATCTATGAGAAAAGAAGCAAGATATGCAATGAAGCAAGGACAGTCTCTAAGTGGTGCTAGGAAAACCGGACAGCTACATGTAAAAGAATGAAATTAGAACATTCTTTAACACCATACACAAAAATAAACTCAAAATGGATTAAAGACCTAAATATAAGGCCGGATACTCTACAACTCCCAGAGGAAAACACATGCAGAACACTCTCTGACATAAACTGACATAAACTGCATCTCTGAGAGTAATGGAAAGAAAAAGAAATATAAACTAATGGGTCCTAATCAAACTTATAAGCTTTTGCATGGCAAAATAAACCATAAACAAAATGAAAAGACAACACAGAGAATGGGAGAAAATATTTGCAACCGAAGTGACTGACACAAGATTAATCTCCAAAATATACAAACAGCTCATGCAGCTCAATATCAAAACAAAAAAACAATCAAACATTGAGTAGAAGGTCTAAAAAGACATGTCTCTAAAGAAGACATACAGATGGCCAAAAACCACATGAAAAGATGCTCAATGTCACTAATTATCAGAGAAATACAAATCAAAACTACAACAAGGTATCACCTCACACCAGTCAAAACGGCCAACCTCAAAAAGTCTACAAACAATAAATGCTGACAGGGTGTGGAGAAAAAGGAACCCTCCTACACAGTTGGTGGGAATATAAATTGGTGCAGCCACTATGCAGAACACTATGGAGGTTCCTTAATAAAGTAAAAGTAGAACCACCATACCATCCAGCAATCCCGCTCCTGGGCATATATCCAGAGAAAATCATAATTTGAAAAGATACATGCACCCCAATGTTCATACCAGCAGTATATACAATAGCCAAGACATGGAAGCAACCTAAGCCTCAATCAACAGATGAATGGATAAAGAAGATTTTATACACACACACACACACACACACACACACACACACACACAATGGAATATTACTCAGCCATAAAAAAGAATGAAATAATGACATTTGCAGCAACATGGATGGACCTAGAGATTATCATACTAAGTGAAGTATGCCAGACAGAGAAAGGCAAATATCATATGCTATCACTTATATGTGGAATGTAAAAAAATATATATACAAGTGTACTTATTTACAAAACAGAAATAGACTGACAGACATCCGAAACAAACTTATGGTTACCAAAGGGGAGGTGGAGGGAGAGATAAATTAGGTGTTTGGGATTAAAATATACACACGACTATATATAAAATAGATAACCAACAAGGACCTACAGTATAGCACAGAGAACTATACTCAACATCCTTTAATAACCTATAATGGAAGAGAATGTTAAAAAAAAAAGAATATATATATGTATATATGCATATATATATATATATATCTGAATCACTCTGTTGTACACCTGAAATAAAACACTGTAAATCAACTATATTTCAATAAAAATTAAAAAAATAAAATACAAATTTTAAAAATGACATTATTTATATCAAGTCTTTTTGAGGGCATGTCCTTGTTAAATACATACATAAACTTCATCCCATCTCCAAAGAATAATTTGTACTTGAGCCACTGAGCAACACGGGATTCTGGGGGAAAAGGTTACTGATATCCATAGGGAGGGTCACAAGTCCACAGGGAAACTGTAACTAACTAGCCAATGTGGAATTCCACTGTAGGTCACAAACTCTTATTACCATTTCATCCCTGCTTCCCTTTATGGTCAATGTGCCATCATGTTCCTGGCACTTAAGTGCTGCCACATTGCTCTTGGGCTCTCCAGGATCCCATGATCCCCATGAAGTAAAAGAGCCCAACCCCAAAGCAGACCCTCCCTCTACAGAGGACAGACCCTACACAGCCTTTCAAGCATGTCAGTGCCCTTGCCTGGTGCCTTCCTCAATGCCTTTGTGAAGTATCCTCCGGACCCTCTCAGGGAATTCATGTGGAGTGGGGAAGGGATAAGGGAGAGAGTGAGTAGATGTGAGCTTGTACATGGTAAATATACCCCAACATTCTTAAACCCTGGATTCCTTCTGGTACATTGTGTATTTAGCATCTATGAACATAAGCTTCAACTTCTCATCATCCTTACTCCAGGATGTAATAGTCTAGACAAGGGGTCAGCAAACTACAGCCCATGAGCCAAATATGGTCCGTTACCTATTTAAAGTTTTATTGGAACACAGCCATGCTCTTTCATTTACATATTATCTGTGGCAGTTTTCATATCCCTACTGAAGAACTGAGTGGTTGTGACAGAGACCTTACTGCAGGCTGGCAAGACTATTGATTATCTAGCCCTTTACAGAGACATTCTGCTGCCCCCTGGCCTAGGCTGCTTCTGGTCTTGTCTCCACATATCTGAACTCTGTTTTCTTGTCTTCTCTTTGCTTATTCATATTCTCTAGTTTTTCTTTAGCAAACATCCTGATTAGTCAATCAGGAAAACACAGTCATGAAGCTTCTGACACATGTCAGGGTTTCACAAACCATAGACTAAACAGGTTGAACAAAATAGATGTGGGCCTCACCCAGCTTAGAGTCTATATCATGCTTTATTTTGTGTGTCAAAACAATAAAAGTAAAAAAAAATTATATATATAATATGCAATATGTATATGTATGTATGTGTGTATATATATAATAAACACTTATATTATATATACATATACATATTATATATTATATACATATAGTATATATTATATGTATTATATATACACACAAATACATACATATATATATCAGTATCTATCTATCTATCTATCTATCTATCTCTATATATATATCAATGTGATCTAAAGGAAAGCAGCAGGGTGTTCTGACCTACTGCTTGGAAGACCCAGGGACTAACTCCTGTCATATTAAGGGGTGATCAGACCCTGACAGCCTGATTCATGAGCACAGAAACATATATAAGAGGGGTTCAGACATCAGGATGCTAACTTACTGATTTACAGTGAGAAACTCCTGTCACACAGACCAGAAATATGTGCTGGCCATCTGCTCAGCAATGCTCTCCTGCAGTCAAGCTGCAAGGAAAGCCAAAATCTAATCAGAACCACTTTATTGATTTCTCAGGAAAAATTACTGTGAAGCAGGACAAAAAGACCTATATGATTAGTGCCTTTTCCTTGTAGGTAAACGTGTGTGGGGATGAGAATTCTGTGCTGAGTACGGAAACAGAATAAAGGAAGCACAAAGAACTGGATATTTAATGGCATCAAAACATTCAAAGACTCTGGATGCACTCAATATACCATAAAGGTGATTTTGTACGTGGGAGCAGAAACAGTTGAAGGCTAATGCTGCCAACTTTACATCATCTCTACCCTAATGAGAGCCTGAGCCATTGGGACCAGAAAATTCAAGACTTCCTCACTTCTGTAATATTTCTTTTCCTATACCTCTACAATCAAGCCTTCTTCCGATTGAAATTCTATCTCTTTAAGTGTGTTAATTGCAAGGCCCATATAACCCCCTACCTCTTTCAGATGATTTTTCCTATCTCAGTTCTAGTGTATTGTGTGTTTATCCTATATTTGTATACTCAGATGAAATCCATTCTGTGACTTACTATTTATGATACTTTCGACATAAGTTTGCTGTAGGAATTGAATACAATAATTTTTGTGAACTACCCATTACAATGTCAAGCATATAGTAGGTGCTCAGTAATGAAAAACAGGATTATAATACACTGGAAGTGGCAGATATAAATGTAATTAACTACACCACAATGTGAGGTATATTATGTTATACAAGTGGTAGAAGCAAAGTGTTATGGAAACATATAGACCAAATACTCCCAGGACTTTTAACTATGCAACATACACAACTGTAGATTGCTTTCTCACTGTCTGCCACTTTTCTCTGGCTACATTCCAGAGCGAAGTGCCAGACCTCACGTGGGGCCCGACATTTCCAACACTGTACCTTAGAATGCAGTCCAGCTCAGGTCGAGTCCAGGGTAAACATCACTTGTCTATTAACTCAGACTAAGCCAAGCCTCAGTGCCGCTCACAGAAGCTCGTGGTCACCCAACCCCTGTGGGTTTGTTACGTAAATTATTTTCACACCAAGCCTCTTCAATCCTGGCCTTGTAGGAATGATCATAAAACAAAGACAAAAACAAATCTAAAATAGTACATTCAGCTGAACTTATTTTCATTCTTCTAAACCATGGGATACTCTGCTTTCCTTCTCATGTCCTGGTGTCACAATCTACACTTGATGCTAGAAAATTCAGAGTCGTGGCCATCTCTGCAAAATCAACAAACACTGTCGGTTCTCCTGAAATTGCCCCACACCTGACTTCTTTAATATCTACTGCCTTATTGGTTTAGTTGTATTTACTTATACTTTGTTTAGCAAATGCATAACTCTTACCGCGTGTCAGCCACTGTTCCAAGCACTTCAAAAATACTATCTCATTTTATCCTAACAATCTCACAAGGAACAACCCTTTTATTATCCTCAAGGCACAGAGAGGCTACATGAGGCTCCCGCTGTCACAGTCTAATGTACGGATATAAGTCCAGGCAGTCTGCTCCTGAGCACATCTTAACCCTTATGCCCCATGGCCTCTTAGTTCAGTTTCTCCTTATCCTCTCCCTCAGCTAATGAAGCAGCCTGAGTATCAACCTCCCTGCCTCCAGTCTGGTCTCTTCTCATTTGACCTTGACATCCACACTGTAGACAGACCTACATCTCTAGGTTACAGATATATTTAAATGATTCCTGGGCTTAAAAACTTGAGATGTCTCCCTAGGGGTGCCAAGTCTTTATTATAAGGAATAATCTCTAATCGTTGGCCAGGCTTCCACACCCTCTCACAACCTGCCTTTGATCTTCCTGTCCACCCTCATCTACTACTTTCTCACCAGCCCCTTCACAGACTCTCTCCTCCAGCCATACACTGCTCCCTGAGTATATCTTAAATGTTTCTGCCTCTACATCACTCACCCTAACTGGAATGTCTCATCCCTCTTCTGAGCAGCTGCTCACCACACAGGTGTGCACAGATACACACGCACACACAATACAACACCTACCCCATACTCATGGAATCTTTTTTTTTTTTTTTTTTGCATTACGCGGGCCTCTCACTGCTGCGGCCTCTCCTGTTGCGGAGCACAGGCTCCGGACGCGCAGGCTCAGCAGCCATGGCTCACGGGTCCAGCCGCTCCGCGGCATGTGGGATATTCCCAGACCGGGGCACAAACCCGTGTCCCCTGCATCGGCAGGCGGACTCTCAACCACTGCGCCACCAGGGAAGCCCTCTCATGGAATCTTAATGTGACATCAAAGTCTAGTCAAATGTCCTTGAGATAGACAAAGACAAATACTGTCATATACTTTGTTGTATCCATATCTATATCTCTCCCATCAGATGGCAAAATCCTGGAGATTAGGAGCTGGGTCTTGCACATGTTTCCATTCTTAATACTTAATATATTTGTACTTAAAAATGTTAAAACAAATTAAATTGAACTAAATTTTAATGAATAATACTAACAAAACTAAGATTAGTAGTATCCCAATTTTTATAAACATGTAGCTGTACATATCTGAGTGTGTTTTTATATTAGATAAACCTACTACAATATTAAGAATGATTGACTTAGCAAGATAAGATTATGGATTGTATCAAGTTCACTCTAATTTCCCTGTGTTTTGTAAGTTTTCTATCAAGACTTTTAATAGGAGAAAGAGTTGTTTTCACATAGGAAGTTTTGGTGATTTTGACAATATTTCAAGGTCAATCTGACCTTTTAAAATCTTTATACTGTTTATCAAACTTCTGCTTCCAGTTAGGATGTAGAATGTGAAATACCTGTGGTCCCACGGTAATCGCAAGAAAAGCCAGGACAACAGAGAAACAATGAGGATAGCAAGGAAGAGGATGCAAAGAATCCTTGTTAAACTGAATTCTAGACAGAAACAAGCCCTTCACAGTGATGAGAGAGCCTCAGCTCCTTCCAAACCTGAGAGTTCTCAGGTCTGAGAACACGTGGATGGTGGTGGAATAAGTCTCACATAAACAAAGAGACTTCGTAGGAATACAAAGAAATAAGCTGGGCTGGTGGGGTTTGGGGGAATCTGGAAGAGTGACAGATGTTAAGACACATGTGGACCAACTAGTGTCTTGCCCTAACCAATCACTGAATTTTGCCAGGAAAGGAGCAATGGAGGGTAGACTCAAAAGTAGAGGGAAATAGCAACAGTCCCCCACGTTCTCACAATTCTTGAATTGTGAGGAATTGAATCCAGAGATGAACAAAAGAAAAAAATCTCTGATACCCAGTTGCCTCTCAGCTCAAATACTGACTTGTAGAAAAGGCAGCAATAGCACTATAGGGGTTTAGCACGGCCAGTCACTGAGCTCAATCCAAGTGAAGGTCAGACCCAGTCCCCAAAATGCTTGCTCTCATAGAGAAAGCCTCACCCTAACCACTAGACAGAGAAAAAGCCTTGCAGTTTTTTTATGAAATAAGGAGAACGACAAAGCAGATATAGCAATATCCACTATCATTTTATACACAATAAAATTAAAAAATTATGAGACAGACAAACAGCAGGAAAATGTGACCCATAAACAAGAGAAAACATAGCGATTAGAAGAAAACCCGCCAGGCAACAGAAATTATTCATACTGAAGCAAAGATAAAAAGAAAAGATTGAAGAAAACTAAGGGAGGTTCAGTGACATGTGAGATAATATCACACCACCTAACCTATTTGTAACTGCTGTCCCAGAAGGAGAGAAGAGACTGAATAGGAAGGAAAAGAGGACTTGAAGAAATGTAGGCCAGAATTTTTCCAAACTTAGTTAAAAATGTCAACTCAGAAATTCAAGAAATGTAATAAAGCTCAATTATGGTTAATGCAAAGAAAGCCTCATCTAGGCACATCATAATCAAGTTTCTGAAAATAAGATATAAAGAGTAAGTCTTAAAAGAATTCAGAGGAAATAACACTTCACCTCCAGGTGAACAATGATAAAAATGAGTTAACTTCTCATCAGAAAAATGCAAGCTAGGGCTTCCCTGGTGGCGCAGTGGTTGAGAGTTCGCCTGGCGATGCAGGGGACACGGATTCGTGCCCCGGTCCGGGAGGATCCCACATGCCGCGGAGCGGCTGGGCCCGTGAGCCATGGCCGCTGAGCCTGTGCGTCCGGAGCCTGTGCTCCGCCACGGGAGAGGCCACAACAGTGAGAGACCAGCGTACAGCAAAAAAAAAAAAAAAAATGCAAGCTAGAAGACAATGAGACATCACCTTTAAAATGTTGAAGAAAGTATATTAATGTAGAATTCCATATCTATCATAAATATCCTTTGAAAATCAATGAAACCTTAAAGAATTTATTGCCAAAAGAATATGCATATTACAAATATCTAATAAAGAAATTATATCAAAAATAAATAACTCCTGAGCAAATAAAGCACTTAAACACTTATTTTTTAAAAAAGACATAAAATCTCTACTAAATACTCAATAAGGTATATTACAGCATTAGTTATCAGGTAAATATAAATTAAAACCAGAATGAGATATTTCATGCCCACAAGAATGGCTACATTTAGGAAAATTGACAAAATAGGAGATACTGGTGAGGATGTGAAGTAACTGAATTTTTCTTATATTGCTTGTGAGAGTGCAATCACTTTGGAAAACTATTGGGTAAATTCTTATAAAGTTAAACATGCTCATGCCCTAGGTTTTACTTCTCCAGGAATAAAATTGCTATGTCCACAAAAAGACTTGTACAAGAAATCTTATTCTTCAAAGCCAAAGTGAGAATGAGACAGGCTGGGACCTGGGACCCTTTGCTGCAGTGCTTGCACCTGGGCAAATGTCTCCTTGAGCAACAAAATACAAAGAAACTATAAGGGACTAAAAATAACTGTGTGCATGCACAATTGGGGCAAATTATGGACAATGACATAAAAAAAGACCGAAAATCCCAACTGTCACTTCTGAAGAGCCAGGAGCAAAAGCAAGGGGTTGGGAGCAAAAGTAGGGTACTGTGCATGCCCCCTGCACACACCACCACCAAAGGGGTGGGCAGACCACCTAAGCCGCCCAGCTAGCCTGACCCCTGGACACTCCCCTACCCTCACCCCATATAAGGAACCAGCTCTCCCCCACTCTCAGGGAGCAGGCAAGCAAGGGAACCTGTTACTTGTTCCCACTCCCCACTGCTCCAGCAGGAGCCCCAATAAAGCCTTGTCTGAATTTCTTGTCTAGCCTCTTATCAACTTCTATTTATTAACAAGGCCAAGAACCCTGGTTGGTAACATACTTTGTGGCAACCACGAAGGGACAATTGTCCCCTTCCCAGGAGAGGATCTGGGCACCTCTGGGACCACTGAATGCAGCTTCTCCGTGGGTGACAAGTGGCCACCTGAATCTTTGTTTCAGCGTAACCGCATTTGGTAAGTCTGCCTTCCTGTCCCCTGGGGGCCTCGGTACTCTCATTCAGGCAACACTTTTCTTCTCCCCTTTGTCCTTTTTCCCTCACAACTTTCCCTTTCCCCTTTGGTCCTTTTCCCTCTTCTGAAATCTCTCTACATCTCCTCTCTCTGTCCTCTCCTACTTCTGTCCTATTCTTCCAAGAGAGCGGATGTCGGGCGGCTACAGCATCACATCTTTCAGCTTATGGGACCATGCTCCCTCTGGCTGGCAGCAGCTCACCTTGACGGGTGACAAGCAGAGGAGGAAGAGGCTCGCCTCACACCATGCACACCTTGGTCCAGTGGGCTCTCCCTGATGGGGGGTTTATGAGAATGATAAGATTCAAACCTCCTATCATGTAGTGGCTGGAAGTCCAATCGTCCCAATACTCTCACCTTTATTTTCCTGCCACCAAGAGAAGTCCCACTGGGAATGGGCTGAAGTGGCTGATTTCTACATACTGGTGTATGCGTGGGTGAAAGTCCCACGTGTGGGTTGGGAACCCACAGATGATGTACAAATTGTATGCATGGGTGAGAGTCACACCTGTGGATCAGAGTCCCACAGACGACATACAACTGGTTGTTTTCTGGCTTCTGTCCACCACTGCCCTCCTTCACTGGCCCTTTCTGGAAGTGCGCAGGTTGATGTCTGAATAGACACCCACAGGGGGCAGGTTGAAACAGCAATCTCTCTTTTTGTCTCTCTTTTTCAGTCTTTTCTGTCCCTCCTCCCTTTACCTCTCCCGTGGTCCTCACCCCTGCACTCCCATCCCCTTCATCCTGAAAAATGGTTGCTTGTGTCTTTAAGTTTCTGCCATTGGTGCATGTTTTTAAAAGGATCTTTGTTTTATGTAGTTTTGTCTGTCTGTCCAACTGCTCCTGCAAGTCTCTGCCAACATTGTAGGCGTGGCGGAACACTTAAGACTTGAAATACAAATACAGCCCATGTTCCCTGAGACTCCAGCTTTGGGTTATTTAGTGAGATTTTAAAGAGTAAAAAAAAAAGAGAGGAGCTTGCATTTCCCTCCTGTGCCTTTGCAATGTGACTATTCTGCCTGGGCTCTCAGGAACTACCACCTGTAGTTCCCCAGACTGAGGGGAAGAAAAAAGGCCTTTATAAATTCAAGTGGGAAAACTATGAGATCTCTGGTTCTCTTTATGTAAAAATTAGCTTATAAATGAGCTGTATTTAATTGGCATAAAGGAAATTGAGCGCTTATATACATTCTCAGAAATATAAAAGAAAACTCACCAGAATACACTTCAGGTTCATGTGAGCTGGGAAATATTCAGTAATAATTAATATCTGGTATTAAAGCCAGCTTAAGCTTGTGGGTTTCATTAATACAACCTGTATAGTCATCAGACCTTAGAGTCATCAACATTAAGTATAATACTTTTATTGTACCTAAGGTCACTGGAAGTCAATAAGTGTATATTGTTTCTGTTATAAGATCTGTCAACGAGGAAAACAGCCTGATATGATTAAACTTTTAAGTAAATATAACTGGGATAAGAGCTTTTTGGTAAACTCTGTAGGAATAATTATGTTTTGGAAATGTCCATCTAAAATAGTGCCTCCAAACTTTGGTAACTTGAAACTAAACAAAGGTAAATGATAGATATCTATTGAGTATCTAGGCCATTTAAAATAAGATGAAATATTAGAACATGAATTGCTAACTAGGTCTAAATTTTCCCACTTTTGTTTTCTTTTGAGAGGCAAACTAAAGATGTTTGGTTTTATTAGACACATATCTTGTACCACATTAAAGAAAGAAATTGTGCTTTGGGTAGATACATATTTCTAGAGGTTCTGGGATACTCCAGTCAGGGAATGCTAATGTAAAAGACAGTTCATGGTTGCTTAAGGAAAGTAGGATGTGTGTTTTCAGAAAAAGAAAGTATGAGGAATGAAAATATATTTTGTTAAAGGAAAAATGGTGATTTTTGTCCTAAAGCTGGTTATTTCTGAATAGGAAAAGAATAAAGGACAAAATAATAGGGCTACAGAAAGTTGCAAAAGGTGTGTGGAAAAAGAACATTGGTAAAAGCATTTTGTATGTGGTCAGGACTTTCTAAGGTTGCATTAAATTTAATTAGGTAAATGGATTTTATTAAGAGGAGGCTAATACAAGACTGGGCTGGGGATGGTCCACTTCCAAGCTCACTCACGTCGTCCACAGGCCTTTGATCCCTGTTAGCTATTGGCCCAGAAGGCCAAACTAATTGCAATAATGAGAGCTTTGCAATTAGGGAAGGATAAGAAATTAAATATTTTTACTGATTCTAAATATGGGTTCCACATGCTACATGCTCATGCTGCCACTGGGAAAGAAAGAGGAATGTAAACTACTAGCAATTCCCACATGAAACATAAAGATTTGATTCTTGCTCTTTTAGAAGCAGGGTAGCTCCTGACCCAGGTAGCAGTATCCACCCTAGGGGCCATCAGAGGGACAGATCTTTTGTGAGTCAAGGGAAGAGCAGAGCTGATCAAATTGCAAAACAGGCAGCTCAACTGCAGGAGCCTGAGCAAGGTGTGGCCCTAGTGATTGGCCCCCCTGAACTCCCCAGCCTCCCCCAGTGTTCCCCACAGGAACAAGAAAATGCTGAGAAATGTGGCTGTGAGAAAGGAAGCCCAGGCTGGTATGAAAAAGGAGGATAAAGTTCTAATCCTTGAGTCCCAACAATGGAAACTCACTAAGAGCTGACATGATGCCACCCACTATGGGAGGGATACACTTTGGGATTTGATGCAAAAGGCGTTTTCAGGGAAGGGGCTTAAAAGAACAGTAAAACAAGTAATGCTTGCTCGTGATTTATGTGCCCGTAATAACCCACAGACCCATCCAATCTCCCCTTTGTTACTCAGGCCAATTCAATGCCAAGGGACATATCCAGGGGAAGACTTGCAGTTAGATTTCACCCAAATGCCCTCATGATCAGGATATAAATATCTTCTGGTGTTTGTTGATATTTTCATGGGATGGCTTGAAGTTCGCGGGCCTCTCACTGTTGTGGCCTCTCTCGTTGCGGAGCACAGGCTCCGGACACGCAGGCTCAGCGGCCATGGCTCACGGGCCCAGCCGCTCCGCGCCATGTGGGATCTTCCCGGACCGGGGCACGAACCCGCGTCCCCTGCATCACCAGGCGGACTCTCAACCACTGCGCCACCAGGGAAGCCCTGTAGGTCCCTTTTAAAAGAAATAATTCCTCGGTTTGGACTCCCAACGTCCCTCCAGAGTGATAATGCGCCCTCTTTTATAGCCAAAATCACACAGGGGCTCATGACAGCCCTACGGATAGACTACAAGCCACATACCTCTTGGCACTCCCAGTCGTTATGGAAGGTAGAGAAAATTAACCATACTTTAAAGGAAACTTTAGCAAAGCTCTACCAAGAAACGCACGAACCCTGGACCAACTTGCTTCCTATTGCACTCCTTAGGGTCTGTGTAGTGCCCAGGGGTGGTGTGAGGCTTAGCCCATTTGAAATGACTTATGGGAGGCCATTTCTTACTACTGATGCTCCACTGGATGAGGAAGTGAACCAGACCCTGAGATATATTATTAATCTAGGGCAAGTGCAGAAAGCAATCCAGGACTATGCCCGCAACGCACTGCCAGCTCCCACTAAAGATACAGAGAAAGCCGCAGTTCCTTCACAAATAAGCCCTGGGGACCAAGTTTTTCTTAAAACCTGGAAATAGGGGTCCCCCCAAGACCAATTATTGATGAGATGGAAGGACCTCTATAAAGTAATTTTAGTCACCCCCCACTATTCTGAAACTGCAAGGGATATCTAGTTGGGCACATTTGTCCAGACTAAAACTTTTCCCTCCAGAAACCCCTCAGGTCACAACAGAAGAGCAGTCCACCTGTGAGTCAGTGGAAAATCTGAGATACCTATTCAAAAGACAGGAATCATCAACAGATCAGTAAAGTGATATAGTGAGTTGGACTCCTATTTGCCATTCTTGCTATTGTACTCAGCGGGATCGTACATAAGCATCTTGTAAAAAAAAAATAATGTTGTAGAGCTTTATATGCTTAATTATTAACATAATGGTCTGATGTCCCCTAATTGTTCAAGTACTGACAACAGTTACGTCCTTCAAGGACTGTCCGCTCTTAACAGCTATGAAACAGACAATAACAGTTTAGTTATTGGCTGAAAACTCAGTCATGCCTAGTTCTATTAGGAAGTTGTTTCTGTCCAGGTCTGCATCCCTGGGTGCAGGGTTTGTTTTCTTCTGTGGACACCTAAACCATCATATGTTACGGAATTACGGCGAGACCCCTGTCCTTCTCCAACCAAGCTATAGCCTATAAATGCATTGATAATGTCCACTTCATAGGAGAGTGAACTGTAGGGACTATAGAGATAAGAAGGACCATCCCAGCTCACCACCAAACCCAGAGAGCACTAGGAATGATCTTAGCAGGGGCAGACTTGCCCATAGGACTGGCAGCTCCATGGGGAGGCTTTACCTATCATGAAGCAATGCTGAGACACCTCAGACAGCTTGGTTATATGATGGAACAGACAGGACAAGCCTTAATGGGACTTAAGACCTCTCTTGTTTCTTTCGCTAATGTAGTTCCTGACAATCATCTAGCTCTTGATTACCTTTTGGCAGAACAAGGTGGAGTTTGTGCGATAATTAATACTTCCAGCTGTACCTGGATCAATGCAACAGGGAAGGTAGAATTTAATATCAAGGAAATATATGCCCCAGCAGAGTGGCTTCACAATTTTGGCAGGGGTGATATCACCGCCACTGTCTGGTTAACAGTTAAGGAAGCCCTCCCAAAGTTAACCTGGTTCCTTCCCCTTCTGTGTCCTTTACTAACTATTGTTGTTCTTCTCCCTTTTGGTGCTTGTTTATTTAATCTTCTGGTTAAGTTTGTGTCTTCTAGGCTCCAACAGTTTGAAGTAAGTCCCATGATGCCTCAAGGAATTCAACCCATTCCAGTGGAGAGTGGCCCAGGTCCCTACAGGTTCTTGGAAAAGTCAGTGAGGGACTTCTATACCTCTAGGGTAGGCTACGATTTGCAGCCCCTATCCAGCAGGAAGAAGTTTCAGAAGAGACCTTTGGCCCCTTACCCCTTAAGAATAAGGGGTGTGGAATCCCTCAGTGGGGAATGAGACAGGCTGGGATCTGGGACCTTTTGTTGCAGTGCTTGCACCTGGGCAAACGTCTCTTGAGCACCAAAATACAAAGAAACCATACAGGACTAAAAATAACTGTGTGCATGTGCAGCTGGGGCAAATTATGGATGACAAGATACAAAAAGACCAACTGCCACTTCTGAAGAGCCAGAAGCAAAAGCAGGGCACTGCCCATGCCCTCTGCACTCAACACCACCTAAGGCGTGGGCAGACCACCTAAGCTACCCCTCCAGCCAGACCCCTGGACACAGCCCTACCCTCACCCCACATAAGGAACAAGCTCGCCCCTCCTCGGGGAGTGAGCAAGCAAGTAAGGGAATCTGTTACTTGTTACCACTCCCCACTGCTGCAGCAGGAGTCCCAATAAAGCCTTGCCTGAATTTCTTGTTTGGCCTCTTATCAATTTCTATTGATTAAGGAAGCCAAGAACCCTGCTGAGTAACAAAAACAACTTTTACATCCAACAACAGGAAAATAGATAAACGAAATTCATAAGAATGTACTTTGTGACAATAAAAAATGAATGAACAATTGATACACAGAATAATATGCATAAATCTCAAAAGCATATGCTGAGAGAAAGCATCAGATACAAAAAGTGCTTACATATAATTCCATTGTGTGCAGTTCAGAAACAGGCAATGGTGATGGAAATTGTAGGAGAAGCAGCCTCTCAGTATTGGAATTGAATGGATAGAGGCAGAAGGGAACCTTTCTGAGTCATGAAAGCACTGTATATTTTGATTGAAATTTGAATTACATTTGTCAAAACTTATTAACCTGTACATTTAAGATGTGTCCATTATCACTGTATTTATACTTCAATAAATAAATATCAGTCTCTAGTGATGAATGTAAAAATAAAGACTAGTATCTACCAGCACACTAGTTATGCTCCTCAAGGTTTGTGGCTTCTGCAAATTATTCAATTACACTTATTAATTCCATTGCAGTTGGTAAAGTTTTGGAACTAGATTTGGTAAGCACTACAACATTCTGGTCACCACTAGAATTTAACCTCCAGCAGGTCAGTCATGAATCCTAATCAACATTTTTAGTGTACAATTACTATGTTAATCTCAAATATGTCATGTTTAGTTATTGGCTGAGAACTCAGTCATGCCTCGTTCTATTAGGAAGTTGTTTCTGTCCGAAGTCTGCTCCTCTCCCTCTACAGCTGTGGTGCTAAATGGAGCTGCAATACCTTTCCTCCACAGACACAAAGTCGAACCACTGATCCAGGTCTAATAAAAGCATTTAATTTCTCTGTCCAGTGATTGTTCCGGCATGGGCGGGTGACTCGATCTAGGTCAAGAGAGTGCTTCTCCAGGATTGTTTTATTTAGAGTTAGAGGGAAAGGGATTTTCTCTTTTTTGAGTATCTTCCTGAAAAGATGTATATACATTGGGGACTGCTGGTAGTCTTCTTTTTTATTATATCAGGAAAATTTATACTGAGTACAAGGTCAAGCAAAGGCAAATGTATAAAAGAGGGAGAGTTCTCTTTGCCTTGCGGCTCTGGCTTCCTTCTGTAAGATCCCTACAGGGACCTAGCTCACTAGTAAGGAAAAGCAACTTGGTTCCTGAGCCAAGAAATCTTTCTATTATGCTAGTTTGAGTTAAATTTCTGTCCCCTGCAATTTAGCAAATCTGGACTAGCACATGATACTATTGTTGAGATAATGAAATATCTTCTTTTGATATATTACTGAAAAAAATCAAGAACACTTTGATGAAGGTATTTTAATAGTTTGATAACCACATTAAACAAATAAACTTGGTATGACAGCTCCTGGAACCTATTAATCTCTCCTTCTTTTTCTCTGTGCTTGGAAATAATATATTTAACATTCATTTCTAAAATATCAGTGTGTATAAATATCAAGTCCAGTAATAACTAATTTCCAGTATCAATTTTTAAAAATTGAGAATTCTGGGAAAATAGGAGTGGCAGTAGCATTTTTAATGTTTCCAAGTTAACCATCAAAACAAACATATTAACTAGACTAGGGGTAGGGGTGGGGCAGGATCCATATAGTATCTGTGCATAAAAAAGAAGAGGGAAGCAATGGGGTATCTGAAAAACATGAAAACTGGAGAACCCCAGATAGCCAAAGCTACACACTGTAAAGTGTGATGGGCCAATATTTGTAAGATGTGGAGAAATGAAAGCAGTATAGGCCCTATAATGTCCCCAAACTAACTATCCAAAACTCCCCTCCAAGACAAAGTCCTACACTAAGGAGAAACTCACAGGAACAGAAAATAAATTGAATAGGACATGGATAAGGGGGTGTATTAGTCAGGTAGGGCTACCATAACAAAATACTAAAGATGGGGTGCCTTAACAA
This sequence comes from Orcinus orca, assembly GCF_937001465.1. Taxonomy (NCBI): domain Eukaryota; kingdom Metazoa; phylum Chordata; class Mammalia; order Artiodactyla; family Delphinidae; genus Orcinus; species Orcinus orca. The sequence continues at coordinate 28,056,853 of NC_064559.1, read as the reverse complement.
CAGGAATTATTTTCTGGAGGATAGAAATCCAAGATCAAGATGCTGGAAAATTTGATTCTGATGAGAGTTCTCTTTCTGGCTTGTTGTGTCCTCACGTGACCTTTCTTTTCCTCTGTGTGCACATGAAGAAACATGGATCTTTGGGTCTCTCTCATTTGGTATGAGAACACCAGTCCTATTGGAGTAAGGCCCCAATTATGACTTCACTTAACCATTATTACCTTCTTATAGGTCCTACATTTAAGTGCATTCATTTTGTGTGTTAGGGCTTTAAGAGATGAATATGGGTGGGGGACATGACTCAATCCATTGGTCAAAGGAAATAGAAGTCCTAGGGAAAGACAACAAACAAACTTCAGTGGGCATCTCAGTGTTTGGCTCATTTGTGGGGCAAATGGACCTGGTTTGACCAATTGTGCCCTGCTGTAACTTGACACAGAGAACACGTCTAGAAACATCACTCTGGCTGCACTACATCAAACAACCTGAGGAGGTGGCTTCATATAAAACCTTCTTGTTACTGTGGTATGTTTTAAAAAGAAGCAGTCATAACTCTGAATGTTGCAGAGATGGTAAACTGGAGACAAGATGGCAGAGCAGAAGGACTTGAGCTCACCTCCTGTCATGAAAATCACAACTAACTGCTTAACAACCTTCAACAAAAAGGACTGGAACCTACAAAAAGGTTATTCTACATCCAAAGACAAAGAAGAAGCCACAATGAGATGGTAGGAGGGGCGTTTCTGCAGTATAATAAAATCCTATACATGCTGGTGGGTGGCCCAAAAACTGTAAAATAATTATGTTTTAGAGGTTCTCCCACAGGAGTGAGAGTTCTGGGTCCCACAGCAGACTACCCTGCCTGAGGGGGTCTGGCATCAGGAGGAGAAGACTCCAGACCATTTGGCTTTGAAAGCCAGTGGGGCTGGAGCGCGGGAGCTGCACGGGACTGGGGGAAACAGAAACTCAACTCTTGGAGGGCACACACAAGGTTTCACGTGCATGGGACTCAGGGCAAAGCAGTGACTCCATAGAAGCCTGGGCCAGACCAACCTGCAGGTCTTGGAGGGTCTCCTGGGGAGGTGTGGGTCAGCTGTGGTTCATGGTGGGGGCAGGGACACTGGTGGCTGAGGCTGCAGGAAATATTGATCAGTGCGATCTCTCCTGGAGGTTGCCATTTTTGCACAAAGACCTTCCCCCACCCAACAACCTGCAGACTCCAGTGCTGGAACATTTCAGGTCAAACACCCAACAAGGTGGGAACACACCCATCAGCAGACAGGCTGCCTAAAGTTGTATTGAGGGCACAGCCCCCTCTAAACACAGCTTGATATGGGCTGCCAACCAGAGGGACAAGACCCAGGTCCACCCACCAGTGGGCAGGCACC